>NC_073262.2:144045000-144645000 GCF_029289425.2 Pan paniscus | reverse complement strand
ACAAGGAAGAACTGTTCCTTATCCCTCACTTATGCATTCATTTATGTATTGATATCAGCCTAAATGGATGGCTATTTCTTTTCTTTTTTAGGTTGTAATCCATTACTACTGTTGTCTATCCTGTGGCTCGAACTGCTCCAGCTTTGGCCAATGCAGCACTTTTTGACGGACATCTACCCTTCTGATATCTGACAGGCTGCCATCACTCACCTTTCGTTTGCCCTACCCCAACCCTGGAACAAACCCCTTCCCTGAGGAGCCCTTAGGATCCACCATCTCAGGCTGGCTCTGGTCACTGATGCAGGTGTCACTGCTCTAAGGCCCTCTGTCGACAGACTTAGAAAACAGATGTGTTACACTAACTCACACATGCATAGACCCACATTTCTCTCTCTCTGAAAAAACCAACAGCCCTAGTTCATGCTGACACCTCCAACCCTGATCCAGAACCACAGGATAACTCTAGCACCATCCTTCCTTATTTGTAACTTCTTCCTAGAATACGTACAGTTTTGAGATTGCTAACCCATGCCCCTATGAGAAACAAGTGCACTAACCAGAGGTTTTATCTTTAGCCTTACAGCATCCTGTCAAAACACTGTTTTCCAAAGTTACTGATAGGTCAGCTAATTCTACATCCATTTCACTATGGTTATGGCAGCATTCCCTAACCGTTTTGGCACCAAGGACCAATTTCTTAGAAGACAGTTTTTCCACAGACTGGGGCGAGGAGGGGGGATGGTTTCAGGATGAAACTGTGCCACCTCAGATCATCACTCTAACATCATAGTTAGAGTCTCAAAAGGAGTGAGTGAGCAACCTAGATCATTCACATGCACAGTTCACAACAGGGTTCATGCTCCTATGAGAATCTAATGCTGCTGCTGACCTGACAGGAGGCAGAGCTCAGGCAGTAATGCTTGCCTGCCCTCTGCTCACCTCCTGCTCTGTGGCCCAGGTCCTAACAGGCTACGGACAGGTACCGATCCGTGGCCTAGGGGTTGGGGACCCCGGATTATGGGATAAGTTTGTAATACCATTTGATTCATCTGTCACAGTTTGTATCACTTGGGCACTCCCCCCAGTAACACACACACAAACATCTTTGTTGATTTTAGTGAAATTTTGTGGTGCACAGTTCCATGGGTTTTGACAGGTGCACAGTCAAATCTAACACAGTCCCATCACTCCCCAAACTGCCTCTCACTCTCTTTGTAATCAACTCCTTTTCCCCAACTCTTAACCCCTGGCAACCACTGATTTGTTCTTCTTCCTTATGGTTGTGCTTTTTCTAGAGCATCCTTTAAATAGAATCATACAATATGGAGGCCTTTTAGGTTTGGTTTCTTTCACTAAACAAAATGAATTTAAGATTCATCCATGTTGTGGGAATTAATAATTTGTTCCTTTTGACTTTTGAGTGGTATTCTGCTGTAGAGATGTTACCACAATTTGTTTATTCATTCACCAGTTGAAGGATATCTGATTTTGAGTGTTGGCAATTACTGAATAAAACTCTATTAACAGTCACATGCAGGTTTTGTGTGAGCATGAATTTTCACTTACCTTGGGTAAACACCTAGGAGTGAGACTGCCAGGTCCTAAGGCAGTGTAACACAGTAAGAAGCTGCCACACTGTTTTCCAGAGTGGCTGTGCCATTCTGCATTCCCAGTAGCAGGGTTGGAGAGCATATTCCTGCCAGCACTTGGCACTGTCCTTGCCAGCACTGGGATGCTTCGTGATTGTTCTTTCATCTTAGCTACTGATGTAGGCCTGTGCTGGTACCTTATGAAGAAGGTGCACAGCCTTCCAAATCACCTAGGCCCACTGTGGCAGTCTCATTCCCCAGAACATACTGTTATATCTCTAGCTGGTCAGCTGCTTGCCCCAAATGGTACTGTGGCCTTAGGCTAGGTGCAGTGTTTACCTTCCGGATTGCTTGCATTTGTTTCCCTAACAATAAATTATGTTGGGCATCACATGCTTATTTTTCTCTGCTTATTTGCATGGGCTTCTCTGCAATCCATGCAAGTTGTTTGGTGAAGTACAGGTTCACCAAAACTATTCCCCAATTTTTTACTGGGTTGTTTTCTTATTGTTGAGTTTTAAGTGTTCTTTATTATTCTGGATACTAACCCTTTGTCAGATATGTGACTTACAAATGTGTTCTCTGAGAGTAGAATTTTAAAATTTTGATAAAATGCAAATTATAGATTTTTTTCTTTTATGGATTGTGCTTTTGGTATCATATCTAAAAACTCTGCCCAAGATCATGCAGACTTTCCTTTGGGTTTCTTCCATAAGTTCTACAGTTTTACATTCTACATTTAGGTATATGATCCATTTTGAGTTCATTTTTGTATAAAATGTGAGCTGTACAGGTTATTTATTTATTTATTTTTGCATATACACTCTAGTTTTCTAGTCCATTTGTTGACAAGATTACACTTTCTCCATGGAATATATTAAGAGGTGCCTTTACACCACTGTCAAAAATAAACCAACCATATCTGTATGGACTTATCTGGGGTCCTCTGTTCTGTTCCACTGACCTGTGTATCTATCTTTTCACCAATACCACATACCACTCTCTTGATTGTGGTGATTTTACATTTTATAGTAAATCTTGTTCTTTTTCCTTTTTCAGATGGAGTTTTGCTCTTGTTGCCCAGGCTGGAGTGCAATGACAGGATCTCTGCTCACCGCAACCTCCACCTCCCAGGTTCAAGTGATTCTCCTGACTCAGCTTCCTGAGTAGCTGGGATTACAGGCACCTGTCACCATGCCCGGCTAATTTTTTTTTTTTTTTTTTTTTTTTTTTTTTTTTGTATTTTTAGTAGAGACAGGTTTTCACCATGTTGGCCGGGCTGGTCTTGAACTCCTGACCTCAGGTGATCTGCCCGCCTTGGCCTCCCAAAGTGTTGGGATTACAGGCCTGAGCCACCACGCCCAGCCGTTGCTCTGCCTTTCTAATGATGACTTTAGGTATCAGTTTTTAATATAAAGTTTATCTTTTTTTTCTTTCACAGCTTGTGGTTTTTGTGTGGTAAGCAATCTGCCTACTTTACATTGTGAAAATATTGTTTTCTTCTTAAAACTTTACAGTTTTAGCCTTTTACAGTTCATTCTACAATCCATCTAAAATTAATGCTATGTCCACAGTAAGAGTGAGTAGCAGAGTTTCATTTTTCCTTGCATGTTTATCCAGTTGAAAAAATCTTTCCCTTCCCAATTGAACTATGTTGGTTGAAAAAACTTTGATTTCTCCTGTTGTTGCACTGTGCATCCTAGTGTTTTGTAAATTAACTATTCTTATCTTCTTAGTTTTTTATAAGTGTAAACAGGGGAAATATAATTATAATTTCTTTTAAAAGAGCTCTCTTACTTAATAAAGAAACAGGCTGGGCATGGTGGCTCACGCATGTAATCCCAGCACTTTGGGAGGCTGAGGCGGGTGCATCACCTGAGGTCAGGAGATCAAGACCATTCTGGTCAATATGCCAAAACCCTGTTTCTACTAAAAATACAAAAATTAGCCAGGTGTGGTGGTGGGTGCCTGTAGTCCCAGCTGCTCAGGAGGCTGAGGCAGGAGAATTGCTTGAACCCAGGAGGCACAGGTTGCAGTGAGCCGAGATCACGCCACTGCACTCCAGCCTGGGTGACAGAGCAAGACTCCATCTTGAAAAAAAAAAAAAAAAAGAACAAACGAACGAACAAAAGAAAGGACAGGAAAGGGAAAGGAAAAGAAATAAAATGTCTAATGTTTTTTGCCCACCAAACTAGTTAAAGTAATTACAAAGACAAGGCTGCTGTAAACACCTTGTGCACTGTCCCCAAAACGCAGATGGCATGGGAGCAGACAGCACCTTTAGATGAAGACACACATGCAGCCTACACAAGGCACACAGATGCATTTCAGCCATTATTCCCTCATGATGAAACCCTCCCCTTGTGCAGTGTGTAACCTGAACTGACACACACACATCTTGGGTGAAGTGTGAAGTAATGGGAATCTGTGTACACTACTATTCAGAGTATAAACTGGTGCAAAATTACAGAAGGTAATGTGGCAATACTACAATTTTAAATATATAATTCTATTAGGAACTTAGATTTCATAAATATTCACACAAGTATGCAAAGAGATATTCACAGATGACCCATGCTATACTACCAGAAATAATGAAAAGTGGGAAATAGCCAAAATGATGTCAGTGGAAGCTTGGACAAATAAGTTATGGTATACCTAAACAATGAAATGCCATCATTAAAATGAATGAGGAACTCAATGCACACTGACATGGAACAACTTCCAGGAAATACAAGTGGAGGAAAAGGATGAACATGCAATGCATTAGGAGAACATGCTGACACCACCTCACTGGAAAGGGAAAGAGGTGCATGACCTGTGACACTGTGGTTCTGTTCCTAGGCACAGACCCAAGGACCCTGTGCAAGGCAATGCAGATTTAGATGCTATTTCAGTTAATGGAACTCTACCTTCCAGCTGCTCAGGCCAAAGTCTTAGTCTCACCCCTCGACCCTCTTACTGCACCATACACATTCCATGTGTCAGTTCCACCTGCAGAATACACCCAGGATTTGAGCCCTTCCTCATCCACCACCTCCTTTCTCTCCAAGCCATGATCATTTCCCATGGGGGTTAACCCAAGCCTCTTAAGAACTGGTCCACTTGCTTCTGTCCTGCCTCTTGGAAGTCTGTTCTTAACACAGTAGCCAGAATAATCCTGTTAAAGCATAGGCCTGAACAAATCACTCCTCTGCTCAAAACCCTGACTCCCTACTTCACTCAGAAAAGCCCAAGTCCTTACTATGACAACAGGTACTTCACAGCTGGGACCCAGTCAGGCTGGGATCTTGTCTCCTACCGGCCCCGCTTCTGGGCTCCCCTTATCCATGCTGGAACCCTGCTGTCCCTGAATATGCCAGATGATGTACTCCTGCCTTGAGGTCTTTGCACTTTTTCTTTCCCTGCCGGGGAGGCCCTGCCCTCAGACATCCATTCATCCTGCTCTCATTGCCTAAGGTTTGCTTCCACAGATGGCTTCTTAGAGGCCACTCTCTGTAGATCTTCCTCTAACACCACCCATCCTTAGCATTTCTTATCTCCCACATACTATCACAATTACTACACTGCGGAACTCATCTTGTCCACTGCCTATCTGTTTCACCAGAATGCAAGCTCCATCAGACATGGGTTTTCATGTTTCATTTATTGCTGTATCCTGACACCATAGCACATAGTAAATCCTTAATATATTGTGGACTAAACAGGTGTAACAGTATGTGTAATAAGACGAGAGACATCTCTAAGTCTGGCTCCTGGGTAGATTTTATCTACCCAACAAAGGAGTAGAGGTAGGACTCCGGCCCATGCCATTTCCAAGGAAACCCTTTCTGGAGGGGTGGGGAAAGCTGTGTCCTTCCCATCAAGAGCAAAGAAAAGCCACTACCACTTATGTAGGAAAAATCCCTATGACTCTACCCCTGGGGGTAATCAACAGGCAAAGGGCAACACACTTACTGTTCCCTGTGAGATAATTAACAAAAATAAGCCTCTGTTCAGAATATCTCAGGTGTTCTGGACAAAAAATAAAGATTCAGGATAAAGTTAATGAAGATGAAAATTTTAAATCAACTTAAGGTTCTGAGAAAAAGTCTGATGGCTCTGGATTTCCTGGTGACACAAGAGATCCGGTTGTTTTGAAAAGATGGAGAAGGAGTATGTAGGGAGCCGAACATCAGAGGAGAGTGAAGGAGTTTGAAATATTGATAACACAAAGAGGAGTAGAGCAGGCCAACCAAGCAAACACAGTGGGGCTGTGGGCCGCATGGGGGCCCTACAGGCACATAGCAGATGACCAAGAAACATCAGTTTACAGAATGAGTGGAAGAATAAATGAGTGAGCAAGTGAAAAGAGCAAATAAATGAGTGGGTGAACAAGGAGGAGCAAGCAATGGGAGAATAAATTCAGAAGAAAGCAAGTGAGTGAATTGATGATGTCCCCACTGTGTTCCCTGGTGTGAATCTTCTTTCTTATATTTCTTAGCTGCTCATGTGTTGGTTCATTTAGGGTTGGGAATATGCCATTTGAGTGTGTTTTTTAAAAAAAGACTGGGATGGAGTTTAGGGTAACGGCAAGAGTGTTACTGAAACAATGGATCATGGAATATAAGCTGGACAAAAGGAGACATGATAAAAAGAAGGTTGATAGGATAGAAAAAATAAGGCAACGGTTGAGGTGGTAGTCAGGAAATCTGGAAGGTGAGAAGATTATGCTTAAGGACTGGGATGCCCGAATTCATGAGTCTGGACCATGGGAGTTGGTGGCTGAGACAGAGAAGAGAAGAGGAGAGGAGAGAAGGAGATCCTAGGAACAAAGAGGACAGTACTAAGGCCAGAGGCTGTGAGTCCCACAGGTGGACACTGAAACCACCAGGCAACAGCAGGGACTGGGGTGGAGAAAATGACCACGATTCTTTGCAGACTCTGACATCTGGTGAGCATGACTATGCAGGAGGTGACTGTGCAGAAAAGGATCTGAGCTAGAAAAGGGGAACTTCACCCTTCATGTTCTATGCTTCAGGACTGCATGAATTTTCTGTTGTTTTTCATTTACAAAGAGGACATGTTGCTTTATAATTGACAAAACCCACAAATTTGGGGAAGAGATAATATTAAAGTCAGAGAAAAGAGTTTACAATCCAGAGAAAATCATTAATTTAAGAAGCACTAACAAATACTGCTTGAAACAGTGCTGAGTCCGACACTGAAATTAATTTTCTTTTTCTTTCCAGTCACTAAAGAAAGGGTATCAGGAAGGCCATCTGGATTTTTGCTGAAACCTGTAACAATACTCTAAAGATCCTAAGGGGAAAATGCCAATGTGCTAACAAGGATATTTACTTAAATGGATACAGGATGTCTTCTCTCCAAGGTACAGTGGCTTTCGAGCCCAGTACACACTTCAAGGGCTAGAAGGATCCCCTGAATTCTCTATCCCTCATGGTAACCAGAGACTATGTTCACATTCTCATAAGGGAACCAAAAATGTAGCTTCTTCTATCTTGTTTCCTTGGGGGATGCACAATTTAAAAATGCTTTTTATAGAATTCCATTATCTTGGGATATCCTGGGAACTACTAGAGTTGAAGATAATTTTGGTAGAACCTTAAAATACGATGGCCCCCATTGCTAAGCCCACTGAGAACCAAATTACCAAAGTAAGTGTTAAGACATTCAAATTTGAATAGAAAATATAATGTTTTATGAGGTATAAAAAAATGCAATAAAAAAGATTTAGAAAATTCAATGCAAAGAACCCAGAAGCATCTCTGCCAAGACTGAGCTGAATGCGTTGTTTGACTACACACTCCCTTGTCAAATGTCAACTTCATAAAAGACAAGGAACAACTTCTTATATATCCTCAACAGTGCCTATACTTATACTGAAATAACTATAGGCAATTACAGTGCCCATAATAACACTGAAATCCGATGGAAAAAGTTAGAAATTCTTAAAGATATATAGTATCTAGACACTCTTCTTCAATATCTTTCCTTTATAGGAATCACACAATTTCTGTCGTCAAACATAAAACTGAGTGGCAGAAACACTATGCTGGACAGAAGACCCAGCCAGATTATTTACTTACACCATTTCCCCAGCTGAACCCTCAGAGTCCTTCTCAGGGCCACCCTTTTGGCTAGTCCAATCAATCTGTGACTCAGTCTTTTACTGATCCTGACCCTCTGTCCAGCTGTGCAGACATCACCATAGGCAGCACTCAACATTTCTCACCTGTCTACTGAAACCCTTAACTGGCTGTCCTCTCTTCAATCTGGACCCCAGCTGATCTACCTTCTATTCTGAATCAACAGCCTAATAAAAGGCTTCCTTAGGTCAGGGTTAAGATGAATCCTCTGTCCATCAAACTATGTTTAAACCTCAGTAATATCATGAATGTTGCTTGAAAGAGCAGCTTAATCAAGGATTCAGAGTATGAACTGGCTGGCTTCCCCCAGATCAACCACGTTGAATTGCTTAATTTCTTCCCTATGTTCTCTAAACTTTGAATACTAAAATGAGTTGAAAAGTAAGCAGAAGGATACTAAAGGCCTATTTTCCCGCACGTTCACAAAAAAGAAAATTAACAAAGTTACGTAGAATCTTGATTACCTAAATTATTTTTACTATAGTTCTTTTTCTAAGCTTTGAAAGCCCACCTTAAATCAAAGAATTAGGGGTACTGTGTTTCTCAAAGACATGTGGGGGAAAGAGAAGGCCATTTATATAGTGATTTTAAATGGTGATTACATATGGTCTTATCTTTTTAAAATCAATTTTAGGTTCAAAGTTAAGTGGTTTTTCCTTCCAGAGAAAGGATATATTAAACATCTGCTGCAGTTTCAGGTCACCAACAGCCTCTACCCACAGGTTTGGATTTGCATTTTTGTAGGAACGGACAGAAGTCCGAGGAAGATGAACGAAAGATGAACGAAATGGCAGAGTAGGAAGCCGGGGCAGTCCCAGTACTGCAAAGCAACTAGGTGGGGTAAAAGGTGGTGCTGACTGGTTCTCGCTCACTGTGCCCCACAGAAGGTAGCCAGGGTTGCTGTCATAAAACCTTTTTGTGCAGGGATGCTTGTGTTAGCAGCCATTGATTCAAAGGGGCGGATCTGTAGGTAAGTTTGGGGGAAGGGGAAAGGGAGACAGAAGGGTAGCCAGTTATGCAAAGAAAACATATCTCGACTGTATTCTCTAATTTTATGTGTGCAGTGCAAAAAAAACCAATTCTCAGACATTTAAAATGTGTTTGAGATGATGGGAAAAAGAATACATGAGGGAAAAAAACAAATTCCCACAAATTCCTCACCGCAGATGCAGCAGTAACACTGTACTTCAAGCATTACAGCTTTTTTTAAATTGACATTCTGTAATATATCTCCCCATCCTAAAATCCACATTTAATAGTGGCTATTGGGAGTAAATGTGAGACACCTAACATTTCTAGATACAGCCAACCAACTTTAAATTTTAAAAAAATTGCCATAATAGTAAAAATGACCTAGAGAATTCATAACTGTATAACATTATGCAATACCAACAGCATAATTACAAGCTTTAAATAAGTTTTACAGCTATCAACATTAAATACATCTTAGTGTGGCAGAGAACTGCTACAATATAAGTTTAACAAATATTATGTATTATCCTCACTGTAACTAAAATAGAAAATTAATTTCTGCTTCAAATACGGCAAAAACCAGTCTCTGGTCTAAAGTTACTAAACTTCTGTCAGAAAAACATATGGCCCATCAAGCACACAGTTGATAATTACACAAATGTAAAATAATATACAATAAATGACTAGACCCATGACATTCTAGAGGAGGCTATCTCAAGACCTTCCTAGCCCTCCAAATTCTCAAACACCACTGTGGTAGACACTGTAGTCATCATACGATAGCCACCTACCCTGGTTCTGTGCTCATGCAGTCTCTGGTTTTTATCTGGACACACGGCTGGGCCACAACCCCCAGCCTCCCTCGCACTAGTGCTCTAGCCAACAAGGTGTGGGCAACGTGATGCATGTAACTTTTGGGCTGTGCCACTGAAACACAGGTTGTATCCCACCAACCCCACCTACCCTTCGGCCTGAGTGCAAATGTGGCAGGTAATACACCGTTTTGGACCATGCAGGTAAGGCTGCACTCTCGGGATGGCAGAGCAACAAGACAGACTGTGCTTGGCCCCTTGACAATGTTACAAGCAAAGTCATCATGCCAACTCAGGCTTTCAAGGGAGAAAAACTGATTTGTCTTGTGTAAGCCACTATTATTACATTTCTGATACATGCCACCAAAACTGTGTATTTTAATTTCCTCAGGTTCCTCAGCTATAATGTGGGATTAATAATAATACCTCTCTCCCAATTATTGTGAGGATTAAATGTTTTAAATTAAAAAAAAAGAAAAAAGCATCTGTGTATGAATATTAGGCAATCTACTAGCCTCATTTTTTAGCTAAATAACTTGTTTCTTCACACCAGCCTTCTGGGTGGGCAAGTCTCAAAAGTTATGGAGCTTTGCAGGGACTTGAAAAATAGGTAAGGCCATACATGCTAAACTGGCAAATGGCATGGTTCTGCTCAGCTGTAACTTACATGCTGTGACTGATGTTACAATGGTTATTCTCTCTTTCAAGTTTCTGACTACAAGATTCACAACTCTTCCAGCCATCTTCTGTCTTAATCCAACTCCATCCAGGAGATCTCCAGTCCTGACCCAAAAATGGCATAGTTCTCCTATGAAAAAGTTAATTTATGTTAAAAAGTATATATAATTCATAAAAGTTTCTTTTCACTTAGAACATTTATTCATTAATTTTAAAGATTAAAGTTCTTAACATTTAAATGTCTGCTCATTAATTAAATGTTGGCTGGACATTGGTGACAGTGACAATAACACAGTACTTTGATTGTACTAAAGTGATAAAATGGGGTAAGTAAACGTAGTTTTACTGGCCTAATACTGCATATCCCACGAAAGGTTTACCAGAGGTGACATTCAAGCTCATACCTGAAAAACAAGCAGGGGTCAGGGAGTGTGGAATAGGGAATATTATCCCAAACAAGTATTCTCTCTTTACCAGAAGTTAGGAGCAACCAAAAATGAAATGTATTCATGTTCAGCAACTCTAAGTAGTTCAGTTTGGTTGAAGCTTAGAATAGATGAGAGGGAGTGGGCCAGAATTAAGGATGGAGAAGTCATTTAAGGCTGGATCAAGTCAGAGGAGTTGGATGCTATTCTGAGGGCAATGAGGGGCCAAAAAAGGGAAGTAAGCAGGTAAGTGATTCAATTAGATTTGTGGTTTACAAAGAACTCAGTATCACACTGGGAGAAGGTATGGGGTGAGGATCACCTGCAGGAAAGTAGTTGGGACTGGAGGCTTCTGAATGTTGATCTTTAAAAGGTGAGAGTGTACAGTGGCAAAAGAAACAGAAGAGCAGAGACTACAGAAACATTTAGGAAACAGAGTCAAACAGTACTTGAAGACTGGCTGGAAACATGAGGAGGAAATCAAGGAAGTTATCTAGATTTTGTTTTGTAGCCCCTGGTTCTGGGATAAGACATACAGAAGGAACAGCAGGGTTTTATTAGGAAAGGAGAGATAAGGGATATTAATTTCAGCTTTGGACATGCCTGTTCAGTTTGAAATACTAGACTCCAGGTATAAAAATTATGACTTAAAAAATGATGCAACTTCATGATTAACTTCATGAAGCTCACAATTTGATAAGAGTGAGACTTCAAATGCTAGTTCTTCCCATTAACTTGATTTCTGCTCCTCTTGATCAGTGATTTTCAACTACTGCTGTGCATTAACATCACAGGAAGGTTTTTAAACATTCAAGTGCTTAGTCCCATTTTAGTTCAGTTAAATATGAATATTTGGGGGTGAAGGCTAAGTTTAAATAGTTTTTAAAGGTCCACAGGTGATTCTCATACACAGTGAGACTGTGCATGAGGCTAAAAACCACCTCAGATGTTCACACTGCTGATTCAAAATGTCACATCCCAGAAAGGCTCCCTGACTCCCTGTCCAAACAGTGCCGTTATGCTGCCTCAACCCCATCCCTACCAGTCTAAGCCATTATCTAGTGCCTTCATAGTTGTAAGGGCTGTCTGAAATGATTAGCGTGTTTATCATCTGTTTTCCTCCAAGAAAATGCAATGTCTTGTTCAGGTCCGTATTCCATTACCTTGAACAATGCCAGGAAAACAACAGGAGCTCTATAAGTATTTATTTACTGAATGAATAAATATATAGATCCATGGTTCAGAAGAGAGTTGGACTAGAGAGAAAGAGGAAAATCATGAGCATTTAGATACTAATCAAGACCACACAAATAATATCACAGAATATGTCGAGAGGGAAATCAAGAGAGCCAAGAAAAAAACCCTAAGAAACATCACCATTTAAGGGACCAGCAGATATAAGCCAAGAAGAAAAACTGAAAAGGAAGAGCCAAAAAGGTACAGGGAGAAGTAGGAAGTCAGGAGAAAAATGTATTTCAAGAAAGAAATGATCGACAGAGACGAAAATGTTATAAAAACGCCAAGCATGGCAAGAGTTGAAAATATACGTTGAATTTAGCTACAGAAAGACAGCTGAATTACTCAAGCAAAAGTGGTTTCTGTAATGTGTTACTTTAATTTCACGTCCCGAACAGACTTGAGTATTTTATAATGTAGAATATTTATATCGTAGAGAATAATGTAGAATATTTACATCATGGAGAATAAATGAGAGATGAACATCTCCAAACACCACCTCCCAACTATATTTAGTATAATTAACAAAAAACAAGTTATTAAATGGGCACTTATACAATCCTAGAAGATACAGGAAAAAAAAGGAAGGAAATTACATAGACTTCAACAATATTCCTGGATCAACCACAAATGCTTAACTCTTGACTGGTGTAGGAAATGTATGATGAAGTAATTATTCTTTACACGAAGAAAATCTCAAACCTTGCTAAACTGACTTATAGTCAGAACATGTCTTTTTCAGTCACATAATGATTAATTTAAATTCTTGCTTTAGAAAATACTTTATTCCTTAAATTTCAGCACAATTTTGATAAACTTTGTCTCACAGAACTGCTTCACAACTACTGAACATCTTAAAATGCAAAACTCAATGCCCATGTTCAGTCGATCTAGAGTTATCTAAAACTGTCTCTAATAGCATAGAGCTGATTTTATGATTTTCAAGAACATTCCCACCAAAGGCAGAAAAGACCATGAAGTAGCAGATGACTGTTTAAGTGGCACCTTGAGTCTCATAAAACACATTCAACAGAAAATGGCTGCTAGGAACATCTCTGATAATTATCAAATTATCTCTCAATATCAACTTGAAACTGTGGATTCAGAAATATATATTTTTAAAAAAAATCAAGTGGATAATCCTGAAAAATACTGCTAACAGATTTTGTTACTGCTAACAAATACAGGATTACTTCAACGACAAACATTTGAGCACCAACTACATGTTATTATGCTAGGTGTTCCTGCCCTCAAAAGTGTGCAATTTAGCTAAGGAACTAAAAAAGAACAATAGCAAAACACACACAAATTCCATACAAGTGTACTATAATAAAGTGTGTTTACATGTAGATATGTGAGTGTGCATGTATACATACATACACATATGTCCACAATCTTGTAACTTGTGGTAAAGAGAGAATAAAGTTAATTTGAGCAGAAAGCAAATCAGCTGGGAAAGCTCTGACGAGAAACTAGGACTTGATCTTGGCCCTAAAGCATGGTTAGATCTTAAATGAATGGAGAGGCAAGGCAAAAAATATCAATCATGGGAATGGTGGGTGCATAAGTATAAAGGTCAAAATGTGTGCCACAGTTTGAGAAAAATAAGCAGAAAAGATTGGATAAAATGGAGAAAGTTTATCAGAGGCCTGGTACATAAGCTGGAAAAGTGACTAGAAGCCAGGTCATAGAAGAATATCAAAGAATATCAAAGGTGTTTAGACTTTATTCTGTCAGTAATTAAACGTTTTTCAGCAACAGATCAGTGTGAGCAGTGGTGTTTTGAGAATAATAATTTTCTAGGGCTTGTAGGATAGATCAAATGAAAAACATGGAGACAGAAAAAAACAACTAGGCAATAAATATCTTGCCAACAGAACCTTATCTGGATGACTGTCCTATGTACATCCCGGTATCCTCAGCTGACAAAATATTTTAAAACGTGATGACACACAAATATTGTACTTACCTATTTAGACACTATGCCCACTCATCATTTAATACACTTATCTTCTAGTTTCACAAACAATCTTTATAACATTTACATAAAGAGCCTGCCTACTGTTTCCATTAATATAACCAATTCTTTTACAACTACCTAAACTCTACAGTTAATTCATTTTGGCAACTCAGTGAGAAATGAATAGTTTGGTCTGAATTTCTCAGCTGCTAAGTTTGATTTTTTTAAGGGTTGAAAGGAGTGAAATGCAGCCATGGAAATAAAAAAATAGTCCATGCCCAAAGGCTTATTTTCAACACAGAGGAAAAGATTTGTTTCTCTGAAGATGTGTGTGCTTCACAGATTTGTTATGGTATGCTCTTTGGATCACAATGAAGTTTTTCTTAAAGCATAATCTATACAGCTCATGAACTAAAGCACAAACTCTGGATGCAGATGAAAAACAACAACAAAAACAAAAAAAGACAAGTTGCAATGTAAAAGGTCTGGGGTCTGGATCTCAAGTTTTCAAAAATACTCCCAAACTGAGGCTTCTGAGTTTGTAAATCAGAAAACAATGCTACTAAAGTTTTATAGAATGATGACAACCCACGGCTTTTAATGAGAATGTATTCGTTCAGCCAAAAAAATGTGAATTGTTAGAGCTTTGTATGCTTATTTTAATTAAAATTACCTTTATTTTGGGATTTGCAAATACAAAAAAAACTAGAAATTACTCCTGAAAATTATTAAACTTTTAAGAGCAAGCACTCAAAGGGTGTAGCTTGTATAATTTGCAAATTTTAAGCACATTTTATGCCAACTTATTTCAGACAGCCTACAATGATTAACTATTTTAAATCTTCCCTTAATTTCTATTTCATGTGGTAGGACATGTGGGTGGGGTACTTCAGTAGAAAAGGACTTCATGAAGTTCATTTGCTGGTGGAAACTCTTGGCATGAGAGACTCAGAACAAAAAAAAAAAAGTCTTTCCTTCAACAAGCATATTTTTTCTTTACAATAATAATGGCAAACATTTATTAGAGCTTACTATAAGCTATGCATTACTCTAAACAATCTACATATGTTGTCTCATTTAATCCTCATGCTGCCCTCCAAGATAGAAAACATTATTCTTGTTTTACAAGTTTCATTATCTATTTTATAGATGAAGACACTGAGGCAAAAGTTCAGTGGAGCTGGGATTCAAAATGATGGAGTCTCACTCCGGGATCCATGCTCCTAACCACTATGTTTATAATAGCAGTTCCTGAAAACCCTATTAAAACAGATGCCATTAAATTATAAGCCTTTTAACTTTTTTTTTACCGTCTATTACAGATCACTAATATGATTTCAAGTAATGATGAATCTAAATATAAAGGCACTAAAACAAGGAAAACAAGACAGGAAAGAAAACTCTAATCCATTTTAAAAGACCACATGTGTTTCCCTATTTGTTTTGCTTAAAAGTGTGGACAAATTTGATCCAGAAAGGACATTTAAAAAAATGGCACACTGAGGGCTGAGAGTCAGAAATAAGATTTACTGTAAGGACTTGCAGATAATCACAGATTCCTCATGGGAAAGGTAAACATGTAAAGACGAGGAGAAAACAGAATATGAAAGAGTAAACATCTTTTTTGATTAGGGCCGGATGGTAAGGATTTGGAGGCAGCAAGAGACAGCTTCATAAGGGAAGAAATGGTTCTCTAGATTCTTTAGTCTTTCACAATGAGTTTGAATAGACCCAAGGACAGAGGTGGAATCTAATTGAGAAAAAGGTCAAATTGAGCTTACTGTGAGGAGAAGGATGCAAAATTAGTGTCTGCTGCAAGAAAAATAAGCATGGAAAGAAATTAAGGGAGGAGACAGAGACAGAGCCAGAGCCACAGACCAGGAGTAGGAAAAAAAGGTAAGCAGCAGACGGGGCAGAGTGGCCTGGAGGAATGAGGGATCACACCTAGCAGGTGTCCACCGGCGAAGAGGCAAGGGCCGAGCCCGGAGGGCAAACGCCGGCAGGAGTCGTCCCCGAAACACCTTGCCCAGCGAGGCGGACACAAGCTCGGGCCTGCAAGACGGCCCAGGAGGGTGGGGGCGGGAAGGGGTCGCAGAAGGTGGGCAGGGGAAGCGGCTGAGGACACGCGATGCACCTGTGGGCGGCCCCCGTTCCCATCTGACTCGCCCGTAGCTCCCTGAATGAACCCTCCACACCCGCCGGCCGTCCCCAGACCCCACCTGACGCGCCCGCGGCCCATCGTCCCTACCTGACGCGCCCGCGGACCCAGACCTCAGCAGACGCGCACGCGGCAATCCCGTCCCCATCTGACGCGCCCGCGACAACCCCGTCCCCACCTGACGCGCCCGAGACCCCCGGTCCCCACCTGACCCTCCCACAGGCCCCGTCCCCACCTGACGCGCCCGCGACCCCATGTCTTCCCCTGACGCGCCCGCCGTCCCCGGTCTTCACCTGACTCGCCCGTGGCCCATCGTCCCCAACTGACGCGCCCGCGATCCCCAATCTTCACCTAAGGCGCCCGCGGCGCCCAGTCTTCACCTGACGCGCCCGCGGCACCCTGTACTACCTAGCGCGCCTGCAGCCCCCAGTCTTCACCTGACGCGCCCGCGTCCCCCAGTGCCCAACGGGCGCGCCTGCCACCTGGGCCGGCACCTGACGGCGACCAGGCGATTATCGCCGGAAGTGGGCCACCGCCTCTCGGCGCGCCTCAGGGAAGCCCCGCCCCTGGCCATGCTGATTGGCCGGCGCGGATTCGCGTGGCAGTGTTGCTGCCCGGTCCTGACGCCCGCAGCGTGCGCCTGCGTAGTAGGCACTGCCCCGCCGTCCGCGCGCGCCCAGAGTGCCGGGGCGCGGGGGCGCGGGGGCGCGGGGGCGCGGGGGCGCGGGGGCGCGGGGGCGCGGGGGCGCGGGGGCGCGGGGGCGCGGGGGCGCGGGGGCGCGGTCAGTGCCCGAGATCCCTGCGATCGCTGGGAGATGACGGTGAAGACCTGAGATTTAGGCCTGCGCGGCGGGTGACGACGCCGGTCCGGGTCTTCACGGGAGGACGCTGGCCGGGGCCTTCAGGTGTTCTCGTGGCCTGAGGACGCGCGTCCCTGAGAATGTGCGTGCCCGCCCCGCGCGGGTCCCACAGGAGCCTGGGCAGCCCCCCCCCCCGCATTTCCACCCTGCGGCCGTATTTCCACCCGCTGGGCGCCAAACCCGGAATGCCTGCACTCTAGGGCATCACTGCGCGCTGACACTCAGCATTCAGGCACAAGCACGTTCTCTTTATAAACAGTTTCGAATCTTGTCGGATCTTTCTAGAAGGTTGAAATGCCCTGGAGGAGCAGCGTGAATAGTTTTTTCCAATTAGGAAAAAAGAATGTGGGGCGGCTGGAGGGAGAGAGGCAGGCCGAGAAGGCCAGGTGCGTCCAGGAGCCGCAGCCCCCGTGCCTCAGTTTCCTCCTAGAAACATGGAGGTGGCGGTGCACGCTACAGGATTTCTGTAAGAACAAATGAGTTAACGTGTGCAAAACATTTAAAACAGTGTCTGGTGTGTAGCAAGCAAATATGAGTATTAGTCTTTTCCTTGTTAAAATGTGTGCATCTACATTTGGTGCACATTACAGGAAGTGTATAGTATGGATTCATATTTTGGAAAAGTAATTTTAGAAGTTATTTCTGATGTGCTTATTGTAATAGTGTTTCTTGACCACATGCTTTTAGATAATGTGAAGGCAATGAAGTAGGCAATATTGCTTGCACATCCCCAATTTAAACACCTGTCTGTCCCTCCTTCCCTCTCTCCTTTCTTTTCTTCCTTTCCCTCTCTCTTTATTCCTTCCTTCATTCCCTTCAAGGTTGCGGATTATTCCATTATATAAATGTATCAATTTATTAGAATAGTTTCTATGATGTCTATGATGGGCTTTAGATTGTTTGCAATAGTTTGCCATTATAAATAATGCCCAGTAGCGCTGTGGTTTGATTTAACTTGTGAAGGTATATTTCCAAATAAATCGCTATGATTGGATTGTTGTGTAAACCAAAAAGTGTCTGAGGCAGATCACAACTGATATAGAGGTTTATTTTGCCAAAATTGTGGATTTGCCTGGGGAAAAAGAAACACAGGTTACAGTAGGATTTTTGGCCTGTACTTTTTTCCAAATATTTAAGGGAAAAGCGCCGGTAGGAGGGGAAAGAGGGGAGAGTAGGCTATGAGGCAAGTGGTCACATTTTTGTGAGGCTCTGATTAGAGTACAGCAAATCTACATTTCACATGTGAAAAGAAAGGTATGGGGGAGGGTTATACATCTGTCTCATACTCAGTAGATCTACATTTCACATAAGATAAAGTAAGCTTTTGGGAACAAAAAGAAGGCTGTGTGTGTGTGTGTGTGTGTGTGTGTGTGTGTGTGTGTGTTGCCAATATTAACTTTTCCCTTTGGCATAGTAAGTTTGGAGGCCTGAGATTTTATTTTTCTTTCACTGATGTGTCAAGATTAACTGCATATGGAATACTAGTAGAAATTGCCAAGCCAAGACCGCACCACCACAATAGGGGACATAGTAATATTAAATTTAGCCCAATTGGCCAGCATCCACACAATTCCTAGTGAAAGAATTCCTGGCTGGATGGTAAAGAGGTAAACTAACTGCAGAAACTCACAAAGTAACAAAAGAAGTCCACAGAATAAGAGCAGGAATTCAGAGAGTAACCACAGAGAGATCCACAGAGTAACAGCAGGAATTCACAGAGTAACAGCAGAACCCACAGTGTAACGTCAGAACCCACAGAGTAACACAAGAGCCCAGAGAGTAAACAGCAGGACACACAGAGAAATAGCAGGAACCCACAGAGTAACATCAGAGTCCATAGAGTAATATCAGAACCCACAGAGTAAAAACAGGACCCACAGTGTAACATCAGAGCCCACAGAGTAACAGCAGGAATTCACAGAGTAACATCAGAACCCATAGTGTAATAGCAGAGCCTACAGAGTAACAGCAGGAACCCACAGAGTAATAGCAGGAACTCAGAGTAACAGCAGAAACCTACAGAACAGGATCAGAAACCCATGGAGTAACAGCAGGAAGCCATGAAGCAGTTCTGTCCAACTTAGGTCAGCATATTCATGGTCTTGGGTCTTCTTTGTGTGTGCTTTCTACCAGGACTGGGCTTAGCTCTGTGCTTGTGAAGAGTAACCCACTCAATGCCCTCTGGAATTTCGCCACTGGAGGAGGAGAAAAACCCCAGAGGGGCGGGGAGAAACGTTTTTCAAAACACATGGTGCAGCTGGAGATCGTGGTGCAGTTGCCCGGGCAGAAGGCTCGGCAGGGGGAAGTAGTGACCAGGAGGGAGGTGCCTCCTTGACCACAGAGATTTTTTGGCAACCAACTTATTGAAAAATCATGTTTTAAAATTTTCTTTAAGTCAAACCCTACAGTATCTAAGGAGCTGGGGAAATTTAAGCCCATTGTTACAGCCACTGTCCAGTCAGAGCTCCTCCTGGCAGGAAGCTGGGAGAGTGCTGGTCACAGTGCACCAGGTGCCCCCTGCCTCACAGGGGCTTAGGGTGGTGGTGAGCACAGGGGCCCCACACTTCTCCAATGCACACCACACAGTCGTCTCCTCTGACCTTCCCAAATGCTGCACAGACAGGTGTATGTAGTTCCTAACTCTCAGGACAATGTAGACTTGGTATACCTTCGGGCACGGGGAATCCCATCCTTCTTCCTGTTCCTGCCGCTCTGAAGCATGTGGCATATGTTTAATGGGGTCTTTACACAATATGGGAAGACCACTTCTGCTTTCTATGCAGTGATAATACTGCAATAAGAAAAAATGAACCAAGCCACCAAAACAAAACAGTACCACCTGATGCGGAACTGGGAGGGAAACACAGCAGTGTCTCAGAGCTAATGCAGCAGCCAGGCACCACGACGGTGTCATGGGTACAAGGAGGAGGTGTCTCAGAGCTAATGCTATGTGCTGACAGCAACCAAGCACCACGACAGTGCCATGGGTACAAGGAGGAGGTGCCCGGTTTTCGGGAGATTGCCATCTGAACAGACCCAAGGTGGCAAATACACAGTGAGAAAATGGGGCCATGAGTGCTGTATTTACCTACAGAATGTTTAGGGGGACTGGGAGCAAAAACAATCCCCTCTTTCAGAAACCAATCCTGGAAGGTGCTGGAAGGTTGTACTAGCTGTGAAAATCAGATGCCAGCAGGCAGCTATCGTGAGGCCAAAGGCAGTACTCAGCTCAGGCAAGCCGGTTTGTTTATTTATGTCAAATTCCTCAGTCTTCGGTCTCCTTATCTTTTAAATAAGGAGTTAGAATAGAATTTGAGGGCTGTTCACTCAGGCATCCATGGCGGCTGCAGCATAAGGAGTGTGTGGTGTCAGGATGGGAAGGGCAACATGGAGACTGCATGGCCATTGACGTCTGAAAGTCTCTGGTTGCCAAAAAGAATCTATCTACAACAGCATTCATCCTGACAGCAGCCAACAGGCAGCCTAGACCTGGCATGCCACAGCTCCTCTAGGCTCTGAACCCCTCTCAGCTGAGCCTGGTAGATGCCAGCTGACCGGCTGCAGCCCCTGAGTAGAGGTTGGCTGTCCTAGCAATAGAGTAGGGCGGGGGCACAGCAGACATGGGACCATCATCTGGATTCCTAGACGTGCAACTTCAAGTGAGTACATAACCTCCTGAGCCCCACCTCTCACCTGAAAGCTGAGTTAGGTGCACACACAGGAAGGCAGAGATGGGTCCAGGGCTGGGCTTCTGGTTCCTCTACTCAAACTCTGCTGCTCCCTGCCCCTCTGCCATCCCTGCAAGCTCCTCACTGACCTCTTGTCTCAAGCGTTCTCTCTTCCTCCTGACCTCCTGGGGACTTCATAAACCCAGTATCTTTTTTAAAAAATCTATTATTTTAGGCTCAGGGCTACATGTACAGGTTTGCTATATAGGTAAACTCATGTCTTGGGGGTTTGTTGTACAGATTATTTCATCACCCAGGTATTAGCCTAGTACCCAATAGATATTCTTTCTGATCCTCTCCCTCCTCCCACCCTCCAGCCTCAAGTAGGCCCCAGTATGTGTTGTTCCCCTCTGTGTGTCCATGTGTTCTCATAATTCAGGATATGAGGATAATGGCCTCCAGTCCCATCTATGTTCCTGCAGAAAACAGGATCTCATTATTTTTTATGGCTGCATAGCATTCCATGGTGTATACGTACCACTTATTTTTTTTGTATCCAGTCTATCATTTTTGGGCAATAGATTGATTCCTTGCCTTTGCTATTATGAACAGAGTAGTGTGGGCTTATAGTCCCAGCTACTCAGGAGGCTGAGGTGGGAGGGTTGCTTGAGCCCATGAGGTGGAGGGTGAAGTGAGCTGCGGATTGCAATGAAAAAACACGTGCATGCATCTTTACCGTAGAACAATTTCTATTCCTCTGTGTATGTACCCGGTAATGGGATTGCTGAGTGGAATGGTAATTCTTTTAGCTCTTTGAGGAATCACGATACTGCTTTCCACAATGGTTGAACTAATTTACGCTCCTATCATCAGCGTATAAGTGTTCCCTTTTCTCTGCAACCTTGCCAGCATCTGTTATTATTTGACTTTTTAGTAATAGCTATTCCGACTGGTGTGAGATGGTATCTCATGATGGTTTCAATTTGCATTTCTCTAATGATCAGTGATATTGAGCTTTTTAAAATGTGCTTGTTAGCCACATGTATGTCTTCTTTTGAAAAGCGTATGTTCATGTCCTTTGCTCACTTTTTAATGGGGTTGTTTGTTTTTTTTCTTGTAAATTTAGTTCCCTAAGGATGCTGGATATTAGACCTTTGTCAGATACATACTTTGCAAATATTTTCTCCCATTCCATAGATGATCTGTTTTCTCTGCTGATAGTTTCTTTTGCTGTGCAGAAGCTCTTAACTTTAATCGGATCCCGTATGTCAATTTTTGCTTTTGTTGCTATTGCTTTTGGTGTGTTCTTCATGAAATATTTGCCCTTTCCAGTGTCCAGGATGGTATTGCCTAGGTTGTCTTCCAGGAAATCAGCACCTTATGACTTGTTTCAGTTATTTAAATCTTAGCCCAGCCCTGCTCTCTACTTAAAACAAAACAAAATGAAACAAACAAACAAACAAAAAACTCAGTTCCCCATGGAGACTGAAAGCCCTCTGAAGGCTGAGATGAAAGTCTTATACTTTTTGGAGCCTTGAGTGTCTACCTCTAACTGTGGAGAAGGAATGGAAAGAGAGGTGCAACACACGGGCTGCACATCTAGCTGGAAATGTGCAATCCAAAGGGCACGACTTTTGCTGAAACCCCAGGAGGGGGCCAAGGCCGCAAAGTCAGTCAGATGTGGTATCAGTGTTTGCCCATTGTGTTAATGATTATTTCCATGGTGACATGGCTTTTTTGTTTCTCTGTTGCCTTACATGAGATCCAAGCAATGAGATGCACACAGCCCAAGCAGGGATGGCAGAACTCAGACCCGGACCAAACTCCTGGCTGCAATTTGTTCATACAACAGGTGGTGTCTGTCTCTGTTGTCATTTGAGCCTGGAATTCCTACAGCCTTCTCCCTATGTCCACCAAATATGAGGCCACTAGTGGCTGGGTGTCCAGGCAGCAGGACCTCTTAGCACTGGCAGGGCTGGCCCTCAGACAGCCTCTGACTTCACTCACCCTGATCTCCTGTCCACCGTGACTGGAGGGGAGAGGCAGCTCTCTGGGGTCTCCTTCTAAGGGCACTAATCCCATTTACAAGAGCTCCCCTCCGTGACCTCATCACCTCCCAAAGACCCTGCCTCCTAACACCGTCACACGGGGATTAGGATTTCAGCACAGGAATCTTGTGGGGGAACCAAACATTCATACCCTGGCCATGGCCCAGGTAGCCAAGTGCATTATGTCCGGGGTGAGCTGAAAACCCAGCTCTTCTGAAGAGGGGCAGGAGTGTGAGGAAGCCCTTACTTGTAGCATTTGCTAATTTCTGTTATGTATAGACTCCAACCATGGCTAATTTCACACTGCCCATGAGACAACACTGAATGAGGAGCCAGGAAGGGGTGCACTTGGTCCACTCCCCCAAGCCGATTCCAGCCACCTCCAGCACCCCACTGGGCCTATGCTATTGTAAACTATGAGAGCTGTTGGTGTTTTCTGTTCGTTAATGAGTCTTAATTCTAGCACATCTTGAGAAGAATGTTTCTATGTGCCAGATTGTCCAGGAGTGGGAATTTTCCAAGTTTCCAGTTAGGGCCACTGGTTGTACAAATGATGACAACTTGCCACAGATGGTTGGTCACCAGGGTTTCAGCAAAGAAGCTAGTAAACTGAAGATAGTAAAAGTGCATGTTAAACAGCATGGGTTTTTCCAAGCAGTTTTGTCAGCAGAAGTTTATTCCTTTTTGATTGAATTTAAAAATACAGAAAAAATAGAAAGGCAATATTTTCTAATGCAACTGGTCATAGCAAATCATTACGGTGATATGCTGCATGTTCTGGAAAATTAATTTGGGTTATAGAAATAATATGATGAAATGGTTAATGGGCATTCTTCCAATAACTTCTGGGAGCAAAAGAAATTAAAGCCAATTTAACTAGCAGAAATCCTTACTAAGTTAGAAGAGAAAGTGGAATTGAATAAGTGAAGATGTCAACACAAATGATTCTTATCTTTTGGAGAAAGTGCCTGATGCACACATGGAAAAGGTAAAATCAGAAGGTAGAAATTTAGCTTCTCTATTTAGGTGAGAACCTCCGCTCCACCGGGAGGGCTGAAGATGGCAAGATGGAAAGGGGGATGGATTCATGCCAGCTGGGGTCTAAGGGGGATGGATTCATGCCAGCTGGGGTCTGGATCTTCAGAACCAAGTTGGTGAAACAACTTGGCTTGAGGAATAAGTCTGTATAAAGGCCAAGGTTTATTTCGGTATATCCCAGGACCCAAGCTTGCCTGGACAGCCAAGTTCAGTGTCTCTGGCTAGTCGTAAATGAGGGAGGCACTTCCCAGCCTAGTAGCAGCCTCTTCTCTATTTGCTAGCCCACATTTTCCCCTTCCCAGATGTCTTTATCCACCTCCGTGGATAGGTGAAGCAAAGAATAGCAAAAATACCCACACTTCTGCCTGTTTTCCTAAAAATTCTCTATACTTTTACTCCAACATAACCAGGGCACTGATGGTGCAGTCCACATGTGCATAAGTTTGTTGTCTAAACTTCTAGGAGGGAGCCCTGCTGAGCAATTAGAACACAATGTAGGGTCTTCTAAAGATGACCTTAAAGGGATGAATAACAGTTAATACTAATGTCTCCACGTGAATCTAAGAGAATTATCAGTGAATTTACACAACAATTTCAAAAGGCAGAGACATTTGGGCACCAACATTGGGGTTTTTGTCTTCAATTAAACTCCAGATGAGCACTTCCTGGTGTCAGGAGTGGGCTCCATTTTCTAGTCCCACCAAAGCACTGGTGGGGATATTTCCTCCTGAGTCACCAGGTTCTTAATCCAATGCCCCTCCCTCTCATATGGGAAGGCGCTTCACATGTTCTGGGCCATGGTCAATACAGGGCTCCCTGTGTAGCTACCTAGGTGGGACTTGGCAATGTCTGGTGTCTTTCTGCTCTCTGATCCATGAGTAATGCATAGGCAGCTACTGATGAAAATTCCAAAGCTCATTGATGGGAGAAGAGCAACTAACGGGGCCACTAGGCGTGAGTGACTTGGTCAAGCTGCTCAAGTGGTGTTGCAAAGACTGAAGACATTAGCTTAATTTCTGTGCATTGATTCTGCTTCCTCATGTTGTACTGTTCCTGTTTGGGAAGAAAAAAAAGGAAAATTTACTCTTTCTTCCACTTTTCATTTCAGCTAAAAAAAAAATCCTACTTCTTTTCAGGGCAATGTGGATGCTGTAGTCAACTAGTGAGTGCAAAGTCATGCAGAAGGAAGTAGAGGAAAGAAACATAAGAATATTATTATTTTGAGATTTTTTTGCCCTACTGGGAGCAAATTACACTAATAGAAAAGATTCTGCTAACATTATGAGCCAGACAGCCTTAGAGGTCCATGACAAATGGCAGGTATTTTAAAGAAAGAGCCTGAGAAGAAAATAAATGACATACTTTGTGTAGATGTTTCTCCTTCCACTGAAGGACAACTGTACAGTCTACAATACTTGTTGAGCTATCAAACTTTAAAAGAGCACTTATAAGAAGGAAACACAGATTTACTGTGATTCTGGCTATGATGTGTGAAGTGCCTTCTGGTTTTACCTTTTATTATCCTGAGATGGAAGGAAAATTGCCCAGTAAGACAGTATCTGTGCAGTATCATACAAAAACTGTATCTTTTAAGTTGAAAAGTTGGCATGAGATGAGGCACTTCTCAACCTGAGGACACCTTGACCTGCAGGTGTCTTTTACAGTGTGAGTGGTTCCTCACCTTGTCAAGGCTTTGCTCAAAAGCCACTTCTTATTAGCTCTACCCTTACTATTTCAGTTAGAGCTGCCACTCCGCACACTCAGGGACCCCTCACATGGGCTTATTTCTCCACCTTTTAACATACTGTGTCTTCTACCTATTTATTCTCTCTGTCTCTACCTGCAGGACATAAGCTTCACCAGGGCAGAAATTTTTGTCTCTTTTGTCACTGCTGCATCCAAGGTCCAGGCACATAGCAGACACTAAACAAATACTTGGTGAATAAATGAATGAATGGACAAATTACAGAACACATTTCTCATATAAGCAGTCTTATCTGTGGATGTTATTGTTCTAGGCCAGAAGAGTCTATTCATTACACGGTGTAACTGAAAGAATGCACAAAGAAGGTTGGTAAATGGAGATGTGCAGATTCTGTTGCTGTTTTACTTACTAAAGTTTGACAGTCTCCTTGCTTGTTTAATACAGCTGTAGAACATTAAGATACTGATTTGCTACCATTGTCAGTACTTTGTACGAAGCTTTTCCTATATTAACTAGAGATTCAAAGCAGGGAAGATGACTAATAAGAGAAATGTGGTTATGAACAATATAAGAGGTTGCAGAAAATAAAAAGATACAGGAAAGGAACCTGAAGAAGAGGAAGCCTCACCCCACACATTTATAAAATAGATGGGTCAACTCAAAGGGAGCAAATAAAATATGTCAGCTTGCTATTGATTAAATAGGCTTTGACAAGCCCCTGGGAAGTGTATATAATGTGATTTCTATGAATGAGGAGGCCAAGAACCAAACTATGGAGGATAAAAATGCCTCTCTAAAATTATTGCTTAGAAAGCAGACAGATTTCTTAGTTGCACTCCTATATTAATTAGTATATTATTACATTATTAATTACTATCATTTTGCTGAAACAATATAGTAGGTGGCATATACTATATGCTTAAGATTTATTGCATCAATAAATGGATAAAGATAGAAAAAAACCCAGAAAGTTCAGACAAACATAAGGAAGACACATTTAGAAACCACTCATCATTCCACCACTCAGAAATATCCACTGTTCTTTTTAAGTGAAGCCCTATTTTTAAGCTTCAAATTGTTATAAGGGAAACCACCATCTGTGGAGCTGAAGCCATCATTTGCAGAACTCCAGCACGGCAGATGTGCTGGTGCTGTGTTCCTGTATTTCAGGGTCCTCTGCACCATGCTTCTCCACCTGTGGTCCCCAGCTGCTTGCACTAGAGTCACCTGCAGTATTGTACTATTTATGTCAAATATGGATGCTCAAGCCCCGTCGTGCCTACACAGATTTTCTGGGGTGGAGTCTGGGCATAAACAAGCAGCTTGTTGCCCTAATGCACAGCACCGCCTTCACCCTGGGTCTAGACACACGGCTCCCAAGTCTGCCAGGCTGTGCACCCAGGCTCACCTGCAGAGCTTGCTAAAGCTCTGGAATGTACCTCCACCAGGTGTCGTTCATTTTAATGGTGGTAAAACCTGTGCCCTCCATTATCAAACATCTTTCCAGCTGATCCTGGGTAGACAGGCTTGGAACCTTGCTACAGATCAGTGCATTCCTACCTGACTTTGAAACGCTCAAACTCTTTGTTCCAGTGACTGACTGGGCTTTCAGTTAACATGTAAAGCAAATAAAGTGTTATTGCTCTATTCAAATCAGAGAATCTGGGCAGACTCAGGCTCCCCAAATCTCCACACTAGTCCTGAGGGGCTCTGGGTGAGAGGCGGTCTTGATGGTGGCCTCACGTGGCTGGGCTGAACTGCAGCCTCTGAAGACAGCACCAAGTCATTTTCATGTATTTGACCTCCCACAGGGGACGTAACAGAGGGTCTGGGTGTGGTCAATATATCATAAACATTTGTGGAATGAATACAGCACAGGAGGAGGAAAGCGTAACGTACTCGGATGTCTGCCAACCTCCAGGCGTGGCCCAGCTGGATGCCAATATTCAATTCACCCTTTGCTCCTCCTGTGCTGAATGGCCAGGTACTGTGTGGCCCAGGCGGGTGCCGGTAAGAAGGACAAATGAAATGCTCCTGGCTCTACCATATAAACCCTGTGTGCCTGGAAAACATTGCTTGATGTCCTATTAAGAATGTTGGATTCCAAGAGCAAATAAGCATTTCCCGCAGATGCTATAAATAACAGAACGACCACAATTTCTGAGGTAAAACTAAATATTAACTATTTCTGTATGCTTGACCCAATGTCAGTTTCCAAGAGCACTTTTCATAGTGGGTACAGGGAAGTGATGAAAATATATTAGACAGCATTTTGGTTGAGAAAATAGGGGGTAGGAAGGATTCTTGGCAGAGCTGTGCCCAGAATTCCCTGTGGTCCTGCAGACGCTTGGGTCCTCATTGTGGTTTGCTGTGGCCTCAACATTCCTCTGGCCTTCTCCCAGGAGGAGGTGAGGGAGAGATCAGTGAAGTTGCAAGTACTTACACCACCCAAATTAAGACAGAGAACAGCAACCACGTGACATGTGTATCTGCCAAAGGGGATGGAAAGAGGTCTATGTTACATTGCTGATCCTCCTGTCCCTTCTCAGGGGTGTCAGTCAGAGTCCCACTAGAGAAGAAACAAAGAAACATTCAAGATGGGATCATTTAAGGAGTGTTTAATAAAAGGACAGTGTACAAAATTGTGAGGAGGGTTTAAGAAAACCACAAGGGGTGGTGCAGACACCAGGCTGGTAACAGTGAGGCCTGATCCCCAAGTTGGCACTTGGAGCAGAAACAATGCCAGGGAGACGTCACCAGGGCACAGGAGAGGCCATTGCACATACACAGGTGTGCAAGGCAAGACTCCCTGAGAACCCTCAACAGCAGGTTTATGAATATTACGGGACAATGGCTGCTTCTCCTTGAGGAGGAGTAGAGAAGCAAGCTTGCTTACTGTTTCTTTTTCTTTTCTTTTTTTTTTTTTTTTGAGACAGGGTTTTACTCCCGCGGCCCACATTGGAGTGGATCGGGGCAATCTCGGCTTACTGCAGCCTTCACCTCTCAGACTCAAGTGATTCTTCTGCCTCAGCCTCCCAAGTAGTCGGGACTGCAGGGATGCACCATCATGCCCAGCTAATTTTTGTAGTTTTTGTGTGGGAGGGCTCTCGCCACGTTGCCCAGGCAGGTCTCGAACTCCTAGGCTCAAGCAATCGGCCCGCCTCCGGCCTCCCAAAGTGCTGGGATTACAGGCGTGAGCCACGGCGCCGGCCTGTTTACTGTTTCTGTGCATGTGAACGTGCGTCCTTTCTGAACTCTCACGGGGTGATGGCTAAATGTGCCACTAAATGATTTAACCCAGGGTTTAGAAGCCAGCCCTCTGACACCTTAACATCAGAAAGGCAGTTCTCCTAGAGTCAGGCCTGAAACAAGCATTCTTCTTGGGAATCACCCGTTATTGCAGAGGGGCCTGTAGACAGGGAACTGTGGTGGTTGGAAGGTGTGCGCACGGCCCTATGATTTAGGACCAGAGTTTCCAGAGCCTGTGCCCTGTGCCATGACCTCACAAAGTGCTGCTGAGTTTGTATCTCCCCTTCCCCCTTGGGTGGGACTGGAAGGCCAGAGGGGGCTGGAGTTGGGGTTTGCTTTTCCCCAAGTAGGTTAGACTGATGAAAAACTTGGGTCTGTTAGACTCTGGTGAAATAATTCCCCCTAAAGCAGCCCTCATGAGAACAGGGTGTATTTCAAAATAATCCTTTTCCCCTGGCTGTAAGTAAAAGGGGATATTTCCTCCCTCCCTTTTTTTTTTTTTTTTTTTTTTTGAGACAAGGTCACCCTCTGTCACCCAGGCTGGAGTGCAGTGGCGCGATCTTGGCTCACTGCAACCTCTGCCTTTGGGTTCAAGCGATTCTCCTGCCTCAGCCTCCTGAGTAGCTGGGACTATAGGCGCGCGCCACCACGCCCGGCTAATTTTTTGTATTTTAGTAGAGATGAGGTTTCACCATGTTGCCCAGGGTAGACTCAAACTCCTGAGCTCAGGCAATTGGCTCACCTCGGCCTCTCAAAGTGAGCTGGGATTACAGGCGTGAGCCACCGCGCCCGGCCGATTTTTCCTCTCTAATGTGGGAACCTGGTCGAGCTCTCAGAGGTAAAATTCACCAAGTGCAGGTCCCCCATGACTGGGTTCCCCTGGAGTTTTTCTCTCACTTGTCCAGGTGGCATCTCCAGAAATTCATGAGGGGCAGCTCAAGTCCCTGGCACTGGCCCCGCAGAGGTTCTGCTCCTGTCAGCTGAGGTTCTTGGAACCCGCTTGTCTGTGTCTCCAGATTTGGGGGCCGTGCTTTGCCTGGTGACTCAGTTCTCCGACGGGTGAAGAAGAGTTGTTGATTTTCAGTTTGTTCATCCTTTTCCTTCCGTGTGGATGGGAGCTGGACTGGACCCTGGAGCCCGGAGCCGAGAAGTCAGGAAGATGATTCCGCAAGTGCTCAGGTGTGTCTGTCGCCTGCACCCATGGTCCCTCCCCAAGAAAGCAGACCCGCGGCCCCTTCGAGTCCCTCCCTCCACGCTGCCCACCCTGCAGCAGGGCCTTCTTCATTCCCCTTCACCAGTGCTCACTGCAGGTAACAGAGGGGCTGGGTGTGGTCATTGTGCTGGACCCTGGAGCATCTGGGCATGCTCATGCTGATCTGGGCATACACCGCTGCAGTGTCCCTGAGAGAAGGAAAATAATCCAATAGAGACAAAATATATGTTTTTTTAAAAAAGAGGATCACGTGAAGGATGTTATCAGCAGCTTCTTAGCAGTGCTCATTTCACCTGCAGAAGCAGCTCTCTGTGTTTTGATTAATTCATTACTGGCTCTGAGATAAGGCTAGGACAGTCTGTATAGCCTGCTTAGAGATTAGGAAAAAACATTTCTTTTGCTGCAAACTCCTTCCTGCTAATCTTCCTTCTGATCTACCGTGGGCAGGGTGCACGGGTGGGAAATGCATGCAGCCATTCCACCCGTGAAGATGAACTAATAGAAATCCAGGCTTCTGAAGAAGGTGCCTCGGGGGCAACAACCCACCTTGCAGCAGGGTTCTTAGTGAATCCCACAACATACAACTGAATTGTGTAGCACAGATTTACAGGCACAATGAGGGTCAATGACAGGGAAGCATGTCGACACCAGCTTAAAAACAATCAGGGGTTTTTGCACAGCAGGACAACACCTGGCTGCTGGGGAGGCTCAGAGTTGGGGTGCTCAAGGGGGTATGGGGCCGTTCTAAATGAGCTCCCATCTTGGAGGCTGCTCTAGAAGCTAAGAACTTGCAGACCTGACTAAGGGCTGTAAACCTCATTTTGGAGTGCAGAGTCCCAGGCTGTGGTCTTGGGACCCCTGGGAACATGTTGAGTTGTCATAAGGGCCCTTCAAGCAACTGTGGTCTGAGACTGACATGTCTCCAGGTGTGGTTTTGGGTCCACCAAGGTGCTTAGATGCTTTTGTGATGAATTAAATACAAATTCAGTAAAATGTTACTAAACAAAGTGCCTTTTTGTCCTTATGCCCTTTCCCAGTAAATATTCTGAGAACAATATCAAGTATGTGTTCGTGAGAAATTTTGAGATAAATGTGTTTCATGCTGGCAGAGTCAGGAGCCACAGCAAAAACAATGTGAAGATGCATTCCGCCAGCTCCTGGGCGGGGAGGTGGTATGGGAGTCGGGCTCTAGCCCACCTGACTTGGCAGCTGGCCCCCAGCAGCCCGCTCAGCCATCATGCCCCGCTGGGCACTGCCCCGTCATGGTCCTCAGTGTCTTCCCTTGGGACACTGGTGTCTTAGAGATGCTGGAGCACACATGGTGTTCACAGCCTCACATTTCAGGAATCAGAATGTATCTTAGTTACATGGCTTGTCATAGTTTAATTGGAAGTGTTTTTCCTCTCTCGGTTCCATGAACGCAATGGTGTGTCTACAGTCTAGAGCATCTTCGTGTGAGTGGAGCACAGTTGATGCTGCTGGAGTCACTGGAGTGCTGGAGCTCAAAGGGTGGCCCAGTCTCAAAGGGCGCACCAGACCCTGTCCTAGGTCCAGGGACAAATGCTCACAGCTCCCTCAGCCACCCCCACATTGCTACGAGAGGAGGACTGCCTTGTCCCTGTTTTACAAAAGAGGAAACTGAGGCACAGGTGGGTGAGGACTGGCCTGCAGGAGAGCCAGGCCTGCTCGCTGCACATCTGCACCGTGAGCCATCTCTACAGAGGGACAGACCGAAGCTGCCCAATTGACCCCCACACACAGTCAGCTGCCGGTCAGCTGCTGCACTGGTGATGTCACTGACAGGGAGAATCTGCTCCCACGGCTGCATCTCCTGCTGTCACCATCTCCTCTAAGCCTCCACTTCACTCAGCTGCATTTAATGGGGGACGTGTTCGTCTGTTCACAAACTCAACAAATGTCAAGTATTTCCTAAGCGTAGGCCCTGGGTTGAAGCCTCAGTGTGGGAATAAACAGGTTCGTGTCCCCATAGGGGTCATGATCTAATGAGAAGAGAGACCAATCTCATCACTTGGCTAATAAATAACAGGTTCTGAGATAGCTGCTGAGAGCGACAAGTATGGGGGCTATGAGAGTCTGTAAACCCGCTCCGGAGCGACAATTATGGGGGCTATGAGAATCTGCAAACCTGCTCCAGATGGAGAGGCCTGGGCTTTTTGTTCACCTCAAGCGTTGCATGAACTCTGAGGTTGAGAGGCACTTGACAGAAATGGCCGTGCTTACAGGAGCAGGGCAGACAGTGGAGAGAAGCAGAGAATGCGACGATCTTTTCCGTGGGAGCCAGGCAGAAACCAGGGAGCAGAAATGAGATTCACAGCAGGCGGGAAGGCGGCGAACTGCTGCCTTCAGGCAGATGCCCATGGTGACAGCCAGGCAGAAACCAGGGAGCAGAAACAAGATTCACAGCAGGCGGGAAGGCGGCGAACTGCTGCCATCAGGCAGATGCCCATGGTGACAGCCAGGCAGAAACCAGGGAGCAGAAACGAGATTCACAGCAGGCGGGAAGGCGGCGAACTGCTGCCTTCAGGCAGATGCCCATGGTGACAGCCAGGCAGAAACCAGGGAGCAGAAACAAGATTCACAGCAGGCGGGAAGGCGGCGAACTGCTGCCATCAGGCAGATGCCCATGGTGACAGCCAGGCAGAAACCAGGGAGCAGAAACGAGATTCACAGCAGGCGGGAAGGCGGGGAACTGCTGCCTTCAGGCAGATGCCCATGGTGACAGCCAGGCAGAAACCAGGGAGCAGAAACGAGATTCACAGCAGGCGGGAAGGCGGGGAACTGCTGCCTTCAGGCAGATGCCCATGGTGACAGCCAGGCAGAAACCAGGGAGCAGAAACGAGATTCACAGCAGGCGGGAAGGCGGCGAACTGCTGCCTTCAGGCAGATGCCCATGGTGACAGCCAGGCAGATGCTGGCACAGGACCCACGTGCCCACGGCGCCCTGCTGGGGCTGGTGGAGCAGCCACCCAGAGATGCACAAACCCTGATCCCCAGAGACTGAGTGTGTTGGGCATGGAGGAAAGGACACCCAGCTGCAGGTGGACTCAGGCTCCAAGCAGCGCCCTTGGGTGGGAGTTACCCAGGGTTACCCTTGGGGTCCTCATGTGGGAAGGACGAGGCCATCACTGCTGTGACCATGGAGGGGCCTAGCCAGGACCAAGGGCCTTGGAGCCTCTGGCAGCTGAAAGAGTGAGAAGCAGGTATATCAATTTTATATGATGCCACTTAATCTTTTTAGAAAGAATATACCTACATGAAGTAAGGAGAGAAAGGAGAAGGGGAATTCATGACCAACTCTGTGACCTGGTGGGGCCCAGGCCTCTGGTCCTCTCCCGACCCCGTGGGATGCAGCTGTGGTCGGTACAGCATCCTCTCTTCACAGTGACCATTAGGTAGCAATTTAGGAATTCTTGACCCCAGTGTGAGGTCCACTGCAGTAACAATACCAAATTGTCACGAACACACAAGCTGTCACTTTAAGAGGAGCAACAGTAAACTTGCTCAATGAAAGTGAACTTATTAAGTCATTGACCTCTGGAAAAGAATGATCCGGAGAGGGGTGTGTGTGTGGCTGATCTTCCCGGGCTTTGTGGCACATCACGGGGCCCTTAGGAGGGAGGGGTCAGAAACCTCAGAACAGTGTCTCCATTTCATCGGAATGGCATGAAATGATTCCAGTTAGAAAAGAACGCTGAAGGTCAAATATGATGCAAGGCACTGGATGTATTTGCTAATTAGCATGTTAAAGAATGAGTCAGCTACGGGAGCAGGAGTGATCGCTAACCCGTAATAATAATCTGACTCTAATTGGAGAGCCGCCCTTTGGAAGCAGAGCTTAGAGAAGCAATTTGCAGAACACATCAAAAGAGAGATTTAATCACATGTCTTTCTATTTGAAAATGTTAGCCTGTCGCTGTGTTGACATACAATCATTAGTCTACCAGGTGAAAGATAAGAAGCTCAGCCCGCCCACTAATTCTTTTCAAAACATATTTTCTCTGATTGCTTGTTTTCTAACCAGGACATTGACTGTGTATGTGGCAGTTATCTTCCTGCTGCTAAACCGTTAATTGTTTAAATGTCCTGAGGTGATAACACGGAAAATCAGATGACTGGGAGCGTCTCAACATAAATTATGCAGACAGATGGAAAACAGAGCCCACATTTTCAGCCTTGAAAGGCAGCTCAGTGCCAGGCGCAGGGCAGAGAGGAGATATGGTGTGACCCAAGCAGGCTCCCTAAGACCCCAGGGTCACAGGCCCCCCCACACCCAAGCTCTCTGTCCCTGGCGCATCTCATGTCCACAGACTCAGCAACGAGCTGGGCAGGGAAGGGAAAGAGCAGATGGACAGAAACAGGCCCAGCCAGGGCAGAGTCCTGCCGCCGATCCCTGCCAGGCCCAACCTTTGTGGGATTCCCAGGAGACCCCCTACCAGAGGTGAAGTTTGGGGCAAACCTGTGTGTCACTCTGCCTGAATGCCCCACCCCATTGACCTACTCTGTGGAGTACTTGTTGCCCCAAAGCCAGGTTCTGCCCCAGTGTTGGGTGCAGATGGGCACCGCAGCTGAGGGGCACTGGGAAGGAGGAATGGAGATGCGGGAGGCGAGAATGCACCTGAGTCCATAAACAGTTTCCATTGTTCATGATCAGGGTTTCGGCCTGTGATGAGGTGGACAGGAGCGAGAGGCCGCCTCCACCCGTTGGTGACCCAGGAAAGCTGAGAAGAGGAGAATGAAGTGAAAGAGGAGGGTAAGAGTGTTGAAGGTGTTCAGGGGAGCAAGCCCAGGTCGATGTGTTCTTTCCACAGCTCACTCCCTCGCCCTGCCTCCTGCCGGGCCTAGGGATGTAGCTGGTTCAGCAGAGCTGCCTCCTTCCCCAGAGGAATGACACCAGCCAGGAACCGCACAGGGCTACGCAGAGACACCAGGAAACAGAGGAACGGCACCAGCCAGGAACCGCACAGGGCTACGCAGAGACACCAGGAAACAGAGGAACGGCACCAGCCAGGAACCGCACAGGGCTACGCAGAGACACCAGGAAAAATCAAACACTTAGGCAGGAAAAAGACGTTAGGCAGATGGAAAGCATACACTGCCCATAAATATCAAGAACACGAAAATGCTGCCAATTATCACTGCTCTTATTCAGCAACACATTGAAATCCCAAGCCATTGCAATACAATTCAAAATTACAAACAAACAAACAAACAAAAAAACCCGAATAACTAGAAGAATAAAAAAGTAAAGCAAAAGATTGACTTTCTTGCGGACGCTATGATTCTATACATATAGAATTCAAGAGAATCTTTGAATAAATTACAGACATCAATACAAGAGTTCGGCAAGAGTGCAGAGAACAAGAGCTGTACTGGGAGTTCTTAGCATTTACTCTGGCAGTCACCAGATGGGGAATAGAACCCTAAATGTGGGCCATTCATGGCCACAGTAAAATCTATGACAGTCAGAGTTGAGCAAAATCCAAAAATATGTGCAAGACCTTCCTGGAGAGAACTACAAACATGTTATTGAAAGGCCCGAAGGAAGAATTTGAGGAGGAGAAGCACCAGTGTTTCGGACAGAAGTATTTGGATAACAGTAAATTCTCCAACATCTTAGCATTCAGTGAACATTCCATCAAGATTCATCAAAATATACGGGGACTTTAACAAACTGATTCCAGAGCACATATGGAAGAATATATGTGAATAAATATCTTCAGAAATGCTCACAGATGACATGGTGTAGTGCCTGTAATTGGTTTTAAAAGAGTCTGGGGGAGGAGGAGAGGCTGGTGGGGGAGCAGAGGCAATGAAATTGGGCCTGATTTGGTGATTTTTTGATGCTGAGGACAGACACATAGGAGCTCACTCTCCTATCCCATCTACTTTTGTTTTTTAACATTTTTAAAAATAACATAACGTTTAAAAGGTTTGAGGAGAAAAAACAGTTAAAACATTTTTTTTGGAAAAAAAAAAGCCAAATTGGAAGAGAAAGCAAATACATACAAAGGTATGGTAATGAAAACAGTGTGGCGTTAATAGGTTGGCAGAAAAGTGCAGAGCTCAGAGACAGACACTCGTGGGAGTCTGTGACCCGATGGAGACAGCTTCCTAAGTTTGGGAACAAGGCACTCAGCACACAGCCCAGGGACTGGGCTTTCATCTGGGGAACAGGGTTCCTGCCTCATTCCACCCTCAAAAGGATACTTTAGATAAATAGAAGCCTAGGTGTGAACAGCCAAAAACTAGTAGAATGAAATAGACCAGATGGATTTTGGGATAACCAGCACTGTGAGAAGAGGAAGGAGCAGAGTCATCAATGCAGGTCAGTGCCCATCACGTCAGTAACATGCTCAAAAGACAGGTTTACGTCACGGATAAATGCAAATATACGGATATGTGAAACTTAAAAAACAGTCATATAAAAATACAAACCAAATACCTCAAACTGGCTGCCCCGGGTGGGAGAGGCTGCAACTGTGTTGCTGTAAGGATCCTTCTACCTTGCCAGAGTCCTTTCCAAAGGACTAGAAACCAACGTGGCAAAATATTTTGTTAATTCTGGTTGTGGGAATATGACTGTTTTATAAAATTATTTGTACTTTTTTTTGTCTTTAAAATGTTTCAAGACTGGGCGCAGTGGCTCACACCTGTAATCCCAGCACTCTGGAAGGCTGAGGCAGGTGGATCACAAGGTCAGGAGATCGAGATCATCCTGGCTAACATGGTGAAACCCCATCTCTACTAAAAATACAAATGATTAGCTGGACGTGGTGGCACACACCTGTAGCCCCAGCTACTCAAGAGGCAGAGGTGGGAGAATCACCTGAACCTGGAAGGCGGAGGTTGCAGTGAGCCGAGATTGTGCCACTACGCTCCAGCCTGGTGACAGACTGAGACTCCATCTCAAAAAACAAACAAACAAACAAAAATCAAAACTGAAAAGGGCAAAGAAGGAAGAAATCCAAAGAAACAACAAAATCGCTCCAAAGTAAGAGTCCAGTTAAGCCCTTCTAGGGAAAAGAACTGAAGGGTGTAAGGGCCCAGGGGCAGGTTGTGGAGTGAGGGAAGAATGAGCTATGATGGCTCAGGAAATAAATGCAAGAGGAAAACCTTCCAGATGTAAACATGTTAGCTGACAGAGAAGCCCAAAGAAGTAGAATAAATTGACGGGAAACAGCCCTTGACGCGTGGAACAGATCTGAGGAAGTCACACAGGATGACACGAAAAATAGCAATGTGACTGCAGTGACCTCAGAGAAGATGGTAGCTGTGGAGACGACGGGAAATAGCATGGGTGCAGTTGGTACTCTTAAAGAAGACTGAAGAAATAAAGAAAATCAAAGAGCTGAGAACACAAAGCGTCTTTTAAAAAATGAAACATTTGTACCTGTTTATCTTCTGTTCCAAGAAAAAAAGTGATAAAGATCGATATCGTAAAATACCTTGACTTGTAACCAGACCTCAAGGACAAAGGCATCTTTTGGTAGCTCGAGGAAAAGAAAATCTATAAAGGCAGGAGAGGTATGGGCCCTGAAAAAGCTTTCTCTTCAGAAAACTCCAACTTAATGTTTCAACTTCATAACATTTACATTCTCTTTATTTATAATGCTCACATTGGTTGAGTCTTAGTTTCTCTGTTGAAGTGAAATTTTTTTTTTTTTTTGAGACGGAGTTTCGCTCGTTGCCCAGGCTGGAGTGCAATGGCTTGATCTCAGCTCACCGCAACTTCTGCCTCTCGGGTTCAAGCGATTCTCTTGCTTCAGCCTCCCGAGTAGCTGGGACTACAGGCATGGGCCACCATGCCCGGCTAATTTTGTATTTTTAGTAGAGACGGGGTTTCTCCATGTTGGTCAGGCTGGTCTCAAACTCCCGCCCTCAGGTGATCCGCCTGTCTTGGCCTCCCAAAGTGCTAGGATTACAGGTGTGAGCCACTGCGCCCAGCCTGTTGAAGTAAATTTTAACTTTGCCACCCTTTTTCTTGGCTTATTTCTTTGGTTGATTTTTGTCGTTATTGTTTGGATGGATTTTCCTTGAGTTTTTGATGACTTGAGAAAGATTGTCAGTTGCCTTTTTACTTAAAGGAAAATGTGGCTAGCTGGAAGAGGACCACATCCGCTTCCCTCGGGACCTCACGGAAGTGGACGTCTCAGGCTTCAGGGAGGCTGAGTCCGAGGCTGGCCCGGCTCTCCTCCACACCCCTGTGCTTATTCTTTCTCAAAGGACGTTGATACGTTTGCTTTTCTGCTAAGTTTCACTTTCAGTGTTCTGTTTCAAATGCAAGAATCTGTGTTTATGGTAGATAAACACGTACCATAGGTGGATCATTGGAACCGCAACCTGAACCCAGCATGTGCCATTTTAAAACGTCTTCAATATTTGATAAAATTAACTATGCTTGCGGCCCAATAAACAGTTCTTGAAATTTGAATGCATTTTTATTTAATAACTCACAAGATAAAACTTTCTATAAGCATCAGCCTCATGAATATATTTCCTATGGAAGAGTCTACAGAATTGTTTGGTTTTAATTAGAGAGTTATTTAAAAAACAACAATAGGGGCTGCTTTTGACTTTCAGCAGAACAAGATGATCTTTACCTGAAAACAAGATAAAAATTCCAAAGTCAGGGATATTGTGATTTACAACAGTGATTTGTGTAATCATTTGAGAGCATGCCTAACAGTCTCAGTTAACCCTTCCAGGCCCCCAGAGAAGCTCCCTCCTATACCTCAGCGCTGCTTCCCGGCTGTGGGAGGCTTCCTGGCAATGTCCCCAGGGATCGCTCTCACCAGCCACATGCAGATTCTGCAGGCTGGAAGCACAGCCCCATGCCAAAGGGGATGTCAGGAACACACGCGTGAACACACACTTGATCGGTGAGAAGAAGACCTGAAGGGCTGGGGGGAGCCGTTGTATTTAAAATGCAGGATGCCGCCTGGCTGGGTCATAGGTGAGGGAGGGCGCACCTGACGCCATGTGCTTCTTGGCTGCTGCTCGTGTGGCTTGTGTGCATGAGTGTGAGCGCGAGTGTGCATGTCTGTCTGAGAGTGTCAGTGAGAGTGTATGTGCATGTGTGGGACAGCCTGTGAATGCCTGTGAGTGTGTGCATGTGTGAAGCTCTCTGCATGCAACTGTATGTATGCAAATGTGTGTGCATATGTGTGTACTTGTAAGTATGCATGCATTGTGTGTATGCATGTGTGGGTGTGTTTCAGCATGTGTGTCAGTGTGTGTATGGGTGAATATGGGTGTGTGTGCATGTGTGTGTGAACATGTGTGTGTATGCGTGTGAGTGTGAATGCATGTGTGATGTGCATTGTGAGTGTGAACATTGTGCGTGTGTGAACATTGTGCGTGAGTGTGAATGTGTATATGCGTGTGAGTGTGCATGCATGTGTGTGAGTGTGCATGTGTGTGAGTGTGCATGAGTATGTTTGTGTTTCTCTGTGTGGAAAGGGTAGGGTGTCAATGTGTTCCCCGCAAATCCGTCCACAGCAGTGCTTTGCTCACAGGTGTTTAACTACACTTGTGCCCCCCGTCCCCACCTAGATTTTCATCTTAGGAGGCCAGGGCAGGGCCTTTTCTGTGTTAAACTCTCCCAGAGGCTGGGCTCAAAGAGCAAGGGCCTGGGTTAAACAGCGCTGTGCACAGCTGGGGACCTGCCCTGGCCTCTGGGCTCTGGGAAGAGTGGGGTTTTCAGGGTGGAGGCTCCAGCAGCGGTGTCCTGATCCTGCCCACTGTGCAGGAAGTGGCTCACAGCAATGCTGTGGGTGTCCTCAGGACCTGCCTGTGGGCCATGAGGCTGGGTCCAGGCCGGGGTTTGTGTAGACGGTGTGCCTCAGGGTAGGGGCTGGGCTATGCGGCCTCCATGTGTGGGTCCTCAGGGCTGCCCAGGAGGTGCTCATTGTTGGTGTCCTCCAAGCTGAGCCTTGGGAGGGGCGGCAGCTCAGGGAGAAAAATTGTTCTGAGATGACTAATTACAGAAAACTGGCTGGCACAACATCCAGTTCCTGAAGACCCTGTAGGAAAGCAAAATATTTCACTCCAAACTATTTTTTTGACCTATGTTGATACGGCCCTGCAAAGCCATCTTTTGTGGGGGAAATTTGCATCTGTAGAGAATCTCCATTAATGCAGCCAGGCCTTCCTTTCTAGGCCTTTCCCGGATCTAAGGGAGATTAAATGAGAGTCTGACACTTTCAAAGTCTGAAAAGAGACATTCACCTTCTATTCTCTCTGAAGACTGCGACCTGGGAGGCTTCATCTGCATAACAAGAACTGTGGTCTCCACAACCCCCTTATCTTAACCCAAGCCTTTCTTTCTAGTGACTTCAAGTCTTTAAAAAATGTTTAGCTCCGCCGGGCGCGGTGGCTCACGCCTGTAATCCCAGCACTTTGGGAGGCCGAGGCGGGCAGATCACGAGGTCAGGAGATCGAGACCATCCTGGCTAACACGGTGAAACCCCGTCTCTACTAAAAAATACAAAAAATTAGCCGGGCGTGGTAGCGGGCGCCTGTAGTCCCAGCTACTCGGGAGGCTGAGGCAGGAGAATGGTGTGAACCCGGGAGGCGGAGCTTGCAGTGAGCCGAGATCGCACCACTGCACTCCAGCCTGGGCAACAGAGTGAGACTCCATCTCAAAAAAAAAAAAAATGTTTAGCTCTTTCACCCAATTGTCAATCAGAAAATCTTTGAATCCACCTGTGACCTGTAAGCACCCCAAGTTGGAGATGTCCCACCTCTTTAGGCAGAACCAATTTACACCTTCCACGTATTGATCTATGTCTTTGCCTGTAACGTCTGTCTCCCTAAAATGTATAAAACCGAGCGGTGACCCAACTCCCTGGGCACACTTTCTCAGGACCTCTTGAGACTGTTCCCAGGGCCATGGTCACTCATATTGGCTCAGAAGACACCTCTTTAAATATTTTACAGAGTTTGGGGGGTTTTTTGGTCAACAATAGTATCAATTTGTGAACAGAAAATAAATTTGGGGGCCGGAAGATCACTAAGCTAAAGGGAAAAGTCAAGTTGGGAATTGCTCAGAGCAAACCTGCCTCCCACTCTAGACAATGTCATCTTTCTGCTCACTGAGACAAAAGCATATCTGATTGCTTCCTTTGCAAAGGCTCATCAGAAACTCAAAAGAATACAACCATTTGTCTCTTACGTTCCTGTGACCTGGAAGCCCCCTCCCTGCTTTGAGTTGTCCCCACCTTTCTGGATGGATCCAATGTACATCTTACATATATGAATTGATGTCTCCTGTCTCCCTAAAATGTACAAAACCAAGCTGTGCCCCGACCACCTTGTGCACACGTTGTCAGGACCTCCTGATGCTGGGTCACAGGCACGTGTCCTCAATCTCGGCAAAATCAACTTTCTAAATGGACTGAGACCTGTCTCAGACATTCGAGGTTCACAAATTGCAAGATACTATTTCCTAGAAGATGTTTAGTGAAATAAATATTGACCATTCCTGATATTTTTACTTTATCATTGTGAATCTACTTATTCTGAAATATAGTAAAACATTTTACTACATTTTCCAATCAATAAATTATCTGGTGCACATTGCCTTAGGACATCATATGAGGCTGAATGTGTTAGAAAAATCATAACTGAAAAATTTAAGAAATGAGGCCAGGTGCAGTGGCTCACACCTGTGTAATCCCAGCACTTTGGGAGGCCAAGGTGGGTGGATCATCTGAGGTCAGGAGTTTGAGATGAGCATGGTGAAACCCTGTCTCTACTAAAATTACAAAATAAAAATTAGTTGGGTGTGGTGGTGCATGCCTGTAATCTCAGCTACTCAGGAGGCTGGGGCAGGAGAATTGCTTGAACCCAGGAGGCAGAGGTTGCAGAATCGCACCATTGCACTACAGCCTGGGTGACAGAGTGAGACTCCATCACACACAGTGGAGTGATCTCGGGTCACTACAACCTCCACCTCCCAGCCGCCTGCCTTGGCGTCCCAAAGTGCCGAGACTGCAGCCTCTGCCGGGCCGCCAACCCGTCTGGGAAGTGAGGAGCCCCTCTGCCTGGCCGCTGTGCAATCTTCCAAGTGTGAAGTGACAGCCTTTCTGCAGGTGTACCCAACAGCTCCGAAGAGACAGTGACCATCGAGAACGGGCCATGATGACGATGGCAGTTTTGTCAAAAACAAAAGGGGGAAATGTGGGGAAAAGAAAGAGAGATCAGATTGTTGCTGTGCCTGTGTAGAAAGAAGTAGACATAGGAGACTCCATTTTGTTCTGTACTAAGAAAAATTCTTCTGCCTTGGGATGCTGTTGATCTATGACCTTATCCCCAACCTGGTGCTCTCTGAAACATGTGCTGTGTCCACTCAGAGTTAAATGGATTAAGGGCGGTGCAAGATGTGCTTTGTTAAACAGATGCTTGAAGGCAGCATGCTCGTTAAGAGTCATCACCACTCCCTAATCTCAAGTACCCAGGGACACAAACACTGCGAAAGGCCGCAGGGTCCTCTGCCTAGGAAAACCAGAGACCTCTGTTCACTTGTTTGTCTGCTGACCTTCTCTCCACTATTATCCTATGACCCTGCCACATCCCCCTCTGCGAGAAACACCCAAGAATTATCAATAAATACTAAAAAATAAAAAATAAAAAAATGAGCCATGCACCCTGGTACTGCACCCCCCATCTGGGTGCCTCTGGGGAGGGTCCTCGTGGCACCCTGGTACTGCACCACCCACCTGGGTGTGTCTGGGGAGGGTCCTTGTGGCACCCTGGTACTGCACCACCCACCTGGGTGTGTCTGGGGAGGGTCCTCGTGGCACCCTCATACTGCACCCCCCACCTTGGTGTGTCTGGGGAGGGTCCTCCTGTTTCTTGTTAATGCACATCATACCCTTCATCCCAGGTAAGAAAAGGAAGATGGGGATGCTGAGAGGAGCCCTCTTCTTTTGTTTTACTATGTTTTCAACTCAAATATTCAAGGCCACTGAGACACAGGATCCATTTCCATGCCTAATCTTCCTTCACCAGTCTCTTGTTAAAGCATCTAAGAAGAGCAGGCCTCCCTTCATGCCATGGAGATCGGGAAATGACGGGCTCACAGGCAATTTGGGTGCACAGAAGAATCTGTCAGCCTCAAACACATCTCCTGGGGTCTTTTTTAAATTATGTTTGGCAGGCTTGATTTTGCCCCGCCTTCCTGTGCAGCTTTACTGCAAGGCTATTAACATTTAAATGAAGCACCCAGGTGAGGGTGTTAATTGTTGAGATTCTAGTAGCTGATCTCCTGTCTGGGATTCTTTGAACTTGTTAATCATTGAAATGAGTCCATTTGGGGCTACTGAGAGGTCGCAGGCCTGACACCAACTCTCTGCTCTGACACAGGTTTGGGATGTGATGGAGAACGAGCTGCACAAGTCTCTGGGCTCCTGTAAAAGGATTGGTTGCAGAAATGTCCTCAGAGTTGTTGGGAGGATTCAATAGAAGATGCATGCAAAGCACCTGGCTGAATGCCCAGAGCCCTGCAGACACTCAGGAATGAGTAACCATGCAGATTTTCTACACCTTTAGACCAGATATTCTAAGAAACTTCCTGCTATAGATTAACTAGATCCTGATTGTGTTTTTCATTTCCAGGCTTAGAAGAAATAAAGGAAATATCCCAGGAGCAAAAACAAAACACACACATGCTCCTCTCAAGAGTCACTGGCATCCCAGCTGAAAAGTCAGCTCTACACCTGTGGGACCTATGGGCCTGTTTCTGAGCTCTGTTCTGTCTCTTTGGTCCGAGTGTCTATCTGAGGCCAATACCACAGTACCAAATGCGGTTGCTTTAGAGGAAGTCTTGAAATCAGATGAGGTAAGCCTTCCAGTTTTGTTCAGCCTGTTGGCTATTTTCTATGAATTTAAGAAGCAGCTGAAAATTGATGTTAATTACAAAACAAAAAACCTACTGAGATTTTATTGGGATTGCTTTCAACAGATTAATTTAAGGAGAGAGACACCATCCAAATATCCAGTCATCTGGTCCATGAACATGGTTTTCCTCTCTGTTTATTTAGGTCTTTTAAAACTTATCTTAGCAATATTTTCTAGTTTTCATTTTACAAGTCTTAAAAATATTTATCAAATATTTCTCAAAATGTTCCATATTTTGATGACTTTATAAATGATATTTAAATGTAAATTCCCAATTGTTCATTGCAAGTTTATAGAAACAGTTGTTCTGTGTATCCTCAGCCTTGGTAACTTCCCTCTTAGTTCTAGGCATTTTTTTGTGTCAATGAAGAGTCAAATTCTGTAAAGTATTTGGAGAGATTTATTCTGAGCCAAAAGAGAGTGGCCAATGTCCTGTGACGCAGCCTCAGGAGATGCCAAGAACATGTGCCTCAGGTGGTCGGGGGCAGCTCGGTTTTCTACCTTTTAGGGAGACATGAGGCATCAATCAAACACATGTAAGATGTACGTTGGTTTCATCTCGAAGGGTGGGACAACTCTAAGTAGGGGACTTCCAGGTCATTTAAGATTTAAAGATTTTCTGATTGGCAATTGGTTATTATCAATAGAAGGGAGTGTCTGGGTTATGATAGGGGATTGTAGAGACCAAGGTTTTATCATGCAAATGAAGCCTCCAGGTATAGACTGTAAATGTTTCTTCTCAGACTTAAGAGATCTGTGTTGATATTAATGCTAGTCAGCTTTTCCTGAATTCCAAATGGGAGAGGGAATAACGAGGCTCGTCGACCCCATTCCCATCATGGGCTGAGCTGTTTTTTCAGGTTAACTGTGGAATGCCCTCGGCCAAGGGGAGGGGTCTGTTTAGATTGTTGGGGGGCTTAGAATTTATTTTTGGTTTACATGTTATGCAGAATTTTCTACAGATGATGATGCCCTCTGTGAGTAATGATAATCTCACTCTTTTCTTTCCAAACGTGATGTGTTTTTTGCTTGTCTGAGTAAGCCGACTAGGATTCCTGGCACCATCGTGAATGGCTCTGGTGAGCACAGGCAGCCCTCTGCTGCTTCCGATCTTAGGTGGGAAACTGTCATATTTCACCACTAATAAAATTTTAAAAGACAATTCTGGCAAAGATCAGAAATGGCAAAGACAGTGGAGGGTGACAGAGGGGTTTGCCTGCAACAGTTCATGTTTTTTATTTTGTTAAAAGACAGTTACAATTATTACAGAATATTATCGGGTAGAAAACAAATGGTATTTGTCTTACATTATTCTTTCTACTTTGCTTTTTGTTTTTAAAAAATATACCAGAGAAATGAAAATAAAGTCAGCCTCTATAAAATTATGAAGAAGAAAGGCAGTATCATAATGATTATGCAGGAACCAAGGACTGGCCTGGAAGATGGGCCCCCAAGCTCACAGGGACACCAGCAGGCACTGCTTCTAGACATGGAGCCTCAGTTCCAGAATGTCCCGTGACATGACCAGGAGTAGGGAACCAGCCCTCCCGACCTCCATGTCTTATTTGCCAGGCAGGGGTAACTGCAGGCTGGCCCTGACCAGGATGACCACTGGCTCCCACTGTGCATGCATTTCGTGCGTGGCCTGCACTGGACATCGGCTCACCCACGTGCTGGGGTGTCCAGGGTCCAGGGGAAGCTCCAGGACACATTTGAGGATCAGGAGAGCAACCTGCATAGTGCAGGACTCTTGTCAGGGAGACCACGACCCGGGAGCCTTTCCTAGAAGACACAGAGTCCCCACAAATACCTGTGACAAGGGTCTCATCACAGCACTGTCTGAGAGTGCTTGGAGAGAGGGAACCTGCCTGCAGCTGTTCCCAGAGCAGTGGGGCGGGGGACACTCCCCTACTGAAGAAGGCATTTCCTTTTGGCGCCTCCAGTTCCTCCTGCCAGGACGTCAGCACCCAGGCTCTGATGTGGGCTGCTGGAGGCCACTGGCCGCAGCACTGCAGTGTGGACTCGGGGCCACGGCACTGCAATGCTGCCCTGGATTGAATGGGGCGGGGGCTATAGATGTATAATACGAGTTGGATTTTAGAGACTTGGTATGTGGCATAGAGTCTCAAATGTCCAAAGATGTGTCGCATTGATTTCAGGGTGAGTGGATAGTTGTTCTGATATACTGAGTTCAGTAAAATACATCGGCAGCAGGAATTTTACCGGTTACTGTTTCGTTTTTGTAAATATGGCTACCACAAAATGTAAGGGCACGCAGGTTCACGCCCTCACCCAGCACTGGCCTCCCCTTCCCAGACAATCAGCCGCATCTTCGCCCGCCAGCATGGCCCCTTGTTCTCAGGGCTCCTGCCCTCATGCTCCTGTGTCCTCCAGTCCCCCTGCCCTCTAGGAAGCCTCGTGGCCGATGGGGCTTTGCTCAACCTGGTCTCGCGCTCACCTCCACCTTTGGCTCTAAGGCTTGTCATCCCTAAATGAGTGCCACCGTCACGGAAGCTTCAGGTCCACAGAGCTGGATGCCCCGGCCAGGCCTGCCAGCCTCATTCCTCGTCCAGAGCACAGTAGCTCCTGCAGGTTCCCCTCCTATTTGACCAAAATAACCCTCCCGATCCCCTAAATTTAAAACTTCAGTGTGGACCCTGCCTGGGGTTCCGGGACCCCAGCCCCTCTGCTTCGCTCTCCACAGCGTTTATCACTCGATCCGTACCAGGCTCCTTACCCGTTTCTCCTATTTCTCTCTCCCTTTAGGAGGGCAAGACTATTGTTCACTGCTATTTCCCCACAGCTAGAACGGTGCTTAGAGATACGCAGGTGTGCACACCCAGGTGCACACACACAGGAATGCACACAGATACACATATACTCACAAATACACACACATCTTGTATGTGTGAAAATAAGTAAATCAAACATCTTCATATTGTTTGAGTACTTTAATATTTTAGCTCTTTAAAAGATTCCACGTTTACATGGTAGTGTTTCCTATTCAGCATTTTTCCCTTGATCACTCTGTCCTATTCGAAAATATTCTAAAACAATTTCTGAAGCCAAACCATCGAACTCTTCAAGACTAGGTCTCTAAGCAAATATGCCAAACAGACCCGATTCAAAGTCAGGCAAACCACAAGGCTGTCAGCCCAGCATGTTCCGTTGAAAGGTGAGTCTGAAGCAACGTCTCAGACCCCTGAGGTGGGCTCCATCCCAGCAGCTCCCCTGGGTCTGTGCAGGGCCCCCTACGCCTCCGAGTCGGAGCCAGCTCTCAACTGGCCAAAAAGAAGATGTGATGACTGTGAGAGCCTCTCCAGGTCCTTCGGGTCGGACCTGTCACCTAATGGGGTGAATTACGGCTGAATAGGTGAGGACTGTTTAACTGCCTTCAGGCATCTTTCAGATTGTGTGGTTAGCTAAGCCAGCTGCTGCAAGAAATGGAAACAAACTCATTCCGGGGTTGCCTCTGGAAGACACAGGTGCCCACGGCCCTCCAGTCCCCCTGAATCCTCATCTTAAAATAAAATAGGTTGGCCCTTTTTCATTACTAAACTTATTCAAATAAAGGTGTCCAGCTTGCACGGAATTACCCTCCATTTTCCATTTTTATGCACTAAATGCATATGCATATTTCTAGACTATTAGTTTCTTCATTTTTTCTTTACAAAAGAGGACTCTTTCTGCTTTTATTAATTTTGACTATCTTCTCTAATATACTGTAAGATTTAATGCATGTTATTTTCTAATTGCTGTATTTAATCCTGGATTAAAGTAACCTCAAAAAATAATCATCAAGAAGAGATGGAAAGAAAAGAGGGGAATGAGAAAAAAAATGAACTTTACCTTTCAACAAATTTATAAAAAGATGTGTTTTTTATTCTTTACAAAAACTAAATTATTGTTCATAGGCTGAAGGCTGTTGAATTATGAGAAAGCGTCATTTGAAGAGATGGATGCCTCTGACCCCGCCAGGCTCTGCAGACCTGGAGGCGGCTCCAGATCTGGGGTGTGCGGCAGCATTGTGTGTCCAACAGGTGATTAACTCTGCTGGTGATATGTGTTTTTAGATATGTGTGTCTTTTCTATGAGAGTAAATCATAAAGCCCACAGGATGTGCGAGCAGCCATTCTCGCTGGCCAGGCGGTGTTAGCGCTTGCAACGCACATAGATTATATCCAGGAGGATGCAGTCAATACTTTCTGGGTCCTTTTTAGGTTTTGGGGGCTTTGCAACACGCTTTACACTGCCCCTCATAAACCCGTCCTAACTGTGCGTTCCAGAAAATGTGCAGTTTCTTAAGTTTAGGAAATTTTTTTACCGCTTTTATTTTGAATGCTTGGATTCTTAACTTCTGGTCCCAGTGCAGGTTCATAAACAGACATGGGGACAGAGGTCTGCCTGGCCAGAGCTTAGTTCTGAGGGACACGCTTCGGCCATCCGGAGAGAGGGCCTGCTCCCCAGGCTGAGGAGACAACGGCCACACCGGGGAGCACCATTCCCAGTCAGGGCCTAAAGGGTGGAGCCTGGGAAGAGGGGGCTTGCTCCTCCGCCTGCTCCTGGCAGCACACCCCAGGTCCCCCCGTTACCTAGGGAATGGTGCTAAGCAGGGCAGGTCCCAGGGCGCCATGGAGAGAAGCATGTCAGCCGCAAAGCCCTTGGGCGACCAGGCCCAGAGCCGCCCACTTGGGACAAGCCGCCAGGAGCAAGGGCACAGCTTTCTTCTGGGTCTCGCAGGCCCCTGGCTCTGCACAAATGGTGGGAGGGACCGATCCTACCCTGGAACCGTAGAACCTCGTCCAGCTCTGAGTCAGGAGCCATGGGGGCCATGGCCTCCCGGGCCTGCTGACCTGAGTAAGGGTCCCAGCACCGCTTCCAAGGCCGGGACAAACACCTGCTCCTAGTGGGTCCCGCGTTGTTCCCGCTTGTTTTCTAAGAGATGCGGTCAGCCCTTCGGAAGCCCTCCGACCCCGCCCAACCCCCACACTTCTCCGGCCGCTGCTCCTCTTCCCCCATTCAAGCCAGTCTGGCCTCCGGCTCTGTTCAGAGCAAGCCCAGCCTCCTTGTCATGGACTGGAAGGACCCCTGGCTCCAGGCTCCCGTCCTGCTCACACCCAGGAGTGTGGGCCATGCACTCCCGGAACCTAACTGTGGGTCAATGCTGGCCCTGGCTCCAGGCTCCCGTCCTGCTCACACCCAGGAGTGTGGGCTGTGCACTCCCGGAACCTAACTGGGGCTGGAGCTCGTCCTTGTCTCCTCTGACATCAGCTGGACGCACCATTTCTCTCCAAACCACAAACTCCCCTGAGCTGCCCTTTCTCTGGGAATGCATAGCTGTCGGGATCCCCACGGGCTATCACCTGCCAGGTTGAGGTCTGGCAGGAGTCTTCCTACCTCATGACAAAGCTTCAACCCTCTCCAGCCAGGAGACACTTAACTCTGCTCATTGCCCCTTTGAAGCTTGTGATGTGAACAGACCCACATCCAGTACCATCTCTGCATCAAAAAGCTTTGGTTACGAGTGAGGGAAATCAGCCAAAACGCACTTATGCAAAAAAGGGACAAAATGAACTCTCATTAACTGGACAGTTCAAAAAGGGGAGGCTTCAGGCATGGCTCGATCCAGAGGTCAAACTCCTGCTGGTTGCTCTTGGTCTCCATCTTACTCTCAGTTGGTGTTCAGGGTCATGCATGTTGCCTCCACATTTTGGCAAACATGTACTCTGGGCCCTGGGGGCTGAAGTCATCCACAGCTCTAGTGACTGCACACCTCAGTGACCTCTGCTTCCTCTGAGGTGAGCCTGGCAGGAGCACGTCCACAGGCAGTCACCAGGAATGAAGCCATTCAGGACTGTCACAGAGCCACATCAAGTGTCCAAGCCAAAAAGTCAAAGTGTAAAAAGGAAGAGGGAGCCCCCTCCACCCCTGCCTGAGGTGTTTAAACATGGCGAGCATGGATAACTAAATGCCATTCAATCAAACCTTACTTTCTATTCCTTCTCTGTCATCGAGGGGCGCAGCTCTGAGGGTAGAACATTTAGCATCTCATTAACAATGGCCGTGTGCTGCTGAAAATCCGAGTGGGAAGCCAAAGTTTGCAGAGAAGCTTCGTGTGTGCTCCAGCCCATCGAGTGCTTGTTTACGGAGCAGGTGACAGGATTGAGGCTTCACCCGCTGCCTCCACATGTACAGCCATCGTGCAGGGCTCCTGCCTCGTTCAAAGGCATTACGTTATCTCTCAAGGGAAAGTCATACTTTTAAAATACAAAATTCTCTTTTATGCAGCAAAATTGCTGTCATACATATTTCAATGGAAAATTAAGCGTTGTAATAAAATATAACAAGGATGATAAAGGCATGTAGTATTTTATGCCATCGAATGCCATTATACCATCCCATACAATAAATTGGTACTGCTCTAAGTAACCTTCAAAACAATTTAGTGCCTCCGCACACACGTCAGAAGGAAGGGGCCTGGAAGGACAAGTTTTGAAGTGTAGGCCGGTGTTGTGATTGCTGGTTGGTTTGGCCTCTCGGCTCCAGAGCAGGTGGGGAATCCCCGGGGCGCTCGCGCACAGGACCTGGGGAGGCCACCACGGGCTTTACAAAAACGCAGTCCTGCTGGAGACGCCTCTCCTGGGGCTATTCCTTTCCGTTTTTAGGTGGCTTCCTCCCATCGGTGCTGCACGCAGCGGTTTTTCTGAAGCAGCTGCTGGTTCTCACCGGCGTCTTCCACCCCCGCTGCCTGAGCGCCGTCTTTCCACCTTGTGCATTCTGTGCGCTGCGGCACGTCCCGGCGCGTCCTGAGGCCTAAGCCCAGTTCGCAGGGAGCCACGGATCAAGGTGTCCTGAGCACACGCCAGGACTCGGGAAATCACGAACAGCTCCCAATCCACTGATGACACCCACAGAACTCCAGTTTAAAAAAAAAAAACTGTGAAGGATAATATAAAAAATAAGTGTACCGTCTGCTTTATGATAGTAAACGAAAATTTCCCAAAAGCTTTCACCTGAAACTATCAATGACTTGGAAACCTCATAAAGAAGCAAGTGACCCGGGAGACTGAAGCGAGATCACGGAGGCTGGCCCTGGGCCGGCCCTGCTGCCGGCTCCCTGAGGCCTGGAGGGATGGAGCCTGGGAGAGGAACCCCGTCCAGGACAAAGCCTGGGGGCTTCACTTTGTGCATCTACCTGATGGCACCAGGGCGGCGGCTGGGACAGCGTTTCTGGGTGCGGCTGGGAGGGTGTTTCCGGACGCGGTGACCCCCGTGTGCTGGGCGTCATCCAATCCTCTGACGGCCTGAAGGGGCCGCGGTGGAGGAAGGAGGAATGGCTCCTGCTCGCCTGCCTTCCTTCCTGCTTGCTCCAGGACGCCTCATCTCACCGTCTCTGGACCAAGGTCTGGAATTTACACCAACCTCCCTCAGAGTCGGGTTGACTGACACCGCAGGCTTTCCTGGGTCCCAGATGGCAGATCCCAAGACCTCTCAGCGCCTGTCACCGCGAGAGCCAGCTCCTCACAATAAATACGTAAACCCATGTATGGGTGGGGCAGAGAGACCCTAAGCATTTCCACACCTGCCTTGAGTGTGTCTGCATCGTCGTTTTGTGATATACATTTCGCCTGCAGTAAGTGCAAAGGCCGCCATTCCTGAGACGCAGGCCTGGGCAAAACCCGGGACTCCTAGGTGCCCCGACGCCCCTCCCCAGACAATGCTCCCTCCCACCCACGAGGTTTCCTGGGAGCAGCCGTCGAAAGAAGAAAAAAACAGTCCCGATGGGGGCTGAGGGCAGAGGAGGCCCAGCTGGCCGTCCTCCAGATTCCCATGCTGCCAACAGCTGCCCTCCGGACGGACAGCTCTGCCAGGGACGGTGCCCAGACAGAGGGCAGCGCGTCTTTCTGGGACTGAACCGACGCCAAGCGTGCGTGTCACTGAGCCCATGTAACAGACAGCGGCAGGCGAGATACAGGCGTGCACCCCGGAGAGGACAGGCTGAGGACCCTCAACAGAGACAGGAAAACCTGCCCGTCACTGAGAAATGGTTGGAAAAGTAAGCTCTTTGTGATGTGACACGCGCTGTCCTTGCTTGAGAGATTGGCGCTGCATTTGGGGGCCCCCAAAAGGTGAACAGAGTATGTGACGTATCTGGCACAAGACGTGAGCCCACTCGCATTTCGCTGGGGGAATTGAACTTTGTAATTTTGTTTTCCCACTGGGATTCCTGCCGTCAACACCTTTGCGGGGGGAGAGTGTCTCCATCACCTGCCTCACAACACGCACCCCTTTGTGTGTCTGTTGTTGTCATTGTTGTTTTGTTTTGTTGCTGTTGTTGTTGTTTATGAGATGGAGTCTCGCTCTGTCCCCCAGGCTGGAGTGCAGTGGCATGATCGCGGCTCACTGCAACCTCCGCCTCCCGGGTTCACGCCATTCTCCTGCCTTAGCCTTCCGAGTAGCTGGGACTACAGGCGCCCACCACGACGCCCGGCTAATTTTTTGTATTTTTAGTGAAGACGGGGTTTCACCGTGTTAGTCAGGCTGGTCTGGATCTCCTGACCTCGTGATCTGCCCGCCTCGGCCTCCCACAGTGCTGGGATTCCAGGCCTGAGTCACCACGCCCGGCCGCGTGTCTGTTTCTTCTGTCTGCTGGTTTGCTGGTTCTCCCTTTTGCTGCTGGTTTGTTTTTGTCCCATGAGGGTTTAAAGGGCTGCCTTTGGGGGCTAAGTGTCCTAAGAGCAAAAGCTCTAACGCCCACGCTGCTCTCTGAAGCCCCTGCCAAGAACAGCCAGGTCTCAGCTGTCAGATGTTTTCCAGCTGTTACTCGGTTTGAATCTGACACCAGCCCCGGCTTCACTCCGGGAGGCATCTGCCCAGACACCAGAGGAGGTGCGAAGTTCCGGGGAAGCAGCTGGGCCCGGCCCTGACTGGTGGGTTCCGTGCATCCCACCCTCCTCATTGGATGAGTTTTCACTCACTGAATTCGCGCCAGCATCCTCAGCACAGGCAGGCGTGGCTGAGTTCAGTCCCTTCATGATCAACTTTGCATGTCTAAGTTTCTGGAACAAAGGGCGTGGCATCGATGGGCGATTTCTGTGGCCCTCCAGGGGCAGCTCCCCAGCAAAGCGCCCAGCACCCACATCACAACAGGCTGTGCAGGCCACAGCGCCCGCGCCTCTGCAGCTGGAAGCCCCCAGCCAGGGGTCACATCAAGCTCCTCGAAGGAGTCCCCAGCACCTGTTCATTGCAACCTGAGCCGAGCTCCAGAAGGCACCCTCACCCTCTCCACCTGAAGCAGGTGACGTGTTTGCAGGAAACGAGCCCGCGGGTCTCAGCTGCCTGGTTTTCCTCTCGGGCCACGCTCCTGCCACCCTGTGTTCTTCCCCAGCAAGAGAGAAGAGCGGGGGGCGGGGAAAGAGAAATGCCTCCAAGGCCAAGCAAGGCCAAGCTGAAGAACAAAGTGCCCCGAGGGAGCCAGCCAGGGCTGCAGAAATGGCTCTGCCCACCCCATAGGCCCCGAGGAGCTCGCCGGACAGCGGCTTAGGGGCTCAGGCAGCCCCAGAACAGTGGATGCCTCATTCATTCCGAGACCCACTGCCTTGCACCCCGAAACGTGGCCCTGGCTCCCTTGTGTAAACCCCATCCTCAAGCACACAGCAGGGCCATCTACGGAGACCTGGAGCCAGGCCAGGACAGGCACAGCCCAGAGACCCAGGCTCCACGCGTCCCAGGGAGAGCTGACCCAGAGCCGGGCTCCCACTGCTCGGTGAAATCCGGAGGAGGGCTCCAGAAAAGGCTGCTGCTGTCGACACTTTCCCTTTGTCACGGACATTCTTTTTTTGTTTGTTTGTTTGTTTGTTTGAGATGGAGTCTGTCACCCAGGCTGGAGTACAGTGCTGCAATCTCATCTCACTGCAACCTCCACCTCCCGGGTTCAAGCGATTCTCCTGCCTCAGCCTCCAAAGTAGCTAGGATTACAGGCACCCACCACCAATCCCGGCTAATTTTTGTATTTTTAGTAGAGACAGGGTTTCACCATGTTGGCCAGGCTGGTCTCTTAACTCCTGAGCTCAAGTGATCTGCCAGCCTTGACCTCCCAAAGTGCTGGGATTACAGGCATGAGCCACCACGCCCGGCCTTGGACATTCTTGATGGCTGTAGATTGATATTCTAAGACTGCTGGTGTCCCGTAGATGCACGAGTCCAAAATAATTGGAAAGTAAACATTTCAGTCAGCCTCACTTTAGCATATTACATCAAATAGCAGAGCTGAAGTTTTTCAGTGTAACCTGCCACATTTAACCCCACTGCTGGGTTTATATATTTCAAACCAAAAGGTACCCAATAACCAGGTGTCGAGAGAGGCCAACTGAGCTGGGCACGCTGGCTCACACCTGTAGTCCCAGCACTTTGGGAGGCTGAGCCAGGAAGATTGCTTAAGCCCAGGAGCTCAAGACCAGCCTGGGCAACATAATAAGACCCAATCTCTACAAGATATACAAAAATTAGCCGGGCATGGTGGTGCACACCTATAGTCCCAGCTACTCAGGAAGCTGAGGTGGGACAATCACTTGAGTCCAGGAGGTCAAGGCTGCAGTGAGGGGAGATCGCACCACTGCACTGCAGCCTGGGCGATGGGAATGAGACCCTGTCTCAAAAACAAGGGATGGACTCACCTGGCACAGAAGCCACAGCCCCATCCAAGAAACACTCACCTCACTGGTGGGACTGCGGATCACCCACACTAACACACAGAGAGTTAGAAGTGCATCATTGCTTAGATTTTAAAATGACTAAAAGCCCAAAATGGAATTTGCCCTCCATTTCTACTTCTGCCAACCCAGGAGACTGCTCCAGAAGGTGGAGCCAGTAGAGCGTTTAGGAGCTGGCCGGGAGCCACCTGAGGCCTGAGTCTCAGAGGGCAGCCTCCGCCATCCCCCACACGCCAGGAAGGCGGGGACCACGACGCTCCAGGCTGAGCCAGCTCCTCTGCCATCCGGGTGCTGGAGCACAAACTCGTCAACGGGAATGGCATAAGGTGGCTGAGCTCTTCTCCACTTTTTATTTTCCAGAACATGAATAAAAGCCTCACTCTTAAGAATCCTGGAAGAGTAGCATACGATTCAGACGGGATAAAGATGTTTTGGGAGAAAAAAATCGAGCATCACGCAAGACACCTGCAGAACGAGGACATGAGGGTTCGCAGAAGCGCTCTGAACAAGTGAGTCGGGGTGTGCAGTGCATCGGGGACCCCTATGCCTGAGCCGCGCTCGCCACCCAGGGGCACAGCCCCGCCACCAGTGTGCCCTGACACAGCCCTGGCCCTCAGCCCACCATGAAACCCCTCAGCTCCAGGCCTGTGAAAGGAGTCAATCCAGGAGCAAACTGACAGCCATTCACTCACCTTAGTGATCACGCTCAGAACAGTAGGTGGGAAATGACAAGACACCACGTTGCTAACTGTGAGACCAGGAGCCCAGATCAAACATCACTATCCAGGCAACACCACACCCCAATGCCCACGGACAATTCACCCACACCCCAACACCCACACCCACACCCCCTTCACCCACTCCCCAACACCCACACCCCCTTCACCCACACCCCAACACCCACACCCCTTCACCCACATCCCAACACCCACACCCACACCCCCTTCACCCACACCCCAACACCCACATCCCAACACCCACACCCACACCCCCTTCACCCACACCCCCTTCACCCACACCCCAACACCCACACCCCCTTCACCCACACCCCAACACCCACACCCCAACACCCACAACCCCTTCACCCACACCCCAACACCCACACCCCCTTCACCCACACCCCAACACACACACCCCCTTCACCCACATCCCAAAACCCACTTCCCTTCACCCAATCCTTTCACCCACATCTCAACACCCACATCCCCTTCATCCACACCCCAACACACACACGCCTTCACCCACACCCCAACACACACACCCCTTCACCCACACCCCAACACACACACCCCTTCACCCACACTCCAACCCACACACCCCCTTCACCCACATCCCAACACCCACACCCCCTTCACCCGCACCCCAACACCCACACCCCCTTCACCCGCACCCCAACACCCACACCCCCTTCACCCGCACCCCAACACACACACCCCCTTCACCCACACCCCAACACACACACCCCCTTCACCCACACCCCAACACCCACACCCCCTTCATCCACACCCCAACACCCACACCCCAACACACACACCCCCTTCACCCACACCCCAACACACACACCCCAACACCCACACCCCAACACACACACCCCAACACCCACACCCCAACACACACACCCCCTTCACCCACACCCCAACACACACACCCCCTTCACCCACACCCCAACACCCACACCCCCTTCACCCGCACCCCAACACCCACACCCCCTTCACCCGCACCCCAACACCCACACCCCCTTCACCCGCACCCCAACACACACACCCCCTTCACCCGCACCCCAACACCCACACCCCCTTCACCCGCACCCCAACACACACACCCCCTTCACCCACACCCCAACACCCACACCCCCTTCACCCACACCCCAACACCCACACCCCCTTCACCCACACCCCAACACACACACCCCCTTCACCCACACTCCAACCCACACACCCCCTTCACCCACACCCCCTTCCCCCGCCATCTCCCTGACACTCCGTCCAGGATCACAGGAACTTTTCCAGGAGGAAATGTCTTTCTCTGGCTTGTTTTTCTGAGGTCACTGCCCTTGAGTGACGTATCTGTACTTGTGCCCTTCCCCCTCCTAGCAGACTTGCTCAGGAAGGCAGATACCAAGCCAGCACGCCTTTCTCTCCTAGGGCCAAGGCCAGGGGTCTATGGGTGCTCAGTGGGTGACCCTGAGCCGACCCAGGGTGTAGCCACTGCTCAGGGACAGCTGGGTGGGGAGCAGAGCTCCTCATTTGCCGCAAGACACTGGCCGGCACACAGCAGGAGCTTCCAGAGGCTCCAGGCAGCCCTCGGTGCTCAGGCCCCGAGCAAGAGAGCCGTGGTACCCCTTCAGCAGCCCGAGGCGGTCCCACAGAGCCTGGGGGTGCCCCTCCCCACTCACCAGCTACCCAACTACAGACATGGACCCAGCACAGAGCCCAGCACCACGCAGGCACTCGGCAGACGATGGTGAAGGAGAGGCCCCCCCAACCACCGAGTGCTTGCCCCACAGGCCCTGCCTCATCCCCGCCCTGTGCTTCCCGGACGTGTGCCTGTGTGTGCCTACGTGTGCCTCCACGTGCCTCTGCGTGTGCCTGCATGTGCCATGTGCCCTGGTGTCCTCTGGCCATTGCCTGGGTGCAGGTCCCAGGAGTGGGCTCAGGCCCCGGGACTGTGTGTCCACGCTGCCTCCTCTGGCCCCTGAGGTGGAGGTTGGTGTCCAAGGCAGGCACCAGCGTTCTCTCAGGGGCCTCCAGTTGCACAACCCCTCTCCATCCACCCACACAGCCCGGTTCTACCCAGGCCACGAGGCCAACCACTGCTTTTAAGGAGGTCACTCTTAGGGTTCCCTTTAGAGAGTAGCCTAACTTTCCTCCCCGCATGAAGCCCAGAGAGCTGAGAGGGTCCCGTGTGCTGGTGTGAGCCCAAGGGCCAGGCCCACCCCAGGAAGCCGCCATGAGAGAGGAGCTGGCCCATGTGGGAGACCGGCCATTCGCAGCCCCTGGCTCGGGACCCCACGGTCCCCTGTAGAGGGACAGGGGCCGCTGCTTCCACCACCATGGGGCTGGCTGTCCTGGCAGCCTCTCTGGGATGGGCGGCCGGCTGTGAGGGCCGAGGACTCCAGGCCCGGAGGCGCCAAGTCTGTGGGACCGCAGCAGCTGCTGACATCCTGCCCAGCTGACCCCCTCATGCATGGAGCTGCCCTGGGCCCCACCAGTCAGCAGCCATGGCCTGGCAAGGGTGAACATAGCTGTTGCTTGGGGACCATCACCGTGGGGCCCAGCCGTCCGGGGTACACTGCCTGCCACTCAGCAGCACCATCGTCATCTGGGTCCTGAGCATCTGGGACAAGTGTCCTCATGGACACAGCTCACCCTTGGCTGGAGCCGGGCACCCACCCCACTCTCCAACTTCTAAAGCCAAAAGCACTTGAGGCTGAAGGAAGCGGCAGCTGCGGGCAGGTGGGGATCTGCCCAGGTCTCGGGGAGCCTGGACCACTCTGACCAGGCCATTCCTGCCGCCAGGTCCGCCCGTGCGTGGGGCTGAGATCACAACATAGCACCGTCCACTGTGGCCAGGCTGGGCAGGTGAGGCGGGCAGGCAAGCGAGAAGGAAGTGGGCACCCACAGGCAGCCAGGCAGGGTGCAGGGAGGCAGGCGGGCCCTAGGCAGCCACAGAGGCCGCCCTGTCCTGCGAGGGCACCTGCCTCTCCGTGAGCAGAGCAGAGACAGAGGCTGCAAGAGCTCAAGCTCAGGCACAGTCTCTCTGGGGCTCAGAAGCTTCCAGAACTGGGGGCCCAGGCTGCTTCCCAGGGAAGGCATTTTTCCTCTCCTGTGAGGAGGGTCCTGAGTGAGACGCGCCCCACCCCCCCCAACCACTGGGCAGCAGCCTGAGCCAAGGCCGGCCACGAGATCCCAGGGCCCTGGGAGACCCAGCAAGGTCACAGCTGCCGGCTGGCCAGGGACGCAGTGACACCCCCACCCCCGGCAGGGAGTGTCATACTCCTGCTCTCACAGGTGCCCAGGTGCTGAGAGACACGGGCTTGGCCGTCACTCAGTCCCGAGAGTTTGACTCACAATGCCGAAATTATCGCCCTGCCCCAGGCTCCGCGTGGGATGGGCTGAGCAGCTGGAGGGGAGGAACAAGATGCTGCAGGGCCCAGGGAGATGCCCAGACAGGGTCCCAGAGGCCACTGAGTCCCTCCACACCAAGGACAAGAAGGCGGCCTGAGGGCCCACGAGCTCCAGACTCTGCATGAGCTTCCGGAGGGTCATGGAGAAGGAACACCACGCGTGGGGTCCAAGCATCCACGCCAGAGTTCACAGGATCTTCATCATGGAAATGGCCCGCACCTCGCTGACCCCGTAATAATCCCACCTCGGGGTCCACGCTGCAGCAGAGTCCCAGGGTTCTCTAGCGCATCTCTGGTGCCCAATAAAACCTAAGTCAATTGGATTGAATGTTTCGTGCTAAATTTCCTTCCTGTCTTTAAGGTTTCTACATAGTAAACACTTGCCATGATGTTACCGACTTGCAACAAGCCATGTAAAGAAACTGCTGCATCTCAAGGACTCTTCAGCTGCCTGACCACCTCCGATTTGCAGATTTAAATGCAATTTTATTTCACCTTTGATCAAAATATGTACATAAGTTTCAACTTCAGGACATTCCTTATACTGCATAAAGCTTTGTCCTTTTCCAAAATTCCTTTAATTATTTCATATTTAGTACCTGAAACATCTCAGAAAATTAAATATCCTCATTTTTACACTTGAAAAAGTTCAGGTTTAGAAAGGGCAGCATCTCCCAAGGCCACGAGGGCTATTGGAGCCGAGATTCACCTCCTGATGCTCAGCATGAGCCCTGGGAGCCCCACTGCAAGCTGCAACCACGCTGGACAGGTCAGAGGGAGGGAGAGGGGCCGCCACACTGCCCAGAGGCCAGACGGTCAAGAACCTGGGGCGGTCTCCTGGACAGAGGACGGTGCTCTCGGCTGCAGCCAAGGCCGGTTCTGACACCTGTACCCGCACCCCACACCTTGTATGCGCTCTTTTATAGCCGCAGGGATCAGCCCTCAGGAACACAGAAGCGCTGGGGCCTCAGCTGGCTGGGGCTGCTGTGGAATCTCACATCATCTCCCCCGTCGTAGATGTTGATGCAGTTCGGTTCTGTTTTGTTTGGACCTTCTGGTCAAGTTGTCAAAGACAAGGAAATTAGCCCCAGCTTTGCAGGTCATGGGTAACCCAACAAAGCACTAACGAGAGGATCGCGTAGCCAGGTCCCTGCTGTGCCACGTGCAGACTCCACGCAGGCCCACGCCATCTCGAGTGCGCATTTCTGGGGCTGACCATGAACTACTGCACAGACAGCACGTGCAGAAAGAAGGATCGGAACCTGACACAAAGCCCGGGTGCCTGGATGCCTGGTCTGCCAGTCAGTGGGCAGAAGCGCAGCCAGGGCCCTCGCAACGCTGGCCATGGAGATGTCCAGGGCTGGGGTCACAGGTCAGCACTGGGCCCCACCCTCACCGCTAGTGACTCAGGGATTTGCAGGGAGTGAGGGAGGCGATTAACAGCCCTGAAGATAGTTCATGAACAGAAACCACTCGCTAATCTTTGCAAAGCCCCAGGCTGCAGAGGAGTGATTTTATCTGATGATATCCTCAGAACACTATTACTGTCAACACCGTAATAAACTGAGGTGTCAGACTGGACTTTTGGGGAGATGGAAGAGCATATTCATGCTGCAATCTTCATCACAGTTTGGCCCTGCAGAACCTTCCAGAACAGCCACCCCCTCCTGCTTGTCTCATGACCCAATTACTCTCCAACGATGCAGTCACCTTCCCATTGACAGCAGAGGTCCCGGCCACAGGGGCAGCGGGCAGTCTGCCAGCCACATCTTCACTCTGTTTTGTCATTAATCCTCAGGGAAAGCTGGGCCCAGCTCCCAAGGCTGGAAGGCGCCCAGTGCAGAAAAGAGACAGGGAGAGAAGGAGACCAGGGAGGGTAGGAGAGGGGCAAGGGGAAGAGGGATGGCTGGGCCGGCTTTCCAGGAGAGGAGAGGGACGCCAGCCCCCAGGGCTCTGAGCCCGGAGTCCCTTCTCACACCTGGCCCCTTTGCAATTCACCTGGTGTACGGAGGGCATTTCTGAAATCTTTGCTCCAGGAGCTGAATTTCAGTGGAATACCCATTGTTTGTATGAGGCACAGACCGGAGGGGACCTTGGTTGAATACCCAGTAATTGCAGGCACTCCCATGATCCACCTGCGAGGCTCGTCAGTTTTCTAAAACAGACACCATTGCTCAAGCCTGTTTACTTTTAAAGCACACAATAATGCTCGCTTGCTAGTTTGTTTTTGTCCTGCTAAATCTTTGAAAGGCTTTCCATAACTTCTGTCAAATGTTGCCAAATTCAACGCAGTTGGCGTTTAAATATAACTTTGGAATCATGCACTGTTCCTTTTTCATAACTGACTGCGACTGGGTTGGGAAGGGAGGAGGGTGCACTCCCGGCCGAGCTGCTTGGGGCTCCGGGGCTGGGCCACATCCTTTGCTGCTGGTGCCTCAGGTCTAGAATCGGGCCCCAGGATTCCTCATCCAAACAAGCTCTGAGACTCAGAATATTCCCAGTTTTAGAGAAGTGCTACAGTGCAGATCCCAGAAGTCTCCTAACACCTGTCACCAAGCATTTTAATGTTTCTGCGGTAAGACTCAGACACGCTCACGCTCAGTTACGCGCGTGAAGACCTGGGCAGACTCAGTCATCTCAGACCAGGTCCTGCTGCCCAGCAACTCCCAGAGAGCTTCCCGTGCTCCAGAACTGCCGGACTTGGGAGCGGCGGGCGAGGGGCTGAGGGAGGAGCTGCTGGTGTGGGCGTGAGGCCGCCAGGCTCCGCCTGTGCCCGCCACAGTGCTTGGCGTTCGTGAGGTGAGGCCCAGGCAGTGGGCCATGGTGCTTCCTGGCCTGGCCTGGGCACCGCAGCTCCTCCCTGCGGAGGCCGGTCTGATGCCGGGGTCTGAGCTCCAGTCACGGAGGTGCCATCAGGAAGGCAGAAACCGAGGCCACAGAACCAATTAAACCAGGAGGACATCGTGGATGTATTTGCTACATGCTGTTTCCTTTTTCTCTAGTGCACATCTTTTTAAAATAAGAGCCTTTCCCTACAGAGCCAAAATCGAATTATCATACTTAACAAAACATATATGCTTCATATCAGCCAATATCTAGTACATTTTCCAGTTTCTCCAGTTGTCCACAATTTCCTCTGAAGGCAGGTTTGTCTAAGGAAGATCAGACATGGAACCAGTTCTGCCACCTGCCTCGCCGAGGAGGCCAGGTGTCCGGGAAAGGTCCCCGCCGGGCCTGTCGGTGCCGCCACCTGCCTCGCCGCTGAGAAGGCTGGGTGTCCGGGAAAGGTTCTCGCCGGGCCTGTCGGTTCCGCCACCTGCCTCGCCACCGAGAAGGCCGGGTGTCCGGGAAAGGTCCCCGCGGGGACTGTCGGTGCTGTCCTGGGGGTTTCTTCCTCATCCCCCCTCATTCCTTAGAAATGGAAATCAGCTCCACAGGTTGCCGGATTCACGGTGAACATTTCGGCTGGGACGTATCCAGGGAATGTGAAGCTCCTGCACTTCTCACCAGGAGATATGCTCCCTGGGTGACCCTCACTGGGAGGCTGAGGCTGATGCCCACACGAGGGGAGGCTCACAGCCTTCCCTGCCACCGATACCAGACAAGGGTCCTGTCCCCAGCAGCTGCTCACCTCACTGGTCTAAACACTCATGGGCTAACCTTGTCCTAGTCCATGATTTCAGTGGTGTTTGGAAAAGATGATTTTTCTAACTCAGTCACTCATTCACATTTATGGGCCGGCATTCCTTTTTGTTGTTGTTTTTTTGAGACCGAGTCTCATTCTGTCGCCCAGGCTGGAGTGCAATGGTGCGATCTCGGCTCACTGCAACCTCTGCCTTCTGAGTTCGAGCAATTCTCCTGCCTCAGCCTCCCAAGTAGCTGGGATTACAGGCGTGGGCCACCACACCTGTCTAAAGTTTGTATTTTTAGTAGAGATGGGGTTTCGCCATGTTGCCAGTCTGGTCTCGAACCCCTGACCTCAGCTGATCCACCCACCTCGGCCTCCCTAACACTGTAATCCAAAGTGCTAGGATTATAGGCATGAGACACCATGCCCGGCCCAACATTCCTTTTTAAAGGTCTTTCCTCATACCTAGTGCCATTTGGTTATACTGGCATCCTCTTTCTAGCACAAAACAAGATAATGTTCGATTTTTCCCTCTGGCTGCCAATATTCAAAATAAAGAGTTGGTTTGAGATCTGCCTGAGATGAGTTTTTCAGGCTTTCTCTTTTCTTAGAGTGTCATTGTGGATTCATGGATGTAAATGGATTAGATGTATCCCAGTTAACTATGGGCCTCATTCTTTTGGATGCTCAGGTTGTCCCAGATTTCACCAATGCCACCTCTTTCAAACTGGCTCCTTGTCTTCTCGACAGGCCCCATTCGTCCTGGAGAGCTCCCTCACTTTCAGGCACAATGAAACGTTCTGGGACCCTTGTGCACGTTGGCTGTCCCCAACCAGACACCTGCCATTTCTCTATTAGAAACCAGGGTTTGTCTTGATTGTCACAATGTAACATTAAAATTGCCTGTTCTTGAAATACTGGAAATAAGGGGGAAGCTGCAAATAACCCTATCCCTATTAAAGAAATTAAAGTTGTACATAAAAACCTTCCCACAAAGAAAACCCCAAGACTACAGTAGCAGGAAAGAAAGATTCAGTAGGTACTTATGACAAAATTCTTAGCAAACCAGAAATAATGGGGACTTTCCACAACCTGATTAAATACATTTATAGAAAACTAACAACTAAAACTAAACTAAAAGTGACCCATACTTAGGGCCACTTTTGACACTTCTGTTCCATACTGTACTGGGGGTCCCAGCCAATGCAATAAGGCAAGAAAAGGAAACAGAGGGCATAAAAATCAGAAAGAAAGATGGGGGGAGGGAGGGGAAAAAGAGAGGAAGAAAGCCATTATTTGCAAGCATGATTATGTGTTGAGAAAACCCTATGTAATCTACAAAACAAACTACTGAAAATGATTCAGTGAATCTAGTCAGGTTGCAGGATATCTGATCAAGTACAAAATTCAATTATCTTCCTATATTTCTATGAACAATTTAAAAATGAAACTGTTAAACAATTCCATATGCAATGGCATAAAAAGGCACCAGACCTGAAGAACAGAAGTAACGGAGCCCCAGCTAGACAGCAGCTGATGCCCCCCGAGAGGTCGCATGCAGCCATCCCCGGGCAGCTGTCCTGGGTGCCCACCCCCCACTCACCAAGAGCCCTGAAAATCAAGGGTCTGAGCCCAGGGGAGCAGACCCAGCTCATGACAACGAATGTACAAGGCCAAATGGAAGGCACCTGCTGCTTCTTGCCTCCCAGCCTGACAGACACTTACACGTGGTGGGGCCAGTGAGAGGGAGGATGGGAGGAAAGAGGCAGGGAGTGAGGGGTAGTGAAGGGAAGGGAGGGAGGAAGCAGGTTGGCAGGGGAGGGGGAGCCAGTGAGAGGGAGGATGGGAGGAAGCAGGTGGGGGGACAGTGAGAGGGAGGATGGGAGGAAGCAGGTGGGGTGGGAGGGGCAGTGAGTGGGAGGATGGGAGGAAGCAGGCAGGGTGGGGGGGCAGCAAGAGGGAGAATGGGAGGAAGCAGGTGGGGGGTGCCAGTGAGAGGGAGGATGGGAGGAAGCAGGTGGGGGGACAGTGAAAGGGAGGATGGGAGGAAGCAGGCACAGGGAGGGGGGCGGGACAGTGAGAGGGAGGATGGGAGGAAGCAGGCAGGGTGGGGGGGCAGCAAGAGGGAGGATGGGAGGAAGCAGGTGGGGTGGGAGGGGCAGTGAGTGGGAGGATGGGAGGAAGCAGGTGGGGTGGGGGGCAGTAAAAGGGAGGATGGGAGGAAGCAGGCACAGGGAGGGGGGCGGGACAGTGAGAGGGAGGATGGGAGGAAGCAGGCAGGGTGGGGGGGCAGCAAGAGGGAGAATGGGAGGAAGCAGGTGGGGGGTGCCAGTGAGAGGGAGGATGGGAGGAAGCAGGTGGGGTGGGGGGGCAGTAAAAGGGAGGATGGGAGGAAGCAGGTGGGGGGACAGTGAGAGGGAGGATGGGAGGAAGCAGGTGGGGTGGGGGGGCAGTAAAAGGGAGGATGGGAGGAAGCAGGCAGGGTGGGGGGGCAGCAAGAGGGAGGATGGGAGGAAGCAGGCGGCGGGGGGGGGCAGTGAGGGGGAGGGAGGGAGGAAGTCCACCCCACCCTCCAGCCTGACCTGAGCTGTGGCTGCCTCTGAGAGGGCAGAAGGGCCGGCCTGCAGGCGATACGCCCCCTGACGCCCACTGAGTGAGACCGAGGGCACCCCCACCTGAATCCCCTCTATGAAGCTTACTGAGCTTCAAGGAGCATTGGAGCTGGGGGAATGGTGGCCCCAAAAGACATGTCCCCCGAGAACGTGTGAGTGACCTCATGGAGAAAGGGTCTTTACTGATGTAATTAAGTTTAGGTTCTCCAGATAGAATCATGGTGGATTAGAGCGGTCCCTGCATCCATCCAATGACAGGTGCCGTTATAAAGGAGAGAACGCAGGGAGACGGATGCCGCGTGAAGAAGAACGGAGCCAGAGTGACGCATCCACAAGCAGAGGAGCACGAAGATGCAGCGAGCCCCAGCACGGCGGAGAGAGGCAGGAAACACATCCCCCTCGGAGCCACCCCCGCCTCCCCCTCAGAGCCCCCCTACATCCCCCTCAGAGCCCCCCTACATCCCCCTCAGAGCCCCCCTACATCCCCCTCAGAGCTCCTGCCTCCCCCTCAGAACCCCGCCCTCCCCGTCAGAGCCCTCGCCTCCCCCTCAGAGCCCCCCACATGCCCCTCAGAGGCCCCGCCACCCCCTCAGAGCCCCCACATCCCCCTCAGAGCCACTGCATCCCCCTCAGAGCCTCCGGAGGGAACCGACCCCATCACCACTTTGTTTCAGACTTCAGGTCTCCAGAACCGTGAGACAGTATCCGCTGTTTTGAGCCATCCGGTTTGTGGTACCTTGTTAACCTTCTTCTACAACCCTAAAAAGCAAATACCAGCATGCACTATTTTAGATTTTAAAACCAGGATTATAAAAGAACCACAGAAACACAGGGAAAGGCGCGATTATCCAGTTTTCTCGGGCAGTCGCTCTGAAGAGGAAACGTTGGAGTGGAATTTGCACAACAGAAGTGGGTTACTGAAGGGCATTGAGGCAGCCTCCTTGTGGGGCACGGGTGGTCGGGTGGGTGGGGGTGAGGGGCAAATGGCAGAGAGAGAGAGAGAGAGAGGTGGGCCCTGCCTGCATCCTTCACTTCAGGGGTTTGCCTTGGCCAAACAGCTAGTTCTAGCCAAGAAACGTGGGCAGGGGTGACGCGGTCCACTCCTGGCCCTGGCTCATAAGACCCTCGCCAACAGCCTCCTCACTTTCCTCCCCGGCCGTGTACTGAACGGAGAGGACGCCAAACCAGAGGACGGCAGCGCCACAGGTGGAAGGGGCTGCTGGATCCCTGAGTGACAGTGTAGAGCCGAGCTCCCTGAGGACTTGCATCACAGCACAGCAGTGCTAAGATATGAGGTGTGCCTCACGGATGCACCTGCTGTGTGCATGGGCCTGGACAGCATCCTACAGAGATCACGAAGCCTCAAAAATGTCCTCACTGGGGCCACAAAGAGATCAACACTGGGCCTCAGGAAGAGCGGTGGTGCAGGTGCGGGGGATGCGTTGCTGTGGGCACAGATCTGCCGCACCGGGAAGGGCAGGGAGGCCACTGAAGCAGCCCAGGCAGGTCTGGATCCCGAGAAGCAGCCTCCTGTCAGGGGCTGTGGAGACCGGAGGAGGCTCCCTGATGCCTCCTCTTTGAAAGACGCTCTGCACCCATGTATTTGTGCTCAATAAGACCCATTTGTTGCACGCAAGCTGGCACAGCTCATAATTCAGGGGCAAAGGAATTGGAAGGACATTTCAGAAAATCTGTAAACAAAAGCAATTATTCTTTTGTGCAGTGGAAAGAAAACACAACCAGCCATTTTTCCTCATTGTCTGCAGTGTCCGTGAGTGTGGCAGCCAAGCCTCAAATGTACTTGCTTCTCAGATTCAGCTCAACCCCCTCCATCAACACAACCACCACAAAACTTGGTATTTTTCCCCTACAAACTTTGCCCAATTTTCCCTTTTCCATCTGAAAAACAAGACTCCAGGCCACGTTCACTATGAGATTACTTAATGACTCTCTGTTGGCCCCGAGGTCTGCCACCTGCCCCCACTGCACTCCCCAAGGAGGAGGCCTGATAAACTCATTCATAGCGAGGCAGAGGACACGGTGATGCAGAAGAACATAAAAGCTGACGCTGGGGCTTTGCCAGGTCCCTGGAGACTGAGGCTACAGGGCGAATGTGCAGTGAAGGGCTCTGGGGTTCCAAAAGCTGTGGGGGGCTTCTGTGGCACAGCCCCTGTGGAGACTCAGGCACCTTCCTGGAGGCAGACCCAGAGCAAAGCTCTGCCTTAATCCTCCAAGATCTTTCTGAGGCCAACTCCAGTTCAACAAGGGACCTGACTTCTGGTTCACGGGGTTGTCCTGAGTGTTACAGAGAACGCGCATGTGAAAGAGAGGTGGAGTGCACACGTGCAACCAGCATGCCCTGCACCCCGCAGCAGCCAGGTCTGTGCAGAGAAGCCTGGAGGACAACGTGGCTGGCATGGGCTGCTCCCAAGATGATAGACAGATGGACTGGAGCCAGGACCCTCACAGAGTATTTAGGGGGGTGGTGGCTGCATGGACAGCAGCTCTTCCAATACAACTCGGAGGCTTCATTTCTGCCTCACATGCGGTTTTGTTGCATCTCTCTGAAGGTCCTCTCATTAAAGACCAGCACCCGTGCAACCCGTCCACAGCCTGCAGCCCTGCACAGAGGCTCAGACTCCTCGAAACCCCGGATGCTCCCCACCACCCGAGCTCCCACCTGCTGCTGTGAGCAGTTAAACCACTCAAACTTCATTTACAGGATTATCCAGCTGAACACCCAGGCTGTACTGCTCAAGGGCTGCAGCCTTGAAAGACACACTCAAAATTACAGCCTCAGAAAGCACGCATTGCAGGGAAAGGCACTCGATAGAACGTGCTGAGTGGTGCAGTCCACCCTGGGGCCCCCAGAGGAGTCTGCATTTCTCTCCCCGTGAGCTCTTTAATGGTGCACGCACAGCAATGCCTCACCCACGCGGCACAGAGGGGCTAATTGATTAGCTGTCTCTGCAGCACATGCTGCTGGCGCCATGGCTCACAGCAATTCCACGTTTACACTCGCAGCCTGTTTCTCTGCTGTCGGAGCTCTGGTGGGCTGCAGGCTTCACTGCCACAACATGCAGGACCCGGTGCCCACCTGCCACCTCCCCGCCTGGGGTGCCTCTGGGCTGCTAGGCTGGTAAGAGGTCACCCCTGCCGTGACAGGGTAGCCAGTGCTGGACCTGCGTTCCTCCAGCAAATGGCTGTGAAACTGGACAAATACGGGGCCACTGTGATGGAGCCAACTGTGAGCCATGCTTCCCACCCTCCCCCTCCCACTCTGCCACCGTAGGAGGCAGAGCTCGGGGAAACAAGGGCGCAGTGAGAGGAGGGCATAGCACCAGGGCTGGGGTTGGCCTGGGACAACAGAGAAGGAGCTGTGTGGGGGCTGGACAGGGGAGATAGGGAGGAAAATGACCATGGCTCACAGCGGCCTCGACCTCCTGGGCTCCAGGGATCCCCCTGCCTCAGCCTCCCGAGCAGCTGAAACTACAGGTGCACACCACCATGCCCGGCTAGTTTCCTTTCTTTTTAATAGACGAGGTATCACTGTGTTTCCGAAAGCAGTCTCGAACTCCTAAGTTCAAGCAATCCTCCTGCCTCTGCCTCCTAAAATTTGGGCATCACAAACATGAGCCACCACACCCAACTGACAGTTAATTTCTTAAAAAATTAACTTTAATTTATTCAAAAGATCGTCTAAAGCAAAAGTAGCATTGTGTTACGGAGTTTGTAATGTAGGTAGAGGTTAAACATATGGCAACTGTAACAGGAAGAACAGGGTTAGAGGAATTACACCGTTACAAGTTTCCCACATTTTGTGTGACGTGAATAGGCTGATAAATTAAGCATTCATTTTGTTGTCTTTAGGATAACTACTAAAAATGGTAATACCAAGAGGCACAGCTAAAAGGCCAACAGAGGTGTAAAACGAAGTACTAAAAAATTTCAATTAACCCAAAAAAGGCAGGAATGGAGGAACAAAGGAACGAAAAAATGACAAATAAAAAACAAATGACAAGATAAGACACTTAGAAAACAAGTAGCAAGGTGGGGGATCTACAGCAACCTCATCAATCATTACTGGAATTGCAAATGGAGAAACTCCATGTGCAAAGCAGGGATTGTCACCAAGACCCAACTCCATCTACGGACACCCACTTAAGATACAAAGACAGGTTGGGTGTCTAAAGGATAGAAAAAGATCCACAGTGGTCCAGAAGTGGTCCCAGCATTGTGGTAGGCACAAGAGTGAGGATCACTTGAGTCTAAGAGTTTGACCTGTAATCCAAGCACTTTGGGAGGCTGAGGCAGGCAGATCACCTGAGGTCAAGAGTTCCAGACCAGCCTGGCCAACACGGTGAAACCCTGTCTCTACTAAAAATACGAAAAAAACTAGCCAGGCATGGTGGTATGTGCCTGTAATCCCAGCTACTGGAGAGGCTGAGGCAGGAGAATTGCCTGAACCCAGGAGGCAGAGGTTGCAGCGAGCCAAGATCGCACCACTGCACTCCAGCCTGGGCAACAAGAGTGAAACTCCGTCTCAAAAAAAAAAAAAGGAGTTTGAAAAATACAAAAAAAAATTAGCCTGGTGTGGTGGTGCATGCCTGTGGTCTCAGCTACTCTGGAGGCTGAGGTGGAAGGATCACTTGAGCCCAGGAGGTCGAGGCTGTGGTGAGCCAAGATGGCACCACTGCACTCCAGCCCGGGCAACAGAGTGAGACCCTGACTCAAAAAAAAAAAAGGAAAAAAGTGGCCGGGCACGGTGGCTCATGCCTGTAATCCCAGCACTTTGGGAGGCCAAGGTGGGCAGGATCACAACGTCAGGATATAAAGACCATCCTGGCTAACACGGTGAAACCCCGTCTCTACTAAAAAAAAATACAAAAAAATTAGCCAGGCGTGGTGGCGGGTGCCTGTGGTCCCAGCTACTCGGGAGGCTAAGGCAGGAGAATGGCGTGAACCCGAGAGGCGGAGCTTGCAGCGAGCCAAGATCGCGCCACTGCACTCCAGCTTGGGCAATGGAGCAAGACTCTGTCTCAAAAAGAAAAAAGAATAGAAAAAGGAAAAGATACACAGCGCCAATTCTGTGCATAAGAAAATAGCCCTGGAACACTCACATTAGACCAGGTAGCACCCCTGAAGATAAAGAGTGACATTCCATGATGACACCATGGTCAGCCACTGTCAGGATCACAGAAAAATCCTAAATGCCTAAAAAGATAATAACAGTTTCAAAAAACACGAAGTAAAAACGGACGGAACTGAAAGAATAGAGAAATTCACTGTCCTAGTTGGAGATGTAACAGCTCTCTCGGGACTGCAAGCACAGCAGGTGGGACAGGAAGGATTCGCCGGTTTAAAGAGCACTGTCAACCAGCTGCACCTCATTAACTCTTGGCGAGCATCCCACCCCACAGCTGCAGAACACAAGTAATTTTTGAGTGTACACGGAGCATTTACGAAGATAGGGCTTATGTTAAACAGTAAGAATAAGTCTCTGTAATTTTAAAAAGTGAGATCCTGCAGTTTGTTCCTTGATCAAAATGGAATTAAATCAGTAATAGCAAGATCCCTTTTAGTCTCTCCACGTATTTGGAAAGTGGGCAATACTCTTCTAAATATGCTTCTCAGAATAGGGGGTTTAAAAAATAAATACATACATAAAGAGATTCTCCTAAATAAAGCATGGGTCAAAGAAGAAATCCAAAGAAAATTAGCACTTATTTCAAATATCCATCAAAATATTACACAAAAATTGTAGCATAGTCTTAGAGGAAGATTTGTGACTTTAAATACTGACGACATTTCAACAAAGAAGGTACACAGTGATCAATACACTCATGAAAGGGTGTTCAACTCACCCGTCACAAGGAAATGCAAACTAACGCCTCACTGAGATCTGCCAAACTTCTGGTGCCGACTGTGACCTGGCCGCGCCTGCGGGGGGCAGAGGAGAGAAGGAGACTGGGGGTGAGGTCCGCGTGTCCCAGGCAGGGGGACAGAGGCCAGAAGAAAGTGGCTGCGGGTGACATCCACATGTCCCAGCCAGGGACGGAGAGGAGGGGGAACCGGACAGCAGCATCTGCTTCCAGCCACGTCACGTGTTTGGAGAGGCGGTGTCACCTCAATGTGAGGAATGGCCACTCAGGACACGTCTGGACTTCCTCCCTGACCCAACTCTCACCAGGGATCAGAATCCCGGCCCCGGGGACCCTCGACCCATAAACATCTTGGGCCTACAGCACCACCAAGCACGCCACAGCCTTGGCCTGGGGCTGCCTCAGAGACACCGCACGGAGGGCTTCTCACTTCCCCAGCCAGGAGCCACCCACGCTGCACCCAGGGAGGCCCCAGTTGCATCTGTCCCACCTTTCAGACCGAGCCAGCCAGAGGCGCCCAGAAAGACTATGCCAGGCCTCAGCTGTGTTGAAACCCAGGTTGGGGACAGTGGCAGGACCTGTGCCAGCGTCTGCCCTTGCTCCTGGCTGGATTCAGTTACTTGGCTGGGCCCCAGTGAAGGCGCAGAGGGCACCACCACCTGCACAGGAAGGGAAGGAAGCCCACAGCAGAGCCAGCACACGTGTGGCCACGCCCCGGCCCAGCCCCCCTTCACACGTGGCCACACCCCCTGCCCAGCCCCCTCACATGTGGCCACACCTCCGATCAGCCCCCTTCCGCACGTGGTCACGCCCCCTGTTCAGCCTCCTCGCACATGACCACGCCCCCGTCCAGCCCCCGCGCACAGGGCCACTCCTCTAGCCCAGCCCCTCACACGCGTGACCACGCCCCTTCTCAGTCTCCTCGCTCGTGGCCACGGCCCCCTCGCGCGTGGCCACACCCCTGTCCAGCCCCACACACACACACGCTGGGCCACGCCCCTACCCAGCCCCCTCACACGTATGGGCACGCCCCTGCTCCGCGCCCTCACACGCATGGCCACCCCCCGTCCAGCCCCTTAACGCGTGCTGCCCCCTGTGCCCACCTACAGCGGCCTCCTCCGCACCAGGGCTGACCCAGTGTGGGGTCCAGGTGGGCTCTGGTAGGCCCCCGGGCAGAGCTGTGCCCCGCGTCACGGAGGATGCACAGAGAAAAAGGAAGGGGCGGAGGAAGCCGAAACCCGACCAGCGCTGCCTGGGCGTGGCAAGCCCGCTAGTTTTCCCGCCCGCTCATCTGCTTTCCCTCCCTCCATAATACGTGTGGCACCTGGAGTGTGTGAATTTCATGATTTTCTTTTAGGAGAAACATAACGCAGTCCTCTGTCCCGCCCCTCCTGCCGGGAATGGTCATGGGGGCGTAGTTAACCCCATGCGTGCGGAGGTACACCTTGGAGCCCAGCGCCGACACACGTCAGGAGAGTGTTAGCCACTGCTGAATGACTCCTGTTGTGTGCAAAATTGTTTTGACTTTTAAAGACTACACACAACCCATTCTGCCATTATTTAGGGTGAATTATACTGCTGGGTCACAAGAAGAAGACGTGGCTCCTCTTGATGCTGAGGGAGGCCTGGAAGTCATTGCTGGGAGCTTGGGAAGAGGGCTCCCCGAGGCAGAGCCTCCCAGGGGACAGAGGCGGCCCAGCGATGACCTGGGAGGTGGGCACAGGTGTGCGGGGCCCCTCGGGGCCCACCATAAGGCCCCACAGCAGGTCCTAACCTCCCCCATGTGTCCTAAGGCAGTTCCATTTGCATTGGCAATGGTCATTTCACTACTTCTGACCTGGAAGCGAGGTATATGTTTGGGGGTGACACGAGGCTCCCAAAGGGGTGCTATAGGGCGCCTTTTCTTATTTTATAAAACTTACATCGAAATGAGCCGCACCCTGAGGGGCAGCCCACCTGCTCACCCCTGGAGGGACTCTCCCAGGTCTGAGGGTCTTCCCCAGATGCTTCACCCGGGCTCCTCCAAGTGTGGGGTGGCCTTCAGTCTGCTGCGAAGAGGATGTGGGGTGTCTGGCAGCCACTCTGCTCTGGATTTGTGGGAACCTCTGCTGCCTCCCTGGTGCCCCTTGATTGGCGCTGGGTCTAGGAACCCCCTCTGGGTTGGAACTGGACTTGAAAAGGTCATTTTCTGCCTGCACCCACCAAGGCCACCTGGGGCTGTGGAGCCAGGAAACCCCTGTCACTCTCCTCAGATGCTGGCCCGAGGGCACCCTCAGTCTCCCTGAGTCCAAATCACCTTTTCTTCCCAAATGACCCAGCAGCCTAGGCCAGCCCCAGCTGGAAAGACTGCTCCCCTCTCCCCTCCGCTCTGCTCCCCTGCCCTCTCTTCCCCTCCCCTCCCTTCCTTTCTTCTGCTGGCGGAAGTCCTGTGCCAATCCCACATCCACATCCGTCACTGCACTCCTGGATCACACCTGGACAGACACAGAACTAGTCCTGGGAGTGATCCCAGGGCCAGGACCCTAGTAATGAGTTATCTAAATGTCTCTGGGTGTCTGGAATTGGTTCTCTGCTCCAACTAGCTTTAAAGGCATTCACGCTCTGTTCCCAGGGGTACCAGGGTGCTAGCTGCCCACAGGAGTAGCATACAGGCACTCAGATTGCCACCTGCAGACATCTGTAATCAAATGGCCATAGGATGCCTGGCCCTGGGCATCAAGGGAAAAATTTAGGGGTGTAGCTGGGTGGGCGGATGCTTCTAAGTGTGCTGGAGAACTTGGGGAAAAAGAGAAAGGCCTCCAATTTAGCCCCCAAAGTCCCAGGCAAACAGGGACACTTGCCATAACAGGTGGAGACATTCCCCAAAGGCTGGGAGGCAGAGTGGAGGCATCGCCAGGACCCCAGCTCTCTGCTGCCTCTCCTGTACAGAGGTACAAAGTCCCAGGCCCCAGAAGGAAAGGGAAGGAGATCCCCGAACCTCTGCTCCAGCTAGGACCTCACTGAGGCCCAGGTGGTGTGACCCTCCACCTGCCAGCCAGCCCGGGGCCCGGATCACAGCGTGGCCACTCCTCCTGGGGACTTCCCTGGCCTCCCGCTCCCCTCGCCAAAGCTGCGGGTGAAGCAGCTCTAGCCCACCCTAGCTAGCCATTGTCCAAGGCCAAGGCCCGCCTGTCCACCTGAATACCCAGGGTCCAGGGTAACCAACCTGATCCTAACCCAACCCTGCAACAGGTAGCTACATAAATCAGCACAGACCCTACCCCACCCCCAGACACTTAGAGAGGCATTCGCTTTATCCACCACAGGGTGATGGGAGCTGCTGTCAGAGTTCTCGCCAGACCCTCCCAGGGAACCCCAAGCCTGTGCTCAGCCTCACATGCTCTGGGTGGACTTGATTTCAGCGGGAACCACATCTGACCCTGGATGAGCTGACCCCCATCACTAGGAAATGTACCTTAGCTCCCATTTTTACTAGTGAATGTAACAATTAATTAAATAAATACAATTACTAATGAAACCAATGGTAACAATGCTGATGATGGGTAGTTTTAACAACTCATCTGATTAAGCCGAGAAGCAGTTCAACAGCAATGAGGGCAAGGGAGCGGCCCCAGAGATCCATGCCCTCCCAGGCCTCCCTCGACAACAAGGTCTGCTCTTCCCCCACAGCGGCCACACGGGGGCGCCGCAGGACAGCGCGGAGTGGGCCGGGAGAGGCAGGGGAGCGAGGAGAGGGATGGGGGTGGGGAGGCCGGGAGAGGGAGGGGAGCGAGGAGAGGGATGGGGTGGGGGGGCGGCCAGGAGAGGGAGGGGAGCGAGGAGAGGGATGGGGTTGGGGGGCGGCCAGGAGAGGGAGGGGAGCAGAGAGAGGGACAGGTTGGGGGGGCTGGAAGGGGGAAGGGGGAAAGAGGAAGGGGAGGGGAGGGGAAGAGAGAAAGAGGGGCGCTGGACAGGTACACGAGGAGGGGAGAGGGACGGGAAGGGGGCTGGGAGGACCGAGAAAGGAGGGTCGGGGGAGGGGTAGGAAAGAAGGACCAGGAAGGGGGTGGGAAGGGGGTGGGGAGTGAGGAGCATGGGGGGTGGGGGGCGAAGGGTGGGGTACGGGCCCTGGGGAGGTCGGGGAGGGGGGTAGGGGGCAGTTGAGGTCAAGCAGGCCAGGGAGCTGAGCGTTGGCCAGGGAGCTGAGTGGTGGCCGGGGAGCTGGGGGATCCCGGGTGCCTTTGGAAGCCCTGAGGGTGTTCTTCCAGGATGGGCGGGAACCTGCAAACTTCAGGGCCCCCTGGCAGGGTGCGGAAGGACCCCGAGGGCAGGAGTGTCTGGGCAGCCCTGAGGCAGACAAAAGGAAGCCCCTTGGGAGAGGTGGGGGTCTCCCACCGTTGCTGAGGCTGCCCCCCCTGCCCCCACGGCCTGCAGGGAAGGGGGTCCCAGGTGACAGTCGTGTCCTGTGTCCTGACAGGGTCAGATGCTGGGAGCTGCCCGATGGCAGGGGTGGGCTGGGAGCCATCCTGAAGTCTGAGCTGGGTGGGTTGTAGCGAAGGTGCCAGCCTTCCCTTCTTCCTCTTCGGTGGCCACATTTTAGTAGCCATGCGACCAAGCAAGGTCACTGCAGGGTGGCCCCTCTTGTGTCATATGGGGACACCTGTGCACAGGCTCCTGGGGTGGGTGGCACTGAGGGCAGGGGCGTGGATCCAGAACACAGAGCCTCCCTGCGACCTCCCTTCCCTGGGCCCCAGAACTCACCCACCCTCTGGGCCCCAGCAAGCTCCCAGCCAGAGGTGGCCTGGCAGGCGATGGGAGAAGGGCAAGGTCAGGGCCTTGTGCCCCCTGCCTGGGGCCTCAGGTGCTCCTGTGATTCCCCCACCCACAGCGCCTGAGACCACCGCCCCATAGTGCTGGGCAGAAGGGGTGGGGAGGGGCACCTGCTGTCGGCCTGAGGCGGCCAGGCTGCCCACCCAGGAGGCCCCCAGAGCCCCTGCCCCACTAGAGGAAAGCAGATTCCCCAAACCCATCCCAGGACGAGGCAGGCTTGGGCCCTCTGAGTCGGCGTGTGGGGCTCCTGCCACCCTGCAGTTGCGCCCCCGGGGCCCTGGATTCCAGTTTCTCCTGGGACCCTCGTCCCTGCAGTTGGCCCCTGAGGCCCTGGATTGGGGTTTCTCCTGGGACCCCCGTCCCTGCATTTCGGCCCCTGGGACCCTGGATTCCAGTTTCTCCTGGGACCCTCGTCCCTGCAGTTGGGACCCTGAGACCTGGATTGAGGTTTCTCCTGGGATCCTCGTCCCTGCAGTTGGGCCCCTGAGACCTGGATTGGGGTTTCCCCTGGGACCCTCGTCCCTGCAGTTGGGCCCCTGAGACCTGGATTGAGGTTTCCCCTGGGATCCTCGTCCCTGCCGTTGGGCCCCTGAGACCTGGATTGGGGTTTCCCCTGGGATCCTCGTCCCTGCAGTTGGGCCCCTGAGGCCCTGGATTGGGGTTTCTCCTGGGACCCTCGTCCCTGAAGTTGGCCCCTGAGACCTGGATTCAGGTTTTCCCTGTGTGGGCAGCAAGCCACCCAGGCACCGAGGCAAGACACCAAGGACATGAGCTGTTCCAGTATAATAAAATATAAAACAAGAATAGTTATACCAGATATAGATCTTAGATATGATTATATATGAATATCATTAATCATTAGCTGCTAGTAATTACTCTTTATTCCAATATTATAATAATCCTCGCTCTACAATCATAACCTAGGAAAAACCAGGCCATACAGAGATAGGAGCTGAGGGGACATAGTGAGGAGTGACCAGAAGACAAGAGTGCGAGCCTTCTGTTATGCCCAGACAGGGCCACCAGGGGGCTCCTTGGTCTAGCGGTGACGCCAGCGTCTGGGAAGACGCCCGTTACCTAGCGGACCGTGGTCTAGCGGTAGCGAAAAGTGTCAAGAAACAACACCCGCTACTTAGCAGACCGGAAAAGGGAGTCTCCCTTTCCCCGGGGGAGTTTAGAGAAGACTCTGCTCCTCCACCTCTTGTGGAGGACCTGACATCAGTCAGGCTCGCCCGCAGTTATCCGGAGGCCTAACCGTCTCCCTGTGATGCTGTGCTTCAGTGGTCACGCTCCCAGTCCGCCTTCATGTTCCATCCTGTACACCTGGCTCTGCCTTCTAGATAGCAGTAGTCAAATTGGTGAAAGTACTAAAAGTCTCTGATATGCAGAAATAATGGCGTGAGCTGTCTTTCTCTTTGTCTCCTCTCTCTCTCTGCCTCGGCTGCCAGTCAGGGAAGGGCCCCCTGTCCAGTGGACACGTGACCCACATGACCTTACCTATCATTGGAGATGACTCACACTCTTTACCCTGCCCCTTTTGCCTTGTATCCAATAAATAACAGCGCAGCCAGACATTCGGGGCCACTACCAGTCTCCGCACATTGGTGGTAGTGGTCCGCAGGGCCCAGCTCTCTTTTCTTTTATCTCTTTGTCTTGTGTCTTTATTTCTACACTTTCTCGTCGCCACACACAGGGAGAAGCCCACCGACCCTGTGGGGCTGGTACCTGCACCCCTGGGACCCTCGTCCCTGCAGTTGGGCCCCCGAGGCCTGGATTCTGGTTTCTCCTGGACCCTCATCCCTGCAGTTGGGCCCCCGAGGCCTGGATTCTGGTTTCTCCTGGACCCTTGTCCCTGCAGTTGGCCCCCGAGGTCCTGGATTGGGGTTTCCCCTGGGACCCTCGTCCCTGCAGTTGGGCCCTGAGACCTGGATTGGGGTTTCTCCTGGGACCCCCGTCCCTGCATTTTGGCCCCTGAGACCTGGATTGGGGTTTCTCCTGGGACCCCCGTCCCTGCATTTCGGCCCCTGAGACCTGGATTGGGGTTTCTCCTGGGACCCCTGTCCCTGCAGTTGGCCCCCGAGGCCCTGGATTGGGGTTTCTCCTGGGACCCCTGTCCCTGCAGTTGGGCCCTGAGACCTGGATTGGGGTTTCTCCTGGACCCTCATCCGTGTCACCTGCAGGCTGGCTGCTGTCTCCAGCCTCTGTGCAGGGTGGAGCCTCCTAGGGCCGCTGGGGTCTCCATCGGTGCCCGGTAAGCAGAGGGTGCCAGGTTGGGACAAGAGGTTCTGCTGCTTCCCCTTGAAGCCCCCGCACCACCTGCATCCGAGCCCACCACAGCTGTGTGGGAGAACGCCCCCCCTGCCATTCCTCCCCCGCACACCCCAGGGGTCCAGGCCAGCCTGGCAGGCAGAATCTCTGGGCTGGCCCCCCTCCCCACCAGGGGCCCTGGACACAGTTTCCCCTTTCTACAGGGCAGGGCTTCCCCAGTCACAGACCCCAGGGTCTCCCCAGGCAGTTCCCAACCTTCCAGGACCCTCAGGGCTGACCCTGCCTGAGAGGCCGGACAGTCGGACCCAGACACTGCCACTGTCAGGCCCCCACCTGGCTGGGACAGCCGGAAATCCCAACACCCCCGCCCCTAGGAAATGGAAACTGGACTCTTTTAAAATGAAAATCCAGTGTGTGGCTTTGAGTAACAGGAGAGTTTTCTGTCATCTGCAATGGATAGAATTTCTCAAACCCAGACAGGCTCAGAGCCCCACCGTGGCCTCCCACCCTCTGGATGAGAGGTGCCAAGATCCCTCCAGAGGCTACACTGAGGCTGGAGGGAAGAGGGAGGGCGTGACAAGCCAGTCTCAGTGGGGGCTTGAGTCTTTCCTGGAGAGAGGTAAGTGGCCTCTTCCACAAGACCCCTGGGTCCACACAGGAGGGAGGTTAATTTGCACCTGACACGGAGCCGGAGCCAAAGCTTCCTCTCCTATCCCAGGAGCCACACATGGCCAGGAATTCGGAATCCCCAAGAGGGAGCTCTCCCCAGGGGAAGAAGTGGTGGGCGTGAGGGGCTCCTGCAGGGTGGAGGGACAGAAGGACCAGCCCAGGTTTCTCTCACCTGGAAACCTCCCCTGGGTGGAGGGCTGCGTGGCTGGCTTTGCTTGGTTTTATTGGAGTTACACACATAGGAAGAGGCTGGAGCACACAGGCACAGCTCAGGGCAGACCCACAAAACCAGGGGCAAGAGACAGGAGGGGCTGAGCTGCTGGCGGGGGCGGGGTCTCAGAGGCAGGGCGGGGTCTCAGAGGTGAGGCGGGGTCTCGGAGGCGTGAGGCGGGGTCTCGGAGGCGTGAGGCGGGGTCTCGGAGGCGGGGGGCGGGGTCTCGGAGGCGGGGGCGGGGTCTCGGAGGCGGGGGGCGGGGCCTCGGAGGTGAGGCGGGGTCTCGGAGGCGGGGGGCGGGGCCTCAGAGGCGGGGGTCTCAGAAGCAGGGGTCTCGGAGGTGGAGGCGGGGCCACGGAGGAGGGGCGGGCATCTCAAAGGCGGGGTTGGGGGGTGTCTCAGAGGCGAGGCGGGGTCCCAGAGGCGAGGGTTGCCTGAACTTTGGGGCGTCACACTTGCTGCGGGTAGATCCCGGGGTTCAGCCGACACATGCACATCAGCCAGAAGACGCACACGGTCATGGACACCCAGATCCAGAAGTCCTCGTAGGGCTTGGCGTGCGGCCTACGGCAGGCACGGCCAGGGCGCTCGTCTTCCTCCCGGCGGCACCCACAGCGGGCCTTGTGGAACCTGGACCTCAGCTGCCTCTTCTGGTAATAGCCTTGGGAGACGCAGCCATTGCCCTGGGGGCCGTAGGCAACGTGGCCACCGCCCTTGCGCTTTATGATATCGAAGACTGAGACGGGGATGGTGATGGAGCCCTCACTAACCGTGATGGGGCCCTCGGCATTGGCCTCCAGAGGGGCGTCGTGACCCGCGGTGACCAGGCCACCTTCCTTCTCTTTGCCTTCAGTGATGTCAGTAAAGGCATCTTTGCCTTGGACATCAGCAGGGAAGGAGAGGGCAAGGGAGCCCTTGACCTGGGAGGGGAGGCCACCAGCATTGGTCTCTGGCAGGGCGTCGTGACCCACTGGGACCAGGCCCTGGCCGCCTCCTTCCTTCCCATTGCCTTCAGCCACCTCAGCAACGGCATCCTTGACATCAGTAAAGATGAAGGGGAAGGTGATGGAGGCCTCTCTAGTGGCCACAGGGCCATCGGTGGGCTCCGAGAGGGTGTTGGTGAAGATGCTGGTGAGGGAGGAGGGGAAGGTGAGGGAGCCCTCCCCGCTGGCCGAGAGGCCCACACAGTAGAACACGGTTGGCGTGTGTTTCCCCACAGGGACGAGGCCATTGTTGAGGGAGATGGGGCCCCAGCCCTGGGCCACGCCAACCGGGCTGCAGAGGGAGCCCCGGCCTTTGAAGAGGAAGCCCTTGAGCTCGAAGGTCTGGATGCTGCTGCCGAGGAGGCCGGGGCCGTGGAAGAGGGGGTCTCCAATGGCCACCGGGAAGCCTTTGCCCCCAGGCATGGCCACAGAATCCCCAGACAGGAAGATGGAGCCCTGGCCGATGACCAGGGCCCCACGGCTGCCGGTCACAGGGAGAGAGGCCCCCGCAGGGGGGGCAGGGCCCTCAGCGATGGGCACCTGGTCATTGCTGGTGCCCACAAGGGAGAAGGGGATGGCGATATCACCGCCACCCTTGCCAAGGTCGTCGCCAGGGGTGGACAGCGGTTTGCCCCTGGAGACGGTGCCAGTGCCACCCCAGGCCGTGGCGGGGAAGTTGCCTTTTGTGGCGTTGGCGCTCCAGGCAGGGTCTGGGGCTTTCTGGAGGAAGCAGACCCCCAGCTCACAGGCCTCACAGCAGCCCTCATAGGCCTCCCTGGGGTGCCGGGCTGGGCCGGGGCCATCCCCGTAGCAGTCCTGCAGGATGTGCAAGACCAGCCTGCTGAGGAAGGGCTGCTCGCCCGGGGGCCTCACCTGGCAGTCCCCAGGTGCGGGGCACAGCCTGCACCGCTGGCCCCAGATGCGCATCTTCACCAGCCCCCGGTGGCCGGCCCTGTCCCACCACAGGTGGAAGAGGACGTGCACATGGGCCGAGTCCCAGGTCCCCGGACAGTGACCGCACTGGAGCCTGCGGGGGGGGAAAGAAGTGTGTGTGAGTGCAGGAGAAAGAGGCCCCACGCCCAGCCCTCGCACTCTGCTCTGCGGCCTCCTTGCCCATCTGACGCCAGCGCCTCGCTGCCCCCTGCCTCACATCCCACACTCAAACCTCAAACCTCAAACCTCACCCCCCAGCCACCCAGGGCCGCGGCCAAGGCAGCCTAGCACCTGCTCCTGCCTGTGCCGAGGCTCTGAAACCACCAGCCCCTCGGCCACACACAGGCAAAAGCAGGCCCGTGCACACTAGCCCGCAGCCCCCTCATGTGCAGCGCTGAGAAGCAAAGCAAACCTCCTCTCAGCAGTTTTTCAACAAAACCCGCTCCAGCCTGGCCTCCGTGAGGCGTCGGCAGCCTGCCACCTGCGTGGCTCTGCTGGTGTTTTGTGAGTTGGGGTTAACACAGGAAGAGGCAGGCCTGCCGACACACTTAGGAGGGGAAAAGCATGCATGTGGGGGCTGTCCCTGGGGGCTCAGCAAGTGGGGGTCCCTGTCCTGACTGAGAGGAGACGATCCAGGAGGTCGCCTGCCAGCTGAGGGGAAGGATGTCGCGGAGGCCTGCGGTCATGGTCCGGGCAGCCCTGCTGGGCGTCACCAGGCGAGGGGAGATTTGGGGAGAGCACTGGGAGGGATTGGCTTGTCCACGGCGGCCATCAGACCGGTGACCATTTGCTAGCCACACAAGCAGCTGTGAGCTTCAGGGAACCCTGCACGAGTGAGAGGCTGTGATTCAGTTCCAGGCAGTGGAAGTTTCTGGATGACAGAATGTTCTATAGCCACATTGCCCTGCCTGCAGCCTCCAACCACACTGGCCACAGAGCCCGTGGACACGTTCATGCTGGAGGAACTGAACTGCTGACTTTATTTAAATGGGACTGAGGAGCCAAAGCCACGGGCGCTGGGGCTGCATGTTGGGGCAGCCATCCTCAGTTCTCTCCCGCCAGCTGGGAGCCGCTCAGAGCCATCTCCACCTGGCTGTGGGAACAGTGATGTGCTTCCCAGCACTTCTCAGACCCCAACACGGGTTATTACTTTCCCAGCTTCTGAAAAAGCTGGGATTCTGCACACACCTGGCCCCAGGGGTCTCAGGCACTGAGGAGCTGTGTCAAAGGGCAGGACGACTCCCCCTTTGCCCAGGGTGTCTCCACAGAGGGACGGACCAGCCAGCAGCCTGGGGGCCTGTCAGGCCGGGCATCTGCGAGGATGTGGAGCTGCCCCGCGCCCCTCCCGGCTGGCACCCGGCAGAGCTGTGGATGCCTTGCCAGTTGGAGAAGCACATGGCGCCCGCCCTGCTGCGCTGACGGCACCACAACCGTGACGACGGCCTGTGAGGCTCACTTGTGACCCACAGCCACCCCGGGCCCCCGATCAGGGCCGAGCACCCCGCTGTGTGCAACACAGGGCCAGATGGTGACCACAGGCTCCGGCACGCCCCAGGGCCCACCTGTCAGCACTGATGGCTGCGAGACCACGGCAGTGCCATGGAAGCAGGAGATGAGCCTGTGTCCAAGGGCAGCGCTGGCCCAAGGAGCCGAGTGAGGGAAACCAAACTCTCCATGAGGCACCCGCCATGTCTTCCCCGGGACCCCTGCGTCAGCAGCCATGTGCCCAGCATGGCGAGGCAGGGGCTCCGGCGGGAGAAGGAGCACCCAGCCCCACCCTCCCGTCTCGGGGACAAGACGAGGCCCGACAGCCCCACCCAGGCTCTGGGACCACACAAGGTCCCGTGGAAAAGCACCTTCAGCCCCCTGCCTCTCCCAGGGTCCCCAGCCTCTGGCCGCACCTCGAGAGCCCCACCAGCAGGTACTGGACACCACCGCCGTCCAGGCATCCCGGGACCAGGCTGTGCTCAGGTAGCAGAACCCAGACGTCCTGGGGCTTCCTCTCGGCCATGGCCAGGGTGAAGGTGCTGGCCCACATGTCTGCCCCAGCCCGGTCCATGCTGCCGCCTGGCTCCGCAGTGCGGGCTGAGGGCTGCGCCCGCCGGGGGCCCAAGGAAACGTCCCCGCATCCCGCGCCGGCCAATCAGCCACCTTGACAACAGCATGGTCTCCATGGCAACCAGATTTGTCTCCGAGAAATGGGAAGCAGAAAGGAAAAATACAATACAATGCAATCTCCCATGACCCCGCCCCCCAGAGAGCATCCCTGTGGCAGCACCGTGGTGGTGGTGGTGGGCGTGGGCCCGTGGACACGCAGGGGCCTCCCCAGACCCATGCATGTAGAGGCCCGGGTGTTTTCACACATCACACCAAGGAATCATCCGCAGCCCTCTCTTTCTAGTGCACATCAGGAGCGGTGGCCCACACTCATCCCTTGCTGAACACTTGGTATTTTTCCAGCTTGTGGCTATCATGTAACTTATTCACTCAGCTTCTCTCTGCAAACAGCACTAATGCTTTTCACACAAACAAAGCTGAGAAGAACTTTATAGAACGTGTATCATTGCAGATTGTCCCGTGGGTGTATTCTCTTAAACTTTTTACTAGTGAGAAATATAAAATATTTACATAAAATGCCTAAAACATAAATGCAGAGCTTCACAAATTATTCTAAAGTCTTAAGTCACCACGTCCTATAGGAAGAAACAAAACCTCGCTCTGCCAGCCTCCAGAGCTGGCTGCCTGTTCCCTCCTGATCTCAGCCCGCGGCCCCACCCCCACCCCCTGCCCTCCTGGCAGAGGTGCCACCAGCCTGGCCGTGCCTGCACAGACAACGTTGAGGCTTCAACACCTATGATGCCTCCCTCACCGAGCCCTTTAGCTGTGCAGCTTCTGAGCTTTACATAAACAATTCATGCGTGTGCCCAGCTTCTCACGCCTTTTCAGGTTAATTTGTGAGATTCAACAGCATTGCTGTGCATGGCAGCCACCTGTCATGGCACAACAAGAAAGGGTGAGCTGAGAAGGAGCCGGGACGTGCAGGGGCGGAGACAGCCAGCCGATCCCTGCAAAACCTCAGCACAGATCTGCCCCCGGGAGGCTCCCGGCCACCCGGCTCTCCTCACAGCTCCCATCTCGCCATCTCTCTGCCCTGCACACTGAACAATCTCTTCTCATTTTTCTACCACTTCACACATTATCTCCTCGTCTCTGTCCACTCTGCAGCTAATGCTGGCAAGCGCCTTGTCATAGTTTTCATTTCAGAACCTTCTTTTCGGCCCTTTCAAACCTGTGACATCTTCCCGCCTTGCAGCTAGGTGTGGCTGCAAGATAGAAGAGGAAGCCAGTGGACGCACTCTGGGAAGGGGCCTCCATACAGGGCCAGACTGCCAGGGAAAGCCCCGCGTTTCTCATCCCAGCTTCATTTTTTTCTATCCATCAGTGCTGGGATGATGGCCGCACTCCAGCCTGTCTTAGACCTGCCTCAAGCACAGAGCCGCGAGCCCAAGGAGCAGGAAGGCGGGACCCCGGGGCTGTGGTGACAGATGGAGTCGTCACACCACTGGAGGGTCGCCCACCTCTGGGTTTCCTGTTCACACGAGAAGTAAGCCAGCTGCCACTGTGGTCTCGAGGCACTGTTCTCTGGCACTGTGGGTGATCACACAGCTAGCCGGAGCAATCCTAACTCACTCGCCAGGCTGCATCTAAGGTCCTGGGGTTTGCTGGTTGGCTCCGGGCCACTGTGCGTGTGTGGGCCCCTTGTGGTCCTGGTCGTGTGCCCCTGCAGGGGTCTAAGAGACACCTACTGTCCACTTGCCTCCAAAAGCCTCGGTCCACAGAGGACCTCCTCCCACCACAGCCCCCCAGAGCCAGTGTTTCCTGGCTGCTTCCGTGCCACGCTGGGGCCACAGCCCTGCCTGCCAGTCCCACCTCTCAGGCTCCTCAGCCCTGGAGGCCACACCTGGCTCTGAGTTTAGGGAAAAGCTTTGGAATGATGACTGACCACAGTCACCCAAAATAACCTTTTGGATGGCAATTCCGGCCCTTATGAAATGCAGGGAGCTGGTTGCCCGGGCATTATTTGCTCAAGAATTGTTGAGTTTTCCTTAGACCCATCCCAGAATACCTCCAGAGGCCTGGGCGGCAGACAGCAAAGAGAGCATCCTGTCCACGCCTCTGTCTGACTGCCCATTTGTCTGTCTCCCAAACCCACAAGCCACGCCCTGCAAGAGCTGCTTACGTGGCCCCCTCACAAACCAGCCAGCCATGAGCACCCCCTCTTCTTCGCCAGGGATGGATGAGGCAGGGTGTGCACAGCACCCACGGGTCCCTGCAACATGTGGCAGGGTCCTCCTTGGGCCTTCTGCATCAGCGCCCACCTGGAGCCGGCCACGGGAGCCTCTCTCCAGGCATGTGTGGTCCCTCCAAGGACAGGCCCTAGGACCCAGGCCTGGGGCAGACGCCTTCTGACCCCGCTCCCTGCCCAGCCTCCCCGAAGGCTGGCTCCAGGACAGGGTGAGATGGGGGTGGGAGATCAGGCCACAGGGAAAAGAAACGATCAGGGGAAGCCGGGTGCCCCTTCAGCACTGCTGCCCAGCTGGTGTGGTGGCTTAGCGCTCCCTCTCCCCGCAGACACGCGCTCCTTCTGGGGCCCCTTCCTCACACGCTGGTACCCGTCTTCCTGAGCTCAGCTTCTGGGGAGGGCAGCTGGCAGGCCGGGGACAGCCCTCCCTTGGGAAGCAGAACTTGCAGCTCAGGTGAGTCCCACCACAGTCTCCTGCCAGAACGGATGCACTGCCTGGGCCTGGAGGAGCAGAGGCAGCAGCTCCCGGCGAGGGAGGAGCAAACGCCAAGGCCCGGTGGGGCCAGAGGACCGGTCGGCTGACGGGATGGTGGTCCTTGCTCAGAGGGAGAAAGAGACGGGCAGGAAAAGGAGCCGGGCAGAGAACGGTGGCCGTTCGCAGGTGCTGGGGCTCACCCTCCCCCCACAGACCTCAGCTGGGGCTCACCCTCCCAACACAGACCTCAGCTCATGGCTGCAGCGGCAGGGACAAGGCCGCCTCCCAGACCCCAGGCCCTGCAGTCCCACAGGCCCCACCGGCAAGGGGTCGTTCCTGGCCCAAGGCTCCGTGTGGCTGTGCCCCAGCGCTGCCCAGGCGGGCAGGGATCCCAGGACCGGCAGCTGCGCGGGGGACGCAGCCTCTGTCCAGCCATTCTGTTGCTGAAAGCGCTTCCACTGTCCAAGAGGCCCCTTGCTCTCCCCTCCAACCCGCGGTCCTGCTGGGGCCGGGGAGGCCATTCCGAAGGAGGAATGCAAGGGACCTCCTGCACTCGCCCTCACCCTCGGGGCATCCCTCCCTGGGGGACCGCTCACTCACGCTGCGCAGCCCCTGCAGCTCAGCATCCCCCGCAGCTCAGCATCCCCCGCAGCTCAGCCTGGCTTCTTCGGCTTTGGAGCCCAGCAGGGGGACCAGCAGGGGGACCAGCAGCGGGACCAGCAAGGGGCCTGAGTGATACCCACTGCCCTGGAGTGAGAAGGCAGGGGCGCCACACACACACAAGACACCACACACCACACACACTACACACGCCACACACACACAGGACACCACACACCACACACCACACACAAACACACTACACACACCACACACTACACACACCACACAACCAAACACCACACATGCCACACATGCCACACAAACCACACACCACACCACACACCACACACACCACACACACCAAACACCACACATGCCACACACACACACCACACACTACACCACACACCACACACACTACACATACCACACACACACCACACAGCACGACACTACACACACCACACATACAACACACCACACACTACACCACACACCACACACACAACACACACCACACACAACACATACTGCACACACCACACACACACTACACCCACCACACACCACGTACACACTACACACACCACACACAAACGCACACTACACACACCAAACACCACACTACACCACACACCACGCACACTACACACACACTACACACATCACACCACACACAAACGCACACTACACACACCACACACTACACCACACACCACACATTATGCACATCACAGCTCACACACAACACAGCACACATACCACACACACTACACACAACAAACACATCACACAAACCACACACACAACACACTACACACACACCACACTCTACACACATCACACACAGCTCACACACAACACACACCACACACAGCACACACATATCACACACAAACACACACAGTACACACAGCACACATGCTACACACACAACACACACTACAACCACACACACTACACAGACACCACACACTACACACACCACACACCACGTACACTACACACAACACACATAACACATACTACATACAACACACAATATACATGAACAGAGATACACACCAACACACACAATACACATACCACATACAGTACACATAAACACACACACCTACACACACACATATACATGTACACACTGGGAGATTTAAAACATAAATTGACATTTAAACTACTAACCACATTCTAGAAAGTTTAGAAAACAGCAGGGGGGGGCTAGAAATCACCTGCCACCCCCCCCTTAACAAACAGCCCAACGATTTTTTTGTGTGTGTATAATAAATTGTGGAAATATCTCATTCAATTTTTAAAAAGTTTATTCTTAAATTGGGCAGATAAATTGGGTGTTATTTTTTAACTTCTGGGAAATGTTTCGAAAACAGGATAGAACAGAGAGTTTTTATTTGCAAACACTATTAACCATTTCCTGTTCCAACCTCAGAAATTGCTGTGAATCAGGCGCTGCCTCCCCACCGCGGTGCCCTTGGCCCGGCGGCTGCAGCATGGTTTCCACCCGGCCAGCCGGGCGCCGGGCGCCTCTCACTGCAGAAGCAGTTTCGGGATGGTCCTGCTGTTTCCAGCGCTTCCCCGGACCGTCCCTGCGCGGATGGAAACTTCCCACTGGCCCGAGCGAGCACGGGGATTCCCCTCCCCTCGCCACTTTCCATCGCTGCTGGCTCATGTTCCAGCACACGGGGCCCATCTCACCACTGCCGTGCGCCGGGCGCCATGCGTCATGACGTGCAGGCTCCTTGGAAACTGTAGGGTTTCTCTTCTCAGTCCAGGAGCATGGGAGGGCCCCCAGCGAGGGGAACCTTCTCCAGGCCCCTGAGAGCAAGGCCCCAGTCTCGGAAAGCAGTCCTAGATCCCCTGGCCTCCTGGGCGCCCTGGCCCACAGAGGGCTTCCGGGGCCTTTAGTCATAGTCACCAAGAACTGGAGTCCACCCAGACTCACTTAAACTGAAGAATGGCTGACTAAATTGTGGTGTGGTACGTACATCCACACCACAGCCTGGATGGCTCGGCACAGAGAGGAACGGGCTGCTGAAACACACGCGCTGGAGGCATCTCCAGGGAATCCCGGAAGGATGCGTACTGCACCTTCCCACGGCTGTCGCTGGAATGAAACAGTGATGGGGGTGGAGGACAGGCTCGTGGCCACCAGCAGGGAGGTGGGTGTATTGCCAAGGACACCCGGAGGACCCCGTGGTGATGGGGACGTTCTGCAGCTTCGCTGTCAGGGGACGCAGGAGCCTTCGCTTGTGCCCACATTGTGCAGCCTTTGATAGGCACACATTAGCCAGAAACGGGGACTCAGGATGGGATCGAGGTGTCACATCAAAGTCATTAACCTGGTTGTGATGTTGTACTGTGGTTTTCCAAACTGTTATCATTCAGAGAGCCTGAGCAGAGTGTATGAGGAAACATCTGTGTAATTTCTTACAACTGCAGGTAAATCTACAATTATCTCAATTGTAAATGATACAATACTCAACCAAAACATACAACCATCAGCCAGGTGTGGTGGCTCACGCCTGTAATCCCAACTCTTTGGGAGTCCAAGGTGGGAGAATTGCTGGAGGCCCGGAGTTTGAGACCAGCCTGGGTAACATAAAGAGACCTCCTCTGCCCCCACCCCAAATTCTACAAAAAAAAAAAATGTTAGATATGAGCTGGCCACGGGGTGCACGCCTGTGGTCCCAGCTACTCAGGAGGCTGAGGTCGGAGGATCACTTGAGCCCAGGAGGTCGAGGCTGCAGTGAGCCAAGATCACACCACTGCACTCCAGCCTGGGTGCAGAGCAAGACCCTGTCTCTAAAAGAAAATAAACAGACAAAAACCACATACAACTTTGCTTGTTGTAAATTATCTTTTAACTGAATGCCCTGGATTGAATCTGGCTGCTGCCATCCCAGGGCCAGTGATTTGGAGGGGGTATGACCCTCTGTGAGGAAGGAGCAGGCGGTGGGGGAAGGGCCTGGGTGTCCAGGTTCCCTGGGAAGGAAGGCTGAGAAAAGGAGATGGGGGAGGGGTGGGCAGGGGTGGGCAGGGCCGGCCAGCCAAGGGCCCCTTAGCCCCATCTACCCTGCTCCCCGGACTCCGCCTGCCTTTCCTCCTCGTGACAGAAGACAGTGGAAGCCTACTGGGTGGAAGGCACGGGCTTAGGATGTGTGTGGGAGGAAAGTGTGTGTGCTGGGGAGCATGTATGGGCGTTGTGTGTGTTGGAAATCGTGTGTTGGGGATTGTGTGTATATTGCAGATTTTGTATGTGTGTTGGGGATTGTGGTGTGTGGGTGTTGTAGATTGCGTGTTGGGGATTGTGTTGGGGATTGTGTATGTGTTGGGGATTGTGTGTGGGGGAGATTCTGTGTGTGTGCTGGGGATTGGGTGTGTTGGGGATTGTGTGTGTATTGGGAATTGTGTGTGTGTTGAGGATTGTGTGTGTTGGGGATTTTGTGTGTGTGTTGGGGATTCTGTGCATGTTGGGAGTTGTGTGTGAGTTGGGGACAATGTGTACAGAGGATTGTGTGTTGGAAATTTTGTGTGTGTGTTGGAAATTTTGTGTGTGTGTTGGGAATTTTGTGTATGTGTTGAGGACTGCGTGTATGTTGGGGATTGTGCATGTTGGGAATTTTGTGTGTGTGTTGAGAATTGTGTGTGAGGGAATTGTGTGTGTTTGAGATTGTGTGTGTATTGGGAATTGTGTTGAGGATTGTGTGTGTGTTGAGGATTGTGTGTGTTCTGAGGATTGTATGTGTTGGGAATTTTGTGTGTGTGTTGAGGATTGTGTGCAGGGGGATTGTGTGTGTTGGAGATTGTATGTGTTGGGAATTTTGTGTGTGTTGGGGACTGTGTATGTTTTGGGGATTGTGTGTGTTGGGAATTTTGTGTGTGTGTTGAGGATTGTGTGCGGGGGAATTGTGTGTGTTGGAGATTGTGTTGGGAATTTTGTGTGTGTGTTGAAGATTGTGTGCGGGGGGATTGTGTGTGTTGGAGATTGTGTGTGTGTTGGGGACTGTGTGTGTGTTGGGGACTGTGTGTGTTGGGGTGTGGTGTGTTGGAAATCATGTGTGTTGGGGACACTGTATGTGTTTGGGGGAGGGTGTCAATAAGTGGCCTGGAGTGTGATATTGGGGTGCAGGCTCCATGAGTCCCCACCCCACACCTGAGCCCTGGGACCGCCTATCTGCTTCGGGGTGGGGTCCCAGGACACTGTAGGTTCAGCCTACTAGTCCAGGCCCAATGCCCAATGCCTGCATCCCTGCAGGCCCTGTGCTCTCCAGGCTCAGACCCCTCGCAGCCTTGCAGACCCTCCCTGGGTCCACGTGTCTCTTTGCAGGTGCTCCAGCGAGTAGCAATGTGGAGAGACCATCAGGCAGCCCTGGCCTCAGGGGCCACAGTCCCCTGGCTCCACGCTGGGCCCACCCCACCAGGTCTCCTCTCCCATGGCCCAGGGGCCTTCAGTGGGACTGAGGGGAGGAGGGAAGGAGAGCGGGTGACAGGGAAGAACTGCAGGGAGAGAGGAGAGGGGTGGGAGAAGGAGAAGGAAGGAAGGGGCAGGATGGAAGCTGGGTTTCTCCCTGTGCCCACCCCCTACTCCAGGACACGTGTCCAAGCCCTGGCAGGTGGAATTTTGGGGGCAGGGCCTTGGTGGTGAGGAGACCTTCCAGGGGTCTGATAGCATCTCCCATCTCAGAGCCCACCTCCTGGGCCCAGCCTCCCCTCCAGCCCACACAGTGGCATTCCCAGTCCTCAGAGGACAGCTTCGTCCCACAAAGCTCAGAGCCTTGAGGAAGGCCCACTGCTGTCCTGGAACAGAGACAGCATTCAACAGAGGTTGGAACAAGGCTCTACAGGGCTGGGGGCAGAGGGAGGTTCTGTCCAGAATCTGCCTTCAGGACAAGTACAGCCAGCAGGGGCAGCTTAGCCACTTATCCACTGCCTGGGCGAGGCGCAGGGCTATGGAGGCACCTACCAACCAACAGTTCTCCAGCCCCAGAGCCCCAGCCCCTGGGGCACGAGGGTGGGCGTGCCAGGAGACAGTTGCTGCGGGCCACCTTAGCTGTCTGGCAGCACAGTGGGTGCTGCCAGGCTCCCTGGGGGCCCCCGCCAAGCCCACCTGGCCAGCTGGGCCCCCCCCACCTCCCCACCAAGCCACCCACACAGCCTCACATCTCTGAGACCCGGGAGTGGCCCTTTGTTCATAAACGAGAGCTTCCTCGCCGTGGCCGCGCCTCGCAGACATCATCTTTGATGCTCTTTTTCCACTGTTTCGGTGCTTTAATGTTTTCCCTTCAGAGCCGGGCCGAGTGTCTCTCGGAGCCAGGCAGCCGCGCCAGCTGTCAGGCGGTTTCTAGCCTCGCTTCGGTTATTTTAAGCTGATGAGCCTGACGCATCTCATCACTAATATCAGCAGTTTCATTTCTCCTGTTTTCCATTCGCTGTAATAAAATGCTCAGCACAGAATACAAGGAGATAAGCAAGCCGTTTCACAAACGCCGGGCCGCCAGCCAGGCCCAGGCACTGGACCCCCTGAACCACCCTACCCTGGCACGAGTGGGCTGGAGGGCAGGGCCCCGGGGAAGAAGGTCAAGGCTGGAAGGGGAGGTCAGCCTCACAGCCAGCCCCTGCCACCGCCCCGGCCCCCCGTCAGGCTGTTGCAGGCATCACACGGTGGAAAGATCTGGAACTGTGGCCATGGTGTGGGGCCATCCACAAGGTGGAAGCTTTGAGGGGGAGCCGATTGGCCATGGACAGTTGTCATTCAGTAGGGTCACCTGTGCCCCAGCGAAAGGGGATGGGCCAGGCACCTGCCCCCAGCAGGGGCAGAGGCTGTGGGCAGCCGGGAGGCTCCCAGAGGCTCCGACAGAATGGGAGTGGGGTCGAGCCCACCCCTCACTGCAGCCCAGGAACCTGAGCCCAGAGGGGGCCACCCACCTTCCCCAGGCAGGGAGGCCCGGCCCCCAGGGTGATGGGGGGACGGGGGAGGAGAAGGGCCTGCCCCCACCCGGCAGCCTCAGGAGGGGCAGCTCGGGCGGGATATGGAAAGAGGCCACAGCAGTGAGCAGAGACACAGAGGAGGAAGGGGCCCTGAGCTGGGGAGACCCCCACGGGGTAGGGCGTGGGGGCCATGGGCCCACCTCCTCCCCATCTCCTCTGTCTCCCTGTCTCTGTCTCTCTCTCCCTCCCCCACCCTCTCCCCAGTCCTACCCCCTCCTCACCCCTCCTCCCCCAGCACTGCTTCTGTCACTCCCGCCCACGTGGATGTGGAGGAAGAAGGGGCGGGAGCAAGGGGCGGGCACCCTCCCTTCAGCCTGACCTGGGACAGTTTCCCTTCCGCTCACCTCCGCCTGAGCAGTGGAGAAGGCGGCAGCTCTGGTGGGGCTGCTCCAGGCATGCAGATCCCACAGGCGCCCTGGCCAGTCGTCTGGGCGGTGCTACAACTGGGCTGGCGGCCAGGATGGTTCTTAGGTAGGTGGGGTCGGTGGTCAGGGGTCCCGGAGCCAGGGGTCTGGAGGGACCTTCCACCCTCAGTCCCTGGCAGGTCGGGGGGTGCTGAGGCAGGCCTGGCCCTGGCAGCCCAGGGGTCCCGGAGCCAGGGGTCTGGAGGGACCTTCCACCCTCAGTCCCTGGCAGGTCGGGGGGTGCTGAGGCGGGCCTGGCCCTGGCAGCCCAGGGGTCCCGGAGCCAGGGGTCTGGAGGAACCTTTCACTCTCAGTCCCTGGCAGGTCTGGGGGTGCTGTGGCGGGCCCAGCCTTGGCCCCCAGCTCTGCCCCTTACCCTGAGCTGTGTGGCTTTGGGCAGGTGACTGCCCAAAGTTTGGGCAGCTCGAACTCCTGGGTTCCTCTCTAGGCCCCAACTCCTCCCCTGGCCCAAGTCCCCTCTTTGCTCCTGGGCAGGCAGGACCTCTGTCCCCTCTCAGCCGGTCCTTGGGGCTGCGTGTTTCTGTAGAATGACGGGTCAGGCTGGCCAGAACCCCAAACCTTGGCCGTGGGGAGTCTGCGTGGCGGCTCTGCCTTGCCCAGGCATCCTTGGTCCTCACTCGAGTTTTCCTAAGGATGGGATGAGCCCCATGTGGGACTAACCTTGGCTTTACGACGTCAAAGTTTAGATGAGCTGGTGATATTTTTCTCATTATATCCAAAGTGTACCTGTTCGAGTAAGGACAGTTCTTCTGTCTCCAGGATCCCTCCTGGGTGGGGATTGTGCCCGCCTGGGTCTCTGCCCAGATTCCAGGGCTCTCCCCGAGCCCTGTTCAGACCATCCATGGGGGAGGCCTTGGCCTCACTCTCCCGGATCGAGGAGAGAGGGAGCCTCTTCCTGGGCTGCCCGTGACCCTGGGGCCTCTGTGTCCACTGTGACCACAGCCCACTCCTGGACCCTCTGTGCCCGGCTGGCTCTCTGTGCCCAGCCAGCCTGCACCTGGGGATGCCAAGGCCTGGGGAGGGTGGTTTCACCCAGGCCAAGCCTAAGACAGTCCCTCTGGGCCCTGCTGGGTACCGGGGTGTGACACCACTGGGAGGACAAGATGAGGAGCACCCCTGGGGCCGCCCTGACACCCCCTCGAGGCTCCTGTTCTGGGGGTCCTGGTGCCCCTTCACTGTGGCAGGCGACTGGGGGTTCCCCACCTCGGCCCCTCTCCTGGGGCCTGCTCCCCGGCACCTGAGGCAGCATCCTTGTCGAGGCCCTGCCTTTCTGCCTCAGCGCCACCTCTTAAGGGAGGCCCGTGGGTCACTCAGGACTCAGAACTGGAGATGCTGGACAAAAGGCAAAGAGCAAAGGGCCAAAAGGCATCCCAGGGAGACGACTGCAGGGGAACCAGAGGGCAGAGGGGCGCTCGTCACAGGGGAGGAGGAGCTGAGTGAGGCAGGAGGGGAGCCGAGCCTCTCCCCCGTGTCCCGGCTCTTCAGGCACGTCCTTGAGACACCACCCTCCCCGACCCAGGCGGGAAAGATAAGAGCAAGGTGTCTGCAGCCAGACACTCATGCCTCAGGTGCCCGCGCTTGTGCCGGACAAGACTCTCACAGGTGGCATAACTCGGTTTCCCCACCGGTAACACTCAGCACAGGGCACTCAGCAAGGCGCAGTGGGCATGACTGGGGTCCTGTGTGTCCTGACCCAGATGTGGCCACCCCGGCTGCAGTGGTCTCCATTCCAGGATGCCTCTTTTCCCTCCTGATCTATTCACTGCGTTTGCCAATCGGTCATTCCCGGGGTCACCACTCCCACCTCAGGTGTGTGTTTCCCTTGTGTTTTATGGGATATCCCCAACCCGGCTGCTTATTGGCCCCGTCCGAGGGCAGGAGCATAAATAAGAGCCTCTGCTTTGGCGTGGGACCACTGTGAGCTCCAGTCAGCGCTGCCACTGCTGAGCTCTGGGCCTTTGACAGGACTTGGCCCCTTACTGACTTCTCCGTGTGCTTTGCGTCATGGGTGAGGACGCCTCCTGGCAAGGCTGCGTCCTGAGGATTAAATCGGGTCATCTGTGAAAACTGCCCAGCCCAGCCCCTGACACTTTTTTGTTTGTTTCTTTTAGTGACAGGGTCTTGCTCTGTCACCCAGGCTGGAGTGCAGTGGTGTGATCTCGGCTCACTCGACCTCCGGGGCTCAAGCAATTCTCCCACCTCTGCCTCCAGAGTAGCTGGGACTATAGGCACGTGCCACCCTGCCAGGCTGATTTCTTCCATTCTTTTTAGAGACAGGGTCTCGCTATGTTCCCCAGGCTGGGCTCAAATGGTCCTCCCACCTCAGCCTCCCCAAGTACTGGGATTACAGGCATAAGCCACTGCATCTGGCCTCCATGACACATATTTTTAAAGTCTGATTTTTAAAGTCAAACTTTTGAAGTCAGATTTTAAACCGACTATTTTGAAAAATATACAAAAAAGTTTAAAAACAATGAATATCCCTCACCTAGGATCAATAACTAAGAATATTGACACATTTGCTTTGGGGACTGGGCGGCTGGAGCTGCCATAACAAAGCTCCGCCGACCGAGTGGCTTTTAAACAGAGCCTGCCCTCTCGCCGACCGAGGGCTGGACGTGCAGGATAGAGCTCCGCAGGGTCGGCTCCCCTGTGCTCTGAGGGGCTCTGCTCAGCCTCTCCCGGCTGTGGCTTAAAAACAGAGCCTGTCCTCCCGCCGTGGGGGGCTGGACATGCAGGACCGAGGGGCCACAGGGTCGGCTCCCTGTGCTCCGAGAGGGCTCTGCTCAGCTTCTCCTGGCTGGGGGGTTTTGTGGCCACCCTCTGTGTTCCTGGGTTCAGAAGCATCCCCCAGGCTCTGCCTTCATCTCTGCACGGGTGACTCTGTACAGGAAGCCAGGCCTGCTGGTCAATGCCCACCCAGCCCTCTGCCCTCATCTTACCTAGTCCCAGCTGCCGTCACCCTATTCCTAATAAGGCCGCCTTCTGAGGTCACGGGGTTAGGACTTCCGCACAGGAATTTGTGGGGACACGGTTCGGCCCACAGCCCTTCCCACCTCCACACACACACACGACTGTGAGGAGTTGGAAGATCCCACTCCTCACCCCTGCCAGGTCCTCTAGGGACAAGCTCGCTGTCCTCATCCCAGCACAGCCCGTGGGACGGTTTCCTTGTCCCTAATGGGACCACGGTCAGAGATGCCGGGTCTGGTCTGGGCCAGCAGGTTCCTCCGCCCGGGGCAGGCAGCCTTCTTCTGTGCGCTTCTGGAAAGCAATGTCCTGTAATGCGGTCTCTCTGCGGGAGCACCCCCACCGCCACCTCACAGGCCTGTTCCACAGCCCCGGGATGGGCTCTGTCTCCCTCCTGACCCTGCATAGGGCACAGCCCTCTCTCATCAACCCACGATCCTACGTGGATCCAAGAGGGAGCACCTGGGGAAACAATGGAATCCCATAGAAACACCCCAAATCTAACTTGACCCAGGACCAGCCAGTGGTCACTTCTGAATATTCACATTCCTAGTAGACACTACCAGCCAAGGGAGGCCAGGAAGCCTTCCTGGAGGAGGTGGCCTGAGGACTGGGGTGAGGCAGGCCCTGCGTGGGGGTCGCCACCCAGCACCCCCACACTGGGTGGGAGCCAGTCTCTGAGACTGGCTGGGGGAAGTAGGAGAGGGGGCTGCTTGAACTGCAGACACCGAGGTCTAGCCCCCACCCCACCCAGCCAGTTGGTGGAGGCAGGGGAGGCCGAGGGGCCCAGCTGGACCTGCTCCCCGGGGTGGATTCCAAAATAGGGGGGTTGGGGGGGTGCGGCACAGGAGCCCAGGGTCCTGGCTTGAGGCCCAGTGGCTGAGGGCTGGTGCAAGCCAGACAGGAAAAGGGTTGAGCCTGTCAGCGCCAGCACAGATCAAGTCAGGAGCAGGTCCCTCCACCAATGTGTGCAAATAAATAGCAGCTAAGTTTCTAGTTACAAGAACAATGCACAGATGGTCCCAGGGACATTGCGGTGTGGACACGCAGCGGCCATTGTCCTGTCGCCAGCACCTCGCCCTACAGCTGGGGGGTCCCTTAGCACTTCCTAGCCATGCAGGGTCCTTGCTCACAGTACCCGTGATGACTTCTGTTCCTCACCTGCCTGTCTGTCCCGACAGCTGCATGCAGCCCTGGCCTGGGAGATGGAGACCCCGAGGGGCTGCCTGCGGTGGTGGGGTCCCTGGGTCCCCACTGCATTCCCAGAAACCCAGAGGGCAGGGCATTTCCCCTGCTCTGTGCCGACTCCACCCAGCCCCAGCCTAGGCCCAGTAAGGGCTGCAGCCCACCCTGTCCCAGGCTGCCTCCCAGGAGCCCTCTTGGCCCTGATGCCAGAAGCCCATCTTCTTCCATTCAGGCAGGTCTCTGAGTGCCCTGGCCTGGCTGCCCGCTGGCCCTGAGAGTCACACTACCCCACAGCCCTCCTTGGTCAAAATCCACTCTGGAGTGGCTGGAAGATTCCCAGGGCCCACCCTGCACACGCCTATGCAGGGAGCTTCCCCTGGCCGGCCGGCAGACAAGGGCGGTCTCAGAGAGGGGGCTCACCTCAGCAGCCCCTTGTGTAGCTGGCCCTCGCCCCTGCCACCTCTGGGAACACCACCAGGAAGCTGGGGGACAGGCACGCAGGTGAAGGAGGCGAGCGCTTGTCAGCCGGGAGGCCATGGGCACAGAGGGAACAGGGACACCCTGGGTGGCCTCAAGGTCACTTCAAACCCCTCACTCGTCCCCTGGGAGGGTGCCCAGTGAGGTTGGCACTAGGAGTTGGTCCTGGTCACATGACAGACCCACCCACCTCTGGTGTCCAGCCAGCACGCCGTGGGCCAGCCTGGCTGCAGGGACACGAGGGCAGCAGCCCCCTCCTCCTCTGAGCTGGTTGCTCCTCGAGTCATCACCACCGCCTGCCACGGAGGCCGCCCGTCCCAGGAAGCAGAGGGACCGCAGCTGTGGCAACCAGGGCCTGGTCTCTGTATCACCTCGCTGGGGGGCCGTGCCCAGGCCTGAGACGGAACTGAGTGACAGTGCACTGGGTCTGACAGTGCGGGGCTGGCGCCATGTTTGGGGAACCCTGTGGCATGGGACATGTGAGTGAGCCGGGAAAATCACCCCGTTGCATGGCATCTCGGGCCTGGATCTTAAGCGCCTGTGTTGGTGCCTCTGCCTGGCGGAAGAGCCGCGACCTCCACGTTGCCATGCGGGTGTCCCAGGCCCTGGCCCTGGCAGGCATATGTTTCAGGAGGTCCTTGTCTTGGGAGCCCAGGGTCGGGGGCCCCGTGTCTGTGCACATCCGAGTCAATGGCCCATCTCGTCTCTGAAGCATCTTTGCTGTGAGCTCTAGTCCCCACTGTCTTGCTGGAAAATGTGGAGGCCCCACTGCCCAGGGCAGCAATGCCCATACCGCGTGGTCCCAGCTCCGAGCTTGTCCTGAAAAGGGGGCAAAGACTGGACCCTGAGCCTGCCAAGGGGCCACACTCCTCCCAGGGCTGGGGTCTCCATGGGCAGCCCCCCACCCACCCAGACCAGTTACACTCCCCTGTGCCAGAGCAGTGCAGACAGGACCAGGCCAGGATGCCCAAGGGTCAGGGGCTGGGGATGGGTAGCCCCCAAACAGCCCTTTCTGGGGGACTGGCCTCAACGGGGAAGGGGGTGAAGGCTCTTAGTAGGAAATCAGGGAGACCCAAGTCAGAGCCAGGCGCTGTGCAGAAGCTGCAGCCTCACGTAGAGGGAAGAGGCTCTGCAGTGGAGGCCAGTGCCCATCCCCAGGTGGCAGAGGCCCCAGCAGAGACTTCTCAACGACATTCCAGCTGGGGTGGCCCTTCCAGAGCCCTTGCTGCCCAAGGGATGTGAGCAGGTGGCCGGGGAGGCTTTGTGGGGCCGCCCAGCCCCTTCATCACCTCTCTCCATCTCTCAGATTCCCCGGACAGGCCCTGGAACCCCCCCACCTTCTCCCCAGCCCTGCTCGTGGTGGCCGAAGGGGACAACGCCACCTTCACCTGCAGCTTCTCCAACACATCGGAGAGCTTCGTGCTAAACTGGTACCGCATGAGCCCCAGCAACCAGACGGACAAGCTGGCCGCCTTCCCCGAGGACCGCAGCCAGCCCGGCCAGGACTGCCGCTTCCGCGTCACACAACTGCCCAACGGGCGTGACTTCCACATGAGCGTGGTCAGGGCCCGGCGCAATGACAGCGGCACCTACCTCTGCGGGGCCATCTCCCTGGCCCCCAAGGCGCAGATCAAAGAGAGCCTGCGGGCAGAGCTCAGGGTGACAGGTGCGGCCTCGGAGGCCCCGGGGCAGGGGTGAGCTGAGCCGGTCCTGGGGTGGGTGTCCCCTCCTGCACAGGATCAGAAGCTCCAGGGTCGTAGGGCAGGGACCCCCCAGCTCCAGTCCAGGGCTCTGTCCTGCACCTGGGGAATGGTGACCGGCATCTCTGTCCTCTCGCTCTGGAAGCACCCTAGCCCCTCTAGTCTGCCCTCACCCCTGCCCCTGACCCTCCACCCTGACCCCGTCCTAACCCCTGACCTTTGTGCCCTTCCAGAGAGAAGGGCAGAAGTGCCCACAGCCCACCCCAGCCCCTCACCCAGGCCAGCCGGCCAGTTCCAAACCCTGGTGGTTGGTGTCGTGGGCGGCCTGCTGGGCAGCCTGGTGCTGCTAGTCTGGGTCCTGGCCATCATCTGCTCCCGGGCCTCACGAGGTAACGTCATCCCAGCCCCTCGGCCTGCCCTGCCCTAACCCTGCTGGCGGCCCTCACTCCCGCCTCCCCTCCCTCCACCCTTCCCACACCCCACCCCACCTCCCCCCATCTCCCCCCCAGGCTAAGTCCCTGATGAAGGCCCCTGGACTAAGACCCCCCACCTGGGAGCACGGCTCAGGGTCGGCCTGGTGACCCCAAGTGTGTTTCTCTGCAGGGACAATAGGAGCCAGGCGCACCGGCCAGCCCCTGGTGAGTCTCACTCTTTTCCTGCATGATCCACTGTGCCTTCCTTCCTGGGTGGGCAGAGGTGGAAGGACAGGCTGGGACCACATGGCCTGCGGGACTCACATTCTATTATAGCCAGGACCCTACCTCCCCAGCCCCCAGGCAGCAACCTCAATCCCTAAAGCCACGATCTGGGGCCCCAGCCCACCTGCAGTCTCCGGGGGTGACTGGCCCACATGTGTGCCTGCCTGCGGTCTCCAGGGGTGCCTGGCCCACGCGTGTGCCCGCCTGCGGTCTCTGGGGGTGCCCGGCCCACATATGTGCCTGCCTGCGGTCTCCAGGGGTGCCAGACCCATGCGTGTGCCTGCCTGCGAGGGCGTGGGGTGGGCTTGGTCATTTCTTATCTTACATTGGAGACAGGAGAGCTTGAAAAGTCACATTTTGGAATCCTAAATATGCAAGAATGCCAGGGACATTTCAGAGGGGGACATTGAGCCAGAGAGGAGGGGTGGTGTCCCCAGATCACACAGAGGGCAGTGGTGGGACAGCTCAGGGTAAGCGGCTCTTAGTGGGGGGCCCAGGTTCGGTGCCGGTACTGCAGCCAGGCTGTGGAGCCGCGGGCCTCCTTCCTGCGGTGGGCCGTGGGGCTGACTCCCTCTCCCTTTCTCCTGAAAGAAGGAGGACCCCTCAGCCGTGCCTGTGTTCTCTGTGGACTATGGGGAGCTGGATTTCCAGTGGCGAGAGAAGACCCCGGAGCCCCCCGTGCCCTGTGTCCCTGAGCAGACGGAGTATGCCACCATCGTCTTTCCTAGCGGAATGGGCACCTCATCCCCCGCCCGCAGGGGCTCAGCCGACGGCCCTCGGAGTCCCCGGCCACTGAGGCCTGAGGATGGACACTGCTCTTGGCCCCTCTGACCGGCTTCCTTGGCCACCAGTGTTCTGCAGACCCTCCACCATGAGCCCGGGTCAGCGCTTTTCCTCAGGAGAAGCAGGCAGGGTGCAGGCCATTGCAGGCCGTCCAGGGGCTGAGCTGCCTGGGGGCGACGGGGGCTCCAGCCTGCACCTGCACCAGGCACAGCCCCACCACAGGACTCATGTCTCAATGCCCTCAGTGAGCCCAGGCAGCAGGTGTCACCGTCCCCTACAGGGAGGGCCAGATGCAGTCACTGCTTCAGGTCCTGCCGGCACAGAGCTGCCTGCGTCCAGCTCCCTGAATCTCTGCTGCTGCTGCTGCTGCTGCTGCTGCTGCCTGCGGCCCGGGGCTGAAGGCGCCGTGGCCCTGCCTGACGCCCTGGATCCTCCCGCCTGAACTTGGAGGCTGGTTGGAGACGGCCTTGGAGCAGCCAAGGTGCCCCTGGCAGTGGCATCCCGAGACACCCTGGACGCAGGGCCCAAGACTGGGCACAGGGGTGGGAGGTGCATGGGGCTGGGGACTCCCCAGGAGTTATCTGCTCCCCGCAGGCCTAGAGAAGTTTCAGGGAAGGTCAGAAGAGCTCCTGGCTGTGGTGGGCAGGGCAGGAAACCCCTCCACCTTTACACATGCCCAAGCAGCACCTCAGGCCCTTTGTGGGGCAGGGAAGCTGAGGCAGTAAGAGGGCAGGCAGAGCTGGAGGCCTTTCAGGCCCAGCCAGCACTCTGGCCTCCTGCCGCCGCATTCCACCCCAGCCCCTCACACCACTCAGGAGAGGGACATCCTACGGTCCCAAGGTCAGGAGGGCAGGGCTGGGGCTGACTCAGGCCCCTCCCAGCTGTGGCCACCTGGGTGTTGAGAGGGCAGAAGTGCAGGCACCTAGGGCCCCCCATTTGCCCACCCTGGGAGCTCTCCTTGGAACCCATTCCTGAAATTATTTAAAGGGGTTGGCCGGGCTCCCACCAGGGCCTGGGTGGGAAGGTACAGGCGTTCCCCCGGGGCCTAGTACCCCCGCCGCGGCCTATCCACTCCTCACATCCACACACTGCACCCCCACTCCTGGGGCAGGGCCACCAGCATCCAGGCGGCCAGCAGGCACCTGAGTGGCTGGGACAAGGGAGCCCCCTTCCCTGTGGTTCTATTATATTATAATTATAATTAAATATGAGAGCATGCTAAGGAGTTCTGTCCTGTCCGGTGGCTGTGGGGGCAGTGGGCAGGAGGGAGGGAGGCCTCCAGGGAGGGGCAAGGCTGCAGCCAGGCTGAGGCTGCGTGTGGAGGGTGCTGGCGGCTCCCCTGGATCCTGGCCTGAGTCAGGCCTTTCCCTCGCTGTCCCAGAAACACGCAGGCCCTCCTCGCCCTGTTTGCCCCACTCACACATAGAGCCCTCCGGTGAAAAATTCCTCCAACATCACGGGGCTGGGGACACCATCTTCCCCAAGCCCAGGCCTTTTAGGGGGGTCCCACGGCCCCCTGGCCCCAGGCTTCCTGGCCAGGCATGGGTGTCCCTGAGTGACTGTACCTGCTCCATAGCCCCCATGTCCCCATGCCTACCAGTCCCTCCGGGCAGGGGTGGTACCTGGTGCCAGGGCGTCCACAGCGGGGTGGGAGGGCTGCCCTGGGCTATGAGGGACACAGCATCTGCGGGTCCCTCCCCAAGTACACAGGGTGGGGGCAGCGGGGGAGGCGGGGTCACGTCTGCTGGAGCCCTATCACCCTGCTGGGGTCCTTGGCAGCTAGCAGCAGGGACGGTGCAGGGAACGGAGCCCTGCCAGGCCCTCGGGCGCCGCAGCCACACACCCACTGACACCCCGGGGCTCATTCTCTGCTTGCCATCCTGGAGCCCAGTCCTGGACCCCATGCCTGTGTCAGGGACAGGCACAGAGACCTCGCAGCTCTGGGAACTCCCGGTGAGATCCGGCAGATCAGGCCTGGCAGGGAACGCTGCCCGGGGGCTCTGCACATGATGTGGGTTTCCATCCGCAAAACCTGATAGGTCCCAGGGAAAATGACCACAGGCAATGAGAAAGCCGTAGAGTGCTGCCTGTGAGATCAGCGTCCAGAACTCACGGCTCTCAAACACCCACTCACAGCGCAGCGCGCCAGCATCCAGAACTCACGGCTCTCATACACCCATTCACAGCACAGCACGCCAGCGTCCAGAATTCACGGCTCTCATACACCCATTCACCCCATTCACAGCGCAGTGCGCCAGCATCCAGAACTCACGGCTCTCATTCATCCATTGACAGCGCAGCGCGCCAGCATCCAGAACTCAAGGCTCTCAAACACCCACTCACAGCGCAGCGCGCCAGCATCCAGAACTCAAGGCTCTCATACACCCATTCACAGCGCAGCGCGCCAGCGTCCAGAATTCACGGCTCTCATACACCCATTCACCCCATTCACAGCACAGTGCGCTAGGAGATGGAGTGGCGGGCGATGTTTCATCTAGGACAGCAAGAGAGAAGATGCTCCCGGCATAAACCTAGCCAGAAACGTGGGAAAGCTGCCGCAGAGGCTGAACTCAATCAAAGGCACCCTGACCCCCAGGCCCCGAAGAGGTGCCACAGCTGCAAACATGCACGTTCTTCCGATACAATTTGTAAATTTAATACGATCCCAGTAAAAACCACAGTTCTGGAACTACCATGCTCACATGGAAAAATTAACAAGCAAGTAACAGCCAAAAAAAACCATGAAAAGAAAGTGAAAGAGGACCAGCTTTATGAGCTCAGGGGAAACTTACTGTAATGAAAACAGGGTGGGATAAGCACCAGAAGACACAGGAACAGGCCCAGTCCCTGCGACCCAAATCAGTGAGGGAAAAACGACTTTTTAACCAACTGCCCAGGGATAGGGATAGCCATCTGGAAAAGTATTAAGTTAGACTCATATGCACAAAATCCCAAATGCAGCAGAGAGAAAAGCATAAAAAAAGAACCCTGGCCGGGCGTGGTGGCTCACGCCTGTGATCCCAGCACTTTGGGAGGTCGAGGCGGGTGGATCACAAGGTCAGGAGATTGAGACCATCCTGGCTAACACGGTGAAACCCTGTCTCTACTAAAAATACAAAAAATTAGCCCGGCATGGTGGCGGGCACCTGTGGTCCCAGCTACTCAGGAGGCTGAGGCAGGAGAATGGCGTGAACCCGGGAGGCGGAGCTTGCAGTGAGCCGAGATCATGCCACTGCACTCCAGCCTGGGCGACAGAGCAAGACTCCGTCTCAAAAAAGAAAAAAAAAAGGAACCCTACAAGAAACAAGAAACCGTGGGTGCATTCTTACAGTGTGGGAGGGGAAGGCATTCCCAATGAATAAAGGACATCAGGCAACAATTAAAGAGAAGACTGATACACTGAACTCCATATATTGGAAAACAAAAAACTTTAGCTTGGCAAAAAAAATCATAAACAAACTGAGGGAAAATGTTTGCACCACCACAAAAGAGCGAATATGCCAGTCGTAGGAAGATCTAAGAGTCTGGAAAAAGCAAGGTCAAAAGTACACGAGAAAGTGCAGGAGACATAACCCAACAGCTCAGAGAAAATGTGTGTGCGTGAGCCTGTGTGTGCACGTGTCTACACGTGTGTGGACATATGTGTGCATACAAATGTGTGTATGTACATACACAGGGGTATGTGTGTGGGTGTGTGTGTACAGGTGTGCGGACGTGTGTATCTACAATATATGTATATACGGCAGTGCATGCGTGCATACCCATATCCCTTAAACAATGAAAGGTTGTTCAGTTTCTCTCAACAAGATACAAGTTGAAACTACATCCACCAGGCTGACAGAGCTCTGACAACGGTGCGGCTGTTGGCGAGGCAGCAGGGAGCAGGCCTGAGGGGCTGGCGGGGAAGCCGAGCTGGAGACGCACCGGTGCTGTCTGGTAAGCGGTGGGCACCTGCCCTTTGCCCCCTCAACCCCCGTCCTCATAGAAACACTTCCCAGAGGTCACCGGCAAACATGTGCAGACGCAGAGCCCACGAGCTCAGGGCGCTGGCTCGGCAACGGCAAAGCCGTCCAAAGCCGGCCGGGGGCTTGAGCCCGCCCTGGAGTCTCCATCAGCTGAGAGCTGGGGCAGCGGGAGCCGGGAGGAGGCTCAGGGCTCCCCACAGAGGGTCAGGTCACTCAAGACCATGAGGGGACACACGCGCAGGACAGAACAACTCGCTGTCCCCAACTTGCTGTCGTGTGAAAATGACAGGGCAGCAGTCTGAGCATCAAACGATGCCAAATTAAAATTAAAAACCTAACTGAGGCTTGGCACGGTGGCACTTTGGGAGGCCGAGGCGGGAGGGTCGCTTGAGCCCAGGAGTTTGAGACCAGCCTGGGCAGCAAAGTGAGATCCTGTCTCTACAGAAAAAATTTAAAATTAGCCAGGTGCGGTGGTCCCAGCTCCTCGGGAGGCTGAGGCGGGAGGATCCCTGGAGTCCCGGAGGTGGAGGCCGCAGTGAGCCACGATGGTGCCACTGACTCCAGCCTGGGCGACAGAGCAAGACCCTGTCAAAAAAAAAAAAAAAAAAAAAGCCTAATTGATTGACACACTTTGAGTATGTTAAAAAGAACATGAGCTCAGATCGATACTCACAAAAAGAGACAAGGCGGGCGGGGAGGGAGGAAGCGGTCGCTGTCCCCGGGCGGGCCAGGCGGGCGTCCGCGGTGTGTTGGCGGCTGAGAGAACGCGGCGCAGTCAGCACTTCGCCTCCCGCCTTCCCGGCAGGCCGCCCCGCGCCGCCGCGCACTCACTTTTTCCGTCCCTGGCTGGCCCCGGGCCTGTGTCGCCGCCTGGCTGCGGCTGCGCTCCCGCCCCACCCACGCGCCCCAGGCGGGTCGTCCCGGCCTCGCACAGCAGCGGCGGCGGCTTCAGGAGCGCCCTGGGTGTGGCCGGGCCTCGGGGCTCCCGGGGGACAGTGCTGGGAGGAGGCCAGGGCGCGTGGGATCCAGAGCGACAGAGGCGCGGCCCCGCCCCGTGTCCCAGGGCCCTGAGCCCGGCCAGCTCCACCCACCCCCGCGCCCCCGCGCCCCCGCGCGCCGCCCCCACTCCTGCGCCCCACCCCACCCCCGCCCACACCGGCCGGGTCTACGGAGTGCGTGGGCGTTGGACGCCTTACTCTGCACGGGGGACCGCGGGTCCTGTGGGCCTGGTGGATGGAGCCCAGTGTCCTTGGAATTGGGCGGGGTGGGGGGAGTCTGCCCAGGGCTTCCAGCAGGAGCGAAGGTGAGCAGGGGGGCCTCTGAAAGGGAACCCACCCTCGGGCTACAGGAGACAGGGCTGGCGATCTGGGTGCAGCGCCAAGGCCCTGGGGGCTGGTGGGGCCGCACGAGGGGCTGCGGTGTGAGTCCTGGTGGTCTCTGCCCTCGTGCCTCAGGGCTCCAGTGTGGACAAACCTCGCTCTGAGTCTGGGTGAGGCTCCTCAGATTCTGGAGAGTTCAGGATGTGGAGGTTCCTCTGGAGGGTGACCGAGGCCGTGTGACCACACCATCGCCGTGGCCCCCTCGACTGTGGCACAATCGCTCCCCTTCTTGGGTGGATCTCCACGTGTTCTCCCCATACCTCTGACCCCAGTCAGTCTGCCGCACCCACCAGTGGGGGCCCCTGTGTTTGTCCAGCCTTAGAAAACCTGGCCGGGGTGTGGCCGGAGGGGCACTGCCGGGGCCACTGGCCAGGGCTGTGAGAGCGCAGGACGCCTGTCCCGGGCACGGGGGCACCATCGTCCCCAACTACTTAGCCACAGAATCCAAGATTGGTTTGGGGTCTTAAGTTTTTATCTCAATTCAACCTGCAAAACCAAGTTATTACATACATGGAGTAGTATTCAGCCTTAAAAAGATGGAAGTCAGTGCACCCCATTCACAGCAGCGCAATTCACAATCAGCGGCCATGTGGAAGCAGCAGCTCCGTGTCCACCGCCGGAGGAAGGAACGGACAGCACGGTGATTCCGCACAGAGGGAGTCACCTCAGGAAGGAAGGGCTCCCACACCCGCCGCGGCGTGGAGGAACCTCGAGGACGTCACACCGAGGGGCACAAGCCACAAAAGGACAAACACTGTGTGACTCCACACACACGAGGTCCCCAGAGTGGGCCGGTTCATAGGCAGAAAAAGCAGACGGTGGGGCCCGGGGTCGGGGGAGCCAGCGGGAAGTGAGTGTTTAATGGGGACACTTTCTGTTTTGCAAGAGAAAAAGAGTTTCTGTTTCTGGGCTGGGAGGTCAGCCGCTGAACCGCTGAACCACAGTGGCTGGGCGGGGAAAGTGGGCCTCGGCCACTGCCTGGCCTATGCAGGCTGCCCCGGAATCAGGGGCAGGGGCAGGAGGGCCGGGTGTGAGCCCTCAGCCCATGGCAGCCTTCAGCCTCGCTGATGGACAGAAGGGGAAACTGAGGCCCAGGGAGGTGTAGATGTAGTAGTGAGAGTTCTCTAGAGAAATAGAACCAATGGGCCGGGAGTGGTGGCTCATGCCTGTAATCCCAGCACTTTGGGAGGTCAAGACGGGCAGATCACTTGAGGTCAGGAGTTCGAGACCAGCCTGACCAACATGGAGAAACCCCATCTATACTAAAAATACAAAATTAGCCGTGGGTGGTGGCGCATGCCTGTAATCTCAGGTACTTGGGAGGTTGAGGCAGGAGCATTGCTTGAACCCAGGAGATGGAAGTTGCAGTGAGCCGAGATCGCGCCATGGCACTCCAGCCTGGGCAACAAGAACAAAACTCCGTCTCAAAAAAAGAAGAAAAAAAAAAGAACCAATAGAATGTGGAGACAGAGAGAGAGAAACTTACTTGGAGAAACTGGCTCACATGACTGTGGCAGGCAAGCAGGCTGGGGACGCAGGAGGAGCCGAAGTAGCCACTCAAATCCAAAGATGCCTGCAGGCAGGATTCCATCCTCCTTTCTCTCCTTTCTCTCCGGCCTTCATAGACTGGATGAGACTCCTGTGTCGCGGAGGCTGACCTGCTGATTCAAAGTCTACTGATCTCAGCGGCAATTTTATCTTCGAAAAATACCTTCACTGAAACTTCTGGACTGCTGTTTGACCAACATCAGAGTCCTGCGGCCTGGCCAAGCTGACACAGAATGAACCATTGCAGGCCGAAGGAGGCGGAGCAGGTGGCACGCAGGACCCCAGCTCTTCCAGGACGTCTGGGCTCGTGGGGGGAATGGCCGGTGCGGCAGGGGGTCCCTCAGCCAAGGCGGGCCTGCAGCTGATCACGTTTTCACGAGTCCATTGGCCACGTGGATGCCCTCAAGATTATACCGATTGTCATCCACTTTCTTCCTTCTCTTTTCTTGGAATTTTTATAGCTACCCTTTTTTAAAAATTAATAGGCTCTACTATCTAAAGCAGTTTGGGGTTTATGGAAAAGCTGAGTGGAAAGTAGACGGAGCACCCATGTGCCCCTCGCCTCGCCTCTCACACAGACCCTGCACCCCTGTTGTTAGCGCCTTGCCTTGGTGCTGGGTCCTTGCTGTGCGACGAATCTGCGCTGACCTGACCCCATCACGCAGGGTCCACAGCTCGAATTGGGGGCCAGTCTTGGCGTCTTGCATTCCGGGAGTCCTGGCAAGTGCATGAGGTCAGGTATCCACCATGATGGTGTCAGGAGAGGCTTCCCTGCCCCGAAATTCCCCCGAGCTCCACTATTCACCCCTCCCTTCCCTGGCAACCACTGAGGATTCTTACTGTCTGCGTAGATTGCCTCTCCCGGAATGTTGTATAGTTGGAATCATACAGCATGCAGCCTTTTCAGATTAGCTTTGAGAACTAAAAATAAAATTCTAAGCTCCCAGTCAACTAAAAGGACACCTGTTAGCCAAGGAGACCCCAGAGAAACCTTAACACCTGAGTTCCCAGCTAGGACGGGACAGGAGGACATATACACCTCGTTAGAGCCCCTCCCTTTTGTGGTTTAGACACAAATGCCCAGAGTGAATGTTGAAATAGAGACCATAAGATTGGCAGGACTGGGCCAGGCGTGGTGGTTCACGCCTGTAATCCCAGCACTTTGGGAGGATGAGGTGGGTGGATCACTTGAGGTCAGGAGTTCAAGACCAGCCTGGCCAACGTGGTGAAACCCCATCTTTACTAAAAATAAAAAAATTAGCTGGCCATGGTCGTGGGCGCCTATAATCCCAGCTACTCGGGAGGCTGAGGCAGGAGAATCGCTTGAACTTGGGAGGCGGAGGTTTCAGTGAGCCGAGATCGCACCACTGCACTCCAGCCTGGAAGACAGAGTGAGACTCTGTCTCAAAAAAAAAAAAAAAAAAAAAAAAAAAAAAAAAAAAAAAAAAATTGGCAGGGCTGAATACAGCAGTAAGATGCCAAATTATCAACAGGACCTGAGGCTGCACCAGGCAGGGTGAAGTCACACACGCTGCGCTGACTTATGGCCTGCCTGCCATGAGGTTTTCTTTTTTCTTTTTTTCTGAGGTGGAGTCTCACTCCGTTGCCCAGGCTGGAGTGCAGTGGGGCCATCCCGGCTCACTGCAACCTCTGCCTCCCAGATTCATGCCATTCTCCTGCCTCAGCCTCCTGAGTAGCTGGGATTACAGGCATGCACCACCACACCCGGCTAATTTTTGTATTTTTAGTAGACAGGGTTTCACCATGTTGGTCAGGCTGGTCTTGATCTGACCTCGTATTCTGCCAGCCTCGGCCTCCCAAAGTGCTGGGATTACAGGCGTGAACCACTGTGCCCTGCTGAGGTTTTCTTTTTCTCTAGCAGCTAAACAAGCACCAGCCTCTAGGGAAGCCACATTCACACAGCTGCATCTCACCTGCCGCCAGACGCTGGCTCATGACTCGCTCCCCTCGGCCACCAGCCCTAATGACCACTTTGATTGGACAAGAGACTGATTTCTGTAACTTTTCAATGAAAAGGAATCTTGTGTGGTAAATTTTTGTCCTAAAGTAAAATGACTGGTTATTTAAGAAAGAGAGAGCACAGGACAAACCATTAAGTCCCAGCATGTTGTAAACAGTCTGTATAAGTTGTGATAAGGTTCATTAAAAAAATGTACACCTGTAATCCTAGCACTTTGAGAGGCCAAGGTGGGCAGATTACTTGAGCCCAGGAGTTCAAGACCAGCCTGGGCAACATGGTGAAACTCTATCTCTACTAAATTACAAAAATTAGCCTGGTGTGGTTGTGCATGCTTGTAATCCCAGCTACTCGGGAGTCTGAGGCAGGAGAATGGCGTGAACCCGGGAGGCAGAGGCTGCAGTAAGCTGAGATGGCACCACTGCACTCCAGCCTGGGACACAGAGAAAGACCCTGTCTCAAAAAAAAATTTTTTTTTAAGTATGAAAGGAATTTTGTATATGTTTAAGTTGGCTATTACTAAAAGGAAATTGCTTATAGCAGTCTTTCTAAAGATTGAACTTTGATATTAAAAGTACACTAATTGGTCCAGGTGCAGTGGCTCACACCTGTAATCCCAGCACTCAGGAGGCCTAGGCGGGCGGATCATAAGGTCAGGAGTTTGAGACCAGCCTGGCCAACATGGTGAAACCCCATCTCTACTAAAAATACAAAAATTAGCCGGGCGTAGTGGCAGATGCCTGTAATCCCAGCTACTCAGGAGGCTACAGCAGGAGAATCGCTTGAGCCCGGGAGGTGGAGGTTGCAGTGAGCAGATATCACACCACGGCACTCCAGCCTGGAAGACAGAGACTCTATCTCAAAAAAAAAAAAAGAAGTAGTCAGGATTCAAGTATTGAAAGATGTCGATGTCATTGGTCAAGCTCCCAGGGTGGGGGTTTGCAGGAGGGAAGCCGGCTGGGGATGCCTTGGGAACCTGAAGAAGCAGGAACAGCTGAGCACCAGGGTCAGACAACGCCGGGGGCCGAAGCCTCGGGCTGAAGGGACCGGGCCTGGTCCCCGCATCGCTGTGCAGTAATAGCAGCTGACGGTCTCGCTTTGGGAGAAACGGGAGATAGATACACACACATTGACATTTACATTTCACTTGTGTGCGTTTGGGGAAAGCTGCGGAATGAATGGGACGGAACGACACTCTGGTCTGAGCAGGTAAAGCAGGTGCTTGGGGCCACGAGAACTTTTTTAATCACATCAAGTGGAACACGCTTGAGAGAATGGTTTCGGAAGCCACGCAGGTGCGCTGCGAGATCGTTTCTACCACCTGAGAACCGTCAACAACAGAGGACTTGCCGGGCCTTGATCTTCACATCTGGAAAACAGACACGTTCTCCACCCCGCGGGGCTTCATTTCATACTAAACGGAACGACGCGCTTGAAGCACGTGGCCTGGAGCGAGCCTTCTGCGCATGCGCAAATGCTTCCTCCTCACCCCTCTGCGCACGCGGCAGGAGCAGAAAGTCAGACCAAGAGAACGTCGTGGAGAAGAACAGAAAGGGAGACAGAGACACAGAGAAAGAGAGAGACAGAGACACAGGGAGACAGAGACACAGAGAGAGAGAGAGACAGAGACACAGGGAGACAGAGACACAGAGAGAGAGAGAGACAGAGACACAGAGAGACAGAGACACAGAGAGAGAGAGAGACACAGAGAGACAGAGACACAGAGTCAGAGACAGAGAGACAGAGATACAGAGACAGAGAGTCAGAGAGACAGAGACACAGAGAAAGAGAGACAGAGACACAGAGAGAGAGACACAGAGACAGAGACACAGAGACAGACACACAGACAGAGACACAGAGAGAGACAGAGACGAGACACAGAGAGAGACACAGAGAGACAGAGACACAGAGAGACAGAGACACAGAGTCAGAGACAGAGAGACAGAGATACAGAGACAGAGAGAGAGACAGAGACACAGAGAAAGAGAGAGACAGAGACACAGAGAGAGAGACACAGAGAAAGAGAGAGACAGAGACACAGAGAGAGAGACACAGACACAGAGACAGACACACAGAGAGACAGAGACACAGAGTCAGGGACAGAGATACAGAGACACAGAGACAGAGACACAGAGAAAGAGAGACAGAGACACAGAGACAGACTCAGACACAGAGCGAGACAGAGACACGGAGTCAGAGACATAGAGAGACAGAGATACAGAGACAGAGACACAGAGACAGAGACACAGAGAAAGGGACAGAAAGCGTCAGAGACACAAAGAGACAGAGACAGACTCAGAGACACAGAGAAAGAGAGACAGAGACACAGAGACAGACTCAGAGACACAGAGAGAGAAGAGACACGGAGTCAGAGACACAGAGAGACAGAGACACAGAGTCAGAGACACAGAGAGACAGAGACACAGAGTCAGAGACACAGAGGGAGACAGAGTCACGGAAAGAGACAGACACAAACACAAAGAGAGACAGTCCGAGACACAGAGACAGAGAGAGACACAAACACAAAGAGAAACAGACACAGAGACAGAGAGACAAGGACAGAGAAAGGATGGGGGAGGGAGAGAGGGAGCAAGAGAGTAACTCCCAGCTGATTAAACACAGCAAAGAGAATTCGTGAACTAGAAAAAAAAAAAAAGCCAAGGAAAACCAACCAGAATGCAGCACAGACACAAACGAGAAGGAGAGTGCACAGCAGAGGGCCATGCGGATGGTGAGGGGTCCCACACCTGCGTCCTGGAGCCCAGAAGGCGGGAGCAGGGTGGGACCCTGGTGGCCACACAGCTGTTTCCCGAGGCTGCGTAGCAAATCACACAGACCTGGAGCTTGAAATGACACAAATGCATCCCCAGAAGTTCTGGGGGCCGGGGGTCTGACATGGCCTCCCCGGGCTAACATCAAGGGGTCCGCAAGGCTGGTTCCTCTGCAGGCTGTCAGGGCTTCGCTTCCCGTCTTTTCCAGCTTCCAGAGGCCACCGGCTCCTCAGCTGTGGCCCCTCCTCCATCTTCAAACCCAGCTCCAAGGCCTCTTCCCTCCTCTCCCACCCTTTGTCCCCTCCCATAAGGACCCTGGTGAGACCCTGGACCCACCCAGATGACCAGGATGATTTCTCACCTCAAGACCCTCAGCCGGCCCTTCGCCATGACGTCGTGGTGCAGGCCCCGGAGTGAGGACGCAGACGGCTTCCGGGCCCTTGTTTGGCCTATCAGACATCAAGGCTGTTTAACATCTTCCTGGAGGTCCTTGCCAGCCCAGTAAGCCAGGACAAGAGGTAAAAGGATGAGGGTTAGGAAGGAACCACAGAGACATCCTGCCTCCACGACAGAGCCCTGACCCCAGCACTGGCACCGTGTTCCCCGCCACGTTCCTGAGCCACTGCCCGGCCCGGCCTGGGCACAGCAGCAGGGGTTGCCCCTAAGGCTCAGGGTGTGCGTTCGCCCCCCTCACCCTACTGTGAAGGAACACCGGAGGCTGGGTGATTCTTAAAGAAAAGAAGCTTAATCGGCTCCCGGTTCTGTAGGCTCTACAGGAAGCGTGGTGCTGGCATCTGCTCGGCTTCCGAGGAGGCCCCAGGAAACCCACAATCCTGGTGGAAGAGAAGGGGGAGCAGGCGCGTCACATGGCAAAAGCAGCAGCAAGGTGGGGAGGTGCCGCACACCTTTAAACAGCCAGGTCTCGGGGGAACTCGCTGTCATGAAGACAGCACCGAGGCGATAGCAGTAAACCCTTCCTGAGAGTCCACCCCATGATCCAGTCACCTCCCACCAGGCCCCACCTCCAACACTGGGAATTACAATTCGACATAAGATTTGGGAGGGGACACAGATCGAAACCATACAGGGGTGGAAGGAAGGAAAAGAGGCTGGGAGAGCAGCCGTCGGGAATGTGGAGGTGGGGCAGGGGCTCAGGAGCCGGTTGGGTGCCGGGGAGCCGCCCGTGGTGGGAGGAATCTAGGGGGCTGGTCTCTCTCGAGGCACAGGCCTCCCAGGATGCCAGAGGAACTCCCAGTGCAGCAGGGGGGAAGGACTGTCCCCAGGCACAGCGACCCCCCCCACCAGCAGACACCAGATGTCCTGAGCCTGCCACAACTGGGGCAGTGGCAGGAGGGCAGGAGGAAGGGCTCAACCTGCCCTGAGCCAGGCAGCCCCCCCGCCACACCCTCTCCCAGCCTGGGGCATCACACCTGGCAGAGCCTTCCCCGGTCCTGAGCAGCTGCCCAGACCTGGAGGAGTCAGGGCCTCGGAGCCCTGGGCCCCACCTGAGGAGGCCACGGCTGCTAGGAGGGGCCCTTGGCAGGGCCAGCTCCGGCCCCTTCTTCAGACCTGACCCAACCCCAGCTCAGAGGGTGCTCCAGCCGCAGACACCCCGGGACGTCCAGAGGCTCCACCACAGCGACCAGAGCTCCTGGGGACCTCGAGCCCAAGTCTGTCTGACACAGGCCGAGGCTGCACACGACCGGGCAGTGACGGCCAGGACCCCCCGGGGTCTGAGGCCCACGTGGACAGACGGACGGACGGACAGACGGCAAAGGCAGGAAGGTGTGCTGCTTCCCAGGCTGCCGCAACAAATCTCACCGACTGGCGGCTGAAGCGATGCAAATGCGTCCTCTCGCGGCTCTGGAGGCCGTCTGAAGCCAAGGGTGACAGGCCCGCACCCTCTCTGAAGGCTCCAGCGCAGGGTCCTTCAGCCTCTTCCAGCTCTGAGCAGCCCCCGTGGCTGGTGGCGGCATCACTGCAGCCTCTGCCTCCGCCTTCACATGGCTTCTCCCTGCGTCTGTGACTCACGAGGACGGTCGTCACTGGGCTAAACCCACTGCAATCCACTATGACCTCCTCCTACCTCCATCACGTCTGCAGAGGCCCTGCTTGCAAATAAGGTAGCAAAGTCTGAGCTTCCAGGGGGACATGAAGCTGGGGACGCCGCTCACCCCAGTATAGAAGAGAATGACGAAGAATGGGCCATGCAGAGCTGCAGTGGCTCCACGGCTTCCAGAACCCCAGAGAGGCCTGTGGCTCCTTTGCTTCAGATCTGAAGGCAGAAGAGTGGACTGTGATGACCCTGCTAGCCATGAGCCAGGACACACGCATGACAGGATGCACCCAGCACACGACCTACACACGGTCCACGAGCCAGGACACACGCATGAGAGGATGCACCCAGCACACGACCTACACACGGGCCACGAGCCAGGACACACGCATGACAGGATGCACCCAGCACACGACCTACACACACACCACGAGCCAGGACACACGCATGAGAGGATGCACCCAGCACGCGACCTACACACGGGCCACGAGCCAGGACACACGCATGACAGGATGCACCCAGCACACAACCTACACACGGGCCACGAGGCAGGACACACGCATCACAGGATGCACCCAGCACACGACCTACACACACACCACGAGGCAGGACACACACATGACAGGATGCACCCAGCACGCGACCTACACACACACCACAAGGCAGGACACACGCAGACAGGATGCACCCAGCACGTGACCTACACACACATCACAAGGCAGGACACACGCATGACAGGATGCACCCAGCACACGACCTACACACGGGCCACGAGCCAGGACACACGCATGACAGCATGCACCCAGCACGCAACCTACACACGGGCCACGAGCCAGGACACACGCATGACAGGATGCACCCAGCACGCGACCTACACACACACCACAAGGCAGGACACACGCATGACAGGATGCACCCAGCACGTGACCTACACACACACCACGAGCCAGGACACACACATGACAGGATGCACCCAGCACACAACCAACACACACACCACAAGGCAGGACACACGCATGACAGGATGCACCCAGCACGCGACCTACACACACACCACGAGCCAGGACACACGCATGACAGGATGCACCCAGCACACGACCTACACACGGTCCACGAGCCAGGACACACGCATGAGAGGATGCACCCAGCACACGACCTACACACGGGCCACGAGCCAGGACACACGCATGACAGGATGCACCCAGCACACGACCTACACACACACCACGAGCCAGGACACACGCATGAGAGGATGCACCCAGCACGCGACCTACACACGGGCCACGAGCCAGGACACACGCATGACAGGATGCACCCAGCACACAACCTACACACGGGCCACGAGGCAGGACACACGCATCACAGGATGCACCCAGCACACGACCTACACACACACCACGAGGCAGGACACACACATGACAGGATGCACCCAGCACGCGACCTACACACACACCACAAGGCAGGACACACGCAGACAGGATGCACCCAGCACGTGACCTACACACACATCACAAGGCAGGACACACGCATGACAGGATGCACCCAGCACACGACCTACACACGGGCCACGAGCCAGGACACACGCATGACAGCATGCACCCAGCACGCAACCTACACACGGGCCACGAGCCAGGACACACGCATGACAGGATGCACCCAGCACGCGACCTACACACACACCACAAGGCAGGACACACGCATGACAGGATGCACCCAGCACGTGACCTACACACACACCACGAGCCAGGACACACACATGACAGGATGCACCCAGCACACAACCAACACACACACCACAAGGCAGGACACACGCATGACAGGATGCACCCAGCACGCGACCTACACACACACCACGAGCCAGGACACACGCATGACAGGATGCACCCAGCACGCGACCTACACACACACCACGAGGCAGGACACACGCATGACAGGATGCACCCAGCACACGACCTACACACACACCACGAGGCAGGACACACGCATGACAGGATGCACCCAGCACGTGACCTACACACACACCACGAGGCAGGACACACGCATGACAGGATGCACCCAGCACGTGACCTACACACACACCACGAGGCAGGACACACGCATGACAGGATGCACCCAGCACACGACCTACACACACACCACGAGGCAGGACACACGCATGACAGGATGCACCCAGCACACGACCTACACACACACCACGAGGCAGGACACACGCATGACAGGATGCACCCAGCACACGACCTACACACACACCACGAGGCAGGACACACGCATGACAGGATGCACCCAGCACGTGACCTACACACACACCACGAGGCAGGACACACGCATGACAGGATGCACCCAGCACACGACCTACACACACACCACGAGGCAGGACACACGCATGACAGGATGCACCCAGCACGTGACCTACACACACACCACGAGGCAGGACACACGCATGACAGGATGCACCCAGCACACGACCTACACACACACCACGAGGCAGGACACACGCATGACAGGATGCACCCAGCACGTGATCTACACACACACCACGAGGCAGGACACATGCATGACAGGATGCACCCAGCACACAACCTACACACACACCACGAGGCAGGACACACGCATGACAGGATGCACCCAGCACGTGATCTACACACACACCACGAGGCAGGACACACGCATGACAGGATGCACCCAGCACGTGATCTACACGTGCACCCCAGATTCCCATGTTGAAATATTAACTCCAGGGTGATAAGGTCAGGAGGTGGGGCCTCCTGGGAGGGTGGAGCCCTCATGAACGGGATATTGTCCCGTACAGGAGACCCAGGAGAGACCTCTCCCTCCCGCCGTGTGTGACACAGCCAGAGGCCGCCATCCACTAGCCGGAAACTGGGCCCTTACCAGACACGGAGCCTGCCCTCATGATCACAGACTTTGACCTTGGACTTATAGCCTCCAGAACCGTGATAAATACATTTCTGTTGTTTCCAAGCCCCCTGGTCTGTGTATTTCATTTTGGCAGCCCCAAGGGACTAAGACAGAGACCCCCTAAAACCAGCACTGCCAGGGCCCGGGCAACGGGCCCCTCCTATGAGGGGCTGAGGCTGCCTGAGGTGGGGAGGGGCCCGGGGTGATTGTGGGAACTCAGGGCTGTCAGGGGCCCCGGATCGAGGCCCCCATCCTGCCCCCGTCTGGAACCCAGTGGTGGCCCCTCTCAGGCAGCAGCCGTCCTGGCAGGGCAGTTGCTGGGGAAAAGGGGGCCGCAAGGGGAGGTCATCTCTGCTCCCCTGGGGACCCTCGGCGACTCAGAGACCACCTGGACGCTCCGCACTGCTGGGGGCTGGCCGTGGGTCCCCACCCTTGGGAGTGGTCACCGAAGCCAGCCCAAGGGGTGACCAGACCCAGAGACATGCAAAGGAGCCCATCACACACAATTCAGGGCCGGGAAGAAGGTGGCACACGTGTGCACCCCCTGGCTGATGCCATCGTCCACGGGTGTGACACACGTGTGCACCCCCCGGCTGGCGCCGTTGTCCATGGGCGTGACAGCAGGCTGGGCAGGACCGTTGAAAGGAAGCCAGAAGGAAGGGCCCGTGGGGAGAGGGGCCCGGGGGCTCACTTCTCTTTCTTCTTTATAGTTTTCTACATTTTCCAGATTTTCTTTTTTTTTTTTCAGAGTCTCACTCTGTCACTCAGGCTGGAGGGCAGTGGCACAATCTTGGCTCACTGCAACCTCTACCTCCTAGGTTAAAGTGATTCTCCTGCCCCAGCCTCCCGAGTAGCTGGAATTACAGGTGCACACCACCACATCCAGCTAATTTTTGTATTTTTAGTAGAGACGGGATTTCACCATGTTGGCAAGGCTGGTCTTGAATTCCTGACCTCAGGTGATCCACCTGCTTTGGCCTCCCAAAGTGCTGGGATTACAGGCATGAGCCCCCGCGCCCGGCTCATTTTCCAGATTTTCTACAGTAAGCATATGTTGCTTTTATCATCAGAAATGAAGACTATAAAAGGAGAAGAAATAAAAAGGAACTTCCCTGGGGAAACAGCCCCAGTGGAGCCCAAGCCCCCTCCAGGGTGGGGTCAGGGGAGCAGGACACTGGACTGGTCCTGGAAGGTGACCCCCTCCTGGCGTCCAACTCTGCGGGGAGAGGCCCTACCTCCTACTCCTCCAGCAGGATGTTCAGAGAGCACGGCAGACCACTTGCAAATCACTGTCACCGGAGGCCAGGGGTGGAGGCCGCTTCCTCCCTCCCGCCTTCCCTCTGCTGGCCCCAGGACATTTAGGAGTAGAGCTTTGCTAAGGCAGCGGGATTTGGGGATGGGGGTCAGAGAAGTGGGCTACAGCAGAGCTCCCCTCCCCAGGGCTGGAACCTGAAAAGGAAAGAAACGTCTACCCCGACACAAGCACGATTCCTTTATTTCGAGCCAGAAAGCAGCCAGTAAACAAGTGCTGCCACCCACAACACCCTGGGCTACCTGCGGTCCCGCGCCTGGCCCTGCAGCCTCGGAAGGGAGCTGTGGGGGTCACCCAGGGCCCACTTCGTGCCCCCACCCTGCCCTGCTCACTCCCAGCCGCTGCTCCCCTTCCTAAAGAGTAGTCCCTGCTTGAGAGCTCTGAGGAGCAACTTGTTTCTAATCCACAGGATCCTGCACTAAGAGCCCCCCCACAGCTATGGTGGGGCACCCCAACGTATTCCACCCCTCTGCCCCAGGCACCCAAGGGGCATGGGCACGGCCAGAAGGCCTGTCAGGAGGGCCAGCAGCACCCCCGAGGCTTGTCCCCAAGGTTGGGCGGCTCGGGGCTGGCGGGCACGTTCTCCAGGACCTCACGCAGGGAAAATGTACAAAAGGAAATCTCATCATAGGAGGTCCTGGCCCCGCTCTCGTACAGGCAGGCAAAAACCAGGCCCCCCTCAGGGGCCGGCCCGATGGACGCCAGGTCGGAGTAGCCGCTGGGGCCCTCGTAGATCACCCAGGGCTCTGTCCAGCTGCGCGGGTCCAGCGGGGACTGGCTCAGGCGGATACCCATGTGTAGCCGAGCCCTGCGCCCCACTGGGTGGGAGTACAGCAGCCACGTGGGGCTCTGGGGCGGGGCAGCAAAGGGCATGGGGAGTGCCAGGGTCCAGGAACCCACATCCCCACTGACCCCAGGCCTGGGACCAGGCTGCCTGGGGCCATCCCCCCGAGGCTGCAGACGGCTGAAGGGCCCACCAGGCACCTGGCCTCCACGGGGGTCTCCAGCAGCCTCCTCTGGGGGTTCGTGGACTCCAGGACCGAGGAGTGGAGGCTGGAGGGGACTCCCGGGGCCCACTGACCAACTGTCATCCCGTGGCCTGTTGGGGGCGGGGGCTGGGAAGCCCACGATGCTGCCCTGGCAGCCCCAGGCAGTCTCGGGCAGGGAAGCCACGCGCTCTGCGGGCAGGAAGGAGGTGCCCTCGTCAGTGCTGAGCGCCTGCACACGGCTGCCCAGTGGGCTCCGGGCATTGCAGTAGAGGAAGCTGCCGGCCTGCCCACCGTCCACCGCCGCCAGCTGGCACTCGCCTGAGCGCAGGTTGGGCACGAGGCCTCCACAGCGCCAGGTGCGGCCGTGGTCATCGCTGTAGAAGGCGAAGGAGTGAGGGCTGGTCCGGCAGATCTTGCCAAAACACTCTCGGCGGTCCACGCGGTAGGTGTAGGCGGGTACCAGCAGGCGGCCTGAGGGCAGCTGCACGCCGTGGCCGGGACCCACGGCAAATGTGGCCCAGTCTGCAGGGAGGAGGGCAGAGGTGGGAGGGGCTGCTGGGTCCCCGAGGTCGGGGGGCTGGAGGAAGGCACAGGGGGACGGGGAAGGAGGGGCTGGTGCCTTGGGTTAGGACCGTCGCACTCTGACCGCCCTTCCACACGACTCATCCCAGCCGCCCTGAGTCCTCCCAGGCTGAACAAGCCTCTCACAGCCCTTAGCAGCCGAGCCCAGGTGGACGGCACCCAGGGAGGCTGGTGAGCGCTGCCCACACAGAGAGAGCGGAGGGCAGGCGGGGGGCATGAGGCCCTGCAGTGGGGTCCCTGGGTTGGCCATGTGTCTGCTCCACTCCCTGCTGTAGCTCCCACGGGCCGGGGTCAGGTGGCCACAGAGGATGGGGTGGAGGGAAAGTTGTGGGTGAGGCCTGGCCAGGCCCTGGGCAGGGTGAGAAGGGAGTAAAGAATAAGAGGAAGGGGTGGGGTGGGGTGGCTGTTGGTTTGGGAGCTGAGAGACACCTCAGCGTCCAGCCTTCTCCTCTGCAGATAAAGAGATTAGCGGGGGGGATGAGAGAGAGTCGGGTCAGCCATAGAGGGCCTGCTCCTGCCCACTGGGTGACTGGGGGTGATCAATACCCATTTGCCTGGGACGGGAGGTGCAGGACAGTCCTGGGGAGAGGGATTTGTCTGGGACCGGAGGCTCAGGACAGTCCTGGGGAGAGGGATTTGTCTGGGATGGGAGGTGCAGGACGGTCCTGGGGAGAGGGATTTGTCTGGGACGGGAGGCGCAGGACGGTCCTGGGGAGAGGGATTTGCCTGGGACGGGAGGCGCAGGACGGTCCTGGGGAGAGGGATTTGCCTGGGACGGGAGGCTCAGGACGGTCCTGGGGAGAGGGATTTGCCTGGGATGGGAGGCGCCGGACGGTCCTGGGGAGAGGGATTTGCCTGGGACGGGAGGCGCGGGACAGTCCTGGGGAGAGGGATTTGCCTGGGACGGGAGGCGCAGGACGGTCCTGGGTAGAGGGATTTGCCTGGGACGGGAGGCGCAGGACGGTCCTGGGGAAAGGGATGGTTGGTTCCCTTGTGGCTGGAGGCAGGGGTGGGGCAGAATGGCAATTTCCCGCTGGAATCTCCCTTCCATGTGGACCGTGGCCAATCAAAGGGACCCAGACCGGCACCCTGCCCGCCTACCCTGCACGGCACCACCGATGGCCTCCTCGGTGAGGTCCCGGGCGCTGCCCCACGAGAGGCCGGCGTCACGGCTGGCCACACAGCAGAGGCGCGCGGCGTTCCTTCCCGTGGCGATCTGCACGGCCTCAGGCGTGTGGCCCAGCACCGCGATGAAGAAGAGGAAGACGGTGCCCGTGCCAGCATCGTGCACAGGGCAGGGGTTCATGGACCGGTGCTCCGCCAAGGCCGCTGTCCCCAGCACGTGCAGGGCACCCCACTGCCCAGAGGAGGAAGTTCCGCTGACCAGGACATCCAGGGACCTGGGCACAGCCCCCCACAGGGCACCCAGGATCGCTGAGCCTGGTTTGCTCATCTCTACCTCGGGCATCTGCCTGCCGCCACCACCCCCACCCCTGTCCCGGGGTGTGCAGCCCCAGCAGATCCGGCCACTACACCCACACACAGCCCCCGGCCACTCACTCACCCGCACGGAGCCCCCGGCCAGCGTGCCCCTCCTCAGCACCAGGCGGTGGGCGTGGGAGTCGTCAGGGCTGAGCCGCTGCTCCACAAAGGCCAGCAGGGTGGGCCCGGGGGGCACGGGGAGCAGCGAGGGCACGCGGTAGGTCAGGCCCGTCCTCTCCCGCTCGAAGAGCACTGTCCGTGAAGGGGTACGAGGGACCCCCATGCTCTGCTGGTCAGTACAGGGCCACAGGTCAGCAAGACAGGCCCAGGGAGCCCCACACTCGCTCCCGGTCTGGACTGGGGAACGCGCTCAGGAGGTGCAGACAGCTCCTGCCCACACCTGGGCCTCTTCCTGTACCCACCTTGGGGTCAGCCCTGTTTCTGACTCCCTCACCCCAGATCTGGAGCAGCCCCTCCCCCACCCTCCCTCGCACCCACTGCACCCCAAATGTCTGTGGAATCAGCCCCTTCCCCTCTCAACACGGCTCTGGGAGCTGACCCTCGGCCAGGCTGGTTGGTGCCAGGGTGCAGGGGAGGCTGGCCAGAGAGCCCCCGGGACCCTGCCAGCCATGTGCCCAGGACACAGGGTCATCCCAGAATTCGCCCAGCAGGAGGTCATGTGGACAATGAGGACCCAAAACCTCGAGCAAGGAGGAGCTCAGTGTCCCCAGAACAGAGGCCACAGCACCGTGGAAGCCACAGCAGAGACACAAAGAGGTGAGCCCACAGGGACCTGTGGGAGCCATGGGGCTCTCTGGGGACAGGGGATCCGCTCCCACTTCCTGAATGTCATCGGGGGAGCCACGGGGCTCTCTGGGGACAGGGGATCCGCTCCCACTTCCTGAACGTCATCGGGGGAGCCACGGGGCTCTCTGGGGACAGGGAATCTGCTCCCACCTCCTGAACGTCACTGGGGGAGCCACGGGGCTCTCTGGGGACAGGGGATCCGCTCCCACTTCCTGAACGTCATTGGGGGAGTCACGGGGCTCTCTGGGGACAGGGCATCCGCTCCCACTTCCTGAACGTCATCGGGGGAGTCACAGGGCTCTCTGGGGACAGGGGATCTGCTCCCACTTCCTGAACGTCATCGGGTCGCCACAGCCATCCTGCAGGGGACAGGTGCTTGGTGATCAGACCCCTGCCTGCAGGCAGCTGGCCCCACAGTGCCCTCATTCCAGTGCCTGGTGCTTCCCACCTGCAGGGCCCTGACCTGAGAAGCGCCCACAGGAATCAGAAGCTCCAAAGCCGAGTGGGGCCCGGCGGCCATTCTGGGAGTTTGCTCCCAGGCAACACCCACCAGGGCAGGGCCCGGGTGAGGGGGCATTTGGGGCACGCATGGGGTCTGCTTGTTGCAGGCGGGACCTGCCTGGGGGGTCTCTCAGTCTGATCGCACAAAGGCAGACGGAGCCGAGCGTGAGCACGCACAGCCCGGCACAGGGAGGTGGCGCAGCTGCAGACAGTGGGAACGCTGGTCCTCCACCATGCAGGAGCGGTCAGATCCACGGCCAGCCGCCCAGGCCGGGCACACGGGGCACCTGGATGCGGGGCTAAGGGAAGGAGGGAGGAGGGAGATGGCCGGATGCCGGACACCACGCCTGGCCAGGGCAGAACGCCTGCCTACGACGGGGACCCATGCACACCCACGGGTCAGGCGGGACCCACTGACAGAGACCCGGGTAAAGGCGCAACACTCGTGTAAAACCCGAGCAGGCCTTGCCCCAACACCTGAGGCCCAAACAGACAGCTCCACCTCCAGCCACCTCTGCCCTGGGCCACCGGTTCCTGAAAGGCTCTTGGCTAGGACAGCTGGCTGGCCCCTTCCTGCCGCTCCCCCACCACCAGTGCGCGGCTTCTGAGAGCAGCTTCCGTCCCCAAGAAGCCCCTGGCTCTGCTCTCAAAGGGCAATTGTGCCCAAGCGGGAAGCAGGTGCAGACGCCACGTGTCCCTCTGGGCTGAGCAGGCACAAGCAAGACATTCTCTCTGCACTTGGCTCCCTCCCCAAGGCCCGGACCACAGGAGCAGGTGTCAGCACCCCCCGCAGACATAAGGCCCAGGCCCACCCCTGGGGACAGAGAGGGAGAGAAGGAGACTCCAGAACCAGCTGGTCACTCCCCTTGTTGCACAGAGGGGAAACTGAGGCCCACAGAGAGGACAAGGCTGCCACACACTTGGCTTGGGGCTTCCTTGCCACGGCCAGGCCCTGGGTTCCACAGAGCCTCCGTGTCCTCCGTGTGGCCAGGCCCTGGGTTCCACAGAGACTCTGTGTCCTCAGGAGGTCCCTCTGTCTTGGGGGACCAGCTGTGCTCAGTGTGGCCAGGCCCTGGGTTCCACAGAGCCTCCGTGTCCTCAGTGTGACCAGTTCCCTGGGTTCCACAGAGCCTCCGTGTCCTCGGCAGGCCCCTCTGTCTCGGAGGCCAGCCCCGCTCAGTGTAGCCAGTTCAGCACATTCCAGGGGTTTGGCTTGACTGGGACAGCCATGTCCTGGACATTAACCAGTGCCCCCTGCCCTCCCTGACAGGGCCCTCCTTGGGGGTGTGGAGTCACAGAAGGGGAAACTGAGGCCCGGGGGAGCTGGGACCTCCAGGAGAACCTGGCCTTCTGGTCCCTGGACCCCGGTTGTAGGGGTCACTCTGGCTCAGCAGGGGGCCATCACAGACCCCCCCCCCCCACCCTCGCCAACCCCTCACAGCCCATCCTGTGTGGGCCCCCCCAGAGCCTTGAGGTCAGACCAGGCCCTCCGCACACACCCTCTGGGGTCCACACACACCCTCTGGGGTCAGCACACACCCTCTGGGGTCCACACACACCCTCTGGGGTCCACACACACACCCTCTGGGGTCAGCACACGCCCTCTGGGGTCCACACACGCCCTCTGGGGTCAGCACACACCCTCTGGGGCCCGCACACACCCTCTGGGGTCCGCACACGCCCTCTGGGGCCCGCACACGCCCTCTGGGGCCCGCACACGCCCTCTGGGGTCGGCGCACGCCCTCTGGGGTCGGCGCACGCCCTCTGGGGTCCGCGCACGCCCTCTGGGGTCCGCGCACGCCCTCTGGGGTCAGCGCACACCCTCTGGGGTCCACGCACACCCTCTGGGGTCCACGCACACCCTCTGGGGTCAGCACTTCTTGTCGTGGGAAGTGTCAGGTGCAGGGTAGGAACATCTGGGCGAGGGGCATTCACATGCACCCACATAAAGTGCAGAGGCCCTTTGCACAGAATCCCGGCAGGGGGCCCTCGGCGGCTCTGACCCTCAGCCTGCACCGTGAGCGTCCTGTGCCCTGGCCAGGGCGAAGACTCCGACCACAGACCCTTCACCTGGTAGAGCGTCCCCGACCAGCCCATCTGCAGAACGACCCTGTGGGCTGGGGCCGGCCCCCTGCATTGGGCCCCTCACAACCAGTCTGTCTCCATCCCATGCCCTGAATCTGCCCCCAGGAACCCTCAGTGTCACACCCACCCTGTGGGCCAGGAAAGTGTCCCATTGGGAGATGCATGTGGGACCTCTTGCTGGAGAGGCCCTCGGAATCCCTGCAGCCCGCCCCTTGTTTGAGAGCTGAGGAGCCACCCTGGGGTTGGCAAGGAGTGGGACTCGTCCAGCACCCCCAGACAGAGGGGGCGGCCAGCTGGACAGATGCCTCAGGAGTGGGTCCTGACCCCGGGCCCCAGGGTAGAGGGGTGAGGGTGCTGGGGGTGCAAAGGGCAGGGACTCACCGGCCACCTCGGGAAGGCTGCAGAGCTCATCATGGGTGGCTGCCTCGCCTGACCCAGAGCAGAGACAAGGGCCCACTGTGCGGGCAGCAGGCCAGGGAGCCGGCCACGTCTCAGGGCTACGTCAGGACCCTGGACACTCCCACGGTGGCACGGCTCCACTGAAGCCCAGAGCAGGGCCAGGGGTGCAGATGGGCACCCAGGAGCCACACAGACGCCCGGGACCAGCACAGGCTCCCCTCTGCAGGTCAGTGCACTCAACACTGGGGTGCTGAGGACACGGGGGTGCGCCCTCCAACAAGGGCTGTGCTGGGACGGGCCCAGCTGTGAGGCCGCAGTTGACCTCCCAGGGGGACGCGGCCCTGCCAGGAGGGCTCCGTGAGTGCACACTCTCCTCTGGGCTTCCCGGGCGCGGGGCCTCCCCTGGCACAGCACAGCCCCTCACAGCACAGGCCTCGCCGGGCTCTAGCTCTGTATCTGTGCTCCCGGCAGGCCAGCACCCCATCGCAATGTCCTGTGCCTCTCAGGGCCCAGGGTGACCCCTCCCCAGCACAGCTGCCCCGCAGGACTCCTGCCAGTCCCATTCACGCTGGCCTGCCCCCAGCCTGCCCCCGCAGGACTCCTGCCAGTCCCTTTCACACTGGCCTGCCCCCAGCCTGTCCCCGCAGGACTCCTGCCAGTCCCTTTCACGCTGGCCTGCCCCCAGCCTGTCCCCGCAGGACTCCTGCCAGTCCCTTTCACGTTGGCCTGCCCCCAGCCTGTCCCCGCAGGACTCCTGCCAGTCCCTTTCACGCTGGCCTGCCCCCAGCCTGCCATTTCAGAGGCAGCCTTGGTAACCAATGCTCAAATGACCACTGTCTAGGCCAGAATCTCAGAGGAGGCCACAGGTCCCCGGTACGCTCTGATGGGGCAGCCTCCATGGGGGATCCCTGGGCCCTGAACACCCTCCTTTCTCACTGTCCCTCCCTCCCCTGCGAAGGGCATCCTCAGCTGCTTCTGAAACCTGGGGGGCTGTGGTGGGAAACAGGTAGGTCACGTGGTTTCCAGGCTGAGATGATAAACCTGCCGCGTCCCTCCAGGTCCTAGGGGCCTGAGGGGATTTACTGGGGGGAGCTGGGAGGGGGGCAGGGAGGAAGCAGGAGGGGTGGGCCCCAGCTCCTTCTGACTCATCTGAATGCCCCCCGTGGCCCCTCGGCTGCCAGAGCTCGTGAAGACGGTTAAGGAAAGCTTCCCCCCAGTGGCCTTCACCCCACGGGGACAGAGCCCCAGAGATGCCTGTGGGCCCAGTGCCCTGTGCACTCACAGCCCCAGGAGGGGCGGACCCAGTCCAGGCAACTTGGCCATCGTACACATCCTCCCGCTCACAGCCGAGAATCCTGGGGCAGGGGCAGGTGGGTGGGAAGGGACAACCTCCCCACCCCTCAGAAGCCCCACCCCAGCCCAACCAGAACTGGGTGGGCCATCTCCCTTCTCGTGTCCCCCAAGTCTGGGACTGGTGGAGTCTGACCAGGGCCATCCCCTAAGTACCCAGGCTTACAGGGAAATGGGACCTTGCAAAGTCCCCTCCTGGGCCACCCTGAGACACAGGCCGGGTCTGGAGCAGGGCTGTCTGACCAGGGTGTGCCCACAGAGCTGGGGTGGGGGGGCAGGCCTCACTCCCTCTGCTCCAGGCTTTTCAAGCCCACTGTTTTCAATCTAGAGATTTCACAGAAAAACCCGTGTTTTCAGCTTCTCTTGAAAAGTCAGATCTGCCCTCAGGGGCCACCCACTTCCCCTGGGCATCTCTGCCTGGACAAGCCACTGTCTACCCAGGGTATATGCCAGCCACGGGTCCCACCAACCCCCAACTGTCACCCCATGGCCCACGGCTGCTCAGAGGTCCCTGGGCACATCTGGGGCTCTGTCCCTGTGGGGTGAAAGCCACCCGGGGGAAGCTTTCCTTAACCGTCTTCGTGAGCTCTGGCAGCCGAGGGGCCACGCTGACCCCAGCATCACACGGAAGGCTGGGACGTGCCCCCTCCCCCAAGAGCAGTTTCGGCTACTCTGTGTCCCCCTTTTATGGGCTGCACGACGTGGCAGCATTTTAACCGCCCCTTCTCAATGCACAGCCCGGACAGGCTGTTCTCAACACTCTCTACTGCAAACTACACAGTTTTACGTCGCCAGAAAGACCCCAAATTTCTATTCAAAAAGACGGTACCAGTTTCAGTTCCCACCAACCTCAAAGGCAGAGACAAAAGGACGGTGCGCCCTCCTGTAACTTCATTTCTTCGGTGACTGTGAAGCTGAGGGCAGAGTCCACGCCTGGGGACAGGGCTGCCACCGCAGCGGCCACCGCGCCCGACACTCGCTCCTCCTCCCAGAGACCACCTGCGTTCCGCTCAGGGACAGGGCTGCCAACGCAGTGGCCACCGCGCCCGACGCTCGCTCCTCCTCCCAGAGACCACCTGCGTTCCGCTCAGGGACAGGGCTGCCAACGCAGTGGCCACCGCGCCCGACGCTCGCTCCTCCTCCCAGAGACGACTTGAGCTCTGCTCAGAAGCGGCACCTCCTCATGCTGGACTCACTCGGGCCCGCATGTGCCAAGGGGGCCTGGTTTTGGGGCCGGCAGGTTCTGCCTGATGCTCAGAGGGTAACTGTATGCTGAATTTGGGGCCGGCGGGTTCTGCCTGATGGTCAGAGGGTAACTGGATGCTGAAAACTGTGAGTCTTTCTTCAACTCAGGGGAATGTTTCCAGCGCACGCCAGGCCTCACTCACGCAGGCCTCCGTGACAACTGTTCAGCACTGACTGAGGGTGAAGTGAAATCCTGAAAGCTGAGAGCCAGCGCCCTCACACGAAGGCTGGGACGTAACAAAAGCCCACCAAGAGTTTTGCCCAGGGCTTTCTTGGGCCTTGAAGCGTGACGAGACCAGGACCCGTTTAGGATTAAACAAGTTTTATTGGGGGTCTGAAAAAACTCCCCAGGCCTCCACAAACAAGTGGAGAAGGAACTCCCCAGGCCTCCATGATTTAGCAGAAGACAAGATAAGGGTAAACACCTGGGCCCATTTAGATCAAGTAAATATACTGAGTCTCCAGAGGAAGATCTCCAGGACCAGACCTCAGTTAGAGATGAGAAGAATTGAATCACGCACGTCTTTAGACGAATGCACACTGACACGGAGACACAGAGCTTAGAAGGTGTGTAAGCTCTGGAAAAACTCTGTAATCTGGAGTTGGTCTGGTGATCATTTCCAGGCCTTCTCCCTGTAACCAGTTACAGAAATAAAATCCCTCTTCTTCCCCAGTTCATCTGCATCTCGCTGTCGGGCCTCGGGAATGAGCAACCCGACCCTGGGTTTGGCCCCGGGAACGTGTTGTTCTCTGCGTGACCTGCTTTCTCATCTGTGGTCTTTTCTGTCTTCTGGGACTCCTGTTGTTGGCACGTGGGCTCCTCCCGGGCCACTTTCCCTTTACCTGGCAGGATCCTCTCCTGTGCCTTCCCTGGGCTGAGGGGGGAGGGAGGGAGGGAGGGAGGGTGGCCTACCGAGGTCCCTGGGCTGAGAGGGGAGGGTGGCCTGCAGAGGTCCCTGGGCTAAGTGGGGAGGGAGGGTGGCCTGCAGATATCCCTGGGCTGAGGGGGGAGGGAGGGTGGCCTGCAGAGGTCCCTGGGCTGAGGGGGGAGGGTGGCCTGCAGATATCCCTGGGCTGAGGGGGGAGGGTGGCCTGCGGAGGTCCCTGGGCTGAGCGGGGAGGGAGGGTGGCCTGCAGAGGTCCCTGGGCTGAGGGGGGAGGGAGGGTGGCCTGCAGAGGTCCCTGGGCTGAGGGGGGAGGGAGGGTGGCCTGCAGAGGTCCCTGGCTGACTCTGACTCAGCAGAGCTCCTGCCATTCTTCACGGCCGACTCTCACTGAAAATTCACTCTTCCTGAAGCTCCCCCATTACACTGAGGTCCGAGGGAGCTGCCTATGCTGCTGTTTCGGGTTCTCTCCCTTCTTTGAAATGCTGGTTTCCCGTCCCCAAAAAAGCGTGGACACACCTAGACCTGCAGGCCTAGATCCACTGCTGGGGTCTCAGCCTCCAGGCTGAGCATGCTGCAGAGTAGCTGCGTTTCCTGGGTGCCCCAGGCATCGGCTGGTCCCGGCGAGTGCACCCCCTTTACCCGCTGAGCCCCTGGCAGCCAGGGATCACGTCCTGCCAGGCAGGGAGGCTCTGTCCCTCCCTGTGAATGACAAAGAGGGTACCCACAGCTGCCCTCTGGCACCACACCCAACGTGGTCTCCAAGGCAACCAAGGGTGTGTGACCCCCAACCACTCCAGCCTCCTTTGGCAAGTGAGACTCCTCTCCTTCACGAGGCATCAGGGGCTGACCAGCAGGGGTCGTGGAGCTGAGCTCGACCTGGGCTCCGGCTAGAACCCTGGCCTTGTGAGCAGCTGTGCCATCTCTCTGTAGAAAACATCCTTCCATCAGAACCAAACCTCCTACAGCGAAAGATGTGGAGCTGTTCGGGAGCGGCTGAGCCCTGGCCCCTGCCCCGCTCCCGGGCCGGTCTTTGTGGCACTGCCTGTGCCTGCACCTGTCTCTGGGACCAGCACCTTGTCGCCAGGGCCGGGAAATTCAGGGGAACCACTCTGAGTTCCTCCGAGGACCCACAGCCCCAGTGCCCAGGACCCTGGGGAGTCCCGGGGCTCACAGGCATGCGCATCCTGCCGGGCAGGTGCTGACCTGTGATCCAGCATCCCCCACTCCCCACCCTCGTGTTCAGTTCTATTCAGTGAACAGAGGCACCGCCTCGGAAGGGGGGGCGGGTGGCTGCAGCCTGGGCTCAGGGCCCTCTCTGGGAGGGATCTGCGCGGATTGTGGGGGGTGCTCTTCACTGGGGTCTCCGCCCTCTTCATTTTAGAGCCGTGGCCGGCGGGCCTGGGTTTCCCAACGCCCCAGAAGCCCTGCAAGGATCCCCAGCCTCCCCGGTGACGGCGGAGAGAGGAGCTGGTGTCCGCAGGAGGCCTCGTCCCCGGCCCGGCCCCTCTACGCCCCCAGGAACGGGATGTTCTTGCGGGGCTTCTCCGGGAACTGCAGGGCGTACAGGCGGGCCATGTACTGGAGCTCAGGCATCACAAGCCTCTGGCACACGCCCAGCGTCCGGTTGTCCAGGCCCGGCCGGAGGTTGTAACCCAGGATGTCGGCCTTGCCGGGCTGGTAGGGGCGCAGGCGCGGGTCTCTGATCTGCGTGTGGTTCTTGAGCGCGCCGCCGTCCTGCAGGCACAGGGTCGCGAGTTCGCGCCTCCGGGCGCGCAGTCGCTCCACCTCCCCGCGCAGCCGCCGCGGCCCCAGCTCGGCGCGCAGCTGCGCCCAGAGGGTGCGGTTGAAATGCTCGTACAGGCGCCAGTCCAGCGCGCACCAGCTCCGCGCGCGCTCCCGGGTCTCGGGCGACAGGCGGGCCACGGAGCGCGCGCTGCGGGAGTTGAGCCTGAAGGCCACCACGTCGTCCAGCGCCCAGCGCAGCCGGCGCCGCAGCAGCACCAGGGACTCGTCCAGGTGCTCGGCGATGAGCACCAGCTGGAAGCGCCGCTCCACCTCGGCGATGCGCGCGCGCACGTAGCCCTCCTCGCACTGCGCGTTGGGGTCGAAGCCGAAGTCGAACCACATGTTGTTCTTGGCGTAGACGTTCCTGAGGAGGCGGCTGTCGTTGTAGAACGTCCGCGGCGAGGCCAGGAACGCGTCCAGGCTCGGGGCGCCCCGGAAGGCGGGGGCGTAGGTTTTGTAGTAGATGAAGGAGGACTCCAGCTGGAACACGGGGTTCCTCAGGATGGAGAAGTAGAAGGTGTCGTTGGGCATGACTTTCTGCACCTGTGTGGCGACAGAGAGGCGGGCTGCGGACCGCGGGCCCAGGCCAGGGTGGCCCACCCGCGGGGAGGAGGCGCGCCCTGGCCACACCCGCTCAAGGAGCACCCCCATCCTCACATCTGCCGAGGAACCTGGGCCTGGCGCCTCCTCGTGCGGCAGCTCCGGGAGCAGAGCCAGGGCCACACGCAGGCCCTGCAGCCCAGTCACTGGTTCCCGGGCGCCCAGAACAGAGGCCAAGGACGCCAGGAAGGGGCCTCAGGAGGAGGAGGCTGTGGGCAGAGCAGGAGGAGGGAGGAGGAGCTCCCACTGGCATCTCGAGGAGACCCAGAGGCCTCTAGGAGTGGGATGCTGTGGCGCACAGACAGCACGAAGGGCCCTCCACGGGCCGCTGGCACAGGGGGCTTCAGCACTCCACCAGCTGCCCACAGGCCAGGGTGACGCCCACCTAACAGACAAAGAAACTGAGGCCCAGAGAAGGTCCGTGACCCAGGTTCCCCACAGGGTGAGTCTGGACTCACCCTCGCTTGTGCCCCCTCAGAGGTCCTGGAGGATATACCCCACCCACAGAAAGTAAAGTCTTGCAGAAAGTCACGCCCAACTACACCGCCTGCTTCTCCATCCTCAGAAACCCAGGGAGAGAACAGTGGGAGGCCTCCTCCCTGCGCCCACCCTCTTCCTTTCCCCTCCTCCCGGCCCCTCCTCCTCCCTCTGCCCCGCAGCCCCCACCCCACAGCACACCCCCGCTGCCCCGCTCTCTGCCCATCACCTCTCCCCACCCGGCCTCCCTCTGGCCCCGCCTGGTCACCTAGCCTCTGCTGGCCATTCTCCACAGAGCGCTCGGGGTGACCCTAAAACACCTGTGCCTGCCCACAGCCCTCCCACCCACACTCCCTGCCCTGCTTCCTTTGTAAGGAAGGTCAGGGAAGCCCTGGGGGGAAGCCGGCTCTATGCTGAGACCCAAGGGACCCAAAGAAGGGCCTGCAGCCACAGAAGCGAAGGTCACAGGGTGGGGAGAGCCGGGCCTGTGCACAACCAGGAGGCCAGAGAAGCGGGGGAGCGCTGGGGACGCCCTTGGGCAGGGGCTGTGGGGCTCCCAGGTCTCATTCCAAGAGCAACGGCAGGCGACTGGCCGCCTGGAGGGGCAGGGGTTGGCTCAGCAGGGCGTGCGGCCCAGGCCCTCCCAACCCGCCTTCTGCACGCCCCGCCCGCAAGCCTTACACCCCTTCTCTCCAGCCTCCAGGCTACGCCACCCTGACCCACAGCCACAGGCACGGCCGCAGCCCGCCCTCCTCCCCAGCAGGCCCGCGGTACCTGAGGCAGGTTGAACCGCAGGTGGTTGCACATGATGTTGAAGCGCTGCTGCGACCCCACGCCTTCCACGTAGCGCGCCAGGAAGAGCCAGGGGTAGCCCAGGTGGACGCGTGAGCCGGCGGGCAGCGCCACGGACAGGTTGTGGGTCTCGGCGAAGCGGTAGAGGATGTTGAGCACCGTGCTGCTGGCCGTCTTGTGCGTCTTCAGGAACATGATGTTGGTGACCGGCGGCCCCTCAGCCTGGCCCCCAAACAGGCTGGGAGGGAAGGCACACGCAGCCTTCAGCAAGGGTGCAGATGCCCCAACCCCCGCCCAACAGCGACCCCCAGCCCGGCAACCGCAAGGAGAGACCTCCCAACCCGAGCCCCCCAACTCTAGGCCAGGGGGCCAACTGGGTAAGCACCGACCCATGGCCCCAGTCCTTGCCCCACTCCACAACCTCCCAGCTGGTGGCCCGAACACAAACTCCCCCAACTGTCTCCCGTAACCATGCTCCCCCAACCCTGTGCCCCCGAGAACTAAAAATAAAACCCTAAATGAACCCCATCTTGGCCAAGGGGACCCCAGACCCACCTTAAACCTGAGTTCCCAGCAGTGATGGGATGGGAGGTCAGGCGCCTCGTCACACCCCCTCCCCTTTGCGGTTAGACCCAGCAGCTGCCGGGTGTGAATGTTAAATAGAGACCATAAAGAAAACGTGGCACATCTGCACCACGGAATACTGTGCAGCCATAAAAAAGAATGAGTTCATGTCCTTTGCAGGGACATGGATGAAGCTGGAAACCATCATCCTCAGCAAACTAACAAAGGAACAGAAAACCAAACACCACATGTTCTCACTCATAAGTGGGACTTGAACAATGAGAACACGTGGACACAGAGAGGGGAACAGTGCATCCCAGGGCCTGTCGGGGGTGGGGGGAAGGGGAAGGAAAGCATTAGGACAAATACCTAATGCGTGCGGGGCTTGAAACCTAGATGACGGGCTAATAGGTGCAGTAAACTACCATGGCACACGTATACCTGTGTAACAAACCTGCACGTTCTGCACGTGTGTCCCAGAACTTAAAGTAAATTTTTTAAAAATTAAAAAATAAAAGGAGACCATGGCCCAGCAGAACCGACTGTGGCCATAAGACGCTACATTATCAACGGGACCTGAGGCCACGCCAGGCAGGGGCGAAGTCACACACGCTGCACTTACTTATGTTCTACCTGCCACGGGAGTTTTCTTTTTCTCTGACACCCAAACGCTGGCCTTGAGACGAACAACGTTAAAGCAGGTGCAGCTCACCCCCTGCCAGACGCTGCCTCGCTGACCCCTGCTCCCCCAGCCAGAACCACAGCCGCCATCGGACAAGAGCCGCATTTCAGTAACTGTCCCCTGAGCAGGGACCCCCAGCCCCGGACTGGTTCTGGAGGTTTACGGAGGCTGCGCACCGAGTGCTTCCCGTCCCCGCTCCACCTTCTGACGTGCAGGGCCTGATTGTAACGCAGTTAGATGTGCGGTCTCCACCCCAGGGTGAACGTGGGTCACAAGTAACACACCTGTTTGTTCAGGACACGTGCGTCAGGACCCCGTTCATGAATATCCACAGCTCCTCCCGTCACCTGCTGAACGTGTACTTGGCCAAGCCAATCAGCGTAAGCCCCTGTCCCACCCCCTCCCTCGAAGTGCCCGCTCACAGCCTGGGTCGGCGGCTGTGCTCCAGCCTGTGTCGGCGGCTGTGCTCCAGCCTGTGGGATGTCCACACTTTATAAGAAACAAAGTGTCCTCGCCACATTCATAGATGTCATGAGTCTTCAGTCGACACCCCCAACCCTAGAACCCCCACCAGACCCATCACTGCACCCCAACCTAGAGACCCTCAGCCCCAGCCTCAGGGCCCCATGGAGACAGTGTCCTCAGACCCATCCCTGTTTCCCTCGGGGGCTACACACTCTGGCCCACACATCACCCCAGCCTTCTCCCTGGTGCCCAGGCACGCACATGCAGCTGGCTTTGTGACCTCAGCCACACGTGCAGTGCTTCTTGTCCCTTCACACCAGGAAAAGGAAGGACCCCAAAGCCGAGACCAGCGGCCAGACGTAGGGCTGGGCCCACTCCTAGAATCCCATCATGACACCCACCCAGTGGGGCTGGAGTAGCAGGCGCCCTCCCTGCCCCAGAACAGGGCCAGCAGAAGTGACCAGGATGGTGGGGTCAGGGTACCCAGGCCTGGCCAGCCTGGGTGATGGGGGTGAGCAAAGACAGGGTCCTTGGCACCTGTCTCTGGCAGCTCGGCCCAGAGGGATTGGTGCTTCCTCTCTCTCCTCCAACCAGAGGGGCTGGGGAGTGGCGGGGCCTGGAAGACCCTTCCAGCAGCCTGGCTAAAGCCCTGTCTGGAGGCACAGCTGGGCTGCGAGGTGAGCACAGGTGGGCACCTCCATGCAGCAGGGGCTCCACAGAGGATGTGCCACAGGCAGGCAGGGGAGAGGGTCCCAGGTGGGCCCATGGCTGCAAGGTCTGTCCTGAGCACGGTTCTGACCTTTTCCTTCCCAGATCCCAGCCCTGGCCCAGCCCAGATCCAGCCCAGGCCCACAGGCCACCTCTGTTGTGGGGAGCAAGAAGGAGGCCTCCAGCCCTGCCTCCCACACATAGGGACCCTCTGCACACACTGGGTCTGCCCCCAAACCCAGACCCAGCCCCTGCTCCCCAGAGCCCTCCCCAGAGGCCCAGGTGGGTTTGTGGCTAACAGAAGACTCTCAGCGTCCCCCCAAGGAAGGGCCCATCCACCCCTCCTCTTCCAGAGGGAGACAGGCCCAGTGGGGGGCGTGATCATGCTGGGGTCCCAGGCTCTGTCCTCGGGGCTGTTAGGAGGTACCCAGGGCAGGACTTATGGTGGGGGCAGGACTTACGGTGTGTCCAGCTCTAAGTCCGAGTGCAGGAATCCGGCCAGCAGGAGCAGAGTCAGGGCCAGGAGGAGGAGGAGGATGACCCGGAAGTATCTGTGGAAAGGGCAGGCCGTGAGTGCCCAGGCCGGGTCGTGCCAGCCCCACCCCCACCTCCCATCCTGCAGCCAAGTCCAGGCCTTGGGCCACACTGGTCTGGGCCTCCCCTCACCTCTGTAACGTCTTGTCCTCAAACCCACTGGGTGCCGGCCCATGGGCTAGGGAGTCTCAACCCAGGACAGGCCTGAATCTGACCCCACCCCGACCACCCCTGAATGGCTTAGGGCCGGAAAGAGCCTAGTGGATGAGCCATCCCCTTCCCTGGGGTTCAGGAGCTGACAGGGCCGCGCTCCTGGGACCAGAGGTGGGAACAGGTCAGGGGACCTCTACCCACGCAGGGCCCCTTGGGAGACTGTATGGGACGGAGACCCCCAGGCCCCCAGGGGATCTGGAGAGGCTGAGAGTTTGGTGCAATGGACTGTGCGCCCCCAAAATCCACAGGCCAAACCCCTAACACACAGCGTGACGGTGCCTGGAGGTGGGGCCTCTGGGAGGCGTTAGGGTTGGATGAGGTTTGAGGGGGGGTGGAGTCCCTGTAATGGGATTCGTGTCCTTCTAAGACAAGGAAGAGACCAGAGTGCAGCTTCCACTCCCCACCCTCGCTCCCCATATGGGGGCACAGAGAGAAAGTGGCATCTGCAGGCCAGGAGGAGGCCCTCCCCAGGAACCCGCCACGCTGGCTCGAGATCGCATGCCTTCCGGCCTCCAGAACCGTGAGAAGCACATGTCTGCTGCTGGGGCCAGCCTGTCTGTGGTGTCTGTTGTGACAGCCCGGGGTGACTGAGCCTGGAGGAAGCATGATGTCTCCAAACAGAGAGGCGGGGCCCACATGAGGAGGCCTGAGGAGGCCTGGCCTGGGTCCCAGGAGCCTAGCATAGCAGGTGCAGCCAAATCAGGGAAGAGCAGATCTGGGTAAGGCCTGACTGTGGAGTCGGGCGGGGAGCCAGGGTCCCCCATCCTCTGGGCAAAGCCCCCCATCAGTACAGAGCAGCCAAGGGGCCCCTCAGTGATGGGGTGGGGCTACCACGTGGGCCGTGTCCCCTCAGTGATGGGGGTTGCCACGTGGGCCGTAGCGTCTCAGTGCAGGTCAGGCACAGGCTACGAGGGAACCAGACACCACACCTGCACTCGGCGAGCTCAGCATCTGGAGAGGACACAAGGGGTGAGCTTCCTGCTTGGACTGGGGCCTTTGCATGGGGCTTTACAGGGTACATAGGAGCACAACAAGCCAGTGGGGAAGGAGGAATTGTAACCAAGGCAAAGCGGGCCAGGGGGCTGGGGGTGCTAGAACAGCAGGGAGGCAGGACCCAGGCCCAGTGCAACGTCACTCTTCACCCTCCCGGGACGTGGAACTGGGTTAGGATCAGCCCCGCTGCTCAGTGGTCACACGACCATTCAAGCGCTGCCATGGGAGCAGCGGGGAGGGCTGGGCTGGCTCTGCCATGGGAGCAGCGGGGAGGGCTGGGCTGGCTCTGCCATGGGAGCAGCGGGGAGGGCTGGGCTGGCCCTGCCCGGCCCCACTGGCCCCTGCCCAGGAAGAGTTCCTGAGCAGCAGGTCCTCACTCCCACACGCTGGCCCGGCACTCCTCTCCTTTTGGGGAAAGGAGATGATTTTTGCATAAAACAATCTTGAATTTTAGCATAATCCCGAAGAAGAGAATTTTTAACTAAGAAGTCACTTCTAAAGTTCAAATGGACAAAAAACATATAGTGATGGCCAGAAAAATTCTAAACAGTCACGATAACGAACATCGGCTCTCCCAGATCTGCTCCATGGATGAGAATCAGTTCCACATGGGTCAAAGATTTAATGTAAAAAAATAAAACCACTAAAGTCAGAGGATAAAGGAGAATGAGGCTGCCGTCTAAGCAAGACACAAAACCAAGAGGGTATGAAGAAAAGAAACACAAATCTGGCAAACACGTAATGTTTCAGGCCAGGCGCGGCGGCTCACGCCTGTAATCCTAACATTTTGGGAGGCGGAAGTGGGAGAATTGCTTGAGCCTAGGAGTTTGAGGCCAGCCTGGGCAATATAGTGAGACCCCATCTCTACATTCTTAAAACATTGCTGTCAGAATGGCTGACAGAATGGCTGTCAGGATGGCTGCGCCAGGGCGGCCAGGTCCATGCTAACAGCAAACGGGGCAGCCCTCAGGGCCTCAAGCCCCCCGCAGTCCCCTCACCCTGCATGGGACCTCAAGGCACCCCTGGGGCTGTGGCCACAGCAGTGAGCTGGCTCTGGTCAAAGTGCCTGCCCCACCCAGCCACTAGCTGACCCCACATGGGGCCAGCTCAGGGCCGCCAACAGCCCAGCCCCCCACGGGAACCACCCAGTAACCATCTATCCCGGGCGCTCAGCTGCTGGTCAGGACCACTCTGTTTCCCCCAACCCCAGCCGATGGCCCTGCTCTGTGCCTCCCTATCAGACAAGACCAGAGCCGGCCCTGCTCCCCCCGGCCATCAGGGAGAGAACAGTGGGATGTGGGGACATGGGTGTAGCAGGCTTCACCTATGACAGCAGAATAAATAACTTTGGATGAAACAAATCTGTCTTCTGCAGAAGCCGCTCACCACAGAAATGGGGTGACGACTCAGTTCCCATGACTGAGCAGAGCCCTGATACGTGACGACCATCAGCTCCGTGGCCGGCCCAGGGAGGGCTCCCGCCCTGGTCCTCGACGGCTTCCCTGCTGACCAGGATGCTCCGAGCCTGCTTTGTACGTCTCCTGGCCCAGGTCTGGAGTCAACCACGTCTCCAAGGAGCTCTGGGTCCCGCTGGTAGGAAGTGGTCTTTAGGGACCACATTCGGGGTGCTGGGGTGCTCACTGCCCTGAGAAGGTCATATGTCTGGGCCTTCTCTGTAGTCAGAGCTCAGAGCTACACATACGAAGACGGAACCCCTCATGAGTCCACACTGGAACCTCCAGCTCCAAGACTGCGTCTTTCAACAGAACCTCTTCATATGACATCTTGTCTCCTTTCTTCCACACCAAGGGTGTGGGTCTCGAAGACACTGGGGATGGTAGAACTAGGACCTCCCATAATTTCTCACACTTCATCCTCACGGCACACACGGCACCTCAGACTCCAATGCCAGTGCCACCACAGCCACACTTCTAGGAGACGGGACAGGAGCTTCCAGGCCCTCCCTTCACCTCCACTCTACAATTCTTCAATGCACCCCTCCAGTCCTTATGTCAAAATGGAACCACCTTGAAGAGGCTCCCAGCAGCCAAGGCCCGGTAAACACTAGAATTCCCAGGCACAGAGAGGAGAGCGAGAGGGGCCGCAGAGCAGAGAGGGCCATGCGCCCCACGCGGGATCAGGGTCCCGCTGGAGACACCCACGTCTTCGTGAGAGAGGACATGTTTTCCCAAACCCAAACGAGGCCCCACACTGAGAGCGGAGCTCCTGCTCTGCCGTTGGGCCACTTCTGCGGACTTCCCAAGACCCTCCCCGGGAGAGTGGCCGCACGAGGTGGGAAGGGCAGTTTTACGGCTCCGCACAGTTAGAGATTAACTCACTGATAAGGCCCACGCAGGACTTCACCAGCAGGGTCTCTCAGCCGCCACCCTTGGCCGTCACTTTGTTCCGCCATAGTCAACTCCTTCCTCAAACACCCTGCACCTTTATGGCCCCTCACCCTGCACTTTTATAGCCCCTCTGCACTTTTATGGGACCATTGGCCGTCTGTTGGAGACGCTGCTTTCACACTTACAATACCCCCCTTGGCCTTGTGGCAACATGAATCTGTCTCTGTTCTTTGCAACTGCCCAATTAAAACAATGACGTTTCCAGAGAAATGCTACAGCCTTCTCAAGGCAGGCTCTTCCCTTTTGCCAAAAGACCTGCTGGTCCCACACCTGCAGGGGTCAGGTAGGGTGGTCAGTGTTGGAGCAACCGGGAAGGGGGTGACCTGGGGACCCAGGAGGTGAGCCCAGCCACAGGTGCCCGTGACCGACCCAGAGCACCATGGGGCAGTAAATGGGTGATGTGTTCCACCAAGCAGAGAGATGGTGTTTCTGTCCTTACACGCAGGAGTTACACATTGCTACACATTCTTTAAGGAGAGCCTGTGGCTGCACTACTGGGAATTTACTAGAAACCAGCGAATTGTGCACTTTAATTGGGTAAATTCTTTAGTGTGTGAATTGCATCTCAATAAGGCTGTTAAAAAAATAAAAAATCAATTAAAAACGTTCAAGAGTTCAGCTGCTAAAAACCTTGAAAGCTGATTGTGGAGGGAAAATGAAATATTGCCAAAAATTATAAACCATTTGACATTGCTTTCAGGTGCCTTTAGCTTTTAGGAGCTCCCTAAAGTCCCCAAAGACCCTCCCCTCAAGCTAAAGCTGCCTTATGGGACTCACAACCATGGGGACTGCGGCCAGGCCCTGCTGCCTTTGCTCTGGGGGTTGCCAGAGTAGCTCAGTCGTTCCCAAAGAGCCTCAAACTTCCTGCTGTTGGAGCCTCGGGGCTTGGAGGCCACTGACCTGCTGCCTCACTGGGAGCGCCCAGAAGGTCTGGCTTTCCAGCTCTGGGCAGGTTGGTGGGGCTGATGGTTCCTGATCAGGCAGGGCCATCAGGGGCCACAGTGCACCAGCCCCAGACAAATGGCCCCAGCAAGTCCCTGAGGCTCCCCAAAAGAAAGAGAAGAGAGGCCTGGGAGAAACTGGCCCAGTTCCAGTGGGGACAGAGGGGACAGCTTGAGGCACCAGGCCCAGGCCTCGGCCCTGCGAGCACCACCCGGTGAGCTGTGAGCGCCTGCAGGACAGCAGTTCCCAGGGCATTCGGGGAGAATTCTGCAACTTCTCAGTAAGAACCCACAAAATATCTAAAATGAGGGGTAATAAAAGTCTTGGCCAGGTGTGGTGGCTCACACCTGTGATCCCAGCACTTCGGGAGGCTGAGGTGAGAGGATCAATTGAGTCAAGGAGTTCAAGACCAGCCTAGGTGGTATAGCGAGACCCCCATCTCTACGAAAAATACAAAAATTAGCCAGGTGTGATGGCTCCGGACTGTGGTCCCAGCTACCTGAGAGGCTGATGCAGGAGGATCACCTGAGCCAGGGAGGTCGAGGCTGCAGTGAGCCCTGATCTTACCACCGCACTCCAGCCGGGGTCACAGAGCCAGTCTCTGTCTCAAAAAATAAACAAACAACAACAACAAAAGCGACTTAAGACATCCCATCTCCAGCTCAGGGAACTTCTGGTTTTAGAAACCTTGTTGACTATGAGGAAGACTCATGCAAATTCTTATGGCGATGGTTTTTTACACTCCAGGATTAAACACACACACAAACACACACACACAATACACACACACACAAATAACAATACACGCTACACATACACAATACACACATACATACATATACACACATACACACATGCATACACAATACGTACATACACATATACACACACACAATACGTGCATACACACACATATATGCATACACAATACATACACACAAACACAATATGTACACACACATACACATATACATACATACACACACGCACACATATACACATACATATATACACACAATACACACACACATACATATACACACACACACAATACGTACATACAATACACACGCATACACATACACATGCATACACAATACATACATACACATACACAATATACACACATGTACATGTATACATATACACACACATGCATATACAATACATACACACACAATACACACACATACAGATACATACACATACACACACACACACGGACACACACATCCCCCTGCGGTTCCTTCTGACCAGCTCGCTGGACATGGATGAACTTTATGGCAAAATAAACTTTCTAAATTAACTGAGACCTGTCTCAGATTTGGGAGGTTCATAGGTTTCAGTTAATTTAGAAAGCTTACTTTGCCAAGGGTGAGGACGCGCGCCCGTGACCCAGCCTCAGGAGGTCCTGATGACGTGTGCCCAAGGTGGTCAGGGCACAGTCTGGCTTTATACATTGTAGGGAGACATGAGACATCAGTCAGCATATACAGGACGAACATTGGTTCGGTCTGGAGAGGCAGGACGGCTCGAAGCAAAGGCAGGAAGACTCCAAGTGGGGAGGGGACTTCCAAGTCACAGGCAGGTAAGAGACAAATGGTTGCATTCTTTGGAGTTTCTGATGAGCCTCTCCAAAGGAGGCAGTCAGATACGCATTTATCTCAGTGAGCCGAGGAGAGACTTTGAATACAATGGGGGGCAGGTTTGCCCTGAGCAGTTCCCAGCTAGACTCCTCCCTTTAGCTTATAGTGATCTGGGGGCTCAAGATCTTTTCCTTTCACATTTCCCCCCATTTTCTCTTTAAAATCTTGGAGAAATCTTTTCAAGATTTTAGAAGAAAATGAGTCTCTGGTCCCAGGTTTCATCTGATCTCTCATGGCTAGGATGGTTTATTCCTAGATGGGCAGGTCCTAAGTTATTAGGAAAGCTCATTTTTAGCAGGTTGTGAAGTCTCATGTCCTAGGAAGAGAAAATAGGGGGAGGAAGAAAGAAAACAACAACAAACCAAAGAATAATCCTGCAAAAATCGATATAGGCCACATAACTTTAAAGTCCATACATTGGTAGGCCATGAAAGTGGCTTATGTATGAAAATAGGTTGCTGTTATTTTCTTCTGAAGTTTAAGTTGTCTGGCTTCAGTTTGCAGGGCTTTAAGAAAGCACAGCTTAGGTTTTAGTGACTCCAAATTAGGAAAAATAAGGGGGGCGGGTGGGTGCAGTGGTTCATGTCTGTAATCCCAGCACTTGGGGAGGCTGAGGCAGGTGGATCACCTGAGTTCAGGAGTTTGAGACCAGCCTGGCCAACATAGTGAAACCCCATCTTTACTAAATAATAATAATAATAACAATACAAAAATTAGCTGGGCATGGTAGCAGGTGCCTGTAATCCCAGCTACTAGGGAGGCTGAGGGAGGAGAATTGCTTGAACCCAGGAGGCAGAGGTTGCAGTGAGCCGAGATCATGCCACTGCACTCCAGCCTGGGCGACAAGAGCAAAACTCCATCTCAGAAAAAAAAAAAAAAAGAAAGAAAAGAAAAGAAAACAGAAAAATGGGGGGTGGGGCAAACAAAGGAAAAAAATTGCAAACATTATTTTGAAGACTTGTAGCCAAGGAAAATCAGAATTTGGTCCAAACTGTAGAAAATAATAAAACTTGAAAACATTAGGCAAGACTGGAATCTAAAAATAGGTGTACCATAGTATTGAAACATAATTTTTCTCCTCCAGTTTCCCATTTTCACTAAAGACAAATCATGGTAAGACTGGTTTGCTTTATTATACTTGGCCTAATTATTTGTATACAGTGCAGCAAGAATAATTACTTTTTACATAGGCTTTTAAATTGGCTTTGATGGAACATTGCTCCATAGGAGGAATCTCAGATAAGACTTTTTTAAAGCCGAGCCCAGCCACGAATTTGTGCCATCAAATACCTATGAGTTGAGTCATCCTCATCGCTTGAGGTTCCAGGATAAACCTGGGGCTCCTGGACCTGTCAGAAAGTGATATTCTTTTCTTGCCACAGGTCAGGAACCCTGTACAGGGACTCTGTAGACAAAGGTATGAGGCCAGTTTTTCCAAGGGGCTTTCATTGGCTCCATAAGTCAAGTTTGATTCCTTAAATGAAAGCTCACCATTCCAGTCAAAGCCTTAGTACATTGGAGTAACCAGTTTCTCCAATTGTGTCCTGCTGCAAAATGAAAACAAATTCTTATTGCACTTATACAAATAACTGTACTCCCATAAATTAAAAATACTCACAAATAGTTTCCAAATTCTGGGGAAACCAGGTAGAGAGTGTCGACAAAAAGAGTCAAATTGTAAAATAATTGCAGAGATCTATTCTGAGCCAAAATGAGTGACCATGGCCCATGACACAGCCCTCAGGAGGTCCTCAGAACATGTGCCCAAGTTGGTAGGGGTACAGCTTGGTTTAAAACATTTTTAGGGAGACATGAGACATCAATCAAATACATTTAAGAAATACATTGTTTTGATTGAGAAAGGTGGGACAAATCAAAGCAGGGGCTTCCAGACTACAGGGAAATTTAAACATTTTCTGGATGACAATTGGTTGAGTTTATCTGAAGACCTGGGATCAATAGTAAGGAATGTTCAGGTTAAGGTAAAGGATTGTGGAGACCCAGTTTTATTGTGCAGAGAGGGAGCTCTCAGATAGCAGACTTCAAAGAGAGAGCAGGTTGTAAAATGTTTCTTATCAGACCTAAAAGGGTGCCTGGCTCTTAGTTGAATATCTCCTGGATCTGGGAAGAAAGGAAAACAAAGGAGAAAGGTGATTCTCTATAGAATGTGGATTTTTCCCACAAGAGACATTGTAGGGCAATTTCAAGGTATGACAAGGAAATATATTTTGGGGTAAAACATTGTTATTTTCTTCCTTGTTATGCCAGACTCAGATTGGAAAGTAAATCATGATATACAGGGTCAAATAAAAGCCATCTGATGAGAATTTATGGTTTGTAGGACATGACTCCCCAGATCTCTTAGATAGGAATTTGGGCAAGATACAAAATCAGAGCTTAGTCCTTAAGAGAAACAAATATACCCCAAATTTTGTTCATAGGAGTATACTGAATTGTAAAAAGCTGTCAATAGCTCAAAAGAAAAGTTTTCTCAGCTCTGAAAAACACAAAAGAAAGAATCAGCAACATTTAAAGCAAAGGTCAAAAAGATTCTTTAGTCTTCTATCAGTTCAGTTTACACAGTTAACTCCTGTTCTGCTTGATATTCATGAACATTTCTGCTCTCCATGAGAGTCTGGAAAGTTTCTTTCTCTATTCTAATGCCACAATCCCCAAAGTTATCAGAATCCTATATTTAAGAACACCTGTTAGAGTTCTATAGCTGATTACAAAACCACTTTCTAAGGAGGACCAAAACAAGACAACAAATGTCCGTGGATGACAAAAAGTTTTAGGGCAACCATAGTCAAAGACACAATTGACAAGGAAATTTGTTTCCTCTGTGGCATACAATAACTTAACATAACAATTATAATTGTTATTGATAAAGCATACTAAGTTATATCAGAATTATAGGAGTTTTCCATAATTTTGGAACACATACCAATAACATATTTATACAAACACAGCCTAAAGAAAACCAAATACCATTTTATATTTGACAATCCTTCCTGTATAATTTTTATACCAAATAAGCCAAACTATGTCACTGTTGGACTTTAGCAAACCTAATGTCTTAAAGAATTAATTAAGTCAGAAAAAGACATAATTTATAATTGGATTTTGGAAGTTTGTCAAATATCAAAGGTTTAAAATACTTGATATCACAAATTGGATCATTCATTTAACCAAAGTGGTAACTCAAGGATTTCAAAAAAGGCAAAAGCCTTCTTTCTTTGAGAGAGGAGATTTAATGTTCCAAACAATAAGCCCTAATAAAAACAGCAAGAAGTCAATTAAATTTGTTATTTATTTATTTATTTATTTATTTATTTATTTATTTATTTTTGAGACAGAGTTTCACTCTTGTTGCCCAGGCTGCAGTGCAGTGGCATGATCTCGGCTCACTACAACATGCAGCTCCCAGGTTCAAGCAATTCTCCTGCCTCAGCCTCCCAAGTAGCTGGGATTACAGGCGCCTGCCACCACATCCAGCTATTTTTTGTACTTTTAGTAGAAATGGGGTTTTGCCGTATTGGCCAGGCTGGTTGATCTCCTGACCTCAGGTGATCCACCTGCCTCAGCCTCCTAAAGTGCCCAGATTACAAGTGTGAGCTACCATGCTTGGCCCCAAGGAGTCGAATAGCTTTAATTTCTGACCCTGTGTTTCAATAATGCAGTTTATTTTGATTGGCATCTTCTACCAGGCCAGAAGATGGGGCTTTAATTACTGTCAGTGTTGAAAATGTAGCAGGACTTGGTGTCCTTTTCACACTCAGGAGTCAAAGTCCTATAACTCATGTCAGAAGTACTTTAAAAGCTCATATAGAGAGATACAAGGAAGTAATAACCTTAGTTTAAAAAAAAAGTTTAATCCCAGTTTTTTTTTCTAACCACACCAAAATTTAATAATAATGTGACAACTTAATCATATAAAAGTTTTTGGTTTCTTTGTATATAAATCCTCTTATTGTGACTTACACAGACCATTCATGACATGCTTGGATTTTCTGGTTTGTCCTGAACTTCCCTCCTTCTTAACCAGTCATTTTACTTTAGGACTAAATTTATCATACAAGATTCTAACATGAAATTATTTCTCTTTAAGCTTTCTTACCAAAAAAAACTCATTGTTTGTATAACTTTCTATCTTGCTTCATATATAACTTTTAAATAAGCTTTGAATTAGACCAAAATTATTCACCTTTTTAAAAGGACACCTTTTTTTCAGCAAGAATGTTTTCCTACAATATATTTTTGTTGGAAAATAAATGAAATATCTATTTTTAATATAACTTTAGATTCTAAATTATGACGTTTGTCTACAAGTATTTATCCTATTACATTTCCCTAATTATCTTATTTTACTCATTTACTTAGATTAGTGAAACATTGTGCACATAACACATAAATACATAGACATATTAGGCATGCTGATAGAAGTACATTTTTTCTTCCTTTTTTTTTTGAGATGGAGTCTCACTGTTATCAGCCCAGGCTGGAGTACAGTGGCACAATCTCGGCACACTGCAACCTCTGCCTCCCGGGTTCCAACAATTCTCCTGCCTCAGCCTCCTGAGTAGCTGAGATTACAGGCGCCCACCATCATGCCCCACTAATTTTTGTATTTTTAGTAGGGACGGGGTTTCACCACATTGGCCAGGCTGGTCTTGAACTCCTAACCTCATGTGATCCACCCTCCTTGGCTTCCCAAAGTGCTGGGATTATAGGCGTGAGCCACCACACCCAGCCAGAAGTACATGTTATAGATCCATAAAGACCATATTTTTTTCCCTATCTTAGACTTTCAAATTCTTGATAATCTGTTTCACAACCCTAAGGCAGTTGTCAGCTAAATAGTCTTAAATTTGCATATTAAAGGAAATAACTCAGGTGAAAGTCAAATAGCAAAATTTACATAGTAAGGTACGAAGAGAAAGTCTGGTGAGCTAGAGGGAAACTAAAGCAGATTTAATTGCCAATTGAACATAAAATTATATAAGTCTATTATAAGGGCCTTCAACTATACACACACACAGACATATACATCACACATACACACACACAAAGATTCTATAGCTTTTACTTCAGTACTTTAGCCATGAGATAAATATAAGTTCACTGGCTTGCAAAAAAAGACCTGCTAGATCGAAACAGTGGTTTTTATCTCACTAGAAAGGTAACAGCAGATTTAAAGCAGGCAGAAAAGAAAATGGGGAAAAGGGGACGTAAGAACTCTATTGGTTTGGGGTCGACGTTAGGGCTCTTTTTTCCTTAATGTAAATGTGCACAAAGACTGTCTTACTTCCATTTTACTCTGGCAAGTAGATGTGCCTTAAACCCTACAGAGTGCTCAAAAGGGGATCATTCTCTGTGTTTTCTCCTCATTCTTGGATTATTTGTTTCCCACTTTTTTTTTTCTTAAAAGGAGGAACTGAGCTGTGGCCTAGGTTTTTGTGTAGTGGATTGATGCGTGCTGCTTGTGGGCAGGACTCCACAGTGTGTCACCGAGTCATTTCTGCCCTCTTATGAGTCTCAGTTTCTCTCTCCAGAGGTCTATGACCTCAGAGAGGGCTCAAAACGCTGGGTGATCGGCCTTTACATGCGTTTCCTGGATGAACTATTTTTAAATTAACTTTTGAGGGGATTTCCCTGAAGGGCTGCTGCATGTCACAGCGGGGTCAACCCTCTAGACACTCCCACGAGGCCCCCTGGTCACCCAGGGGCACCTTTGGCTGGGAGAAGCAGATACCCTTTCTCTTTGGAGCTGAAAAACTCAGTCTCTCATTTACCTATGAAAACAACAGTTCAGTTCCTCACGCGAATGCACACAGACAAACCAAACTGAGATTAATGTTGGGAGAAAAGCAATAAAGAAGACCCTTTAGAACGCATCTTCAAACTAGAATTAGGATCCTTAAACAACAACCTCCTAGGAGAGAAAAGAAAAAAAAATACAGCCAAGACCACTTCCTGTAAACTGTATTCAGCCACCCATAACTTTGTAGCTCTCATCGAGGTCAAATCCTCTCACAGTGCAAGGTCATCTATGGTACCCCCCAAAGCCAAAGAGGTCAGGTAATGCAATACAGGAAAACAGAGCTTTAGACCTAAGAAGAACCTGCCCACGACTCTTGAAACTCCACAATGAAGACAGAACACCCCAAAAGCGGTGAGTGGTGCCCTTGTTCTGAATTATTTAAAGGGGTTCAAGTCATTAGAAGCCTTCTCTAGAGTCCTTGGTACTGGAGATGGCAAAGGGGGAAGGAGGTATAGGGCGGAAGAAAAGTAAATGAAGGAACAATTGCTTTTTTAAGACAGAAAGCAAACACATGGTTTTATGTTTGATCTTTTTTCCCCCTTTGCAGCTGCAAGGAATTTTAGCCAAATTAGAGAGGCCTTGTTACCCACAATTTGGAATTCTCACTCGGATTTGACCAAGTCAGGCTGAGTTGGTCAAATCCAATTAGAGAAAGACAAGAACAAACAACGACAACAAAATCCCCAACAATATATCACTGAGCACTCTGACGGAAAGGAGAAATTAAGACCAGCTGGTTGTCACGTTAGCCAAGACAGAACCCCAGTTCATTTACTTACCTAGGGAAGGGTCTCAGGTTGAAAACAGCAGGAAAAGAAACTCATCTTCTCTGTTGGAAGTGAGCTCAAACTCCATAAAGGAGTTACCTGCCTTCCATCGTCATGGAAGCAGGAGAACTGGCCCTCCTTGTTGGAAGCAAGTAAAACTCCAAAAAAAAGGAGGAGAAGTTGTACAGCAAAATAAACTTTATATCTTGACCAATTTGGGGAGATTAGGGAGTCTCTGGAGGGGGTGCTCCCAGACATCAGCAAATTATCCTATTGATTTGAGCCATAAAGTTAGCTCATGCCAATACCAAGCACCAATAGATTTGTCAAAGGTCAGAATCCCTCTGTGGTTACCAAAATGTGAACCTAAAAATTTGAGACACGTCTCAGTTAATTTAGAAAGCTTATTGCGCCAAGGTTGACGATGCGCATTTGTTTGCCAGCCTCAGGAAGTCCTGACCACATGTGTCCAAGGTAGTCAGAGCACAGCTTAGCTTTTTTTTATGTATACATTGTAGGGCGACATGAGACATCAATCAACATATGCAAGATGAACACTGGTTTGGTCTGGGAAGGTGTGACAACTAGAAGCAAAATGGGACAACTTGAAGCGGGGAAGGGCTTCCAGGTCATAGGTAGATAAGAGACAAACAGTTGCATTCTTTTGAGTTTCTGATTACCCTCTCTGAGTTTCTGATGAGCCTCTTCAAAGGATGCAATCAGATATGCATTTGTCTCAGTGAGCAGAGGGGAGACTTTGAAGAGAACGGGAGGCAGGTTGGCCCTAAGCAGTTCCCAGTTTGATATTTTGCTTTAGCTTAGTGATTTCAGGGGCCCAAGATATTTTCCTTTTGTAGACCTATCTCAAATTTTCAGGGTTTGCATTTCGGTAACCATGGAGGGATTCTGGGTGGAGATGTCCCTGACCTTTGGCAAACCTCCTATCGGAGCTTGGTACTGACATGAGCTAACTTTATGGCTCAAACCAATAGGACAATTTGCTGAGGTCTGGGAGCACCCCCTCCAAAAAATCCCTGATCTCCCAAAATTTGGTCAAGATCTAAAGTTTATTTTGCTGTACAACTCCCTATTTTTTTGGAGTTTTACTTGCTTCCAACAAGGAGGGCCAGTTCTCCTGCTTCCATGACAATGGAAGGCAGGTAACTCCTTTATGGAGTTTGAGATTGTTTCCAACAGGGAAGATGAGGTTTTCTTTTTTTCCTGCTTCTAAGATGGTAGAGAGTATCAGCCTGAGACCCATCCCTAGGTAAGTAGCCGAATTGGGGTTCTGTCTTGGCTAAAGTTATCAACCAGCTGGTCTTAATTTCTCCTTACCATTAGAGCACTCAGTAATCATATAGTTGTGTGATTGTTTGTTTTACTGAACTGTTTGTTGTTGTTGTTGTTGTTGTTTGTCTCTGTTTTTGTTGTTTTTTTCAGTCTTTTTCCCATTGGGTTTGACCAACTCTATCCAACTTTATCAAATCTGAAGAAAAGTTCCAAATTATTGGGAACAAGACCTCTCAGATGGTTAAGTTCCCCCCAACACACACACACACACACACACACACACACACACACACACAAGGTGTGTGGTGGGGGAGAAAGATGCCAGCCAAAAGAAAAAAAAAGAGGAAACATTTTTTATTTTGACTACTAAAGGGACTTTATTACATAACAAGACCACCTTTTTGCTAGCCAGACCAAATTGAAAGAGCAATGTCTGTATTTCTGAAACAGCAGCAATTTGTCGCAGGTGAAATATGGTAATGAGATTTAAAAACATTTTTTTAAAGGAGCTCAACTGTTAAAGTCAGCTTAATTAAAAGCTAACATCCAAGGGATGTGTGTGTGTGTGTGTGTGTGTGTGTGTGTGTGTGTGTGTGTGTGTGTGTGTGTATTTAAAAGGCCTTCTTCATGTTCTTCATGTTTTTGGGTTTTTTGTCTCTCCTAGGACCTTGTCCTTTTTTTGAGCAAAAGTTTTTTGTTTTTTCTTAGTTGACTGAGGTCTGTTTTTCTTTATTTACTTCTGCTGTCTCTCCTTTCTCTTGCACCCTCTGCTGCATGAGAGACCTAAAATAGTTTATAAGAGACTGGGGTTCCTTAAAGAAAACCAAGAAGGTGCCAGACTCCCTTTGGGTTCCCATGGAACCCCAAATGTGTAAACAGAAAAGTTTGTCTCAGTTTTGTTTTTTTTTTTTGAGACAGAGTTTCATCCTTGTTGCCCAGGCTGGAGTGCAGTGGTGCAATCTCAGCTCAATAAACCTCTGCCTCCCAGGTTCAAGCGAGTCTCCTGCTTCTGCCTCCTGAGTAGCTGGGATTACAGGTGCCCACCACCACGCCTGGCTAATTTTTTGTAGTTTTAGTAGAGACAAGGTTTCATCATGTTGGCCAGGCTGGTCTCGAACTCCTAACCTCAGGTGATCCACCCACCTCAGCCTCCTGAAATGCAGGGATTACAGGTGTGAGCCACCACATGTGGGCTGTCTTAGCTTTTAAACTGCTTGCTTTTGTATTGTGTTACCTGATTTATTGACTAAAATAGTTATTTGAAACAGGCTACTCTTGGGTTTTTACAGAAGAGTGTAGTTTAGACACTTAGAAACATCTTTGTTTAAAAAAAAAATTAGGTGCACTGTAAAAGCATCACATGATCCAGCCTCATAATAATTCTCCCTTTTTGGAAACCCAGGATTCAGTGTGGGCTCTGTCCAGAGCTCAGAGGTCCAGTTACAATATAGGTAGTCCCTGTCTAAATAAAATTGGTCTCCTTATATAATCCAATGGTAGATTTTTATAATTTTATGTTTGATTTGGCATCCATCTTTAACCTCCCTCTAGCACGCCAGACTTGTTCTCTCCATATCATATGTTGTAAATTTTGCTATTTGATTTTCACCAGAGTTGTTTCCTTTAATATGCAAATTTAAGACTAGCTAACAACTGCCTAGGGTTCTGAAACAGGTTATTAAGAATCTGAAAGTCTGAGATAAAGAAAGAAAAAGTCTTTTTAAATCGGTAAGATGTACTTCTATCAGCGTGCCTAATATGTCTATGTATTTATGTGTTGTGTACACAATGTTTCACTAGTAAAAATATATAAAGGAGCTCAATTAATTGGCTTAAAAAATAAAAGTACTTAGATGCTAAAGAAAAAAGACTAGTCAAATGCCTTTCAAGTTCACACCACTTAAGTCAAATCTTTAATACGCTGGATTTTAAATCATTGGTAAAATAATACTAGAAATGTCTTAAGAATTTGCCAGCATCCATTTTTGTTTGCATTTGTTAATCAAGCAATTTCCTACTTATCTCTGCCAAATAATATAAGGTGTCAAAATTTGGCATAGGGGTTGCAAAACTATAAAGGCAGCCCAAAACAGAATGGTCTTTATTTGTGTAATCTTTAATAAAGAAGACTTTAGGCCAGTGCTGTAATCCCAGCACTTTGGGAGGCTGAGGCGGGTGGATCACGAGGTTAGGAGATCGAGACCATCCTGGCTAACACGGTGAAATGCCGTTTCTAATAAAAATACAAAAATTTAACCGGGCGTTGTGGTGAGCACCTGTAGTCCCAGCTACTCAGGAGGCTGAGGCTGGAGAATGGCATGAACCCGGGAGACGGAGGTTGCAGTGAGCTGAGATTGCACCACTGCACTCCAGCCTGGGCAAGAGAGCAAGACTCCATCTCAAAAAAAAAAAAAAAAAGAAGACATTAATATTTGTTTAATGATCCATAGCTACAGCTTGAATTTAGTAAGATTACCATAAATTCTAATCCTGTGGCTTTAGACAGTCTAGTCCACAGGCAGTAAGGAGGTTTGTTTTGGGAAAGGGCTCTTATCATTTTTGTTTCAAAGCTAAACTATAAACTAAGTTCGTTCCTCCCAAAGTTAGCTCAGCCTCCAACCAGGAATGAACAAGGACGGCCTGGAGGTTAGAAGCAACAAGGAGTCAGTTAGGGCAGATGCTTTTTACTGTCTCAGTTATAATTTTGCAAGAGCAGTTTCATAACGTTAAATGATGAATATCACAGTTTTCATAAATAAGTAAATGATTAAAATAAAATAATTAGGTAAATGTATTAGGATAAATACTTGCAGACAAATGTCATAATTTAGAATCTAAAGTTATATTAAATTAGATAATAGATATTTCATATTTGGGTATTTTCCAATAAAAATATATTGAAGGAAAACATTCTTGCTAAAAAAAATGGTATCCTTTTAAAAAGGTGAATAGTTTTTGTCTAATTCAAAGCTTAAAGTTTATGTATGAAACAAGATAGAAAGTTATAAAAATACAGAGGATTTTTTGGTAAGAAAGCTTAAAGAGAAATAATTTCATATTAGAAAGAATCTTGTATGGTAAATTTAGTCCTAGAGTAAAATGACTGGTTGTTTAAGATGCAGGGAAGTTGAGGACAAACGAGAAAATCCACGTAATGAATGGTCTATGTAAGTCACAATAAGAGGATTTATATGTAAAAAAACAAAAACAAAAACTTTTATATGATCAAGTTGTCATATTATTATTAAGTTTTGGTTTCCTTAGGAAAAAAAATTGAGATTAAACTTTTTTTGTGTGGTTTTTTTTTTGGAGATGGAGTTTCACTCTTGTTGCCCAGGCTGGAGTGCAGTGGCACAATCTCGGCTCACTGCAACCTCTGCCTCCTGGGTTCAAGCGATTCTTCTGCCTCAGCCTCGAAGTAGCTAGGATTACAGGCACCCACCACCATACGAAGCTAATTTGTTATATTTTTAGTAGAGACAGGGTTTCACCATGTTGACCAAGCTGGCCTTGAACTCCTGAACTCAGGTGATCCACCCACCTCAGCCTCCCAAAATGCTGGGATTACAGGTGTGAGCCACCATACCCAGCCTTAAACATTTTTAAATTAAGGTTATTCCATTCACGTATCTCTCTGTATGCACTTTTAAAGTACTTGTGACACTGAATTACAGGACTTTGACTCCTGGGTGTAAAAAGGACACCAAGTCCTGCTATATTTTAAACACTGACAGCAATTAAAGCCCCAGTAGAAGATGCCAATCAAAATAAACTGCATTATTGAAACACAGAGCCAGAAATTAAAGCTATTCAACTCCTCGGGGACAGGCATGGTGGTACACGCCTGTAATCCCAGCACTTTGGGAGGCCAAGACATGTGGATCACCTGAGGTCAGAAGTTCAAGACCAGCCTGGCCAACATAGCGAAACTCCATCTCTACTAAAAATACAAAAATTAGCCAGGCATGGTGGTGAGTGCCTGTAATCCCAGCTACTCTGGAGGCTGATGCAGGAGAATAGCTTGAACCCAGGTGGAGGTTGCAGTGAGCTGAGATTGCACCACTGCACTCCAGACTGGGCAACAGAGCGAGACTCCATCTCAAAAATAAATAAATAAAAATAAAATAAAATAAATAAAGCTATCTAACTCCACAAGGTCCAGGGACAATCACAGAAGAGGTAGGCTTGTGAGATTATAAGGGCTGATTTTGAGAGATAAAATAAGTTGTTTCTCTATAAATTAATCATTAATGTCAAAGACACACTGATGCAAGACCAGCATATGGGCCTGTGCCAGATTAACAAGGTTTTCTTGAAGCATCAACCAACTCCTAAATAAAAGTTATAAAGGCTTACGGAAGTTGTATCTTATGATCAAGATTAAAATGTTATAGATCATTCATAAAATTTTGAAAAGCAAATTAAATTGGCTTCATGCTGTTTTTATTAGGGCTTATTGTTTGGAACACTAAGTCACCTCTCTCAAAGAATGAAGGCTTTTGCCTTTTTTGAAATCCTTGAGTTATCACCTTGGTTAAATGAATGATCCTGTTTTGTGATATAAAGTGTTTTAAACCTTTGATACTTGACAAACTTTCCAAAATCAAATTATAAATTATGTCTTTTTCTGACCTAATTAATCCTTTAAGACATTAGGTTTGCTAAAGTCCAAAAACGACATAGTTTGGCTTATTTGGTATAAAAGTTATACAGGAAGCATTGTCAAGTATGAAATGGTATTTGGTTTTCTTTAGGCTGTATTTGTATAAATATGTTATTGGTATGTGTACCAAAATTATGGGAAACTGCTATAATTCTGATATAATTTAATGTATGTTATCAATAATATTTATAATTCTTATGTTAAATTATACTGTGCCACAAAGGTAACAAATTTCCTTGTCAATTGTGTCTTTGACTATGGCTGTCCTAAAACTTTTTATCATCCACAGGCAATTGTTGTCTTGTTTTGGTCCTCTTTACGGTGGTTTTATAATCAGCTATAGAACTCTAACAGGTGTTCTTAAATACAGGGTTCTGATAACGTTGGAGACTGTGTCATCAGAATAGAGGAAAAAATTTTCAGGACTCTCATGGAGAGCTGAAATGTTCATGAATATCAAGCAGAACAGGAGTAAACTGTAAACTGAACTGACAGAAGACTAAAGTAATCTTTTTAATGTTTTTCTTAAAACATTGCTGATCCTTTGTTTTGTTTTTTAGAGTTAAGAAAACTTTTAAGTTATTACAGCTTTTAAGAATTGAGTAAAGTATACTCCTATGAACAAAATTTCAAGCATATTTGTTTCTCTCTACCTGATTTATCCAGAATTTGGAAACTATCTGTGAGCATTCTTAATTTATGATAATACAGTTATTTGCATAAGTGCAATAAGAATCTGTTTTCATTTGTAACATGACACAATTGGAGAAACTGGTTATTTTACCAAGACTGACTGGAACGGTGAGCTTTCCTTTAAGGAATCAAACTTGACTTATTGACCCAATAAATGCCCCTTGGAAAAACTGGCCTCATACTTTTGTCTACAGAGTCCCCGAACAGGGTTCCTGACCTGTGGCAAGTAAAGAATATCACTTTCTGACATGTCCAGGAGCCCCAAGTTTATCTTGGATCCTCAAGAGGAGAGGATCACCCAACTCACAGATATTTAATGGCACAAATTCGTGGCTGGGCTCAGCTTTAAAAAAGTCTTATCTGAGATTCCTCCCATGGATCAATGTTCCATCAAAGCCAATTTAAAAGCCTATGTAAAAAGTAATTATTCTTGCTGCACTGTATACAAATAATTAGGCCAAGCATAATAAAGCAAACCAGTCCTACCATGATTTGTCTTTAGTAAAAATGGGAAACTGAAGAGAGAAAAGATTATGTTTCTTTTTTGTTGTCATTTTGTTTTTTTGAGACAGTCTCGCTCTGTCACCCAGGCTGGAGTCCAGTGGTGCAATCTCAGCTCACTGCATGCTCCACCTCCCAGGTTCAAGCAGTTCTCCTGCCTCAGCCTTCTGAGTAGCTGCAATTACAAGCGTCCACCATCATGCCCAGCTAATTTTTGTATTTTTAGTAGAGATGGGGTTTCACCATGTTGGCCAGGCTGGTCTCAAACTCCTGACCTCATGATCCATCCACCTCGGCCTCCCAAAGTGCTGGGATTACAGATGTGAGCCACCACACCCAGCCAAAAAATTATGTTTCAAAAACTACAGTACACCTGTTGTTAGATTCTAGTCTTGCCTAATGTTTTTCAATTTTTACTATTTTCTGCAGTTTGGACCGAATTCTAATTTTTCTTGGCTACAAGTCTTCAAAATAATGTTTGCATTTTTTAAATTTTTTTCCCATTTTTCCTAATTTGGAATAAGCTAGACAACTTAAACTTCAGAAGAAAATAACAGCAATCTATTTACATACATAAGCCACTTTTTTTTTTTTTTTTTTTTTTTTGAGACGGGATTGTGCTCTTGTTGCCCAGGCTGGAGTGCAATGGCACGATCTCGGCTCACGGCAACCTCCGCTTCCCAGGTTCAAGCAATTCTCCTGCCTCAGCCTCCTGAGTAACTGGGATTACAGGCATGCACCACCATGCCCGGCTAATTTTGTATTTTTTAGTACAGACGGGGTTTCTCCATGTTGGTCAGGCTGGTCTCAAACTCCTGATCTCAGGTGATCCGCCTGCCTCGGCCTCACAAAGTGCTGGGATTACAGGTGTGAGCCACCGCGCCCGGCCACATAAGCCACTTTCATGTTTGCCTACTGATGTTTGGACTTCAGAGTAGTGTGGCCTGTATCGATTTTCCAGGATTGCTCTTTTCTTTGTTGTTGTTTTTCTCCTTCCTTCTCCTATTTTGTCTTCCTAGGACTTGACACTTCACAACCTGCTAAAAAATGAACTTCCTGGGGCCGGGCGCAGTGGCTCACGCCTGTGATCCCAGCACTTTGGGAGGCCAAGGCGGGTGGATCACAAGGTCAGGAGATGGAGAGCATCCTGGCTAACACGGTGAAACCCCATCTCTACTAAAAATACAAAAAATTAGCTGGGTGTGGTGGAAGGCGCCTGTAGTCCCAGCTACTCGGGAGGCTGAGGCAGGAGAATGGCGTGAACATGGGAGGCGGAGCTTGCAGTGAGCCGAGATCGCGCCACTGCACTCCAGCCTGGGAGACACAGCGAGACTCCGTCTCAAAAAAAAAAAAAAAAAGAGCTTTCCTAGTAACTCAGGACCTGCCCGTCTAGGAATAAACCATCCTAGCCATGAGAGATCAGACAAAACCTGGGACCAGAGACTCATTTTCTTCTAAAATACTTTCTCTAAAAGATTTTTAAAAAGAAATGGGGGGAAATGTGGAAGGAAAATAAATCTTGGGGCCCCCAGATCACTAAGCTAAAAGGAAAAGCCAAAGTGGGAACTGCTCAGGGCCAACGTGCCTCCCATTCTCTTCAAAGTCTCCCCTCTGTTCACTGAGATAAATGCGTATCTGACTGCCTCCTTTGGAGAGGCTCATCAGAAACTCCAAAGAATGCAACCATTTGTCTCTTACCTGCCTGTGACTTGGAAGTCCCCTCCCCACTTGGAGTCTTCCTGCCTTTGCTTCGAGCCGTCCTGCCTCTCCAGACCGAACCAATGTTCGTCCTGTATATGCTGACTGATGTCTCATGTCTCCCTACAATGTATAAAGCCAGACTGTGCCCTGACCACCTTGGGCACATGTCATCAGGACCTCCTGAGGCTGGGTCACGGGCGCGCGTCCTCACCCTTGGCAAAGTAAGCTTTCTAAATTAACCGAGACCTGTCTCAGATTTTGGGGGTTCACACCGGCATGGTGACCCCCATGGGCTCTGTACCACATCTTCTCTGATCATGAATCCCCTCCTCCCCAAAGATACCTGGCCACACCCCAGGGAGGCAACACCCCCAAGTGCCATAGCTCAGAGTTTTGTGCCTGAATCATCACCAGCAAAACAAAAGATCAGCAAGCATCCAAGTGAGCACTTTGCCCGGCGGCCTGGATTTCCCATGGCCGGTGGTCAAGACTAGGCCTCACTAGCGCAGGCAAAGTCTCTCCTCTGTTCTGGGCGGCTCCTTGAATCACCCAGGTGGGTGCCGGTGGCACCACACACTACCGTCCCCTTTGTCCCCAGGGCTGTTGATTTGTTCCACCCACAGGCCAAGCAAGCTGACACAAGCGAGGTGAGCCTCCCACACTTGCCCAATCCCAGGAAAATAAATGCGAGGCTCAGGAAGGCTGCTGTCCAGAGCTGTGGGGAAGTGACTCGGGGTTTCCCTCCTGCAGGCCGTGCTCAATGAAGCCTGGGACACCCGGAGCCAAAGCTCCCCGGCCTTAGTGTGGGACGTGCAGCCTGCAAGGGCTGCTGCAGTGAGCCCATCCTACCAGGCAGTGAGACCAGCAGCCGAGGAGCCTGTGCCCTGGGCTCCCCGAGGGCCTTCGGCTGCAATGCCTCCCATGTCTCACCCACAGAGTCTCAGCTGGGGTCAGGCACACCCGCCCTGGCCAACCTCAGGGGGCCCCAGGGCAGCCAGGGGGGCCCTAGCTTGGCCACCAGCTAATCAAGTGAGCCTGATTCCCCAGCCCCTGGGCCTCTTCTTCACAATATGGTGACAATGTCCACAGGAGGGGGCACCTAGGATGGTCCAGGCCAGGCAGCCGGCCCCACACCTCTCAGCCCTGTGACGGGGTGTCCTCGGCCAGTGTCCTGGCAGCTGGTCTTAAGTCACCCCTTAAAGGAAGGTAACTGAATTCATGGCGGCACACGCCCCGGGGAGGCAGGGACCTGCCAGCGCAGGGACGGCTTCAAACTGCCCTGGAATCACCCCAAACAGGATGGCGAGCAGGAGAAGGAAAACGCAAGGCATTCTTGGCCACACCCACCACCCCTCCAAACCTAAGTGGGAAGAAATCCACCTCCCCTCTGTTTACAGAAGGGAGACAGCACAGCAGAGCCCAGCCTCCCCCTCACCACCCAGAGCCCCGGGAGCATCCTGAAGCGCACGCACGACCAACGCTCCAGCAAGCGCCTGGCACTCCCACCCACACGGCCCAGCCACGGGCCTGAGCCGCAGACCGAGGCTGGGAGGTCCGAAGCCCGGCAGGTCTCGCCCTCCCCGGCCGTCACGCGGACACTCGAGCGTCTCCACGCCACAGTGTTGGGGGGCAGCTTTCTCACTGGGCCCCACATCCCAGAACCCCCAAACACCCAGAAGCAGCACCAGGCCTGGGCAGGAGGGGCCCCCTACTTCCGAAACGAAGCCAAGGCAGGTGAATTCAGGGAAGCCTGAGTAGGAACAGCCTCCAAATCCAAGTCACTTCCTTCGAAAGACAAACAAAACCCACTCCTGTCAGTCTCTCAGAATAGCCACAGATGAAGCGCTTTGTCCACCTGGGGGGTCCAGTTGCCCCCCTTACCTCTGCAAGCCGCCCAGCATGGACATCATCTTGGCCTCTGGCCTCCAGCGAGGGGACAGTCGAGGCTTGAGCTCCCCTGAGGTCCCACCGCCGCGGCCCCTGCCGGCTCTGGGCTCCCCGGGGCGCAGGCACAGGCAGGGTGCGGCTGTGGGGCAGGTGAACTGGAATCCCCAGAAGCTCACCTGCCTCCTGGGACGGGAGCCACGCCCTCTCCCCGCACCTCCATCGGAGGGCTTGGTTTTAACTGTTCTGTTCTCGGGAAGAACTGGCTGAGGGAGTCTGGGGAGCCCTCGATGGGCCCCTGTGTTCCCCAGGCCCTGGGAGGACCTGCCTGGGGCCTACCCCTGCTCCCCTGCCCCACCCTCAGTGTCCATCCCCCCGGGGGGCTTGGAGGGAGCTGTCCCCACAAGGGACGGGCTTGGTGGGCTCCAACAGCACAGCGAGGGCTTCTGGACTCAGAACTCAGGACCTGACGCAGGCGAGAGGGCAGAGGGCCCTGTGGCCACTGCAAGGATGAGCGAGGAAAGCTCAGCCCAGTTCCCAGCTTCCTCCCCCTCCTCCTCCTCCTGAGCCTGCTTCACACCAAAAGAAAATCTGACTTTTTAAAATCTTGGGCTGGACAATAAGTTTGAAACAGGACATGGAGGTGGAAAATAAATATAAATATTTGTTTGATTTTACTGCAAGAAAGTTCATTTCCCTTTTCAGGAAATAGATATTAATTCCGAGACAAGCAGCCAGGGAAATGCTGCAACATTGTGACCAGGCGCTACAGTGAATCCACAGGAAAACGCAAATGCTCCTCAGAGCTACGGGCCATGCGCCATGAGTCACCACCACCCTTGCCGCATCCCACCAGCCCTGGTGCCCACCATGCCCTCCGACGCCAAGCTCTCCACACGGCTGGTCACCTTCCCACAACCCCTCCCTGTCGGTGCCAGCTGAGCCTGGATTCCGGGACTGGCCCCAGCCCAAGGCAGCCTCCCTGCCCCAGCCAGTGCCTGGCTCGGATGGGTGCAGGCCCCATAGCCATGGAGGCAGAAACAAGGCTGGGCTGAGGGGGTCAGAGGAGGGGCCGAGCACACATGGACCTCCCTGGCATCAGAGACGCTGGGCTGGGCGGCTGCTGGCGAAAGGCCCAGAGACCCCCGGCGTCCCTTCCCCATTTACCTCCACCTGCAGCCCAGGGGCCTGGCATCTCCGCCCCCGCCTAGGCATCACCCTCCCAGCTGCTCTGTAGACCTCCAGAGCCCGAGTCTGTGGGAGGGTCCAGCAGAGCAGCTCCCGGTGCTAACGGCAGGCGGGAGGGATGCCGGGGCCTTGCTGGCACGGCTGGGTGGCTCTCCACCGGCGTGCCCTGAATCCTCCGCATTCCACTATCCAGAGACATCCGTGTGGGTGTTCACTCCACCATTAAGGAGCCTCCCTGCTGCTTCCTCCACCCACCCTGCCCAGAGCACCACAGGCTCAGCCTAGGAACAAAGAAGATGGCGCCTCATGGGTCCTTACCCCAGAATCACCTTGGCCGAGCCATGTGTTACAAACGGTGGGGCCGGTGGAGAGCAACCTGCCAGGGACACACGCCTGAGGGTCATGGCCTGAGGGTCACGGCCAGGCACCTCCCTACACACGCCTGAGGGTCACGACCAGATGCCTCCCTCCCAGGTCAAAGTCCCCAGCTCTTCAGATCCCAAGTGACTTATGGGGCCTGAGCAAGAAGTGTGGGCCTGGGCAGGGGGTCCTCAGCCACCAGCCACCTTCACCCCCTGCTGGGGCAGACAAGGGCAGTGCAGTGTGGTGTGGAGCGGTGGCCCCAGCCCCAGGCTGGGAAAGGGACGGAGGCCCGGTGGCCAGAGGGAGGAGGCTGCCTGTTGCCAGTGGGGCCCTGCTGGGAGCCCCAGGGAGTCAGGGTGTCTGCCCGGCCCCAGCTCCCCGCTAAGAATCAGCCGTTCTGGCAGCCTGCCTGGTCCACAGTGACTCAGGAACACCAATCAAATGTACACGTTGTTTGTCAGAGCAGATGCCCACGCCCCCATGGCAGAGCCCTAACCCCTGGGGTGCAGGTGGGGCTGGCTGGAGGCCCCTCAGCTGCTTCGTGTAAGGGACAGGTCCACATGCCCAGGAACCCGCCTCCATCGGCATCGGCATCGCCATGCCCATGTGCTCCAGTGTGTGGCCTGGTCCCACTAGGAGGGCCGCACCCACCAGACCCCAGGCCGGCGGGGAGCAGCGGGAAGCAGCCGGAAGCAGCCGGGAGCAGCCGGGAGCAGCCGGGAGCAGCCGGGGAGCAGCGCGGAGCAGCCGGGAGCAGCCGGGGAGCAGCGCGGAGCAGCCGGGAGCAGCCGGGAGCAGCCGGGGAGCAGCGCGGAGCAGCCGGGAGCAGCCGGGAGCAGCCGGGGAGCAGCGCGGAGCAGCCGGGAGCAGCCGGGAGCAGCCGGGGCGCACGCACGTTACCCTCTTCAGCCGACACTGCAGGCGGGTGGGCAAGCCCAGGGCCACCTCGGGGCAGGGGCAGGGGTGGCCTAGCTCAGAACAGAGCAGACAAAGGATGGAGTCAGCTACTGGGTCTCAGATCCCGGGTCCGGGGCTGCAGGAAGTCTCCTGCCCCGGGCAGGCAGTGGTCGACTGTGGGCTGGGGGCTGGCAGGAGGTGGGGGCCCTACAGAACTCCCAGCCAGTCCTTCACCAGTCCAGGGCCACCCATCCGCCCACGTCCACAGAGGGCCGAGGCCACAGCCCCCAGCACTGTGCTTTGAAGTGGGCCCTGCTCCACGGTCTCTGCTTTCCGGAGTCAAGGGGCAAACCCTCACCACCAGGAAGAACAGGTTTCACCCCTTCCACCGGTGACGCTGAACATCCCTGGCCGCTGTGCATCCCATTCCCTCCCTGTCCCCAGGGCCCCAGGGCCCCAGGGCCATGGAACCCGGAAGGTGGCTCCAGGTGCCACACACTCTGCCAGAAACAAAGGGAGCATCACCTCGCTTCCTGGCCTCTGTTTGCACAGCCGCTGGCACAGGGCCTGTGGGGAGAGGGCGAGGCAGGAGCCAGGAGGCCGTCTGAGGACCTGCCCACAGCCCAACAGGACCCCAGCCCTGTCAGGCCGCACCCGGGCACACCCAGGAGGCACCTCCGTGCCCGTCCACCAGGCCGGGCACTGTTCTAGAAACTTCACAGCAACTCTTGATCTCCCAGAAGGGCAGGTGGGGAGACAGGGCCCATGCTCCCTCGAGAGGATCCCCCTCTGGGGGTGGGTGCAGGAGGGCAGAGCCTTTGACTGGGGCTGCCAGGACCATGACCCCCACCAGCCCTGGTGGCCTCCTGGGTCCTGCCCTGGTCTGTCCTCCCCACACCCCTGAGGTCCAAGGGGCAGTGCTGGGGAGCATTGCCAAGGGCTTGCGCCCACCCTGGGTCTAACCGGCTACCAAAGCGAGGAGGGGCCCGTCCCGGGGCCTCAGCCTGGGAGCAGACAGCCGCCCCAGCTCCTTGCCTGTGGGGTCCAAGGAAAAGTGAGTGGGAGGGCTCAGGTCTGCGATGTTCCACCAGGAGGAACCCGGCCCAGGGCCTAGGTGTCAGGAGGGCTCTCCTAAGACAGCCCCAAGCTTCCCAGCCCCTCCACCTGCCCCTAACCCTCAACTCAGGCTCCTGGTCCACCCCAAGGGCCCCCAGCCCTCCCCGTCCCAGGCAGCGCCACATTCTAGCAGCTATTTGCTCTCAGCCTCCCTGACCAGCTCCTTTTTATTTTTCCAGAGAGGGTCTCGCTCTGTCACCCAGGCTGGAGTGCAGTGGTGCAGTCACGTGGGGCTCCCCACAGCCTCGACCTCCTGAGCTCAGGCTTGTCCCTCCTCCCCTGTAAGAGCCTCCTGTAGCTGGAACTCTAGGTGCATGCCACCACGCCTGGCTATGTTTAATTTTTTGTAGAGGCAGAGTCTCACCATGTGTGCCCAAGCTCTTCTCAAACTCCTGGGCTCAAGCAATCCTCCCACCTCGGCCTCTCAAGGTGCTGGGATTCCAGGCGTGAGCCACCGCGCCCGGCCCTGGACCGGCTCCTCGAGGAATCATTTTTCACTCCTCTGCGTCGTTTGGGTGGGTGTGGGGGTGGACACGCCTACCACACAGGCAGCTTCAGGGTCCCAGAAGGTCAGTGGCACCCCAAGGGACCCAGGCCGAGGGTAGGGCCTTTTCAGGTCACAGGTGCTCAGAGGCAGCAGAACAGGGCCTAAACCCCGAGTGCTCAGGAAAGCAGCCGGCGTGAAGCCACATCACTGGAGGGCCAACGCGCCGGGCCAGGTGGGCAGAGCCCTGGTCGCTGATCGTTAACGTGCCTGCCATCTGGGTCCAGACACACTGCCCTGCACGCCTGTCACCTCTGCCTCCATGTGGGCGAAAGTACCTAGGTGTCGAGGCAAGAGACTGAAGGCACAAACTGTTTCAGTATAATAAAGAAAATAGTTGGAATAAGAATAGTCATAAGACAAATTAGATATAGAGATGATCATGGACAATTATCAATCATTATTATAAACATTATTAATCATTAGCTTTTAATATTACTCTTTGTTGCATTTCACACTCCTCCTGTACTCCTGGTTCCTCTTTGAAGTTCGTAGCAGATAGCGGTAAAATAAATAGTGAAAGTCTTAAAGTCTTTGATCTTTCTTGTAAGTGCAGAGAAGAAAATGCTGACGTTTGCTGCCTTCCATCTCTGCTTCGGCTACCTAAAAGGGAAGGGCCCCCTATCCTGTAATCACATGACTTACTTCACCTTGTCAATCACTGAGAAGATTCACCCTCCTTACCCTGCCCCCTTGTCTTGTATGCAATAAACATCAGTGGGCCTAGCCCTCTGGGACCACTACCGGTCCCCGCGTCTTGATGGTAGTGGTCCCCAGGGCCCAGCTGCTTTCTCTTTATCTCTTTATCTTGTGTCTTTATTTATTACAATCCCTCATCTCCACAGACAGGGAAAACACCCGCTAAGCCCCGTAGGGCTGGACCCTACACCTCCACACTGCCAGGATCCTGATGGACGTCTTCAGGGGCCTGCGGCGTCCCAGGAGCCCCAAACCCCAAACGCTTCCTCTGGGCTCTGAGTCCACAACCGTCAGACACCCCTGGGTCCCAACCACTTGCCCTTCTGCTTACAGGAAACTGGCTCCCCCAGGGGCTCTCCCAGGGGCCAGCCGTCCTGGGGGAGGGGAGGGGTGGGCAGTCTCCTCCCCCAGACTCCACTCTCCCAGGGGCTGAGACCACCAGGCCCACCCCTTCTCCCCTCTCCCCTGCTGTACACAGGCAGCTCTGGCCCTGCCTGGGGCCCCTCCCGCCACTCTCCTGGCCCCCTCCTTGGCCTCAGCTCAGGGGCCCTGGTTGTGTAACATCTTCTCAGATTGCAGCAGCTTAGAGGTCTTAATGTGACAATCACCAGCTTCTAATCCGAACACAAAGGCCGCCCCTGAACACCCACCCCACCCCAACGACCCTGGCTGGAGCCGCTGCAGAATTCCGTCAGAACCTGCCAGGCCGGAGCCGCTGCGGAAGGAACGGGGTCAGAACCCGCCTTCCTCCCCACACACTTGTGCTCCTGATGGCTCTTTCCGCGTGGCTGCAGGCCTCGTCAGAGCCTCCAGCTGGGAGGTTGGGACGGTGTGGAATTCTTTGCGCGTCTCTTACACACACCTGACCACGGACACTCAACGCCGTCGCACGGCCGTTGGGGGAGCTGTCTCCGGGGCACCAAGGCCGGTGGCCTGCCTCACGCAGATTTGCCGCGTTCTCCTGCGTCGGAGTCATTCGGAGGCTGTGTGAACCCGCGGGGGCTGCGAGCACACGGCCTGCCTGGATGTGATCGGGTCTCATCAGATTTTCCTGCTGTTAGGTAGAGAAATCTAACAGGTTTCCGGCTTGTGAAAACTGGCCTCCCAGCCACCACGCAGTGTGGGTTTTCCTCATGGCAGACAGGCAGTTCTTCGGGCCAGCTCGGGCCAGCCAGGTGTCTCACCGGCACCTGCTTTGCCTGGCTGTGTTGTATTTCACATATCTAAAGGCACAAAAGAAAAGCCTGAGGGGGATCTAAGAAGCCCCTCTCCCCATTGCTGGATAAACTGGAGGTGAACATGGCAGGGCAGGGCAGCAGCGGAGACGGCAGGACCCAGCCACGGAGCTCCAGGAACAAGCGCCCACAGCTGGCAGCAGGGCTGTCATGGGCAGGACGTGCCCGGCACTGGCCTGCTCCGGCCCAACCGTCACCGCAGCCTCCTGGAGCCGGACCCCCAGGGAAGAGCAGCCACGGCCTCTTCCTCCTCCAACAGTCCTATACTGTGTCTGCTTCCCCAGTCCCCGACTGTGTCTGCTTCCCCAGTCCCCGACTGTGTCTGCTTCCCCAGTCCCCAGAGGCCCAGCGGAAGGCAGTGTGGATGCAGAGGTCTTGCTCTCCCAGGGTCCAGAGGGCACTAGAGGGAAAAATTCCTCCTCCCCCCTCTGCAGGCGCTGCCAGCGGGTGTCCCTCAGCAGGCAAGGCCAGGCCTCTGCAGCCCCACAGCCCATCCTGAGCCCAGATCCTCACGGGAAGCCCGGGGCTCTGGGCTTTTCCCTGTCACCCGGCTGGCCTCTCCAACAACAGGAGTGAGCATTTAGACCACGGCCAGGGCCGGAGGTCCTTAGGAAAGCAACGGACCCCAGGTCTGAGAATCACAAGTCCCTACCCAGGGTGGGACGTGGGGTCGTGCGGCCAGCACGGGCAGAAGCTTGAAAGCCCCCAAGTCACCCCTGGGCCAGCAGCAGCCACCCAGGGCAGGAGGGCAGGTGCACAGCCAGGGTCAGCGGGTCAGCAACTCACCCTGGCCTGCAGCCTACCCAGCACGGACCATGTGCCCAGTAGCAGAGCTAGAGGAACAAGCAGAAAAATGGCCGGCCCCCAATCAGAGGTCAGAGGGAAGGGCAGGAGCCGCCGGCTGACCTCGGGGGACACGGGCACACGCTGTGGGGCTTCGTGTCAGGCACCCACGGGGCCTGGGGTCTGCTCTGTGCAACAGATACTGTCGGGCTGCCCATGGGTACCCAGCCTGGGATGGCAGAACAGTGGCCAGAGCCCAGGGACAGAGCCGGGCCTTGGCCAGTGAGGCAGGACAGCCCCAGGTGCCCCCAGGCACAGCAGGAAGTAGCCCAGGCATCGGGCGGGACCCACTGGCTCTGCTGGGCCAGCATGAAAGTGCCCCTGATTTGTGCCTTCAAAGCATGCTGGATCGGCTGGACACAGAGGCTCGGGCCTGTAATCCCAGCACTTTGGGAGGCTGAGGTGGGAGGCCGCTGGAGGCCAGGAGTTCAAGACCAGCCTGGGCAACACAGGGACACCTCATCTCTACAAAAAAAAAATTAAAAAATTATCTGGGCATGGCCGGGCACGGTGGCTCATGCCTGTAATCCCAGCACTTTGGGAGGCCAAGGTGGGCAGATCATGAGGTCAGGAGATCAAGACCATCCTGGCTTAGACGGTGAAACCCCATCTCTACTAAAAATACAAAAAATTAGCCGGGCACGGTGGTGGACACCTGTAGTCCCAGTTACTCGGGAGGCTGAGGAAGGAGAATGGCGTGAACCCGGGAGGCGGAACTTGCAGTGAGCCAAGATCGCACCACTGCACTCCAGCCTGGGTGACAGAACAAGACTCTGTCTCAAAAAAAAAAAAAAAAAAAAAAAAATCTGGGCATGATGGCTCACACCTGTACTCCCAGCTACTCAGGAGGCTGAGGTGGGAGGATCACTTGAGCCCAGGAGGTGGAGGCTGCACTGAGCTGTGACTATACCCCTGCACTCCAGCCTGGGTGACAGAGTGAGATCCTGTCTCAAAAAAAAAAAATCATGCTGGACCAAGGCCCCCACCCATCCCCCAAGGACCTCCACCAGGAGGACGTGGCCTGTCCACACAGAGGCCCTGGCTAGGCAGGCGGGCTCTGCAGGGCGGCGGGTCAGAGGTATGTTTCCCCCTCTGAGCAGGATCCGAGGTCCTCGACGCCCACGGGGACAGGAGGGGCCCGTGGATACGCCTCGGTCAGGCCCAGCTGCTGAGGGCCTCCAGGGCCACCAAGGGCTACGAGGTGCCCGTTCCATGTCCAGGCCTGCCCTGTGCAGCCAGTGGGAGCTCAGCTGCCACCAGGACAGTGCATGGGGGACAGGAGGCACAGTGACAGTCACAGTAAGTGTCAGGCCCGGCCACACAATGGCCCCAGTGGTCCAGGGGCTGTGGGAATGGGATGCACAGGCCCTTCACAATGGGCAGTGAAAGATGATTTTCCAGTAACAGAAGCAAAGAGAAGGTTGCAACCAATTCAGATTTTTACTGGACATGCATGACAGAAAGAGATGTGCGTCCAGCTGCGTCGCCCAGCCCATCCGCTGCCCAGGGTGGCTGACGAGCAGAAACACACTCTGCAGTGACCCTTGTCCGTGCCGGGGCCCTCGCCCGCAGCACCGCACGTTCTTTGTAGGAGCAGAACCTGAAACTCAGAGCACAGCTTGCCCTGATAACTGTCTTCCCAGCTGGCAGCCCTCTAGAAGATGCGGGAAATGACACATTCCTGTCACTCAGGTCCAGACACAAGCCACAGTCACCCCTCCCGAGGGCGTCCACGGCCTGAGGGACCCGGCTCCATTCAGCAGAGCCGCAGCGCTCAGGTCCTCTCGGCAACCCACGATCACGGCCCACGTGGTCCTGCCCATGCCCACCGCTGCCCCCCGCTGCCCACGCGTGCCCGGGGAACGAGCAGCAAACAGGCAGAAACACCACCCAGTGCCTGCTCCCCAGGCCGCAGCAGGCAAGATGGGGCCAGGGACCACCACCATGCAAGTGAGACCCACCCCGCTTCCACGTGGGCAAAGCTGCCGCCACCCCGGCCTGTCCAGGATGGCTGCAGAGGCCCCACCTCGCCCTGCAAAGGAGGGTGCCTGCCGCGCCCCCCACTCTGCCAGATGCTCCTGCCCGAGGGCCTGCGTCTGGCAGTTCCCCAGTGCGGGCTCCCAGTCCCTTCGACCAGGTGCCTGGTCCCCTGCCCACTGCCGGCTCATCGCTCAGAACCACCGCAACACCCCCGCCCGAGAGCCACCCGCTGACCCCCAGTGGGCCTTGGCAGCAGCGGGAGTGGCCGTCAGGCCTGGCTGGGCAGCGTCTTGTAGGGGTTGAGGATGCCCTTGGGGTCCAGCAGGGCCTTGAGCTGCTGCATGAGCTGCAGGGCCCCCGGTGGCTTGCTGTAACCCAGGACGTCCCTCTTCCTGAAGCCCACTCCGTGCTCCGCGCTGACGCTGCCCTGCTGCCCGGCCGTCCACTCGTACACGTGGGGCTCCAGGGCAGCCAGGAGCGACGGGCTGAAGGCCTCCGCCGTCACATTGAGGTGCAGGTTACCATCTCCTGGAGGGACAAGAGCACACGGGTCAGGCTGGGCAGGGCAGCCCCCAGGACCCCACTCCTCCCCCAACAGCCCCTCCCAAGATCCCCTCCCCAGCAACCCCGAGACCCCGGGCTGAGCCTCACCCTCATGCCACTCGCCCTGGACGTGCCGACCCCTCCTCTGGGGCCGCTGCTACCTTGGCTTCTCCCTGCTTCTCTCCCCAAGTTCTCCCCCTCTTCCTACTCCCTCAGCCCGGGGCTCCCATCTCCCCAAGTTCTCCCCCCTCTTCCTACTCCCTCAGCCCGGGGCTCCCATCTCCCCAAGTTCTCCCCCCTCTTCCTACTCCCTCAGCCCGGGGCTCCCATCTCCCCAAGTTCTCCCCCCTCTTCCTACTCCCTCAGCCCGGGGCTCCCATCTCCCCAGGCGGAGAGCGACCACATGAGTTACCGCATGGCCTGCCACTGCCTCCCTCCTGACCTGGAAGAGTCCAGACCGTCTCCCAGTCTGTATCCCCAGCACCTGGTCAGATGGAGGGGTCTGCAGTGGCACCCAGGGCAGCTCTATCTGGACGCCCCCACCCCCATGGGCGTCGCCCCTGGAGCTGCCCAGCCAGTGCCCACTGCAGACAAAGTCCTGGCTCCCAGCTGCCTCCTCTCTGGTCCACTTACCCCACACTGAGCCCCCAGGGCAGTGGCTCTCCAAGCACACCCTGGCCCTGGCCCGCCCCACGCACAACCTCCTCTTCTGACCTCAGAGGTCAAGAAGGCGACGGCTCAGAGAAGAGGCTGGGGACAGCCAGGGTCAGAGTCAAGTGAGGACCCCGCCCCACCTCCGGGCCAGCAGGAGAGGGAGCCAGAAACCAGCTCAAGGGCTGCCCAGACAAGGACAGCGGCTTTTAACGCAGAGCTGCACACCGAGGAGGAGCCCCAGAGGCAAACCAGGACGCACCACCCCAAACTGTGCCATGTTGGGGTGAGGGCTGTTTTCCCACAAAGGCAACTGAGAAGCGGCAGATCCAAGAAAAGCTCCCCCGACTCAGGTCCTGCCTCAGAGCGGCACAGGAATGACTGACAAGGGCAAGGCCCCTCCCTCCACCAGAACCGACAAAGGTCGAGGCAGCTTCAGGCCCTGCCGTCCTCTGCCAGCTCCCTGCCTCCTCCGAGATGCCACCTGGAGACTCACAGTCCATGTCCTGTCATGTGACATCCCTAAAACTTGACTGTTTGTTGAAGACGCCACGTGGGCCTGAATTCACAGCCAGCTCTTTGAGAATCACTCATTCCCTGGCCACTCCCAAGTAGACGTGAAACAAGCACGTCATGAGCCTCTGTTATTTCTCCTGTTAATCTGTCTGTAGCTGCAGGGTCCATCCCAGCTGGGAACTAGAAAGGGTAGACAGAAAACTATTTCTCCACCCCTACGAGAACAAACCCCAGGCAGGGAGTACAGCAGAGACCCCTCCCACAGTCCCCGTCACCCCACAGTCCCCGCCCCTCCCACAGTCCCCACGGACGCGTGCTCAGGCCAGAGAGGGCTGAACACAACCCCTGCCCGGGGACTTGCCCAGGAAGGACTGGTTGTGAAAGAAGAAAAGCCACATCCACAGAATATGTTCATTTGGTTTTGTTTTTTTGAGACAGGGTCTCCCTCTGTCACCCAGGCCGGAGGGCAGTAGAGTGATCGTGGCTCACACTTCAACCTCCTGTGCTCAGTCAGTCCTCCCACCTCCGCCTCCTGAGTAGCTGGGACTGCAGGCATGTACCACCATGCCTGGCTGATGATTTTTTTTGTAGAAACGGTGGGTGGTCAGGGGTGGGGGGCCGGTCTCACCATGTTGCCCAGGCTAGTCTTGAACTCCTGACCTCAAGCAGTCCTCCCACCTCAGCTTCCCAAAGCGCTGAGATTACAGGCGTGAGCCACGTGCCTGGTGTCCACAAAGTATGTGAATACAGTCACGCTTCATAACAACGTCTCACCCAACACCGGACCACAGAGATGATGCTGGCCCCATAACATTAAAATGGAGCTGAAAAACTGCCATCATCTTAATGATGATGTCACCATGTTGTAGCACAATTACTTGTTAATATCAGTTTAGTGTGGCCTCAGTGTGCAGCGTTTATAAAGTCTAGAGTACGGTCATCTCCTAGGCCTTCGCAACCCCTCACGCTCACCCACTGCCTCGCCAGAGCAACCTCCAGTCCCGCAAGACCCACTCGTGATGGGCACCCCACGCAGGTGTGGCATTTTTACCTTTTATACCGTACTTTTATGGTCCCTTTTCTAGGATTAGCTTCTGTGTTCAGCCACATACTTAGCATTATGTCACAACTGCTTCCGGCATTAAGTGGATGACAGCTGTGGTTTGTCACCTAGGGGCAATGGCTACACCACACAGCCTTGGTGTGGAAGAGGCTGTCCCATCTGGGCGTGAGTGCCCTCCGTGATGCTCGCACAAAATGAAACCACCTAATGACACATTTCTCAGGACGCATCCCCATCATACAGCAACACCCAACTGTATTCCCAAGCAACGGCCAGCCTGCACCCGGAACTCACGCTGCCTCGGGTCCCAAAGGCTGAGAATGTGGAGATTAAAGAGGTTCCGGGCGGGGCCCCAGGCCCTCACCCTCCCCACCCACTGCAGAAGCAAACCACCTCCCCTGCAGGCCTCAAATAATTCCTACAGATAAAAATCTAACGAATATGAGCTCATGTCAAAAATCACACACACAAGAAGACAAACCACCACGGCTAAGGTCAGAATCAGACCCACAAACACCTCAGACACCGTCATTTCCAGACACAGAACACAAATGTGTCATGTGTAAAGAAATAAGAGACAAAAATATAAAACCAAAAAATCTGACCAAGCAATTTTTAAATATCCACGCCAATCTTCCGGAGATGAAATGCATCATGGCTGGCCTGTGGACCTTAGCAGACAAGATCTGACGGCCGATCACACACGGCAGAGAACGCCAAGCTGGAGACACTGCAAATAGCATCCAAACGTGAGAGGCGGGACCCTGGCAGCAGCCGACAAGAAACAAAGGGGGCTTGGACTGAGTTCCAGGAAGAGAACAGAGGGAGGGGAGAAACGGTGCTTGAAGAGGCTCTGGTGGCTGAGGAATTTCTAAAGCCAGCAAGACCCCAAAGCCCAAGAAGTGCCAGGCAGGTAAACAAACACTCACCCGGCCGACAGGCAGGTAAACAAACACTCATCCGGCCGACACCCGGCCGACCCAGAGTGAAACCGCAGAACCCCAAAGACAATGGAAGGAGCTGAAAGCAGCAAAAAGGAAAAAGCAGGCTGGGTGCGGTGGCTCACACCTGCAATCCCAGCACTTTGGGAGACTGAGGCGGGTGGATCACGAGGTCAGGAGTTCGAGACCAGCCTGGCCAATATGGTGAAACCCCATCTCTACTAAAAATACAAAAATTAGCCAGGCGTGGTGGCACACGCCTGTAATCCCAGCTGCTCGGGAGGCTGAGGCAGGAGAATCGCCTGAACCCGGGAGGCGGAGGTTGCAGTGAGCCGAGATCGCACCACTGCACTCCAGCCTGGGTGATAGAGCAGGACTCCATCTCAAAAAAAAAAAAAAAAAAAAAGGAAAAGAAAAAGAAAGAAATTATTTATTTCCCTCTGTTCCCTCCATTCCCCCGAAGGGAACTGCCCTGCACTGAGGCTGTCTCCGCACCAGCAGACATCAGAAGAGAGAACAGAGACTCCCTCCTGCTGCTGGGAAGCAACTGTCAACCCAGAACCACTGAAATCCACTGAGGAAAAGACATTTTTATCAACTAAATCAGTACATTTCCAGACAAAGAAAATCTGAGCTGTTCCGTCACCTATTTTTCCATGCCAGGGAAAATTCTGGAGGCTGAGATTCAAGCAGAAGCTGTGTGCAAACTGGCTACGCACAATCAGGACGGTGACATGGTGACAGGGTTATGCGTGAGTGAACAAGGCAGAACCAGAATACACCACCGAACAGCATGCAGGTGCCCCTCAGTGTCCCTGGGGGACTGGATACAGGACCCCTCGGATATCAAAATCCTGAGATGCTCGAGTCTCTGACAGGAAATGGCATAGGATTTGCATATAAACTACACACATCCTCCTGTATACTTTTTTTTCTTGAGACGGAGTTTCGCTCTTTTGCCCAGGCTGGAGTGAAGTGGCACAACCTCGCCTCACTGCAACCTCCGCCTCCCAGGTTCAAGCAATTCTCCTGCCTCAGCCTCCCAAGCAGCTGGGATTACAGGCACACGCCACCATGCCTGGCTAATTTTTGTATTTTTAGTAGAGATGGGGTGTCACCATGTTGGCCAGGCTGGTATTGAACTCCTGACCTCCGGTGATCCACCCGCTTTGGCCTCCCGTATTGCTGGGATTACAGACGTGAGCCACTGTGCCCGGCCCTTCCTGTATACTTTAAATCACCTCTAGATTACTTACGATTCCTGGTACGACGGAAATGCTGTGTCTGTCACTGTTATACTACATCGTCTTTTGTTTATTTTTTATTGTTGTATTGTTATTTTTATGGTTGAATCTGCAGATGTGGAGCCCGCAAATACAGGGGCCACCATAAACTGGGGGGTAAACGACAGCCAAAGTGACGGGGCCCTGAAGTCCTCGCACTGTGCAGCCATCAGGGCTCCCAGAGAGGCAGAACCAGCAGGATGTGTGTGTACAGACAGTGCGAGCAAGAGAGTGAGATTATACATATTTAGAGAAACAAACAGAGAGAGAAAGATGGAGAGACACACTGAGACACAGGGAGATGACAGACACTGATTTTAATGAACTGACTCATGTGACTGAGGGAGCTAAGTCTAAAATCTGAAATCCAGGTCAGCAGGCTGGAGATCCCAGCAGGAGCTGGTGCTGCAGCTCGAGTCTCCATCTGGGTCAGAATCCTCTCTTCCTTGAGAGACCTTAGATTTTTGCTCTTGTGGCCTTCGACTGATTGGGTAAGGCCCACCCACACTGTGGCTAAGTCCTTCGACTGATTGGGTAAGGCCCACCCACGCTGTGGCAAAGGCCTTTGACTGATTGGGTAAGGCCCACCCACGCTGTGGCAAAGGCCTTTGACTGATTGGGTAAGGCCCACCCACGCTGTGGCGAAGGCCTTTGACTGATTGGGTAAGGCCCACCCACGCTGTGGCGAAGTCCTTCGACTGATTAGGTAAGGCCCACCCACACTGTGGCGAAGGACTTCGACTGGGCAAGGCCCACCCACGCTGTGGCAAAGGCCTTTGATTGGGTAAGGCCCACCCACGGTGTGGCAAAGGCCTTTGACTGGGTAAGGCCCACCCACACTGTGGCAAAGGCCTTCTACTGATTGGGTAAGGCCCACCCACGCTGTGGCAAAAAGCCTTCGACTGATTGGGTAAGGCCCACCCACACTGTGGCAAAGGCCTTCTACTGATTGGGTAAGGCCCACCCACGCTGTGGCGAAGTCCTTCGACTGATTGGGTAAGGCCCACCCTCGCCGTGGCGAAGGCCTTCGACTGATTGGGTAATGCCCATCCACGCTGTAGCAAAGGCCTTCGACTGATTGGGTAAGGCCCACCCACGCTGTGGTGAAGTCCTTCGACTGATTGGGTAATGCCCATCCACGCTGTAGCAAAGGCCTTCGACTGATTGGGTAAGGCCCACCCACGCTGTGGCGAAGTCCTTCGACTGATTGGGTAAGGCCCACCCACGCTGTGGCGAAGTCCTTCGACTGATTGGGTAAGGCCCACCCACGCTGTGGCGAAGTCCTTCGACTGATTGGGTAAGGCCCACCCACGCTGTGGTGGGAGATCTCCTGTACTCAACGTCTACTGATTTAAATGTTAATCACACATAAAAAATATCTTCACAGAAACATCCAGACTGGAGTTTGACCAAACGAGGGTACCAGGGCCCAGACAAGTGGACACAGAGAATTCACCATCACACATTGTTTGGAGGAAGATAGTGACTCTGATTAACCTCAAACCCAGAGGGCTAGAAATGTCCACTGTGGTGCCAGGGCGACCACTAACAGTTAGTAAACGGCAAAAAGGTAAATGACAAAGAACAAACCAGAAGAAGAGCAAAAAACAGAGGAAAAAACAGACAAGAAGTGAGAGACAAAGAGCAGGGTGAAGTAAACAAATCCAAACAGTGGGCCACAGCACGTGCTCAGCAGCCAAACGCTCTCATTCAAGACGGCAAACAAGCACGCAAGAAACCTGTCCGGGGGCGTCCGCAAGAAACCTGTCCGGGGGCATCCACAAGAAACACATCTAAATCACTAAGGATGGAAAAGCTGAAACTAACAGGAGGAAAAACAACACGTCAGGCAAACACTAAATAAAAGAAAGTTAGCATCACTGTGTAATAAACGAAGCAGACACCAAGGCAGCGGGCAATGCTGGAGATAAAGAGCGAGTCCATCGCGTTTCCCAAAACAAAGAGACGAACCTCATGTCCTATGCCCCCAAGAACACGTCTCCAGAACTGGCAAAGCTACAGGAGGAATAGATTAGTCTGTTGTCAGCGGATTTCTAACACCTCCCTCAGAGAGTGGCAGGTCAGCAGGATGCAGAATGAACACATGACGTAGACTTCTACCTGACGGATCTGTACAAACACTGATTCCAGCAACTGCAGAGAGCACATTCTTTTCAAGCACTCCACAGTTACGAAAGCTGATCATAAGCTGGCCACTGATCAAGTTTCAAAAATCTGATCTGATAAGGACGAAGTTTCCTGGGTATAATGCAATAAAAAAGAAATCAATAATTTTTAAAATAACTAGAAAACCACCACGTTTGGAAATTAAGAAACACACTTCTGCATAACTCATGGGTCAAAGAAGGAATGATAATGCAAGCAGCAAATAATGCCAGGCACAGTACCTCACGCCTGTAATCTCTGGCTTTGAGAGGCCAAGGAGGGAGCACTTGCTTGAGGCCCCGGAGTTCAAGACCGGTCTGGCCACACAACTGGCTCTACATGAGTCTGGCTCTACATATATCCACACATACACACACACACACACACATACATATATTGTGGGGCGGGGGGGCGGTATAGATCAGATGTCACTGTGTTGCCCAGGCTGGTCTAGAACTACTGGACTCCAGTGATCCTTCCAGCCTTGGCTTCCTGAAGTACTGAGATTATAGGCGTGAACCACTGCACCGGGCCTACAAAAAAATTTTTTCTAGTTAGCCAGTCCTGCTGGTGTGTGTGAGGTGGCAGCCCTGCTTGATCCCAGAAGGTCGAGGCTGTGGTGAGCCACTGCACTCCAGCCTGGGTGACAGCGAGACCCTGTCCTCACCAAAAAAAAGGGTGTGGGGGGCATCCCACAAATGCTAGATAAAAAGACAACAAAAGAATATTCGAACAACTTTATGCCAATATGGGAAAAAATTAGCAATACCAATCTAGAAGAAAGGAAAGCTTGAAAGTCCCAAAGCTATTGAAGAAACTGAGCTATAATTTTAAAATACTCCCTCAAAAAAACCTCCAGGCCCAAACAGCTCCACTGGCAAGTTCTGCATAATATTCATGTTATGATTTTGATACCAAAATCCAGCATGGACAGAAGAAAGGAACAGCGTGGAACAGAATCATCCACCAAGACCCCTGTCAAAATCCCACACCAAACATAAACAAACTCATCCAGCAAGATACAGAAAGGATCATGGCCACCTTGGGCCTACCCCAGAAACACAGACTCATCTGACTCCAGAGGGATCAATCAGTGTAACTTACCACACTGATTACAGGCAGACAAGCACCCGGTCACCATGACAGATGCAGGAAACGCATTTTAAAAATTCAACATTCATTCTTGCTTTTTTTTTTTTTTTTTGAGATGGAGTTTCACTCTTGTCACCCAGGCTGGAGGGCAATGGTGCAACCTCTGCTCACTGCAACCTCCGCCTCCTGGGTTCAAGTGATTCTCCTGCTTCAGCCTCCCGAGTAGCTGGGATTACAGGTGCCTGCCACCATGCCCAGTTAATTTTTTGTATTTTTAGTAGAGGCGAGGTTTCATCATGTTGGCCGGGCTGGTGTCGAACTCCGGACCTCAGGTGATCCACCCGCCTCAGCCTCCCAAAGTGCTGGGATTCCAGGCATGAACCACTGCGCCCGGCCCATTCTTGCTTTTACAAAGTAACAGAGGACTCATTCCATTTCTCACCAAGATGGTCTGCTTTATCTGTGGCCAAGAGAGACTGAAGTTACCTGGAGAGGAGGAAGCCTCCTCCTGGCTTGAGGTCATATTCTGAAATATTGGGGCTCCCGTACCCCTCTTCTCTGGATGATGACACACTCATCATGCCCTTACCCCCTTCCCATATTCTGAAATATTGGGGCTCCCGTACCCCTCTTCTCTGGATGATGACACACTCATCATGCCCTTACCCCCTTCCCATTCAGGAGTCCTGCCTTCCTATCACAGAAGATTACCATCCATCCTATGTCAAATCCTCCAGATGTACCCCTCCACAGGCTGGGCAACTTTGGGCAAGTTACTTAAATTCTCTGAACCTGTTTACATGTGTGTAAAAGGGAAGCAACACCACCAGTCCTAAAAGCTGTTGTGCAGAGAAGTTTCTCCACATCAAGTGCTTAGAATAATGCCTGGGACAGCACGGGACCTTCGTAAGTAATACGTGTTATTGTCGTCACGCACAAAACCCTAGACCCTCCTGTAACCACAGAGGTGGCACCTGAATCCCATTTACTAGCAGGTGGATGGAGGCTTCAGGTCAGTGACTCCAGTGCCACCAGGCCAGGGAATAAGCCAGAGTGAATACCTGTCAGGCCCCAAAGCCACGCTCCACACCCCCAGCGCTGCCCCCACCCCTGCCCTAAAAGCTGGCCTTTTACACACCTCGCTCCAAGGCTCCAAAGAACTGACAGGAAAACAGCTGGGCACGGTGGCTCACTCCTGTAATCCCAGCACTTTGAGAGGCCGAAGTGGGCAGATCACCAGAGGTCAGGAGTTCAAGACCAGCCTGGCCAACATGGCAAAACCCTGTCTCTACTAAAAATACAAAAATTAGCCAGGCCTGGTGGTGGACGCCTGTAATCCCAGAGACTCGGGAGGCTGGGGCAGGAGAACTGCTTGAACCAGAAGATGGAGGTTGCAGTGAGCCGAGATTGCGCCACTGCACTCCAGCCTGGGTGACAAGAGTGAAACTGCGTCTCAAAAAAAAAGAACTGATAGGATTGAAACATTTTCTTCCTATGAATTAATAGCTTGCACGTTAAAGCGTGATTTTTCTGCAGAAAAAAGACGATCTGAACGTGGTTTTGAAATCCTCCCATCTGAAGGGGTAGGAGCAGCTGGGGGCTGTGTGCCAAGCACTGAAAAGGCCTCGGGGCCGGGCCCCGAGAGAGGAGCCCGAGACCCGCATCCCAGACTCCGGGGTTAAGGCCGATGCCCTCCAACCCTGCCTGCCACTGAAGATCCCAGAACGTTCTGACAAGCTGAGCCACACGCTCTGCCATTACAAGTGCACGATGGCAGTCTTTTCCAAAATACTCAAAACGAGTCATGACAACGATTAGGATTTTCCCTTCCCTGTCAGACACCGTGGTCCTGCCAGTGTCTACGGGAGACATGCTAAGCCAGAGACCACGGTCAAACTGCCCTGCCTCGAAGCCTGGCGGGGTGACGGTGACCGTGGCGCCCACCACCCAGGACACACAGGACGGCGGCCCCGGGGTGCCGCTCACCAAGGTGGCCATAGCCCACCACGTGCTTGGCATGCGGGCCGAGGCGGGCGCGCAGGTCAGTCACGATGTCGTAGAGCCGCTCCACGGGGAGGGAGAGGTCGTACTTGTACACGTAGCCATCCCGGCTCAGCGCCTCTGTGATCCTTTCCCTCAGGGTCCACAGCATCTAGAGGATGAGACGAGATGAGACAAGGGCTGGCTATGGGAACGACACCCGGGGACAGGGGGCACACCACATGGGGTTAGGGCAGCAGCACGTTCTGTATCTTCACCAGGTGTGGCTCCAACCCCAGACAGCAAATGCCCCAGACCAGGTGTGGCTCCAACCCTGGAATCGATCCCAGACAGTGAATGTCCCAGGCTCCACGACAGCACCGAGCACCCTGGGACTCCGGCAATCAGGCGACTGGGACACCTCACAGAAGGGGGACAGCCATGATGGAAGGGGGAGGCGCCCACCTGCAGCTTCAGGTCATGACACGGCACGGAGTGGCAAGGGCCAGGGAAGGCCCTGAGGATGAGGATGGGCCTGGACGCTCCCTGAACCAGGGCGGGGCAGGGTAGGGAAGGGGGCGCAGAGTCACACAGGCAGTGGGGACGACAGCAGGGCCCAGGCAGCTCAAGGGGCATGTCGGGTGGGAGGCAGGGACATGGCGGGTGGGCCATGGGGGAGGAAAGGACATGGTGGGTGGGCCACGGGGGAGGAAAGGACATGGTGGGTGGGCCACGGGGAAGGGAAGGACATGGTGGGTGGGCCACGGGGGAGGGAAGGACATGGTAGGCGGGCCGTGGGGGAGGAGGGACACGGCCGGCGGGCCACGGGGGAGGAAGGATTCTGAGGAGGAGCAGACGGTGCTGGTGGCTGAAGCGGAACCGGGCCAAATCCTGGGGCTCAGACAGATCGGCCTGTGGTTCGCGTGGCTTTTGCTTGCTTCGAACTTCCATTGTGGAGATCTGCACCACGAGGAAGAGGACAGAGCCATCCTCTGTGGGCTGCAGGACCACCTCTCCCCTGCAGGGTCCCACCCAGGGCTCAAGCCCAGCACCTGCCCCTCCAGAGACCCCATCATTTCAGGAAATTCTAAGAGAAACACTTGGCCAGGCGCAGTGGCTCACGCCTGTATTCCCAGAGCTTTGGGAGGCTGAGGCAGGAGGATCACTTGAGCCCAGGAGTTTCAGACCAGCCTGAGCCACACAGGGAGACCCCGTCTCTTAAAAACAATAAAAAGCAGCTGGGTTTGGTGGTGGGCACCTGTAGACTCAGCTACTCCGGAGGCTGAGGCGGGAGGATCGCTTGAGCCCAGGAGGTCGAGGCTGCAGTGAGCTGCAACTGTGTCACTGCACTCCAGCCTGGGTGAGAGCGAGACCCTGTCTCAAAAAAACAAGACAAAAAAAGACTCTGTTTTATTGAGGCAACCACAATGCCACACTGACACTTAAAAAAAATACCAACTCCTCGCCACCACTGCGAATCCAGCCAGTGTCCAAAATTCCCGCATTTCCCCACCATCAATTTTTTGTTTTTTTGAAGTCTCCCGATGTTGCCCAGGCTCGTCTCAAACTCCTGGGCTCAAGTGATCCTCCTGCTTCGGCCTCCCAAAGCTCTGGGATTACAGCATGAGCCACCGTGCCCGGCCCCTTTTACAAACTTCTAGAGCTGGTTCGGTCAGATCAGACCCTTGGGTCACGCCCTGCCCTGAGCAAAAGCATGTCCTACGGACCCTTCGTCACAGCCACACGGGCATGGCTGCGAGGCCGGCTTTCGCCTCCATGGTCTGGCGGGCACCGGCTGCCTGCGGGGCCTTCTTACCTCCTCATCAGACCGGCTGCCCCATGTGTCCCCGTGGCCACAAGATGGGCTCTACCCTTGTCTGCTCACGCCTCAGTCACTCAGCTCCACACCCACCATCTCTGGAAGGTTCTAGAACATGGCAGGCACGTGCCCCTCAGGGTCTTGGTGCTCCTGCACCAGACTTTCTGCTCCCCACACCCCATCTTTGCTGAAATGACCCCTCAGGGTCATCTTTCCGGCCCTCCCGGCATTCCCGGGCACACCCCATGACCCTGCCTGGCCCTGCCCTCCTCCCCGGCGCTTCCTGGCTCTGAGGGGCCATGGGCTGAGCTTGTTCCTTCTGCTGCGTGAGTTTATGGGGCAAGGCACAGGAGGCATCTCCCTAGCAGGTTTGCTAACTGAATGACACGTGACGGGTGGATAGGCAGAGCCAATGAGACCCACCGTGGTCACTACTCAGAGGAGCCCGGGGCATCTGGCGCGACCAGTGTGGCCTCCACTCGGGTGGGCTGAGGCTACAGCGGGGCCTGGGCAGGGCTGAGCGTCCCCCGTTGAACACAGGGCCACCGCGGCAGTGGCTGGACCTGCGCAAGCCCCATTGTCTCAACACGTCCAAAAACCCAGGGCTCCCAGAAGGGAAAGACCACAGAGTGGAAAGCAGAATGGCTCAGGACCTGCCCAGAGCCTCGCCAACACCGGACAACAGCAGAGAAAAGCCTCAGGACCTGCCCAGAGCCTCGCCAATGCTGGACAACAGCAGAGAAAAGCCTCAGGACCTGCCCAGACCTGCCCAGAGCCTCGCCAACACCGGACAACAGCAGAGAAAAGCCTCAGGACCTGCCCAGACCTGCCCAGAGCCTTGCCAACACCGGACAACAGCAGAGAAAAGCCTCAGGACCTGCCCAGACCTGCCCAGAGCCTCACCAACACCGGACAACAGCAGAGAAAAGCCTCAGGACCTGCCCAGAGCCTCGCCAATGCTGGACAACAGCAGAGAAAAGCCTCAGGACCTGCCCAGACCTGCCCAGAGCCTCGCCAACACCGGACAACAGCACAGAAAAGCCTCAGAGCAACTGCACACAACCGCATATCCGGGTCAACTCATCGAGCCGCACACCTAAGAAAGGGTGGTTTTGCTATCTGCAGAAAACAAAGGCCAGATCACCTACCCGTCGAGCATGAGCCAGAACGAGGTGACAGACACACAAGGCCTCTCCTGAACCCGTCCCAGGAAGCGTCTGGAGGTGACTTTGTGAACACAGAACCAGCCCCGCCCGGCCCTGTCCTGGTCATGAACCCGGCTCTGGGCATTAATGTTCAAGGCACAGGTCTAGGACTGGACCAGGCTGTGGAGGGGCTGGGGACTGATGTGCAGAGGCTGGGGGCGTCGGGGACAGTCCGCCCTGGGGGTGGCGTGGGGGATGATGTGCAGAGGCTGGGGGCGTCGGGGACAGTCCGCCCTGGGGGTGGCGTGGGGGATGATGTGCAGAGGCTGGGGGCGTGGAGGACGGCCCGCCCTGGGGGTGGCATGGGGGCTGGTAGAGAGGTTGGGGGTGTTGGGGGCAGCCTTCCTTTGTGGGGGGCATGGGGGCTGATGTGTGGAGGCTGGGGTGCCAGGGTCGCCCTCCTGGGGGTGGTGTGGGGGCTGCATGACTGACTGCCACTCCAGCAAAGCAGCCAGCACAGGATGAGGGTCCCCACCTGCTGGGGTGTCAGGGTCGCCCTCCTGGGGGTGGTGTGGGGGCTGCATGACTGACTGCCACTCCAGCAAAGCAGCCAGTGCAGGATGAGGGTTCCCACCCGCACCAAGGGCGGTTGGGCTCACATTCCTGCCCCATCTCAAGCAGAAGCTGAGAGAAGCCCCGGCGGCTGTCCTGCTCTTTCTGCTGGGAAAACAGACTGACTGGTCGGGTGGCTGCTTCAGCCCGGGCCCCTGGACTGGAAGCCGCAGGAGCACATGCAGCCACAGCAATCACCCACACGGAACACGAGGGAGGGTGAGCCTTGGTTCGTGTGGTCCCTGGGGCCTGGGGATTGCTTGTTACTGCGGCAGAATGTAAGGGAGCTGACTGTCACAGTCCACTTAGAAAAATGCAAGAATGGCAGGCAGAGACCTAGGAAGGATGCACACTTCATCATGCCTCAGTCAACAGAGACGGCACCACACAGCTGCCATTCGCCCAGAGGACGCCCCTGGGCTGGGCATCAGGACACACGAGTGAGCCCAGCCAACCACAACCCAGCCCTTGGAAGCAGACACCGTTTTGCCCAGAAGCACTGGAATCACGACAGTCAGGCGGCAAAGGTGAGGGGGGAAGATGGTAAGGGCAACACCCAGGCTAACACGAGCCTGGAATCAACTAAGCGGGAGTAAAGGCCTGCGCCCACTGCCCAGGCCCCGGTGACGGTGACCAAGGGCGCCTCCCCCTGCCCAGGACCCGGTGACGGTGACCGAGGGCTCCCCCTGCCCAGGACCTGGTGACGGTGACCGAGGGCTCCCCCTGCCCAGGACCTGGTGACGTGACCGAGGACTCCCCCTGCCCAGGCCCCGGTGACGGTGACCGAGGGCTCCCCCTGCCCAGGCCCTGGTGACGGTGACCAAGGGCGCCTCCCACTGCCCAGGCCCCGGTGACGGTGACCGAGGGCTCCCCCTGCCCAGGCCCCAGTGACGGTGACCGAGGGCGCCTCCCGCTGCCCAGGCCCCGGTGACAGTGACCAAGGGCGCCTCCCGCTGCCCAGGCCCCGGTGACGGTGACCAAGGGCGCCTCCCCCTGCCCAGGACCCGGTGACGGTGACCGAGGGCGCCTCCCCCTGCCCAGGACCCGGTGACGGTGACCGAGGGCGCCTCCCACTGCCCAGGCCCTGGTGACGGTGACCGAGGGCGCCTCCCACTGCCCAGGCCCCGGTGACGGTGACCGAGGGCTCCCCCTGCCCAGGCCCCGGTGACGGTGACCGAGGGCTCCCCCTGCCCAGGCCCCGGTGACGGTGACCGAGGGCTCCCCCTGCCCAGGACCCGGTGACGGTGACCGAGGGCTCCCCCTGCCCAGGACCCGGTGACGGTGACCGAGGGCTCCCCCTGCCCAGGACCCGGTGACGGTGACCGAGGGCTCCCCCTGCCCAGGCCCCGGTGACGTGACCGAGGGCTCCCCCTGCCCAGGCCCCGGTGATGATGACTGGGTCTCTCACTGCCCCAGGCCTTGCCCCTCCTTCCTTTGGCCTCAAAAGGCCAAATCATCTGGTCACACAGTCAACGCCCCTTCCTCCTAGGGAAGGAAAACTGCCCATCCTAGGACTCCCGAGGTCCAGGCTAAGACTCCACAGCCCCAGGGGCTCCTCCTGCCTCCACTCCTTCCACACGACTCTATGCGGAGCTGCCGCTGACTAGCCGCTTAACCACAGGCTGCAGGGGACCAGCAATGGGGCAGTCCCCTTGCTCACCCCACAGCGTGGGGTTGGGGAGGGACACGGTGGTGGGAAGTACTTTTTAATATTAATGAAAATGGCCTAGACACCAGGAATACATTTTCCATCCAAAGAGGCTGCTCTCTCAAAGCCATGAAACCCAGTCACATTTCAGCCACATCCCACACTGTCTAGGCTGCACCAATGACCGTTCCAGGCATCCCAAGACAAGGCTGGACTGGACGGACAGAGAGCGGGGACCTGCAAGCAGAACACAGGGCACCTTGACTTTCCTCTGGTCAGTGGCCATGGTCCCATCGGTCACCAGGCCGGAGCCCAGCACGTGCTCCAGGAAGCGGCCCAGCTTCTCAGCGTCATGGCCTGCGTTGGAGCCTGAAGTCTCGATGAGGACGTAAAACGGACTCTCTAGAAGTGAGCAAGGAAGGCAGAGTGAGCAGAGGCTCCGGCTGCCAGGGCAAGAATCAGGGCTGCTCGGGCAGAACAGCTGTAATAGCAACCACTGATCTTTTGTGGCCAAGAAGGACCCAGGCAGCCTGCGGAGCACACAGCTCTCTGGTTAAGCTGACTTTCAGAAGGTTTAAAAAGTCGTCTTTGGCCGGGCACGGTGGCTCACACCTGTAATCCCAGCACTTTGGGAGGCCGAGGTGGGTGGATCACCTGAGGTCACGAGTTCGAGACCAGCCTGGACAACACGGCAAAACCCTGTCTGTACTAAAAATACAAAAATTAGCTGAGTGTGGTGGCAGGTGCCCGTAATCCCAGCTACTCAGGAGGCTGTGGCAGGAGAATTGTTTGAACCCGGGAGGTGGAAGCTGCTGAGGCAGGAGAATCGTTTGAACCCGGGAGGTGGAGGCTGCTGAGGCAGGAGAATGGTTTGAATCCCGGGAGGTGGAGGCTGCAGTGAGCCAAGATCGTGACATTGCACTCCAGCCTGGGCCACAGTGCGAAACTCCATCCCCCAACAACAAAAAATTATTGGCTTTTTTCCCAGCATAAAAGAAAAACCTGCTTACAGAAAGCAACATGGGAAAACAAAGAAAAGAAGAAATGGAAAGAAAGTCTCCCAGCTCACCAAAAATAGCCACTTAGTTCCTTCCCGTCCTTCCTGCAGAAGATCAGGAAATCTGTGTAACTACAAACCTTACACAGGACCAGGGCAGCCTGTTCTTTGTCCTAAATATGTTAAGAGCAGCTTTCTTACACGAGCCCAATGGCCACTCCATGCTCCACCCAGGGACCCCCCACCTGCCCACCCGGGGACCCCCCGCCCACCCGGGGTCTCTGAGCCGTCCCATGTGTCCAGACGTGCAGAAGGAGCTGCAGGACCAGCTGCCCCGTGTGGGGGGTCAGTACCTTGCACCGGGCTGGCCAGGTGGAGATGGCGCCCGACCAGCTGCATGCACACAGCATCCATGAACTCGAATGCAGACAGGATCTCGCCCAGCATCCCCTTGCAGGTGCTGAAGGTCTGCAGAACCTCAGCAAAGCCTGGGCAGCCTGAAACGGGTCACAGCATGTCAAGCACCGCATGGAGCTAAACCCAGCCCACCCAAGTCCCCCTTCAAAGCAGCAACATCAGCCCGACTCATGTGGGTGGGTGAGCTGGGCAGCCACGAGGAGCACGAGGACTGGCACTGCAACAAACAGCCCAGGGTTCGCCTGGCAGGTGCACGCCTGGTGTTACCACCAGCATCAGATCAGGAGGGATAGGTGCACGCCTAGTGTCACCACCAGCATCAGATCAGGAGAAGGTGCACACCTGGTGTCACCACCAGCATCAGATCAGGAGAAGGTGCACACCTGGTGTCACCACCAGCATCAGATCAGGAGGGGCAGGGCACGCCTGCTGTCACCACCAGCATCAGATGCCAGGAGGGGCAGGCGCATGCCTGGTGTCACCACCAGCATCAGATCAGGAGGGGCAGGCGCACGCCTGGTGTCACCACCAGCATCAGATCAGGAGAGGCAGGCGCACGCCTGGTGTCACCACCAGCATCAGATCAGGAGGGGCAGGCGCACGCCTGGTGTCACCACCAGCATCAGATCAGGAGGGGCAGGGCACGCCTGGTGTCACCACCAGCATCAGATCAGGAGGGGCAGGGCACGCCTGGTGTCACCACCAGCATCAGATCAGGAGGGGCAGGCGCACGCCTGGTGTCACCACCAGCATCAGATCAGGAGGGGCAGGTGCACGCCTGGTGTCACCACCAGCATCAGATCAGGAGGGGTAGGTGCACGCCTAGTGTCACCACCAGCATCAGATCAGGAGAAGGTGCACACCTGGTGTCACCACCAGCATCAGATCAGGAGGGGCAGGGCACGCCTGCTGTCACCACCAGCATCAGATGCCAGGAGGGGCAGGTGCACGCCTGGTGTCACCACCAGCATCAGATGCCAGGAGGGGCAGGTGCACGCCTGGTGTCACCACCAGCATCAGATCAGGAGGGGCAGGTGCAAGCCTGGTGTCACCACCAGCATCAAATCAGGAGGGGAAGGCGCCGAAGAACCACACAGCACCTGAGACGGCAGTGGGACTCAGAGGGGGCATATCTTGGGAATTCTGCAAACACAGGGCCAGCAACAGGCAGCCTTTGGGAATGGCTGCATTTCTCTTAACACAATCAGCACTCAGCTCTTCCCTGCACTCAGGACCTCATCCAACAGGCGTGTTAGTGCTCCAGGGTTGGAGGGGGCTACCAGTGAGGCCGCTGCCCTGGGGAAGCCGACCCTCAAGGGCAAAGATGGAAAGGAACTGAGTAGAGGTGTCTGCAGGCGGGCATCCCCAGAGACGCTGCAGCAGGAGGGGGCCCGTGCCCACCTTTCAGGGCGAGACAGGGAGGCAATGCAAAGGCATGTGGATATCAGAGAAGAATTTTCCAGAGAGAAGGTCTCACAGGCGCAGAGGCTGGGGGCAGACACCTGCACTGGGTGACACAGGAGCACCTCAAGGCCTGTGACCCGAGCACCATGTCGGGGCGTGGCTGCAGACGCACAGAGGGCCGGGGTGTGGGAGGTGGTGGTGGTGTTGGAGGGTCTGGCGGTGGGGACTCGGCATCTTGCTCAGAGTGGGCAGGAATCCCCAGGAAGTGGGACAAGAGTGCCTCGTCGGAAGTCGCCCCAGCTGCAGGAGAGCAGGAGCCAGGGCTGACCGGGGCCCTGGAGAGCTGGACCGAGCCCACGAGCACGAGGGACACCAGGGCCATCCTCACAGGGGCCTGTTCTACACCGCTTAGATGTGGGCGTGGCACGAAGAGGCGAGTGACTCCTATCTGAGACCTGGAGTGCGAAGAGCAGGATGCAGCAGCCGGGCTGGCCTCGGGCTCCCAGGACCACAGGCGGGCGGCACACAGGTGACTGCAGTTGGAGTGGGATCAGAGCAGAACACAGAAAACCTGGATGAAGAGGAACCACTGATCCAGATGGCACTGCCGCCCAGACAGTAAGTCGGCAGAAGCAGTCAGGGCTGCCCCAGCCGTTCCAGGGTCAGGCGGTGAGGAGCCCCACCAGGGGCTGAAGGTGGAGGGCGGGGAGGAGGCGGTGTGGGGGCAGCATCACAGGCCAGGCTTGTGCCGGAGGCAATGGGCGAGAGGGGCAATGAGAACTGACGGCTGGGTTGGCTGTGGGAGGACAGTGGCAGCCATGGTGGGAGGGGCACCAGTGAAGCGGGCAAGGCCTGATTAGGGCAGATCCAGGAGAAGGGGCCTCCACCCAGCAGCAATGGGCTAGGCCACATGACCCAGTGCCCAGTGAAAACACCACAAACGCTGGGCCAAAAAACACCAAAGAGAAACGCTGAAGAGGCCGGGCGCAGTGGCTCACACCTGTAATCCCAGCACTTTGGGAGGCCAAGGAGGGCAGATCACTTGAGGTCAGGAGTCGCAGACCAGCCTGGCCAACACGGCGAAACCCTGTCTCTACTAAAAATACAAAAATTAGCTGGGCGTGGTGGTGGGCGCCTGTAATCCCAGCTACTTGGGAGGCTGAGGCAGGAGAATCGCTTGAACCAGGAGGCGGAGGTTTCAGTGAGCCAAGATTGTGCCACTGCACTCCAGCCTGGGCGACAAGAGTGAGACTCTGTCTCAAAAACAAAAACAAAAACAAAAAAACGCTGAAGAGCATCAAGAGCGAGGGAAGAGCCTGACCTGGGGGCTGAGTAGCACCAAGTCAACGCTCTTGGCCGACAGCCCTTGCCCCGCTAGCAGGTTTGGCCTCAAGCTTCCCAGCCTACCCAGAGTGAGGAATCCAGGAGACCCCCACAGGGCCACATCTTAGGAGTCAGGGCCAGAAGCAAGCCTCTCCCAACCAACTTGCCCCGAAGACTGCAGGGGAAATGGCTGAACAGAATGAAAAAAAGCAGAATGGAGCCCGATGCAGGCGCTCATGCCTGTAGCCCCAGCACTTTGGGAGGCCAAGGCAGGAGAATTGTTTGAGCTCAGGAGTTCAAGACCAGCCTGGGCATCATGGGAGACCCTGTCTCTATAAAACGATTTTAAAAATGTAGCCACGTATGGTGGTACACACCTGGTCGCAGCTACTCGGGAGGCAGGAGGATCCCTTCAGTGCAGGAGGTCAAGGCTGCAGTGAGCCACGACTGCACCACTGCACTCCAGCCTGGATGACAGAGCGAGACCTTGTCTCTCAAAAAAATACAGAAGAATGATGTAAAAAAAAAAAAAAAACACTCTCCTGATAAATCATGACCATGGATCAGCCCGACACAGCCCTACACTGACTTGCTACCTGGGAGGTTCACAGAATTTCATCCTGTGAACTTGGTCACTCTCAGGCTGAACAGACCCAAAGTCACCTAGCAAAAGCAAAAGCAAACCCTCTCTGGAGGAAGGTACCTCGTCTTTGGCATCTAGGAACCCCTACAAATAATTCTTCAAACATAATGAGCTGCACACTGCCACAGACAGCCAAGCACACAAGAAACTAAGGAGCCAGGAGCATGAACCAGCAGAAACAACAGACACTAAAAACAGACCACACAGGTTGGGTGCAGCGGCTCAGGCTTACACCTATAACCCCTGCACTTTAGGAGGCCATGGTGGGAGGATCATTTGAGCCCAGGAGTTACATAATGAGACCCTGTTTCTACATACAAAAATTTTTTTAATTACCTAGGCATGGTGGTGTGCACCTGTAATCCCAGCTACTCAAGAGGATGGCTTGAACCCAGGGGCTATGATCACACCACTGCACTTCAGCTTGGGCAACAGAGTGAGACCTTGTCTCTAAAAAAAACTTTTACAGACTACACAGACTTGAAAAAATGGAATTGCCTGATTATAAAACATCACAAAAAATTATTCAAAGTATTTTTTTTTTTTTTTTTGAGACAGAGTCTTGCTCTGTCACCCAGGCTGGAGTGCAGTGGCATGATCTCAGCCCACTGTAACCTCTGCCTTACGGTTTGAAGCAATTCTCCTGCCTCAGCCTCCCAAGTAGCTGGGATTACAGGCGTCCACCACCATGCCCGGCTAATTTTTGTATTTTTAGTAGAGATGGGGTTTCACCTTGTTGACCAGGCTGGTCTCAAACTCCTGACCTCGTGATCCGCCTGCCTCAGCCTCCCAAAGTGCTGGGATTACAGGTGTGAGCCACTGTGCCCAGCCTAATTTTTGTACTTTTAGTAGAGACAGGGTTTGATCATGTTGGCCAGACTGGTCTCAAACTCCTGACCTCAAATGACCCCCCGCCTTGGCCTCCCAAAGTGCTGGGATTATAGATGTCAAAGTACGTTTAAAGACGCAGATGGTGAGCTTGAGAATACCTAGAATAGAAAACTATAAAAAGTAACATTGCAGATTTGACAAAAATAACAAAACTTTTAGAAATAAAAACTTTCATAATCAAAATGTAAAACTCAATGGACGGAGGGAACCACTCATGGAGGGGTTCAGCAGCAAATAAAACACAGCAGAAGAGGGCATTCGTGAACTGGAAGACAGATGAGAAGAAATCGCACAGAATGCAGCACAGAGAGACACGATGATGACAATATGGAGGGGAGATTAAGAGACACAGAAGACGGACTGAGACGTTCTATCCTGAATCACAGTCCCAAAAGGAGAGGAAAACACAGACAATATCTGAAGCAATAATGGCTAAGAATTTCTAGAACTGGTAAAAGATACCAAGCCACAGGTTTAAGAAATTCAGTAATTCCAAGGAGATGAAAAAGAACGTACACACACACACCACACACTGAAAACTTTAGAAGATCAGAAAGAATGATCTTTAAGTGGCCCAAGGGGGGCCGGGAGAGAGGCAGAATCCCTTCACAGCAGCAGCTACTGACAGCAAAGTTCCCAACAGCGAGGAGGCCAGAGGACAGCGGGTCAGCGTTTCCACCGGGATAAAAGAAAACAAACAACAGCCTGAAGCCATGCGCCTGCGGAAAAGAGCCTTCAAGAATGAGGATGAAATAAAGGTATTTTCAGACACACCAGAAGTGAGGAAGTGGTCACCAGGAGACCTTTACTGCAGGAAATGAACGAGGATATGTTTGCAACATAATCCCAAACGGAAGATCAGACGCAAGAGAGTGGAGGGCAGAGAAAGTGGCCGTAAAGTAATAATCCTGGTGAGATTGCTTAAAATACGGAACACACATCACAAGAAGATGTAAGTGGCTGAAGGAACAAGCACGCGGAGTCTCAGCATCCTCCAGGGCTGCCCAAGCTTCCGGCAGCTCAAGACACCGAACTGGGAGTTGGTGAACTAGACCCGCCACCTCCCGCGCGAAGGCTGCCGGGCTGTGTGACTTCTGAACTCCTGAGGAGGAAATGCTGGATAAACCCGCCCGATTCAGATGAAGCAAGAAAGGAGCCGAAGGCAGGTCCCGGGAGAACCGAAGAAGTGGCTGTGAGTGAAGCAGGCCTGTGGAGACACGGCAGCAGGCAGGTCTGCTGAGACCCCCAGTCTGGGCTGACTGGGGAAGCCCCCCATTACAGGAGGGAATTCTTTATCCCCACGGTAACTAAGAGTGGTGTCCTGAACTGATGCCAAATGACAGCATGTCCCTCAATCGTACTCCACAAGCTACTCAACCAACATGATGGGGTGAATGAGGCAACACAAGCCTCAGTTTTGTTATGAAATGAAGTGTCCTCTGACCAGAGACAGAGAGAGGCCTCACTCCACACCTTAACCCATGACCACCAGGAAGGCCAGGTCCTGGATTCCTGATTCCTTTGGAAGCAGAGATGTCAGGAGACACGGGAACCGACTGTCCTTGGGGGGATCCCTCCATCCCCTTCCTCACACCAACAGCGGCACCATCAGAGCAGACGCTCGAGCCCAACCACCCATCTCAAGGCACACATCGAGGAAGCCCACCGAGGAAAGCCACGTTCACAGCCCTGGGCTTGGGTGGACACAAGATGGACACCGCGGTGATGATCCCCAAAGTGCCCTCCGACCCGATGAACAGCTGCTTCAGGTCATAGCCCGTGTTGTCCTTCCTCAGGGAGGTCAGGCAGTCCAGGACAGTGCCGTTGGCCAGCACCTGGGGGCGAAGAGAAGCACGTTCACCCACCTGCCAGCCTCCTGACAAGACGTCGGTCGCCTCCAGGGCCAGGTGTCACTTCTGCAGCAGCCTGAGGTCATGCCAAGAGGCTGAAGGATGGACTTTCCTCCCGTACGAGTGACACCCTCCACACACAGCAGCTCACTGCCCAGGGGGCACGCCCGGGGTCGGGGGCAGTGGGGAGGCTCCCTGGGAGTGGGGCATGAGCCCAGTGAGCCCAGCCCAGGACCCAGCCACCTCCGGACCCACCAGCCATAAGGCATCAAAGCTCCCGAGCTGTGGGCCTCTCCGAGTCCTGTGTGCTGGTACTGTGAGTCAGAGGCCTATACAGCTCGTGAGTGCAAAAAAGTAATTTACAATAAAGATAATCAGTGGCTAGCCAGAAAAAAAAGCTACTGGAGCGTCGTAATTTACTGGATGGCACCAAAGCATGGTTTTGTGTTTGCTTCGTCCACTTGGGTAAACAGGACAGAGAGCTCTGCCTGTGACACTCGGCTGGTGAGGGTGCAGGTAAACAGAGGGGCCCTGGAGGAACAGTGGGCGGCAGAAGGTCACAAAGCTGACCCTGGATGAGCCTTCCTTCACACCCGGCTCCCGGAAGCCCGCCACTGCCGGGGCAGTGTCCCCTGTAACTGCATCGTCTCTTGTGTGGCCCCGAGGCAGTGGACACAAAATCACCCTCTCGTGGGAGGACAGGGCAGGGCCAGGCCTCCCTCAGGATGGGGGTGTATGTAGCCCGCACATCCTTGAGGAGCCCAGGGCCAGGAACCAAGACCTCCCACCCCGAGGGGCCCCATGCACCTGTGCCACCACGTGGGCCCATGAGAGCCGTGAGAGGACACCCCGTGGCGACCTCTGCACCAAGCAGCTGCCCCAGCTCACCACTTCCAGGCCCAGGACAGTCCCATGCAGTGAGCCATATCGAAGAAACCGCAGGCCTCCGGCGTTGGTTGCCACGTTTCCCCCGATGTGGCAGCTGCCCTTGGCTCCTAAGTCCAGCGGCATGATGAAGTCCCGTTCCTCCACGTACCGGCTCAGCTCCTCCAGGACGCAGCCCGCCTGGCAAACCAGAATTCCTGCAGAGAGTGACCAGGCTGCCACAGCACTCGGCTTCCAGTGGGCCCCCGGGCTGGTGAGTCCCAACCCCCATCTTGCACAGGCAAGCCACCCAGAAGGAACATCAGCCTCAGCGCCAGGGCTGAGGAGAAGAGGCCCCCCCACATCGCTGGCCCAAGGACGAAAACATCTGGGCCTCACAGGACCTTTATGATTATGGTGACACAAAAGAAAAATGAGTAACATGAAAAGAGAGGAAAAAACTTCCCACCCCCACACACGCTCGTGGAAAGGAGTAGAAGAGGGAAGATTCTCAGCTGGGGCTGATCCTGCCCTGGGCACGTGGGACAATGCCTGGGTTGGGGGTGCCATGGGCACCCTGTAGGCGGAGGCCAAGGATGCTGCTCAACACCCAACAGTGCAGGCGCCCGACCACAGAGTCTCAACACCCTACAGTGCAGGCGCCCGACCACAGAGTCTCAACACCCTACAGTGCAGGTGCCCGACCACAGAGTGACCAGGGCCTGGAGCCCGGCCTTGCGGGGAGAGGCCCAGCTCCAGAGCAGGACCCTGGCGCCCTGGGTCTGCCACACCACATGAGCACAGGATCCCCTCACGCCCGCCACGCCCTGGCGCCCTGGGTCAGGATCCCCTCACGCCCGCCACGCCCTGGCGCCCTGGGTCAGGATCCCCTCACGCCCGCCACGCCCTGGCGCCCTGGGTCAGGATCCCCTCACGCCCGCCACGCCCTGGCGCCCTGGGTCAGGATCCCCTCACGCCCGCCACGCCCTGGCGCCCTGGGTCAGGATCCCCTCACGCCTGCCACGCCCTGGCACCCTGGGTCAGGATCCCTGCACACATGCCACTCTGCACCTCACACACCTCTAGAGCGGGATGGAGTCGGAAGGGACCAGAATGACAAGCCCTCACCAGCACGCATGTCTGGAGGGGCCGGGCGAGGTGGGGCTAGGCGGCCAGGCTATAGACGCTGGTTCTTTCCCCAGCGCCGGCCCTAACTCATTCACCCACCCAAGCACCCCACAGTTGCAGACACTGGCAAGGAAGAACTCCACCAGCACCAGGAGGGACTCCTGGGCCCCGACGGGTGGCACAGGCTTACCAGACACGCTGTGGAAGCTGAGGACCCGGTTCATGCGGGCAGTGGAGAGGATGATCTCGTCAAAGACGGGGACGCTGCCACCCACCATGCCTGTGTTGCCCCCCTGTGGGTTCACGGCCAGGTTCCTCTCGTGGCAGTGCCTGGGATGAGGACAGGAGGGACGTTGGGGCTCTGTCCCCACCCCCACGCCACCATCCCCAAGGACATGCCGCAGGACCAGTGCCTGACCCCAAATCCTGATTACCCTGCCCTGCCTGCAGCCTCAGCGGGGGCTCCTCCCCAGCCCACGCATGTGAGGGATTCTGAGGAAGGACAGAGGCCAATCCGAAAGCTGTGCACAGGGAGACGGAAGTGGAGGCCCCGATTCTGATGTCCTACAAGGCTTCCCTCAAAGGACAGAACGTCCTACACGCCCGGCTCCCATCCTTCCTGTTCACACCATGCTCACAGAGGGTCCAGCTCAGGGTTCCTCGACCGCACTGCCCCCACTCCCTTCCACCCTCCGCCTGCATCTCCCCACCCTCGGCCCATTATCCCCCAGATGTGTGCCCAAGGATACCTCCCTCCCAACCAGCCTGCACCTTTGCAAAGCCCCAAAGCCTGGAGCACACCCAGTGGCTAGGGGTCTGGAGAAACCAAAGTTCCGTGCCCTGGGGAGAGGAATCTGCCCACGTACATGAAATAAACCCTGGAGACAGCAAGCCCCATACATTAAGTAAACCCTGAAGACAGCAAGCCCCATACATGAAATAAACCCTGGAGACAGCAAGCCCCACACATGAAATTAACCCTGGAGACAGCAAGTCCCAGGGATGGAGTTTAACAGAGTAAGTGCACGTTGCCCCAAAGCACCTGCTGAGGATGATCTAAAGCACTGTCCATAATCATGGACACCCGGAGACCAGTGCCACCCTGTAGTGTGTTCATGGGGGAGGAGCTTTGCTGTTACAGACAATGCCAAGAAACGGGCATGGGCATTGCCAAATGGGGGGAAATGATTACACACCACAGATGCATTGAGATAGCACCGAAAAACCACAGAACAAACACTGAGACACACAAACCAAGATGTCATTGGCTGGCTTCCCACCGCGTCACCCCAGCTGCCTGCAGGCTCCATGAGGAAATGACCCACAGGCAACAGGGAAGGCTGGGGGAGCCGGGAGCCACCACCTCACCTGAGGATGTGGGACACCTCCTCCGACGTCCGTGGCCTCAGCAGCACCTTGCTACAGCCTGTGACAGGAAGGAGACCCTATGAGACAGCGTGGGGGGAGCTGCACATGAAGCAAGTGGTCGCTCGCCCCAGAGAGCGAGCTTTTTTTTTTGGAGACGGACTCTCACTCTGTTGCCCAGGTTGAAGTGCCACGATCCTGGCTCACTGCAATCTCTCCCTCCCAGGTTCAAGTGATTCTCCTGCCTCAGCCTCCCGAGTAGCTGGGATTATAGGCACCCGCCACCACACCTGGCTAATTTTTGTATTTTTAGTAGAGACAGGGTTTCACCACATTGGCCAGGCTGGTCTCGAACTCCTGACCTCATGATCCACCCACTGCAGCCTCCCAGAGTGCTGGGATTACAGGCATGAGCCACCATGCCCAGCCCCCAGAGAGTGATCTTATTTGGGAAGCTGAGGAGGGAGAATCATCTGAGCCCAGGAGGTCGAGGCTGCAGTGAGCTATGATCGCAACACTGCACTCCAGCCTGGGTGACAGAGCAAGAACCCATCTCAAAAAAACCAAAACTAGGTCCCACGTGGGAGGTGGTGGGCTGGGCACTGGGCACAGTGTGCAGAGGTGGGTGAGGCTGGGCCCATGGACGAGAGTCCCACAGGCCAGGCACTGGCAGCTCCGAGGTTGCCCACCCACTTGTGGTGAGGTCAGCTCGGTCCCACGGTAACGGGATGTCTGCAGGCTTCCCTCCTGCCACGCCACCACACTTCCTTTCGTGATGTGTGTGCACCTCGCAAGCAGACGCTTGAGACTATGTGGACATCCTGTTGCTCCTCGAGCTTCACCCATTAACATCTTTGATTATCCTAGACCAAATCAGCTACTAGGATAGTTGCCAACTGGTGATTTTCCTAAATCCATCCGTCCACCTACATTTCCTTTTATTTCTTTTGAAACAGGGTCTCACTCCGTCACCCAGTCTGGAGTACAGTGACACAATCACGGCTCACTGCAGCCTCAACTCCTGGGCTCAAGCGATCCTCCTGCTTCAGCCTCCCAAGCAGCTGGGACTATAGGTGCCTGCCACCATGCCCGGCTAATTTTGATATTTTTAGTAGAAACAGGGTTTCGCCATGTTCCCCAGTCTGATCTTGAACTCATGGCCTCAAGCAATCCACCCACCTCAGCCTCCCTAAGGGCTGTGGTTACAGGCATGAGTCGCCGCGCCCGGCCTCTTAGCTGACTCTGCCACGAGGGAGGGCTTTCCCTTCGCTCCCACTGACGTGTTTATGTAGCTGCTTATTCACAGTGATGTGGGCTCTCGGCTTCTCACTTTATTCACTGGGCTGTAAGTCTTGGCCGCCTTATTTGCTGAATGCCTGGATGTGACCAGTGGGAGCCCTCTGAGCTAGTTGGCCGGTGTTGCTAACCACTGCTGCCCCAAGTGAGCAGGCGTCTTTCTGCCTTTGGGTTTCCTTGAGACGACTTTCCCAGGTGATGGGGGCTGCAGAGAGGCAGCAGGTGCAGTCACGGGTGCCTGTCACCTCTTCGTGGAGCTCTGAGAACCAGGCTGTGGTGTCCACCTTGCTTTTCTGATCAGAAAGCCACTTATCTCTCTTTTATCAAATGAGCAATTTTTGCAGAGGGGCCTGCTGGGCACCTGGGCCTCGGCCCGACACTTCAGTGCAGCACCTGAGGGAACCCTGGCACCTGCGCTCACTGCGTCCCTGTCCCGAGTGGGCTCAGGAGCCCCAGGACTCATGGCAAAGCTTTCGACTCGGGCACACTTGTGACGCGCCTGTGGCAGGGTTCTCAACACAAACATGAGTACCCCCCAAGAATGCAGGCCAGGCCGCGTTCCAGACACAGAATGAGCACAGAATTTCCCACTCCTGTGATGTCTACCTTCTAACGGGAAAGATGAGAAGGAGGGCTCCCTCCCGGTGGTGCAGTGTTAACAACGGGAGCCCCACAAAGACGGAGGGGGCCATGGGGGCAGAGCCGCCAGAGGTGACACAAGGGCCCAGCCTGTTTTCACACCGCGAAGCTCCCACCTTCCCGCCAGTGCAGGCGTGCTCACTAAACGTCTGCAGCATCCATCCTGAGCAAATGGTCTAGATTTTTGAATATGATGCTTAATGAGTTTTCAGAAGTCTAGACAAGCTCTCTCTCCAAAAGCAAGCCACATGAAGGGATAATTCACCTAAAATTCAACAACTAAGCCTCACATCAGCAAACACCTACTGAGCAGACATTCAGGACCAAACCTGTGGACTCAAAGATGAGTGAAATTCAGCCTCGCCCTCACCAAACTCGGGGCAGCAGGATGCAGAGGAAGGCGCCCTCCCACAGGCGCACACAGACACCGAGGGGCGGCCCTGCAGCAGGACAGGGTGTCCATGGCCACGGATTCCCAAAAAGGTGCTGATCAGAGAGAGGGAACCCAGGGGGACAGCCAGTTCTTGCCCAGTCAGGCTCAGGCAAGGCAGAGGAGAGGAAGAGTGTGGTCACCCCTCAATCTCAGTTACAGCTTCCTCCCCGCTCCTGCAAGCCCCGGGGGGGCCCTTGCCCACAAGGGCAGCAGCGGCATAGCCCAGGGTGCTGGCCTCCGAGCAGGCTGGGAGCACGGGAACCCAAGCATTGTGCTCAAGGCTCACGCTAGGTTCCTGCCCCACTTACCCGCACGGTGTTCCTGAGGCAGTGGCTCCAAGTCCCATTTTGTAGGGCAGGCACTTAGGGTCATCTGCCTAGGGCCACCCAGACAGCAGTGCTGAGCCAGGACTGGGGCCCGACTTAGCCAAGCCCAGGGTGGGCGTCCATCCTCACCTGCCTCCGGGGACAACATTCGTGAGCCCGCAGGCCCTGGGCCATGGTGTGCACTCAGGGCAGCAGCTTGAGATCGCCCCAGAGGGGTCCTTACTTCGGGAGCAAGGTGAGGGTGGGGGCCCTTCCACTCAAGAGAGCTCCTACACAGTGACCATCGGTCCAGCGATTTCCAGTGACTCCCAGCCTTTCTGCAGGGAAAGAGCTGCTTCCATTATCTGAGCCTAGACCCCAGTTCAACTTGCTAACTTTCTGAACTGTTTTAACATACACTGCACTCCCAGATTACACGGTCTGGAAACTTTCTGAGTGTTCTTAATAATTTCAATCTTCTACAAGGGCCAACAAAAAAAAGACAAAAACAATTCCAGATCTTCCCAATGACAGCACACCCTACGTTCAGCCCCAGGACCTGGTGCCAGTGCTACAGATTTAAATATATCATTTTGTTGTAAATTAAGAGTCAACCAATTCTCTTCTACCTCGCTTTACTATTTTAGCACACAGACACATGCCACCACACCCGGCTAATTTTTAATTTTCTGTAGAGATAGAGTTTCACCATGTTGCTCAGGCTGGTCTTGAACTCCTGGGCTCAAGCGATCTCCCACAGAACTGGGTTACAGGTGTGTAACCCAGCTGTAGTCCCAGCTACTCAGGAGGCTGAGACAGGAAAATCGCTTGACCCCAGGAAGTGGAGGTTGCAGTAAGGGGAGATCGTGCCACTGCACTCCACCCTGAGTGACAGGGCAAGACTCCATCTCAAAAACATAAATAAAAAAAGAGAAAACTGGGCACTGTTACCAAAAGGAAGTGCCAGCCCCAGAGGCTGAGAAGTCCCTCATTCGTGCACAGACTTGTATGCCACTGGGCAGAAGTGCAGTGGGAGGAGAGGAGCAGGCATGGTTGGCCAGGAGCCCTGCATCTTACCTAATGGGCTCCAAAAAGATACGTCTACTTCCCAATGCCCCAAGACCTGTGAATGGGACCTTATTTGAAAAAATGGGGCTGGGCATGGCGGCTCATGCCTGTAATCCCAGCACTTTGGGAGGCCCAGGCAGGCGGATCACGATGTCAGGAGATTGAGACCATCCTGGCTAACACGGTGAAACCCTGTCTCTACTAAAAATACAAAAAGAATGAGCCGGGCGTGGTGGCGGGCGCCTGTAGTCCCAGCTACTCGGGAGGCGGAGGCAGGAGAATGGCGTGAAGCCAGGAGGCAGAGCTTGCAGTAAGCCGAGATCACGCCACTGCACTCCAGCCTGGGCGACAGAGCGAGACTCCGTCTCAAAAAAACAAAAAGAAAAAACGGTCCAGCTAAGTGCAGTGGCTCATGCCTGTCATCTCAGCACTTTGGGAGGCCAATGTGAGTGCATCACCTGAAGTCAGGAGTTCGAGACCAGCCTGGTCAACATGGTGAAACCCCGTCTCTACTAAAAATACAAAAATTAGCCGGGCATGGTGGCGGGCACCTGTAATCCCAGTTACTTGGGAGGCTGAATTGCTTACACCCAGGAGGGGAAGGTCGCAGTGAGCCAAGATTGCACCATTGCACTCCAGCCTGGGCAAAAAGAGTGAGACTTCGTCTCCAAAAAAAAAAAAAAAAAGGATGAACGGTCTTTGCAGATGTAATTAAGTTGACAGTACTGAGATACGATCATCCTGGATTAGGGTGGGCCCTCAATCCAATGAGAAGTGTCTTTATAAGACAACTGGAGAAGAGTCACAGAGAAGAAAAACCTGTATGAAAAACAGAGGCAGAGACTGGAGTAATTTGGTACCTGGGGCCACCAGAAGCTAGAGCTACAAGAGACAGGAAAGAGCCTCCTCTGGAGGCTTTGGAGGCAGCGGAGGGAGTGCAGCCCTGTGATACCCTGATTTCACACTTTTGGCCTCCAGAGCTTAGAGAACAAACTTGTGGGGTTTGGTGGGGAGGGGAATTCTGTTTTGTTTTAGAGATGTAGTCTTGCTCTGTTGCCCAGGCTGGAATGCAGTGGTGAGATCATAGTCCACTAAAACTGGAACTCCTGGGCTGGAGTAACTTTTTTACTTTTTGTTTTTTCAATCCTGGGCCGGCTACTTTTATTTATTTATTTTTATTTTTAGAGGTGAGTGGGGCAGGGGTTCTGGCTATGTTGCCCAGGCTGGTCTTGAACTCCTGGCTTCAGCCTCCAGGGCAGCTGAGATTACAGGCAGAGCCACTGCGCCAGGCAAACTTGGGTTGTTGGCAGGGCGGGGTGGCTCACGCCTGTAATCCCAGCAATTTGGGAAGCCGAGGCGGACGGATCACGAGGTCAATAAATCGAGACCATCCTGGCCAACATGGTGAAACCCTGTCTCTACTAAAAATACAAAAATTAGCGGAACGTGGTGGCGGGCGCCTGCAGTCGCAGCTACTAGGGAGGCTGAGACAGGCAAATCGCTTGAACCCGGGAGGCAGAGGTTGCAGTGAGCCGACGTCGCGCCACTGCACTCCGGCCTGGCGACAGAGTGAGACTCCGTGACTGCACTCCAGCCTGGCGACGGAGTGAGACTCCGTCTTAAAAAAAAGAAAAAACAAAACAACAACAACAACAACAAAACTTGGGTTGTTCTAAGCGACTTGTTCGTGGTCATTCATTCCAGCAGCCTGTGGCGGTGCACACGCCCCTCTCAGCGCAGCCAGGGGCTGGCACCCCCAACCAGGTTGTTCTCAGCCCGCTTTGAAGCCTCCACGGGAAGGCGCAGGGGAGCAGGGACGCGGCCCCGCCGCAGCTTCCCAAACCTCACCCACCTCGCAGCGTCCGCAGCCAGTCCACGTTGGGAGCCTGCAGCGCTTCCGGGTCCGTGATGACCCCGCCGGGCACGATGCGCTCAAAGGCGGCCAGGTCCTGCTCAGACACCGTGGAGAACGGCAAGCGCCGCACGGGGTAGCGCTCCCGGGTCAGCGGCACCTCGGGGATCCCCGGGGCGGAGCAGCAGCCTCTGCGGGCCAGGGGGCCAACCGGCCGACCCCAAGAACCCGCGGCTCCCGGAGCACCCCGCAACAGCCACGCGGGCCACGCCAGAGGCCGACGGGGCAGCATCGCCGCCGGGACGGAGACCTCGGGCTCCTCCTTGGTGGGGGGCCGGTACTCAGGGCCCGGAGGGGAAGGGCAGGGAGCCGCTGGCTGCGCGCCTGGAAGTGGCCAAGGGTAATTTCATGTTTTATGCACGTTGTACAAATTGAAACACGCTTGCAGAAGCAGGGAGGGGGCAGGAGGGCAGCGAAGGGAAGGCTCCGAGCACCCGGGCCCTCCCCCTGCCCGGGCCGCAACCCCGCGAGAGCGCGAAGCCCCACGCAGCAGGCCTGGACTTAGCGACGCGCAGGCTCGGGGCGGCCTCGCCGGGACCTTGCCCAGGACCCCGTTCCGCCAAGCTCGCCCCCCGAGGGGATCCCGCGGACGCGCGCGCGTTCCACGCGGTCACGTGACGAGCTGCAGCGCCGTCCCCCTCCCCCCACAGGCACCGACTGGCTGACGGCGCCCGAGATCGCGCCCCGCCACCCCGACCCGCGGCTGAACCGCAGCCCGGGACCCTAAGCCCAGCGCTCCGCGCGGCCGCGCGCACGCACCCACGACCACGTCCCGGGCTCCAACCCGCAGCGCCCGCCGCAGGCCCAGAGCCGCCGAGCCGGAGTGGGCGGGGCGACGCCGCGCCTGCGCATTGACGGCTCCGCCCAGCGGCCGAAGCCCCGCCCCGCGCGCCTAACGGGCCCCGCCCCGCCTGCCCTCCAGGCCCGGCCCTGCGCGCCTACAGTCCCCGCCCCGCCGTCCAAGCCCCGCCCCGACTGGCACCGGAGGCTCGACGGCCACTGCCTCGTCCTGCGTTTCCTGAGGGCCTCCGGCGCCCCGCTGTCGGGCGCATCCCTCCAGGTAGAGAAGGGACTAGGCTGAGCGCAGCCCAAGACGCCCAAGCAGCAGCTGGAGGGTTCTCCAGAACGAGGCCCGGGACGTGGGCTCGGCCGAGGGACCTGGGGGCCGGCCCGCTCCTCCGAGGCCGAGCCCAGGGGGCGCCCCTTTCCCCAGCGGCCTCCCCAGCTCCTGCACGGACCACCCCTCCTGGGTCCCCAGCCTTAGCTTAGGGGGCAGCTGCCTCCTGCAGGTGTTTTCTTGCCTCCGTGTCCCCTTCTGCCTGTTCAGCCCTCCGTGCCCTCAAACCCTTTGCACACCTGGGGAGCTCCTGCCCTCCTGACGCAGTAACTGCTGTCCCGAGGAGCCTCCCGGCCTGGGATCCCCTGCCTGAGGCATCGCCAGCACTTGTTTTGTGTTTTTTTGAGACAGGGTCTAGCTCTGTTGCCCAGGCTGGAGTTCTGGGGTTGATCTCAGCTCACTGCAACCTCTGCCTCCCGAGCTCAAACCATCCTCCCACCTCGGCCACCCAAGTAGCTGGGACTACGGGCGTGCACCACCACACCCGGCTAATTTGTTGTTGTTGCTGTATTTTTGTAGAGATGAGGTCTCATGTGCTGCCCAGGCTGGTCTCGAACTCCTGGACTCAAGCGATCCGCCCGCCTCGGCCTCCCAAAGCACTTGTTACTTCAGCTCACCCAATTCCATAGAACCCTAGGGGGTGCAGAGGATGCAGATCTCTGAGCAGATGAGGGCAGAGAGCAGGAGGCCACACTCGGTCCGAAGCAGGACTGTGCAGCTGTGCAAGAGGTGGAGGCTACGCCCGTGACAGCAGATGGGTCCTGGTAGTCACACAGAAAACCGGCGAGCTGGATTTGTCCTGGTGATGAGGCTCTGGAGCAGCAGTTGCATGGAGTCATTCCTGTCCTCCTTAACCACATCCCCAGGGGCCACTCACCTTCTTCCCAGGTGAATCACCCATGCAAGACTCTTCCAAGTCAGCAATGCATTTTGCCTTTGGACTACAACCCTGGAAAGAAGACATCCACCTGGCCCTTCCTACCTGGCTGGCCCTTGCTCTGCAGATGAGTGTGGGAGTTTGCCCATTGTCAAGTGTAACTGTTTCAATTACACATTCAGGAACTGGAAAGACGACCACAGATGAGGTCTGTGGACCCCCTTACCACCTGACCTCCACACACCCTCCCTTTGACTAGCAGGCCAGTGGCATCTTGGACCCCTGGGATTAGGAATGATTCAAAACCCATAAAGATTACCACCCATACCATCCCCTAAAATAACTGATTTTTCTGACCAGGCACGGTGGCTCATGCCCGTAATACCAGCACTTTGGGAGGCTGAGGCAGGTGGATCACCTGAGGTCAGGAGTTCGAGACCAACTGTGGGCAGCAAGCCACCCAGGTGCCGAGGCAAAAGACCGAGGACACGAGCTGTTCCAGTATAATAAAATAAGAATAGTTATACCAAATATAGATCTTAGATATGATTATATATGAATATCATTAATCATTAGTTGGTAGCAATTACTCTTTATTCCAATATTATAATAATCCTCGCTCTACAATCACAACCTAGGAAAAACCAGGCCATACAGAGATAGGAGCTGAGGGGACATAGTGAGGAGTGACCAGAAGACAAGAGTGCGAGCCTTCTGTTATGCCCAGACAGGGCCACCAGAGGGCTCCTTGGTCTAGCGGTGACGCCAGCGTCTTGGAAGACGCCCGTTACCTAGCGGACCGTGGTCTAGCGGTAGCGAAAAGTGTCAAGAAACAACACCCGCTACTTAGCAGACCGGAAAAGGGAGTCTCCCTTTCCCCGGGGGAGTTTAGAGAAGACTCTGCTCCTCCACCTCTTGTGGAGGGCCTGACATCAGTCAGACTCGCCCGCAGTTATCCGGAGGCCTAACCGTCTCCCTGTGATGCTGTGCTTCAGTGGTCACGCTCCTAGTCCGCCTTCATGTTCCATCCTGTACACCTGGCTCTGCCTTCTAGATAGCAGTAGCAAAATTAGTGAAAGTACTAAAAGTCTCTGATATGCAGAAATAATGGCATAAGCTGTCTCTCTGTCTCCTCTCTCTCTCTGCCTCGGCTGCCAGGCAGGGAAGGGCCCCCTGTCCAGTGGACACGTGACCCACATGACCTTACCTATCACTGGAGATGACTCACACTCTTTACCCTGCCCCTTTTGCCTTGTATCCAATAAATAACAGCGCAGCCCGACATTCGGGGCCACTACCGGTCTCCGCGCATTGGTGGTAGTGGTCCGTAGGGCCCAGCTGCCTTTTCTTTTATCTCTGTCTTCTGTCTTTATTTCTGTACTCTCTCGTCTCCGCACATGGGGAGAGACCCACCGACCCTGTGGGGCTGGTCCCTACACCAACCTGGCCAACATGGTGAAACTTGTCTCTACCAACAATACAAAAATTAGCTGGGCATGGTGGTTGGTGCCTATAATCCCAGCTACTTGGGAGACTGAGGCAAGAGAATGGCTTGAACCTGGGAGGCAGAGGTTGCAGTAAGCTGAGATCACGCCACTGCACTCCAGCCTGGCGACAGAGTGAGACTCTGTCTCAAAAAAAAAAAAAAAAAAACTGTCTCAGAAAATAATAACAACTGATTTTTCTTTTTCCCAGGGCACAGTCACCCTAGCAAAGCCCACATGTACCCTCAGAGAATGCTTGGAGGAAAATACGGCATGTGCTGGTTTCAGCGTTGTGGGGCCCTCACCCAGCATCTCAGCCTCCTCTTCCAGCGAGATGGCAGGTGCTGGTTTCGGCGTTGTGGGGCCTTCCCCCAGCATCTCAGCCTCCTCTTCCAGCGAGATGGCAGGTGCTGGTTTCGGCGTTGTGGGGCCTTCCCCCAGCATCTCAGCCTCCTCTTCCAGCGAGGACTCCGGTCTACGGATTGGTTTTCACCTGGACGGTGGGTGAGAGGCCGACTGTACCTCGTGATGACCAAGCTCTTCCCAGGTTCTGTTAATGCACTCCTCAAGGCAACATCTTGAGACCCATCAGCTCCTGTTATGTTTGTGTCCCCCAGAATTCGTATGCAGAAGCTGTAACCCCCAATATGGCCGTATTTGGAGATGGAACTTCTGAAGAAGTAATTAAGGTTAAAGTCAGTCACAAGGGTGGGGCCCTGATCCGACAGGACAGGCATCCGTAAAATAAGAGACACCAGAGAGCTCCCTCTCCCAGTCAGTTTCGTAGGCACACATGAGAAGGCAGTGTTCACAACCCAAGGGAAGAGCCCTGGACAGGCACCAGACAACCCCAGCACCTTAATCTGGGACTTCCAATCTCCAGAAATATAAGACATTTTTCTTAAGCCTCCCAGTCTGTGGTATTGTGATAACAGCCTGATATGGTTTGGATTTGTGTCCCCGCCCATAATCCCCCATGTTGGGGGAGGGGCCTGGTAGGAGGTGACTGGCTCATGGGCGCAGATTTCCCCTTGCTGTTCTTGTGGAGGTAAGTGAACTCCCAGGAGACCTGCTTGTTTAAAAGTGTGGCACCTTTCCCCTTTGCTACCTTTCTCTCCTGGTCCGCCATGGTAAAACGTGCTTGCTTCCCCTCCGCCTTCTGCCATGATGTAAGTTTCCTGAGGCCCCCACACCACGCTTCCTGTACAGCCTGCAGAACTGTGAGTCAATTAAACCTCATTTCTTTATAAATTACACAGTTTCAGGTCGTTCTTTATAGCAATACAAGAATGGACTAATACAGAGCCCAAGCTGACTCCAGCAGCTTCCAAAAGGCAAGTGCAACACGGTAAGTCTTGCCCTTCCAGAGCAAGCACAGTACTCCTTTAGAAAGCAACTGCAGCGGCCGGGCGTGGTGGCTCACGCCTGTAATCCCAGCACTTTGGGAGGCCGAGGCAGGCGGATCACGAGGTCAGGAGATCGAGACCATCCTGGCTAACACGGTGAAACCCTGTCACTACTAAAAATACAAACAATTAGCCGGGCATGGTGGTGGGCGCCTGTAGTCCCAGCTACTCGGGACACTGAGGCAGGAGAATGGCGTGAACCTGGGAGGCGGAGCTTGCAGTGAGCAGAGATTGCACCACTGCACTCCAGCCTGGGCAACAGAGCGAGACTCCATCTCAAACAAAAAAAAAGCAACTGCAGCATTCTCACACGTTTTCCTTGGAAGTCAACTTGAGCCCCAGCACTGGCCACTGAGCTTCCTGAGCAACCACCCAAGGTAAGGCACAGGGTCCTCCCCAGACCCCCAGCCAGCAAGCTCCGCAAACCACTCTCCAATCACTGCATACCCCTTCAGAATTCAATTTCACACACCTGTCTCTGGGCACAACACTAACATTTTACACCTGTTTCCCAAAATGATGCTGAGTCTTGGGGGTGGTTCCCCCATACTTTTCTCGTGGTAGTGAGTAAGTCTCACGAGATCTGATGGTTTTTTTAAGGGGAAACCCCTTTCACTTGGCTCTCATTTTCTCTTGTCTGCTGCCATGTAAGATAAGCCTTTCGCCTCCCGCCATGATTGTGAGGCCTCCCCAGCCATGTGGAACTGAGGGTCCACTAGACCTCTTTTTCTGTCAGGTGAGGTGGCTCACGCCTGTAATCCCAACACTTTGGGAGGCTGAGGCAGGCAGATCACCTGAGGTCAGGAGTTCAAGACCAGCCTGGCCAACATGGCGAAACCCCATCTCTACTAAAAATACAAAAATTAGCAGGGCGTGGTGGCGCGTGCCTGTAGTCCCAGCTACTCAGGAGGCTGAGGCAGGAGAATCACTTGAACCCGGGAGGCAGATGTTACAGTGAGCCGAAATCATGCAGTGCCATTGCACTCCAGCCTGGGTGACAGAGCAAGACTCCATCTCAAAAAAAGAGAAAAGAAAAATTTTTTTTAAAAAACCTCTTTTTCTTTACAAATTACCCAGTCTCGGGTATGTCTTTATCAGCAGCGTGAAAACGGGCTAATACAGATGCACTTTCAATTGTTTGTTCCAAAAAATACTTTATTTATTAAACAATATATCCATAATCTATAACATGATCCAAAAATACTGATATACATCTTTACATTATCTAATAAAAAGATTTACAACATTATGTTTCCTTTACAAAGGGAACATAGATAATAATTCCTTGAAAATAAAAATGTAACATTCATGTTAAAGCTGCATCATCGTTTTGGATGAAACGTGGTTAAAGGTGGACACCACAAAATACATACAGAGGAAGAAAGAAACTCCTGAATGGGAACATTTTCTTACACTTCCCCTGGCTTAAAATTCCTCTCAGCACAAGTATTGAAGGCCAATCACTGCTCACTAAAAATTTAGGAAAACCTTAAGTCTTCAATGCCCATAATTAACATCCCTCACGATTTTATTCTAAACCATGGGACCTAACCTAGGACAGGGCAGACCCTCGGCTCTGGGGTCATGTGGGAAGCTGCTCTGGGCCAGCGTCATTGCTCAAAGCAGCCCCAGCCAGGGCTCCCAACGACAGGACAGGAGGCCAAGTCCGACAGGGCTGCTGGACAGAAGACAAGCTGGCCGGTGTCCCCATCAGTCCCAGCAAACCCTCCCACCGCCACCAGTCCGCACAGCTGCTTCTCGCTGCTCCAGGCAGACTGGAAAACACCCACGCCACAAAGCCCTGGCCAACAGTGAGACGGGCAGTCAGCTGCTGCTCAGGCAGCCACGTAGGCCTCCGCGCGGCGTCCCTGGCCAACAGCGGTCTCACGTCCACCCGCCCAGGGGTCCCGTCCAGCATGAGACGGGTGGTCAGCTGCTGCTGCTCAGGAGGCCACGCAGGCCTCCGCTCGGCATCCACGTCCCCAGCAGCAGCACCTAGGGCACGTTCGCAGATGCAGAGGGCTCGGTTTCACCAGCTCCTGTTTTCACTGCAGCCTGCCTTCCCCTACAGGATTTCCTCAGATCACTGACTGACACCGTGGCACTGAAAACAAGGAAAATGGGCAGAACGCTCCTTCCCATCGAGGTCAATCGCACAGCCACTGAGGACCCACACCTTCAGCTCAGATGAAGCTGCCACAGTGACCCACTGGGTCCAGCCCACACACTCTCAATCCAAGAGATGGGTCTGGGACCGGGCAGCTGTGGAGGGGGGTCTGGTCTGAGACCAGATCCCTGAGTCACCCCCAGGGAGAAGGCGGCCAGGCCTTCTGGAGCAAGGCGTGGATGGTGCAAATGGTGTGGCTTCTGTGTCCCTGCAGGGCGGGGTCCAGGCCAGGGGCCATGACCTTCTTTTCTGGCCAAACGGCCACTCCTGAGTGTGTCTCTCCCACAGGTAGACAGCGTCAGCCACAGAGCACTCAGGATTCAGTTGGGTCCAAACTACAGCCCAAGGAATTGTCTCATTCTGCTCATGTTTTCTGTGTTTCTTCCAAAACTCTATGCATATTATTTTGGTGATATTATTGTAAGTGGCAAAAGTAAACATTAAAAACACTAAGCACAGAAACTTGAAAAGAAAAGGTCAAAATTCAATACCTGGGATGGTGCACAGTGGCAGGCAGGACCACATCATCACGTGTCAGACAAAAGCTTCCCACATGGAAGCCAGTCATCTTTCCCCAGAAAGCAGCGAGACCTCAGGAAGCCGGGCAGCCAAAAGCATCAACAACCCCAGCGCTTTCCAGGGGTAGCCACGGGTGTGAACAGCTCAAAGGTGGAGCGCAATATCAAATTCATTTCTGAAAAATTGCCAGGCACTGTTTCAGCACAAACTCCCTGCACTTACCTATCCCTCTTCCCAAAAATGGTAAAAGAGAGAAAAACATTTTCCACAATGTATCCTCCAAGATCAATAAACATCTGTGTTGGCTGGGTGCAGTGGCTCATGCCTGTCATCCCAGCACTTTGGGAGGTCGAGGCGGGTGGATCACTTCAGGTCAGGAGTTCGAGACCAGCCTGGCCACACATGGTGAAACCCCATTTCTACTAAAAATACAAAAATTAGCTGGGCGTGGTGGTGGACGCCTATAATCCCAGCTGCTCCGGAGGCTAAGGCAAGAGAATCACTTGAACCCAGGAAGCAGAGGTTGCAGTGAGCCAAGATGGTGCCATTGCACTCCAGCCTGGGTGACAAGAGCAAAACTCCGTTTCAAAAACACAAAACAAAAAACAAAACACACACACACACACACACACACAAAACCTGTTCTAACAAAACGTTAAGTCATTAAATGAAAATTCATCTCCCAGCTGAGCACAGTGGCTGACACCTGTAATCCCAGCACTCTGGGAAGCCGACGCAGGCGGATCATTTGACCCCAGGAGTTTGAGACCAGTCTGGCCAATATGGTGAAACCCCGTCTCCAACAAAAATACAAAACTTAGCTGGGTGGCCAGGCGCGGTGGCTCACGCCTGTAATCCCAGCACTCTGGGAAGCCGAGGCGGGCAAATCACGAGGTCAGGAGATCGAGACCATCCTGGCTAACATGGTGAAACCCCGTCTCTACTAAAAATATAAAAAATTAGCCAGGCGTGGTGGTGTGCGCCTATAGTCCCAGCTACTCGGAGGGCTGAGGCAGGAGAATGGCGTGAACCCGGGAGGCGGAGCTTGCAGTGAGCCGAGATCACACCACTGCTCTCCAGCCTGGGTGATAGAGCAAAACTCCATCTCAAAAAAAAAAAAAAAAAAAAAATTAACATACAAAACCCACCCATCTCCAGTTTCACAGCCGTGGTGGAGGGTGTGAAGCACTGTAGCCTGCCCTCTCTGGCACTTTCCCTTCTAAGCCGCAGGAAGGCACCGCTCAGAGGGAGCCCCTTCAGGCCCAGACACTGGCAGGGACGAGCAGCAGCAGTGGCCGACCGCCCGCCTGCACCTGCCTGGCACCTGCACCCGGAGGATCCACTCCCACCCACACCCTCGGAAAAGGACAGGCGGCCCAGAGGCATCCGTGTGTTCAAGAACCGCAGAACACGAATGTGGACACCATCCCAACCAGGACTGTTCGGGGTGTTCTTGTTCTCACTCACTGACTACCAGCTTCTCGACGGGAGGGCCCCGTCTGAGACACAGAGCTTCACACGTTCCTTCTGCTTTATTTCCTCTCCCTAGTGAAACATTAAACACAGGAGGTAAAGATACAGATGTAGCCATCAGAAGGAAGTGAGGCTGTCATTCCAAATGGCCCCCCACCATGAAGAAAACCAGGCTTTTCTTAAATCGGGAACCTCACGTCTCAGTTTTCCTTCAGGTTTCTTTCTGTGGTGTGAGGACAGAAACAGGCTTCCCTGCATTCCTCAGGACTCCTCTCCTTCCTCTAAAGGCACAGGAGAGGATTTCCGAGCGCCTGCGATGCTGTCGGGAACCGCAGGCTGGGCACCGTCACCAACGCATCACAACAGAGCAAATCTGCACGGCCTTCCCCAACTACCACCGAAAGGATGGCTCCGGCTCAGCTTGGGGAACGCTAATTAAACAAAAAGCACACTCGAGTTTCCTAGCTTCATTCCAGAACTGCTATTGTGGCACAATAAATTCACAACAAATTCACATCGGAGTCCCCTTGAACGGGAGCTGCGGGCCTGGGAACGCGCAGCACAGGCAGAAGCATTCGTGGTTCGTCAGCTCCTGGCAGACGGGACTCACTTCACAGACACACAGACCCACGATCTTCATGCTATTAGGATAATTTCATCTTCACAGTAAAAAATCACCAATTCCCAGAGAAACGGAGCATCAGCCCAGCTGTCGCGCAGGGTCTCGTGGGTGCTGGTCACAGGACCTACAGCTACTCCAAGCTAATGAAGAGCCGTTTACTCCAGAGGTGAGTCCCCCGAGGGAGGACCGAAGTCCAAGCTAAAAAGGCGGCGCACAGCGAAGCGGAGGCCGCTTCCTCCGGGGAAGAGCCCCCAGCCCTCCTGGGCCCGTCAGAGGCGCCCCAAGCGGGAGTGCGCGGTGGCCGGAGGCGGCGCGGAGCTGAGTGTGAGGAGGGCAGCGGCCCCACCCGCGCCTCTCAGTGGCAGGTGTGGCAGGTGTGGCAGGTGTGCTCCAGCGGGTGGGGCGCGCGGAGCCCGGGCTGTAGCAAACGGTCCTGGAGAACCACAGGAAAGCTACGCGAGGGTGGCGCCGCTCTCCGTGGACCAGGTTACCACGTCCCCGCCCGCACGCCCGGCCGGGCAGCCCGAGCTCACGAGCGCCCGCCCACGTCCGCGGGGGGAGTCCTGTAAAAGCCACACTAAGGTCGCGGCGGCGAGTCCCTGCAAGGTCGCCCTTCTGTGCGAACAGGGTTTGGTGGTTCTTGTTCTAGGAAACATCCAGCGCTTCAACTGGCCACGGAGTTACTAAGTATCAACCGAACAAGGTAGTTTTAAAAGGAAGGGAAATATTGCGACACGAATGAAGGGATAGATTAACTTGCTCCTCGGATCCGGGCACACAGCTCCTCCTACTTCTTCTTCCTCTTTTCCTGGACACACCGTGGACAGAACCTGTGACAAGAAAGGCGCAGTGAGGCCCTGGGCGCCATTTCCGCCAGCGCGCAGGGTGCCCAGGGCCCGCCTCCCCATGTCTCCCAGGGCTGCTGGACGCCGGCAGGAGGGCACCAGGACAGGCACACGCAGTGGGGCCGCGGCCCTCCCGCAGGGAAAATGCGCCGATGCACGTGCGGCTCTATGCAGGACGCCGGTTCTGAAGTTGACAGATACACATCAATGAGCTAGACCGATTTGACACCCAGGCGTTCCTCCTTAACAGGTGGGTCCTTCTTCCCCGGCCGATGGCAGGGTCGCTGGTGCCCTCTGTCTGCAGTCTGTGGGGGCTGCAGGTACGAAGCACGCGTGAGAGCATGGCAGCCCCTCAGGCCCACGGAAACCCAGCCAGGCACCCTGCACTGGCCCTGGAAGCTGCCGTCTCACAAGTGCTCCCTGGTGACTCTGAGCAAGTTCTGGAGCCGCACGCACAAGGGGCTCCTGAACAGAGGCAGCTGCTGACCACAGAGAACATTCCATAGGTTCCCCACGCAGGAGGCAGCCGACTCGCATGACGGCAACCGTCAACCACCGCCTGGCCCAGGCCCAAGCCTGCCCAGGGCCCTCCGCCCTAACAGCCTCCGTACCCCTTCTCAAAACCCTCGGTGCACCGTCCCCCAGCCGCACGGCGTGGGGCACCACAGTGCCATGTGTCCCTGTGACAGGACAGTCTGTGTCGACGCCACGTGACACCGTGAGCTCGGCCAGCCTCCGAGACACGGCATCCTTTCCCTGTGTCCTCACACCGAACACCAAGGATAACTGGCTCTTACCAACTCGGGCGAGTCTGCCGGAGTTTCAAACACGCTGCCACGATGACCTCTGAGTGCCACACAGAAGAGCACATTCCGATTTCATTTTCAGAACATAGATATCCATTTTTAGATTTTCAGCACAGGCAAACAAAGCCAGGTTTTTATCTTTTTATTTATTTATTTGAGACAGGGTCTTGCTCTCCTGCCCAGGCTGGAGTGCAGTGGCGCGATCTCAGCTCACTGAAGCCTCGGACTTCCAGGCTCAAGCCATCCTCCCGCCTCCGCCTCCCAGGTAGTTGGGACCACAGGCACGCACCACCACGCCCAGCTAATTTTTGTATTTTTTGTAGACTTGGGGTCTCCCGATGTTGCCCAGACTACAGGTTTTTATTTAAATGAAATCTGAGGAACAACAATGCAGAAAGTTGCCATTGCCAAGGGGATGCAAGGGTCAGGTAGAGAAAACGCACCCTTCTCCACTAGACAGAGCCAGGGGCAGAGCCCCAGATCCATGCCCCGGCTTCAGGGCTCACATCTCATGCTACCTTTCCCAAATTTCCCTAGGGGACAAGAACCTCTCATTTCTGATTTAAGACGATCCCTACCTCCCACAGAGTCTGGAAGGTTGTCCTTCAGGAGGGGCCGTTAACGTGAACATTACGTAACCTGGTAACCACCATTCCTGGGTGACAGCATCCCTCTGCCAGCTCGGACAGGCACAGCAGCAAAGGGGAGATAAAGCCACACCCAGAGCAGCCAGCCAGCCAGCCACACTCCTTGAGGCCACAGTGGGGCATGCCTACATGGCTACCGTGTCCCGCTAAGCCCGGCAAGATTCTGCCATGGAGCGCCTTCTCCCGGGGAGGCCAGCAGCGCAACACCCAGCAGACTGGGAGAAAACAGAGCGAGCGTCCCCACACTCACCATTTTCCTTTGGGTTTCGTGGTAAGGTCCACGCAGGCAAAGTGAAACCACTCAATTGGACACTGCAAAGTAAAGGGAGAAACCGCAGTCAACACGCCTCATGTTCTGTATGCAAAACACAAGAAATGCCAACATCCGCCAGCCCTGCCCCACACAAGACCCCGCCCCATGGCGCGAATCCTGCAGGCGACACTCACGTCTGGATTGTCACAGCCAATCATCTCCCCATAGGAGACCTGGTGGCAAAGGCAGTACGTGGGTTCGTTCGGGTCCACGGGCATGTCCAGCACGTCAGAGGGGTGCACGGACAGGATGGTGTCAGTGAACTCAGACCTGCAGGGGACAGGGCACAGGCACCACTGAAGGCCATGGTGGGAAGTGAGGTGGCACGGACACCACAGGCCCTTCTGTCTCTGACTTAAGGCCCCCTCACCCCAAAACTGTGAAGGCAATCATTCCAAGGGGGAAATTGGTACCGTGCTCTGAGCGACACATAATGAATAAGCTTGCTTCCATTTTTCCCATTGTCCTTTAGAAATGAATGCGACTCCAGGGCCAGCCACTGCAGTCATGCACTAACTGAATACACACCTTGTGGACGTTTTCTTCCTGGAGCACACATTTTCAAAACCTCAATAACCCCTCTGAACACGCAATGTTCTAAGAAGGCGCAGCAAGAAAATCATTAAGTATACGAACAGATTGTCAGCTGATGCTAGAAAGAACACTGTTACCCACAAAAATCCAGGAACAGCAGCAGCTGGCAGCAGAGGGGTGGAGACCTCACGCCCACCTTCGGACCCAGGCAGGGACATGAGGGCACAGAGGGTCCCCAGGAGGCCATGAAGCGCAGCACTCACCCACAGCACCGGGGTTCTGGTCCCACTCTGGGGACGAGTCCACTCTCATCTCGGTCCCTCCTCCCAGACAGAACTCCCCCAGGGACCTCTGGACTCAACCCACTTCCGGGCCATCCCTCCAAAGACCCCGGCCCCTTTGGAAACAAGCACACGTCACCTCTGCCAGCAGACGGCTGACACCTGAGAGAAGCCTGCCAGCCTCCCACCCCAGACTGACAGGTGTCAGAGCAGCCCACACAGTCAACAGCTCTCCCGTAACTGTGACCTCCTCCCAAGAGAACAGCCATGCGTCCTGCGCCCAGGCCCTCCACGCACCTACTCAGGCACCTCTGCCCCAATACTGACTCAACCAGCAGCTCCCCACACACTCCCTGGACCGCCCACCACCCACCCAGCTGTCCACCTGGCACAGGGCCCCTTCCGACCACACACCATCCTTGTCACTCCTTCATCCCCATCAGCTCCCACGTGGGTTTCTACACAGCAGCCTGGTGGGTGTTCCACCCCGTCTATGCCTCCCTCCAAGCCTGCCACCTGTAGCACCATGGCCGTCCCACCAGGACCACAGACCTCAGGTGGAGACTTTCCTGTTTGAAAGGGATGCACTTAGGGGGAAATTTACGCTTTTATATTTCAGTATTTTTCAAATAAACTTACAAGCTGCAGGTACTATAGACAGTGTATTCCCACTAGTACAGAAAGAAAAAGTATCTTCCCTATCCCACCCTCCAACCCAAGAATATCTAGTTGGTATGTAAACACAGCAGGTTAGCAGGAGGAACGTGGCCGTGAGAAAAACAGTCACGATCAGGGAAAGCCAAGGAGCAGAAGTCTGGGTCCCAGAGGGAATCAATACTCAGCTTTTCCTTGGATACCTGTCTAAAGCTTTTCTACGCCTTTGCAATTGCCTGTACACATACACACACACTCGGGCTCAGCATGCACCCGGCCTCCCCGCTGCCCTCTGGCACAGGGGCGCCCACCTAAGTCTGTCCTTTGCAGGTAGTCTGCTCTTCTGCTCTTTCTCTCTGTCTGGGAATAGACAGGAGTTTCTCTTTAGAGCTGAAATCCATCAGCGTCACAAGTCCAGGTCCAGGTGCTGCCGACACTGCTTTCAAGCAACAGTCTCAAGTAGTCTTCGGGTCTCTCCTCTGACAGCAGCACGCAAGGGTCTACGTCTCAGCCTCCTGCCGATTCCGGGATGCCACCTGTGGCTTCACCTCCAAGGGGCTCCTGCAGTCTCCTCGAGTCACCTCTCACCCACGGAGAGCAGGGCAGCACCCTCTGCTGCCAACCGTCCCCGAAACGCTGACGCCCTCCTCTTCTGCGCCGAGCCCAATTCTGTCCGCAAAGCCCGACCTGACATCTTGAGCTGCCACTTGACCTGTGTCTCAGCATCACCAGGTTCGAGGGCACTGGCCAGATTTGATGGCTGTGGGAGAGGGCCAGGGGCCTGAGGGGACTGCCCAGCAAGGGCACCCCAGAAGCTGAGGCCACCGTGCAGGCCTCACTGGCCTCTCAGTCTCGCCTGAGGGAGCGCCATGGCGTGTGGCCAGGGAGTGCTGCTACCAGCCCTGAGGGAGGCAACCAGGAGGCCATGGGGAGCCCTGTCCCTTGCACAGGCCAGGGTGACCCCAACTGTCAGCGGCTGCTGACTCCCTTCAGCACCACTGCCACAAGAGGCACCCTCTGTGCTAACTCCCCAGGGTGTGGCAGGCACCCCTCGCCAGACGGTGCCAGCGAGCCCTTCCGCGCCCGGCCCCGATGGCTTCCCAGCACTCCACGTGGCTCCTAGCAGGGGGCTGGCTGCCTGTCCAAGCCCCAGGATTCCAGGTGCTACAGGTGACACTGCCCTTCATCCACACACACAGGTTCTGCCTCGCCAGAGCAAGGCCACAGGGCAGCAACAGTGCAGGGGGCAGCCTCAGGTCACGGGATCTCAGACGAGACACGGAGCATCTGTGCAGTGTAGGAACACTGCATTCCAGGAAGAGCCCTGGGCACGTGGGGAATAGGCCTGAAGAGGGCAGTCCACAGGGACAGGATGGTGCGTGCGCCTGGGTCCCCAGCAGGGAACAGGACCTGCCTTGAGGCAGAGCGGCCTGGCACCACAGCGTGACCACGAGGGGCGTGAAAACCCACTGTGCTGATGGGTCAGGGACGCGCACCACAGAACTCCAGAGCCCAGGGGCAGGCGGGCTCCTGCACACACCCAGGATGATGCCCTTGGAGGCACCCGAGTGCACACTCCCGCCCCGGCAGGCCAGGCTTTGGGTCCAACCGACTGGTCCTCAGGATGACCCATCTGCCCACCTGCACCATCCTCCTGTCCCTCTGGAAGGGGCCTCCTTGGCGCCTTGGACGTCAGAGCCCAGCTTCAGAGCTGGCCTTACCAGCCTGTCTCGACGTCTTGCAATGGGACAGGAGCAGCACTGCCACTTGGGGGCACAGAGAAGAAAGAGATTCACACACAAGCTAGATCCAGAGCCGCAGGGGCCCCGCAACTGTCGCCATCGGTGATCACCCTTCTCATCTGTCACTACTGGGACCTGCACGGCAGGCAGCGCTGAGCTCCCAGGCTCCGCACTGCTACTAAACAGTGCTGGTCAGCGCACTGTCAGGACAGGAAAAGCCATGAGGCCACAGTGGATCTTCCTGTGTTTGCAGAGGTGCTGGCTGTTCCTGAGGTCTCTGAAGCTGGGCAGAGTCCTCAGGGAGGAAGCCCCGACCCCAACAGGGAGCTGGAGTCTCCTTCACCCCCACAAGGACCCCCAGTGCCTGCATTCCTTATGCCTAGCATACCCTTGAGAAACAGCACTGGGTGAGGAAGAGACCAGGAGGAGTCCCACTTTCACGCAGAAAAGGCACGGTCGGGACAGGGCCTTCAGGTTCCGAGCAGGAAGGAGCAGGAAGACTCAGAACGCTGTTGCCACTGAGTTAGAAAACACAAAACCCAGCAAGTCACAAAAACCACATTCTCAAAGATGTCGGGGAGCTGTGGAGCAACAAGAGCTAGATGACCTGCAGCCAGAGTGGGGGTTGTTGGGGGGTTGGGGGGGGCGTCCGCCTGCCTCATGCACTGAGTGAGGGCTGGGCTGGCCACTGGGCCACGCTGAGCCCACACAGCCACACATGGCGGCCGCGTCCCCACCGACATTTATAGTCCAGAGGCTGCAAAGAGCAACTAAAAGCAGAGGGAAAATCCCTGCAACCTCGGAGTTCTCGAGCAAGGGGTCTGCTCGGGCACCGCTGGTCTCCTCCCCCACACTTCTACCAACTGTGGAAGCCGCTGGGGCAGGAGGCGAGAGAGGAAATCTCAAGGTCCTCAAGGGGCCTCGGTGGAGCTGAAGCTGAGACCCTGCCCCGCCCCAGGCCCCCAGCCCTATTGGCCTGGACCAAAACAGAACGAACACCTCCTGGGGAGAACGGAAATTTCCCTCTCCACGCTTCCTTTATACCTAAAGTCAGACAGCTAATAAATCATGAGACATGTACCCTCAGCAGGGAAATAGGACTGATTATGTTTTTTTAAAAGCTGGTTACCAAGGAATGGTGGCACATGCCTGTAATCCCGGCTACTCAAGTGACCCTCCCACCTCAGCCTCCCAAAGTGCTGAGATTACAGGCATGAGCCAAAGCACCCAGCCCTACAATCTCTTAAATGAAAAATGTATTAAAGGAGATTAAAACTAACTTAGGGCCGGGCACAGCAGCTCACGCCTGTAATCCCAGCACATCGGGAGGCCAAAAACAGGCAGATTCACCTGAGGCCAGGAGTTCGAGACCAGCCTGCATAACACGGTGAAACCCTGTCTATACTAAAAATACAAAATTAGCCAGTCATGGTGGCATGCGCCTGTAATTCCAGCTACTTGGGAGGCTGAGGCAGAGAATCGCTTGAACTTGGGAGGCGGAGCTTGCAGTGAGCCAAGATTGTACCAGTGCACTCCAGCCTGGGCGACCAAGCAAGACCTTCTCAAAAAAAAAAAGAAAGAAAGAAAGAAAGAGAAAAGAAGGAAGGAAGGAAGGGAGGGAGGAAGGGAGGGAGGGAGGGAAGGAGGAAGGAAGTGAGGGAGGGAGGGAGGAAGGGAAGGAGGGAGGGAAGGAGGAAGGAAGTGAGGGAGGGAGGAAGTGAGGGAGGGAGGAAGGAAGTGAGGGAGGGAGGGAGAAAGGGAGGGAGGAAGGAAGTGAGGGAGGGAGGGAGGAAGGAAGTGAGGGAGGGAGGGAGGAAGGAAGTGAGGGAGGGAGGAAGGAAGTGAGGGAGGGAGGAAGGAAGTGAGGGAGGGAGGGAGGAAGGAAGTGAGGGAGGAAGGAAGGGAGGGAGGGAGGAAGTGAGGGAGGGAGGAAGGAAGTGAGGGAGGGAGGGAGGAAGGGAGGAAGTGAGGGAGGGAGGAAGGAAGTGAGGGAGGGAGGGAGGAAGGGAGGAAGGAAGTGAGGGAGGGAGGAAGGAAGTGAGGGAGGGAGGAAGGAAGTGAGGGAGGGAGGAAGGAAGGGAGGGAGGGAGGAAGGAAGTGAGGGAGGGAGGAAGGAAGTGAGGGAGGGAGGAAGTGAGGGAGGGAGGAAGGAAGTGAGGGAGGGAGGGAGGAAGGGAGGGAGGGAAGGAGGGAGGAAGTGAGGGAGGGAGGAAGGAAGTGAGGGAGGGAGGAAGGAAGTGAGGGAGGGAGGAAGGGAGGGAGGAAGGAAGTGAGGGAGGGAGGAAGGAAGTGAGGGAGGAAGGGAGGGAGGGAGGAAGGAAGTGAGGGAGGGAGGGAGGAAGGGAGGAAAGAAGAAAGGAAGGAAGGAAAGAAAGAAAGAAGGAAAGGGAAGGTGAGAGGCTGAGCTGGGCGGATCACTTGAGGCCAGGAGTTTGAAACCAGCCTGGCCAACAGGCTGAAACCCCGACTCTACTAAAAATACAAAAATTAGCCGGGTGTGGTGACGCTCACCTGTAATCCCAGCTACTTGGAAGGCTGAGGCGGGAGAATGGCTTGAACCCGGGAGGCAGAGGCTGCGGTGAGCGGAGATTGCGCCACTGCACTCCAGCCTGGGCCACAGAGCCAGAACCTGTCTCATAAATAAATAAAGTAATAGAAACAAATCAAACTGAAGTACAGAAAGAAAAAAGCTTACAGAAAGTAAGCAGAGCCTCGGTGAGCTGTGAGAAAATCTAAGCTAAGGAACGCACAGGGAGCTGGACAGCAGGAAGAGGAGAAAGGAGAGCATAAAAATACTGGAAGAACTGTCTGAAAATTTTCCAAATTCGATGCAAAGTATAAACCAACAGTTCAGAGATGCTCAACAAGTTCCACGCAAAATATACACAAAAAAATCACACCAATACACATCATAATCAAACTGTTAAGAGCCAGTGACAATGAGAAATCTTAAAAGCAAAAAAAAAAAGAGAAACCACCAAAAATAATTATTATCAGTAATTTATCATCAGAATCAATGAAAGACAGAAGAAAATGAGAGAACATCTTTAGTGATAAAAGAAAAAAGTCAACATAAAATTCTATATGCAGTGAAATAAAAGCATTTTCAGAGAAACAAAAACAGAATTCATCACCATCAGCATACATGTACGGCAAAAAATGTTAAAAGTTCTTCAGTAGAGGAGAAATGACAAGACAGAAATTTGCATCCACATAAAGAAATATACATAAGCAGAATATGTATGGAAAAAAATTTTTAAAGAAAGAAAATAAATATTAAGAAATAATAGTTGGGCCAGGCACGGTGGCTCATGCCTGTCATCCTGCCACTTTGGGAGGCTGAGGCGAGAGGGTCACTGGAGGCCAGGAGTTCGAGACCAGCCTGGCCAACATGGCGAAACCCCATCTCTACTAAAAATACAAAAATTAACCAGGTGAGTAGGTGGGTGTAATCTCAGCTACTCAGGAGGCTGAGGCACAAGAATCACTTGAACCTGGGAGGCAGAGGTTGCCGTGAGCTGAGATCGCACCACTGCACTCCAGCCTGGGACACAGAGCAAGACTCTGTCTCAAAAAAAAAAAAAATGAAGGTTACCAGAAATGGCAACTATATGGGGTAACTATATATGGGGTGACTTTCGTGGTGAGAACACTTAAAATCTACACATTTTTTTGAGACTATATTGTTATCAACTGTAGTCACCATGTTGTAAAACGGATCTTTTGAACTTATTCCTCCTATCTAAATGAAATTCCGTATCCAACATCTCCCCTGACCACCCCAGTGCCTGACCACCATTCTACTCTCTACTTCTGTGAGTTCAACATCTTTACATTCCACGTATATTTTAAAACGTGTTTCACGTAATCAGTGGGTTGCGTCTAAGGTAGCAACGTACTGTGAAGCTTAGATCACAGGCAGAAGCAAAGTGAAGGACAACAGCACAAAGGCAGGAAATGGAAGAACACTTGTGTGGAGCCACACATTAAACATCAAATAGTGTAATATCTGAAGCTCACTGTGATAACTTAAGGAAACTGAGTGCACACTAGAACAATCCTTAAAATACAGGGGCTGGGGCAGTGGCTCACGCCTGCAATCCTAGCACTTTGGGAGGCCGAGGTGGGTGGATCACTTGGGGTCAGGGGTTCGAGACCAGCCTGGCCAAAATGGTGAAAACCTGTCTCTACTAAAAATACAAAAACATTAGCCGGGTGTGGTGGCACACACCTATAATCCCAGCTACTGCGGAGGCTGAGGCATGAGAATCGCTTGAACCTGGGAAGCAGAGGTTGTAGTGAGCCAAGATCATGCCATTGCAAATTGTACTCCAGCCTGGGCAACAGTGCAAGACTCCGTCTCAAAAAAAAAAAAAAAAAAAAAAAAGCATGGCTAATAAGACAAGAGTGGGGAAAAAAACGGAATACTAAAAAATACCTGATTAGTCCAAAAGAAGACAGGAAAGGAGCAGAAGGAACAAACAGAAAACTAATAGCAAGATGGTGAACCTAAATCCCACCATATCATTAATTATGTTAAATACGAACAGACCAAATATTGCAATGAAGGCCGGGTGCGGTGGCTCATGCCTGTAATCCCAGCACTTTACAGGGAGGGGAGGCCAAGGTGGGCAGATCATTTGAGGTCAGGAGTTCGAGATCAGCCTGCCCAGCATGGTGAAATCCTGTCTCTGTTAAAAATACAAAAATTAGCTGGCCTTCAAAGGATTTCAATTATGTAATGTTCTTTGACCACAACAGAACTCAACTAAAAAATTAAAATTAGAAAGGTATCTGAAAAATCCCAAATTATTTGGAAATTGAGACACATACTTCTACATAAGTTATAGGGCAAAGAAGTAGCATGAAAAAAAAAATTCTAGGTCAGGTGCGGTGGCTCACGCCTGTAATCCCAGTATGTTGGGAGGCCAAGGCAGGTGGATCACCTGAGGTCAGGAGTTCAAGACCAGCCTGGCCAACATGGTGAAACCCTGTCTCTACTAAAAATACAAAAAAAAAATTAGCCAGGCATGGTGATACGTGCCTGTAATCCCAGCTACCCAGGAGGCTGAGGCAAGAGAATTGCTTGAACCCGGGAGGCAGAGGTTGCAGTGAGCCAAGATCACACCACTGCACTCAAGCCTGGGCAACAGAGTGAGGCTCCGTCTCACCAAAAAAAAAAAAAATTCTATTCCAGCACTTTGGGAGGCCAACGCGGGTGGATCACTTGAGCTCAGGAGTTTAAGACCACCCTGGGCAACATGGTGAAACTCCATCTCTACCAAAAATATAAAAATTTAGCCAGGCACGGTGGCATGCACTTGTGGTCCCAGCTACTTGGGAGGCCGAAGTGGGAGGATCTCTTGAGCCCAGGAGGTGGAGGCTGCAGTGAGCCAGGATCATGCCACTACACTCCAGCCTGGGTGACAGAGTGAGACCTCATCTCAAAAAACAAGAAAAACATTCTAAAATATTTTAAATAGGTAAATGAAATAAAAATTTAAAACAATATCAAAATTATATCAAAATCATAATATATCAAAATTTGTGGAGTGCAACAAAGATAATAATTAGAAGAAGGAAGATACAAAAATCAATTATGCAAGCTACTTCCACCTTAAAAACCTAGAATAGTATAGGCAAAGTAAACCTGAGTAGAAAACAGGAAATAGAGAGTAGAAAAAAATGCAATAGCAAACAAAAAAATAGAGAAAACAATAAAAATAATGAAACTAAAAGCTAGTTCTCTAAAAAGATCAAGACGGCCAGACGCAGTGGCTCACGCCTGTAATCTCAACACACGGAGAGGTTGAGGCAGGCGGACTGCTTGAGCCCAGATGTTTGAGACCAGCCTGGGCAACATGATGAAACCCTGTCTCTACAAAACATTAGCCAGGCATAGTGGCGCGTGTCTGTGGTCCCAGCTACTCGGGAGCTGAGGTGGGAGAATCACTTGAGCCTGGGGACAGGGAGGTGGAGGCTGCAGTGAGCCATGTGCATGCCACTGCACTCCAGCCTAGGTGACACAGCTAGACCCTGCCCTCAGGGGAAAAAAAAGGATCAAGACAAAATGAGAGAAACATAAATTACCAGTATCAGGACTGAAAGAGGGGTCATCATAACAGACACATCAGAATCATAATAATGCAAAATTATTAACAACCTGATGTCAAAAAAATCTGACAACTTACATGAAACAAATTTCTTGAAAGACACAGATTTTTTCCAAAACTGACTCGAGAAGAAATAGAAAGCCTGAATACTTCCATAACTTTAAAGGAACTGAATGCAACATCAAACTGTACACTTAGAATAACATTTTATTGTATGTAAATTATTCCTTAATAAAGTTAATTTAAAAGGTTAGAAAAACAACAGGACTAAACTATAATGTATAGTGTCTAGGAATGCACTATAAAACTATTAAAGAAACAAGGAAATAAACACTATAGAAATCTGGATCACGTTTATTTGGGGGCAGGAGGAGTTTATGATTTTAACAGGGCATATGGAAGGCCTTCCAGCAGCAGTTAATCACTGACTAGGTGCTACTTACAAAGATCTTCACTTTACGGAAATTAATTAAACCATGTTTGTTCTGTGCGGTTTTCTGTATCTGTGCACTACTTTACAACACGAGAATGTTGGGATTTTTTTTTTTTTTTTTTTTTGAGACAGAGTTTTGCTCTGTCACCCAGGCTGGGGTGCAGTGGTGTGATCTTGACTCACTGCAACCTCCACCTCCCGGGTTCAAACAATCTCCCTGCATCAGCCTCCCGAGTAGCTGGGATTACAGGCAGCTGCCAACTACTCAGCTAAGTATTTTGCATTTTTGGTAGAGACGGGGTTTCACCATGTTGGTCAGGCTGGTCTTGAACTCCTGACCTCAGGTGATTAACCTGCCTTGGCCTCCCAAAGCGCTGCGATTACAGGCATGAGCCACCTCGCCCGGCCAAAAGGCTAAGCCCTAGCTAAAAAACTGAAAATTGGGGCTGGGCACAGTGGCTCACGCCTGTAATCCCAGCACTTTGGGAGGCCAAGGCAGGTGGATCACGAGGTCAGGAGATCAAGACTATCCTGACTAACAAGGTGACACCTCATCTCTACAAAAAATAAAAAAAAATTGGCTGGGTGTGGTGGCATGCACCTGTAGTCCCAGCTACTTGGGAGGCTCAGGCAGGAGAACTGCTTGAACCTGGGAGGCAGAGGTTGCAGTGAGCTGAGATCGCGCCACCACACTCCAGCCTGAGTGACAGAGAAAGACTCCATCTCAAAAAAAAAAAAAAAAAACAAAACTGAAAATTGGGTCGGGTGTGATGGCTCATGCCTGTAATCCCAGCACTTTGGGAGGCTGAGGCAGGTGGATCACCTGAGGTCAGGAGTTCGAGACCAGCCTGGCTAACATGGTGAAATCCCATCTCTACTAAAAGTACAAAAACTTAGCCAGGCATGGTGGTGCGCACTTGTAGTTCCAGCTATCCAGGAGGGTGAGGCAGGAGAATCGCTTGAACCTGGGAGGCAGAGGTTGCAGTGAGCCGAGATGGCGCCATTGCACTCCAGCTTGGGCAACAAGAGCGAAACCCCATCTCAAAAAAAAAAAAAAGAAAATTGTCCCTTTTTTGTCAAGAAGAACTCTTTTTTTCTCTTTTTTTTTTTTTTTTTTTTTTTGAGACAGAGTCTCATGTTGTGGCCCAGGCTGGAATGTAGTGGTGCGATCGTGGCTCATGATCCTCCCAGCTCAGCTTTCCCTAGTAGCTGGGACTACAGCCCACACCACCACCCTCAGCTAATTTTTTCTATTTTTTGTAGAGATGGGGGTCTCACTTGGTTGCCCAGACTGGTCTCAGATTCCTGGGCTCAAGTGATCCTCCCGCTTTGGCCTCCCAAAGTGCGGGAATTACAGGCATGAGCCACCGTGCCCAAAACTTACACTCTTTGACCCCTCCCTCTGTGAGATCATCTCCATAGAGGTTTCGTGGCATTTCAGCATTTTCTCTTTAGTCTAAATGTCACTCCTCTGAGGTAATGCTACGATCTCTTTGGAGGGTATACAACACCTTTGGCAGGGAGGGTGTCAGTGGGAGAATGCTTTAAATAAAGTATCTCAAAAAACTTCAAGTTAAATGACATGTCTATTTAATAAATGTGGCCACATAATTAACAATGAATATATGCAAACTATATGTTGACACATAAAATAACTGACAGGTATACAGAAATCTAGCTACTTAAAGAGTGGTCTACATTGGCCTCTGTCAACAACACGTTGCTCACCATCCTCCTGTCCCTAGTGGGGCAGCACACAATGTGGCTAAGAGGACAGGCACTGGAGTCAGACTCCAGGTGCAGGCCCAGCCGCACCACAGCAGCCCTAAAGCCTGGGCAGGTCCCTGCGACACCGAAAATGCCCCTGACAACGGCACCCCCTCAAAGGCTGCGGGGAGGACGGGCTGACGACAGGCGTACAGCGTAAGAATCAGAATACCGCCCCGCACACGGTGTGCACTTCACTCAGGTCAGCTTCCATCAGTGTTCCTACATCCGGGATACAGGCTATGGGTATTCGTTCTTTTGGGAAAAAGAGGGGAAAGCCTCTTACCCTCCTTTGTGCTTCTTTTTCTTTGGTGTGTCTTCCTCTGATGTCCTCCTGCCTCGGCCCCGGGACCCTCTTTTTTCTTTCTGACCCCGGCCTTCTGAAAAATAATCAAGACGCAAATTATTTTTATAGAATTCACTAAAGCAAGGCAAGTTTTGTGTTTTGTTTTTAAAAAGGGGTCTCGCTCTGTCTCCCAGGCTGGCTGGAGTGCAGCGGAGCAATCACAGCTCACCGCAGCCTTGACCCTCGGGCTCAAGCAATCCACCCACCTCAGCCTCCCGAGTAGCTGGGACCACAGGTGTGCACCACCACACCTGGCTAATTTTTAAATTTTTTGTTGAGATGAGGTCTCGCTATGTTGCCCAGGTTGGTCTCAAACTCCTAGCCTCAAGTGATCCTCCTGCCTCAGCCTCCCAAAGTGCTGGGGTTACAGGCGTGAGCCACCACACCCAGCCTGCAAGACAAGGTTTACCCAAATGTGATACTTACCCTAGTGATCATACTTTAATGATTTACCATGACAAAACTCTTCAAAACTCCATAGTTAACAGTAATAAAATAAAGAAAAAAAATTAACAGACTTGCTTTTTAACCCTCGCCCTCCGGAGCTTTCAAAATCACTGCCCTCCATCTTGTCCTTCAGATCTGCCTCAAAGCGCGCCAGGTCTGCATCAAGCCTTCGAATGTGTTTATCCACCTACAAAAGGATACCCAAAGTCTTATTTTAAAGTAAAACCAAAACACCTCAGAATCACGAATGTACAAAAGTATCCACCAGGAAACACCTTCTTGCCCTTTAATTGAGTCTCCAATGAACAAACCTCTGCTAAAACAAGGCCCACTATTTCAAAGTCCATGCAAGGGTCTTGTGCTTTTTCTGCATATTTTGACATTGCAATGGAATAAATCCCATTTAGGGAAAAGACATGAGTGTGGGCAATAATGAGAAGCAGAGTTGTGAAATGCAGTGAACAAGGCCTGGGATATCTGACGCTGAACCCTACTTTAAAATATGGCTACCTGGAGGCCAGGTGCAGTGGCTCACACCTGTAATCCCAGCACTTTGGGAGGTCGAGGCAGTCTGATCACCTGAGGTCAGGAGTTCAAAACCAGCCTGACCAACATGGTAAAATCCCATCTCTAAAATAAATACAAAAATTAGGGCAGGCGCGGTGGCTCACGCCTGTAGTCCCAGCACTCTGGGAGACCGAGGCAGGTGGATCATTTGAGGTCAGGAATTCAAGACCAGCCTGGCCAACATGGCAAAACCCCATCTCTATTAAAAATACAGGCCAGGCACGGTGGCTCATACCTGTAATCCCAGCACTTTGGGAGGCTGAGGCAGGTGAATCACCTGAGGTCGGGAGTTCAGGACCAGCCTGACCAACATGGAGCAACCCCATCTCTACCAAAAATACAAAATTAGCCGGGCTTGGTGGCGCATGCCTGTAATCCCAGCTACTCAGGAGGCTGAAGCCGGAGAATCGCTTAAACCCAGGAGGCAGAGGTTGCAGTGAGCCAAGATCGTGGCATTGCACTCCAGCCTGAGCAACAAGAGCGAAGCTCTGTCTCAAAAAAAAAACCAAAAACAAAAAACAAAAATTAGCCTGTTGGTAGTGGTGCACACCTGTAATCCCAGCTACTTAGGAGGCTGAGGCAGGAGAATCGCTTGAGCCTGGGAAGTGCAGGTTGCAGTGAACTGCAACCATGCCACTGCACCCTAGTCTGGGCGACACAGTGAGGCCCTGTCTCAAAAACTAAATAAATAATACAAAAATAAAAAAATAAAACTACAAAAATTAGCCAGGCTTCGTGGTGGGTGACTGTAATCCTAGCTACTCAGGAGACTGAGGCAGGAGAATTGCTTGAACCTGCGAGGCACAGGTTGCAGTGAGCCGAGATCGCACCATTGCACTCCAGCCTGGGCAACAAGAGCAAAAGTCCATCTCAAAAATAATAATAATAATAAAGTATGGCTACTGCATGCCTGTAATCTCAGCTACTCGGGAGACTGAGGCAGGAGAATCGCTTAAACCCAGGAGGTGGAGGTTGCAGTGAGCCGTGATCACACCACTGCACTCCAGCCTGGGCGACAGAGCAAGACTCTGTCTCAAAAAAATAAATAAATAAAATAAAAAAATAAAATAAAATATGGCCACCTGGAGGTCGGGCACGGTGGCTCATGCCTGTAATCTCAGTATTTTGGGAGGCTGAGGCGAGTGGATCACTTGAAGTCAGGAGTTCGAGACCAGCATGGCCAACAGGGTGAAACCCCGTCTCTTCTAAAAATATAAAAATTAGCTGGGCGTGGTGCTGCATGCCTGTAATCACAGCTACTCGGGAGGCTAAGGCACAAGAATCACTTGAGCCTAGGAGGCGGAGGTTGCACTGAGCTGAAATCACACCACTGTACTCCAGCGTGGACGACAAAGTGAGACTGTCTCAGAAAAAACCCAAATGGTTCCTCCGAGCAGATACACAAACAAAAAGGGCCCAGAAAAAAACAAAAAAAACAGGGATGGTCCTACATGAAGTGTATTCCGTCTGCACTTCCTCCAGCAGCGTCAGCTACCAAAGCCAGCCTTCCATTTGGCTATGCCCATTTCCGGGCAGTTTTTACATTTTGTTGCATGAGAGGCAGGAGTAGAGGTCAGAGGAAGAGCTACGGCCCCCGCCCCGCCCTCGCCATCTCGTAGGTCTGTGCGGCCAGCGGCACTCTGTCATTGCCGAGAAAGCCGTGGCCCCCGCCCCGCCCTCACCATCTCGTAGGTCTGCATGGCCAGCTGCACTTTGTCGTCACTGTATTCCTTGCACTTGCTGTAGGCGTTCTGGATCTTCTGCAGGCGCTCCACGCGCTGGTCTGGAGACAGCGTCTTCACCGTGGAGATGTACTCTGCAGCCAGGATGTCAATCTCTGCTTTCTTATCTGATGGAGAAACGGGGGAAAAGCTAGCCCTGCACAAGACACCATGATGTGCTCACCAGACTGGCAACAACTAAAGTCAGCCAACACCAAGTTGTGGCAAAGATGTAGCTGATATGAACTCACGCTGTGCTGGTGGGAGCGCAAGTGGGCAGAACCGTTCTGCACAAACAGTCTGGGATCGTGTGGATGTGCAGACTTTACGGCAACGTGCCCAGGACAGTCCCAGCTCTGAATGTTACACAGCAAGTGGTCACAGTGCCCTCTTCGACTCTCAAACATCCTGTGTGAATAATTTGTAGTCACCTTTCCTATGACCTGGCATACTACTCTTTTTTCCCTTTTCTTTTTTTCCGGTAGAGCAGTCAAGAAAGAACACACTACTCTTAAATACCCTAAACAAACCTTATGTCACCTAAAGAAATCCACACGGGAAACATTCATAAGAGCAGAAAACAGAAAACAACCCCAATGTCCAATCCTCAGTAAAATGGAGAAATAAGCTGTGGTCCCTTCAGACAACAGAGTGCTACTCAGCAACAAAAAGAGCAAACTACAGCCACACACAGCAACACGGATGATTCCCAGAGAAGGTGACACGGAGCAAAAAGAGCAAGAAACAAAAGAAAACATACTGGATGATTCCATTAATATGAAGGGCAGAAACAGACACAACTCTTAACCCTTCAGTTTAGAGGGGTAAGAAAACTAGGCCAGGCGTGGTGGCTCACGCCTGTAATCCCAGCACTTTGGGAGGCCGAGGCGGGCAGATCACGAGGTCAGGAGATCCAGACCATCCCGGCTAACATGGTGAAACCCCGTCTCTACTAAAAATACAAAAAATTAGCCTGGCGTGGTGGCGGGCGCCTATAGTCCCAGCTACTCGGGAGGCTGAGGCAGGAGAATGGCGTGAACCCAGGAGGTGGGGCTTGAAGTAAGCCAAGATAGCGCCACTGCAGTCCGGCCTGGGCGAAAGAGCGAGACTCCATCTCAAAAAAAAAAAAAAAAATGAAAACTGTTGAAGGCCATGCACGGCGGCTCACGCCTGTGATCCCAGCACTTTGGGAGGCCAAGGCAGGAGGATCACGAGGTTAAGAGATGGAAACCATCCTGGCCAATGTGGTGAAACCCCGTCTCTTCTAAAAATACAAAAATTAGCTGGGCATGGTGTTACGTGCCTATAGTCCCAGCTACTCAGGAGGCTGAGGCAGGAGAATCACTTGCACCCAGGAGGCAGAGGTTGCAGTGAGCCGAGACCGTGCCACTGCACTCCAGCCTGATGGTAAAGCGAGACTCTGTCTCAGAAAAAAAAAAGAAAACTACTGTTAAAGGTGGAAGGTGACTGTTACCAAACTCAGGATGGTCACCCCTTGGTTGGGGAGGGGTGTCATGACTAGGAGGGTCACAAAGGCCTTCAGGTGCCAAAGGGCTTGATTTCTCCATCTCGGTAGCAGAAAACAGAGAGGTTCACCTGGTAATATTTGTTAAGCAATGTATAATTGTTGCACATTCATTTCCTGAATATATGTTACATTTCACAATAAAATAACTCTCTGTATTCCCTAGTCAAGATGCTGTACCTAAGGAAAAAAACACAGCTATCTCAGTCTTGCAAAACATGTGCCCAGGCCGGGTGTGGTACTCACGTCTGTAATCCCAGCACTTTGGGAGGCCAAGGCGGGTGGATGAACCTGAGGTCAGGAGTTCGAGACCAGCCTGACCAACATGGAGAAACCCCGTCTCTACTTAAAATACAAAAAATTAGCAGGGTGTGGTGGCGCATGCCTGTAATCCCAGCTACTCGGGAGGCTGAGGCAGGAGAACTGCTTGAACCCGGGAGGCGGAGGTTGCGGTGAGCTGAGATCGTGCCATTGCACTCCAGCCTGGACAACAAGAGCGAAACTCCATCTCAAAACAAAAAAAACAAACCTGTGCCCAGCATAATGAATAAAAAATCTCAGGCCAGGCACAGTGGCTCACACCTGTAATACCAGCACTTTGGGAGGCCAAGGCGGGCAGATCACCCGAGGTTGAGAATTTGAGACCAACCTGATCAACATGGAGAAACCCCATCTCTATTAAAAATACAAAATTAGCTGGGCATGATGGCGCATGCCTGTAATCCCAGCTACTCGGGAGGCTGAGGCAGGAGAATCACTTGAACCTGGGAGGCAGAGGTTGTGTTGAGCCAAGATCGCGCCATCGCACGCCAGCCTGGGCAACAAGAGTGAAACTCCATCTCAAAAAAAAAAAAAAAAAAAAATTGCCACACCGAAACACATTACCATGAAATTTAAAACTTCAGAGATAAAGGTAATATCTCAAAAGCTTCTGAATAGGAATAACAACAAAAAAATAGATCACACATATAAAGGACCAAGAATCCAAACGGCACCAGATTTTCTGCAGCAACGTGGAAGCTAGGAGACAAGGCAGCAATGTCGCCAACTTCCTGAGTGAAAACAATTGTCAACCTAGGATTCTATACCCAACCAAACTATCAGCTGAGTATGAGGCTAGAACAAACACATTTTCAGACATGCAATGTTACAAGAAAATCTACCTTCCTTTTTTTCTTTTTTTTTTTTGAGATGGAGTTTCGCTCTTGTTGCCCAGGGTGGAGTGCAATGGTGCGATCTCCAGGTGCAACCTCCGCCTCCAGGTTCAAGTGATTCTCCTGCCTCAGCCTCCCAATTAGCTGGGATTACAGGCATGCGCCACCACACCCGGCTAATTTTGTATTTTTAGTAGAGATGGGGTTTCTCCATGTCGATCAGGCTGGTCTCGAACTCCTGACCTCAGGTGATCTGCCCACCTCGGCCTCCCAAAGTGCTGGGATTACAGGCATGAGCCACCACGCCTGGCCAAGAAAATCTACCTTCCTATGTGCCTTTTTTTCAGGAACCTACCAAAGGAAAGGCTCTATCAAAACAGGAGAGCAAGGGCAAAAAGAAGACATTTAAGATTCAGGGAAGAGGGTCCCACACTGAAGAGGGGTGAAAGGAGATCCCAGGAAAACCTCAGGGCAACAAGTGTGCAGTTGGCATGGCAACAATCAGGACTGTGGCCTCCAGGACAGAGGGCTCTGCGGAAAGAAAGCACACACAGAACTGTCAGGGTAGACAGCCTGACAGACCACAAGGAAAAGCCCAGCTGGGGAGATAAGGGTTGAATGCAGAAAACAAAGCCAACAAACAGGGCCATGAGTAACTCTAAGAAATATACAAAGTTATTCCAAAGAGGTCATATAAGCACAGCAGGTGGCATGGCTCAGTGTTAAAGTACCTACACAGCTGCCCAATGGAAGTCCCATCACTGGTCTCACCACAAATTCTAACAACCTACAGCCAGGAGATGGGGGAGCCAGGTGAGGGCATGTGAGGGTGTGGGGGCCACTGGAGAAGTACAGCTGCCTGTGCCATATACGGCTGAACAACGTCTAAAACTGACGAGAGATAAAATAAGAAACAGCAACAAAAACATGTTGTTTAGAAACAGGGAGTTTAAGGGCCGGGCGCGGTGGCTCATGCCTGTAATCCCAGCACTTTGGGAGGCCTAGGCAGGCGGATCATGAGGTCAGTAGATCAAGACCATCCTGGCTAACATGGTGAACATGGTGAAACCCTGTCTCTACTAAAAATACAAAAAATTAGCCGGGTGTGGTGGCATGTGACTGTAGTCCCAGCTACTCGGGAGGCTGAGGCAGGAGAATCACTTGAACCCGGGAGGTGGAGGTTGCAGTGAGCCAAGATCATGCCACTGCACTCTAGCCTGGGCGACAGAGTGAGACTCTGTCTCAAAAAAAAAAGAAAAAAAGAAACAGAGTTAGGGCCAGGCGAGGTGGCTCACGCTTGTAATCCCAGCACTTTGGGAGGCTGAGGCGGGCAGATCATGAGGTGAGGAGATCAAGACCATCCTGGCTAACACGGTGAAACCCCGTCTCTACTAAAAATACAAAAAAAAAAAATTAGCCAGGCGTGGTGGCGGGCACCTGTAGTCCCAGCTACTCGGGAGGCTGAGGCAAGAGAATGGTGTGAACCCAGGAGGCAGAGCTTGCAGTGAGCTGAGATCACGTCACTGCACTCCGGACTGGGCGACAAAGCGAGACTCCATCTCAAAAAAAAAGAAACGGAGTTAAATATCAAATGGCCAAAAAGTACTACCAAACTTTTAAAACAATGCACGCACTACACACTTTGAAAATTGAAAATATTTAAAAGAAAAAATTGGCAATAAATATTTTGATTGGAAAGGGTGATGGTTATAAAAACGTGATATAAAGATGTGTAAGAACCCAAGAAACAATGTGGCTTCGAAAGTATCAACACCTCCTGCAAGACACTGAGTGATACCCACGGCCCAGGGCTAGGCCAATGCCCCACTAACCTGGGTCCCCTCAAAACCCTCTGCCCCCAGCCTTCAGGAGCTGCTGGCTCCCACCTGTCAGAACCCAGTTCTGGTTGTACGGAGAGGTCTGAACCCACCTTCCGTCCTCTGGTCCAGCTCTCGCATCAGCTGGAAGTTCCTCTGAAGTTCGCAGGGAAGGTTCTCGATACCTGAAACGCAAAAACACAGAAGCCATGTACCTCTCAGCAGCAAGACAAAAATTCACCTCCAAAGGTTTTTTGTCTTTTTTTTTTGAGATGGAGTTTCACTCTTGTTGCCCAGGCTGGAGTGCAGTGGTGCGATCTTGGCTCACTGCAACCTACACCTCCCAGGTTCAAGTGATTCTCACGCCTCCGCCTCCTGAGTAGCTGGGATTACAGGCACATGCCACCATGCCCGGCTAGTTTTTGTATTTTTAGTAGAGACGGGGTTTCACAAGGTTGGCCAGGCTTGTCTCAAACTCCTGACCTCAGGTGATCCGCCCACCTCGGCCTCTCAAAGTGCTGGGATTACAGGTGTGAGCCACCAGGACTGGCCAAAAGTTTTATACTTCAAGTCTACAAGCCCACTCTGTATTCTGTCTCTGTCAGGGTTTGCGGAGCGGAAGGATTGTGATCTCATTTTTAGACGCCGGTACCAAACAGTGCTGACAAGAGGCTGTGTGCACACTTCAGAAGCTGTCAGAAGTCAAAGAAGGGAGAGGGAAACTTGGAAACCAACAGCACAGGCAGGGGAGGCCAACTGACCCCACCCTCTAGGCTGCCCCCCCTCAGTGAGCAGCATCCTCCAAGGCTCAGGCCAAAATCCCCTGGGTCCTCCTTGATCTTCCCCTACTTTACCCAGAAATCCAGTGCATCGAGCAGTGTAGCCACGCTGCCCACGCGACTTTATGCAAGGATAGAAATGTTTCCTCTCTCGGATGGGCGTGGTGGCTCATACCTGTAATCCCAGCACTTTGGGAGAGCAAGACAGGCAAATCAGTTGAGGTCAGGAGTTTAAGACCAGCCTGGCCAACATGGTGAAACCCCGTCTCTACTAAAAATACAAAAATTATCCAGGCGTGGTGGTGCACAGCTACAGTCCCAGCTACTCGGGAGGCTAGGGCATGAGAATTGCTTGAACCTGGGAGGTGGAGGTTGCAGTGTGCTGAGATCATACCCTCCAACCTGGGCAACAGGGTGAGACTCCATTTCAAAACAAAACAAAAAAAGAAAAAGAAAAGAAATGTTCTCTCTCTGAGCTGCTCAAGACAGTGGTGGCCATAGGGAGCTACTGAGCACTGGAAATGGGACTAACGCCATTCAATTTTTAATTTTACTTAAATAGTCCCTGTGGCTAGCGCAACAATTCCCCACAGTCTGCCAGGAGGACCCCCGTGCTGCTTTCCCGTCTGCTTTGTTATCCCCTAGACCAGGCCAACCTCCGCCCCCTGCACAGCTGACACAGGCTCCTAAGGGGGGCTGCCTCCTCCAGTCTTGGCCACCCTCCCATCTGCTGTTCACAGTTACCAGGCAATCATTTTAAACCTAACTCTATCTTACGCATCTGATGCTTCCAGCCCCAGTGTTTTCCCAGCTCCCCTAGAGGACAGAGGCACAGCCTCCCGGCTGGCACAGCCTCCCAGACACACACACAGTCAACCCTCCTTGGGAGGCCAGCCCACTGGGTGGGCACCAGGATAGAGAAGGCCTCCCCTCCAGCGTGCTCCCCAGCTTGACTCTTCTACCCAGGGAACCCCCCACTACTCAGACCCCCAAGAGACAGCGGAGCACATGGGCAGAATCGGGCGTCCCTCTAGGGCAGCGGTCTCCAGCTCCAGGCCACGGCTCACTCGCCACTGTCTCAGCCCCTGGGCGGGTGCCAGGCCGAAGACCATGAGGATCCCCAGTGCAGCGCCCCCACAAGGGCCCTCCAGGGCCACCCGGCACAACCCCAAACACCGCGACCCCAAAGCTGTGCCCATCCCGGGCCGACGTCAGGGGTCCCGCGTGGGGTCTGCCCCTCTACGAGCGGGAGACCCTGAGCAGGCTGCTCGGCAGCGCTGGGCCTTCCCTGGTGTGTAAAGTGAGGGAAAGCACCGTCCGCTCAGCCGCTGGGGGCGCCGACCTGCTGCCACCTGGAAACAGCACAGCCCGCCCACCAGGGCCGACTCGGCACCGCCCTCCCCACCTCCGCGCCGCAGTCCCCAGTGCCGGGGAGAGACGCCCCGCGGCCCGCACGCCCTCCCCAGCCGCGGTCACACAAGAGGCCGGCGCACACGGGCGCACAGCCAGGCGGAGGCCCAGACCCCGGAGCCCCCAAGGCCCGGAGCCCCGCAGCAGGCGCCGGCTCCTCCTGCAGACGGGACGGGGACCGGAGGGACCTCGCGGGGCCGGGGCCCGAGCTGGGGGCGGAGATGAGGCGGGGCCTGGGTAGGGGCGGGACCTAAGATGTGGGCGGGGTCGAGGCCGCAAGCCCCGCCCAGCACCGCCAGGCCCCGCCCAGCACCGCCAGGCCCCGCCCCGCCGTGACGCACCTGGAATTGGCGCGACCCAGCCGGCGGGACCACCCGCGCCCGCCCCCCGCGCCCTCCCCTCCCTTGCGGCCCTGCTCCGCCCCGTCCGCGCGCCCCCCGTCGCGCCCGGCCGCGCCCGCCGCCCTCCCGAGCCCACACGGTCTGCATGCGGTGCCCGGCGCGCGGGGGGCTGCGGCACGGAGGACTCCGCGTGGGCGGCGGGCGCGGGGCCCGTGGGGCGCGCTTACTGTCCAGATAGTGCTCCAAGTACATGGCGGTCGCCATCTTCGTCCGCGGCCGCGCTCGGGGTCTGCGCGAGCGGGCGGTGCCGCGGGAGGCGGGGGCGGGGCGGTGCCAGCGCGCTCACTATTCATGAGTCGCGCGCGCTGATTGGTCGCGCCCGGGGGCGGGGTCTGACACGCCTTTCAGCTTCCGGCGGGCGGCGGGCTGCGGGGCCCGGGCGGAGGTTGTGGCAGCGGCGTCGGGCAGAGAGCAGGACCCAGGGCCGCAGCCGATCGGAGGCCGAGGAGGAGCAGGGGTTCCCGGCCCCACCGCCCGGCGTGCGGCCCAGGGCACCCAGGTGGGCGTCTCCCCTCCGCATCTGTCAGCGACCCCTGGGCCACCAAACGCAAACACGTGGTCCCGGGGACCTCACGCCCGTCCAGACGGCGCCCACGCGACCCCTGCTCCCGGCCGGGTCCCGGACAGGCCGCCACGAGGCCCTCCCTTCCCGAAGGCTCCTTGGGACCTGTCTGGCTCAGCGCCTTCCCCCCGGACCCCGAGCCCCCGGGGCCTCAGCCCGGCCTGAGCCGAGGGCCCGCACCGCGTGGCCCGGGCGAGCTGCCCCTCCCTCAGGGCCTGGGCCCTGGCGCCCTTCCCCCGCCAACGCCGCCCCTTCCCTCAGAGGAAAGCGGCCGCCCCGCCCAGCACCAGTGAGGGCACTGGCTCCTTTGCTGCCACCTCTCGAGGCAGGCAGGACCCGCACCATCTGGATGCCTTGGCCGAAAAGGCACGTGCGGCAGTATGATATAGTTAATAAGATGGCGTGCAAAGGTGTGCCGTAAGATGCATGCAAAAATACTGGAGAAGGCCAGCGCGCTGGCGCATGCCTGTAATCCCATCACTTTGGGAGGCCGAGGCGGGCCGATCACTTGGGGCCAGGAGTTAGAGACCAGCCTGGCCAACGTGTTGAAACCCCGACTCTACTAAAAATACAACAAAAAAAAAATTAGCCAAGCGTGGTGGCGTACGCCTGTAGTCCCAGCTACTCCGGAGGCTGAGCCGGGGAGGCGGAGGTTGTAGTGAGCTGAGATCGCGTCTGCACTCCAGCCTGGGCGACAGAGCAAGACTCTGTCTTAAAAAAAAAAGAAAATTTTAAGAAAAAAAAATACTGGAGAAACATAATTAAAATATGTTTCAGACTCGGCACGGTGGCTCACGCCTGTAATCCCAGCACTTTGGGAGGCCGAGGCGGGCGGATCACTTGAGGGCAGGAATTTGAGACCAGCCTGGCCAACGTGGCGAAATCATGTCTCTACTAAAAATACAAAAATTACCCTGGCGTGGTGGCGGGCGCCTGTACTCCCAGCTACTCGGAGACTGAGGCAGGAAAATTACTTGAACTTGGGAGAGGGAGGTTGCAGTGAGAAGAGATCACGTAACTGCACTGCAGCTTGGGTGACAAGAGCAAGACTCCGTCTCAAAATAATAATAATAATAATACAAAAACTAGCCGGGCATGGTGGCAAGTACCTGTAATCCCAGATACTCGGGAGGCTGAAACAGGAGAATCGCTTGAGCTTGGGAGGCGGAGGTTGCAGTGAGCCGAGATTGCACCACTGCACTCCAGCCTGGGCAGCAGAGCAAGATTCCATCTCAAAAATAAAATAAAATAGGGCAGGCGCGGTGGCTCACTCCTGTAATTCCAGCACTTTGGGAGGCCAAGGCAGGAGGATCACGAGGTCGGGAGATTGAGACCATCCTGCCTAACACGGTGAAACCCCGTCTCTACTAAAACTACAAAAAAATTAGCTGGGCATGGTGGCAGGCGCCTGTAATCCCAGCTACTCGGGAGGCCGAGGCAGGAGAATGGCGTGAACATGGGAGGCCGAGCTTGCGGTGAGCCGAGATCGTGCCATTGCACTCCAGCCTGGGCGACAGAGCAAGACTCCGTCCCCCAAAAAAAAAAAAAAAAAAAAAAACTTAGCCGGGCATAATGGCTGGTGCCTGTAATCCCAGCTACCCAGGAGGCTGAGGAAGGAGAATCACTTGAACCTGGTACGTGGAGGTTGCAGTGAGCCGAGATCGTGCCACTGCACTCCAGCCTGGGTGACAGAGCGAGACTCCATCTTAAAACATAAAATAAAATAATTAAAAATGTTTAAATATTAGTCTTTGGGGTGATTCTTCTCTGCCTCCAAACTGTGTAGCATCATCATGCAGTGCTCACCAGTACCCATGTCATTCCTCTTCCCACTTCACCGCTGGACGCCCCCAAGCTGGGGATCAAACTCATCTCTGGCAGGTCTTTCATGGGTGAGGTGTGTCACTTCCCAGTCCTGTCTCCACTCCCTGTGATCTCAAGAGGACGTCCCAAAGGCTCCCTGAGCCCCAAGAACTGATGACCACTAGATGTAACGTGTAGGCCCCAGAACCCCCCGCCCCACCCCCAGCCACATCCTTGACTTCCGAGATGCAACGTTGCTGGTCACACAAATTAGCATAAGCTGATCAAAGGAGCAGTACTTTCATTATTTAAAATGCATTTTTAAAGATATTACGCCAGCTGCTGTGACTCAAATCCGTATGATCACCATGAGAGGCTGAGGCGGGAGGATGGCTTGAGCCCAGGAGGTCTAGGCTGCAGTGAGCCACGATCAAACCACTGTACTCTTGCCTGGGTGACGGAGACCCCCACCTAAAAAAACAAGCTATGTCCCCCTTGGTGGACTCTTCCCTAAACCCCAAATATTGAAAGCCAGAAACAATGTTGTTGCCACTACTATGTTCATTATAAAAATTCAGGCCAGGCATGGTGGCTCACGCCTGTAATCCCAGCACTTTGGAAGGATGAGGTGGGTGGATCACCTGAGGTCGGGAGTTTGAGACCAGCCTGACCAACATGGAGAAACCCAGTCTCTACTAAAAATACAAAATTAGCCAGGCGTGGTGGGCACGGGCCTGCAATCTCAGCTGCTCGGGAGCCTGAGGCAGGAGAATCATTTGAACCTAGGAGGCAGAGGATGCAGTGAGCTGAGGTCATGCCATTGCACTCCAGCCTGGGCTACAAGAGCAAACCCCTCCCCTCCAAGAAAAAAATTCAGCTGGGGTGGTGGCTCACGCCTGTAATCCCAGCACTTTGGGAGGCCAAGGTGGGTGGATCACCTGAGGTCGGGAGTTTGAGACCAGCCTGACCAATACAGAGAAACCCCATCTCTATTAAAAATACAAAAGTAGCTGGTTGTGGTGGTAGCTGCCTGTAATCCCAGCTACTTGGGAAGGTGAGGCAGGAGAATCACTTGAACCCAGGAGGCAGAGGCTGCGGTGAGCCAAAATCATGCCATTGCATTCCAGCCTGGGCAACAAGAGCAAGACTCTGTCTCAAAAACAAAAAAATTAAACAATACAGGAACTTGTAGCTTCCCACCTCCCCAGGGGGCAGGACTGTGATTGCCTTGTTCAGCTTTCAGTCCTAATGTTAGCAGTTTGAGTGCATCCTTACTGGCCTCATTTAATTATAGACTATTTTTCCATCAGTTTTAGGTTTATTGAAAAGTTGAAGAGAAAGTAGAGTTCTCATATACTCCTCCACACACACACACACACACACACACAGATTCCTCTATTATAAACATTTTGCATTAATGTGATACATTTGTTACAATCGATGAAACAATATTGATACTTTTTTTTTTTTTTGAGACCTCAAATTAGCTGGGCTCGGGTCACTGCAAGCTCCACCTCCCGGGTCCACGCCATTCTCCCGCCTCAGCCTCCTGAGTAGCTGGAACTACAGGTGCCCGCCACCATGCCCAGCTAATTTTTTGTATTTTTAGTAGAGACGGGGGTTTCACCGTGTTAGCCAGGATGGTCTTGATCTCCTGACCTCATGATCCTCCTGCCTTGGCCTCCCAAAGTGCTGGGATTACAGGCGTGAGCCACCACGCCGGGCCCCTGATACATTATTATTAACCAAAGTCCATCATTATTTCCATAAGGGTTCATTCTGCCTTGTGCTTTTTTTTTTTTCTTTTCTTTTCTTTTTTTTTTTTGAGATGGAGCCTGGCTTCTTCGCCCAGGATGGAGTGCAATGGTGCAATCTTGGCTTACTACAACCTCCGCCTTCTGGGTTCCAGCGATTCTCCTGCCTCAGCCTCCCAAGTAGCTGGGATTACAGGCAGGCACCACCACGCCTGGCTAAGTTTTGTATTTTAAGCAGAGATGGGGTTTCACCCTGTTGGCCAGGCTGGTTTCAAACTCCTAAACTTAGGTGATCCACTGGCATCAGCCTTCCAAAGTGTTGGGATTACGGGCATGAGCCACCACGCCCAGTGCCTTGTGCATTCTTATAGGTTTTGACAAATGTATAATGTCAGCTACCCCCCATTACATGCCATACAGCATAGTTTTGTGGCCCTAAAAATCCCCTGCACTTCCCGATTCATCCCTCTCCCCCTCCCCTGAGGCCCCTGGCAACCACTGATCATTTTACTGTTTCCAGTTTGCTTTTTCCAGAATGTCATGTAATTGGAATCATACAGTATGAGCCTTTTCAGAATGGCTTCTTTCACTCAGCAATATGCATTTAAGGTCCCAGCGTGCCTTTCCGTGGCTTAATATCTAGTTCATGTTTAATTTGAAAAATATTCCAACGTCCGGATGTTCCACAGTTTACACATGTACTTTTTTTTTTTTTTTTTTGAGACGGAGTCTCGCTCTGTCACCCAGGCTGGAGTGCAGTGGCAGGATCTCGGCTCACTGCAAGCTCCGCCTCCCGGGTTCATGCCATTCTCCTGCCTCAGCCTCCCGAGTAGCTGCGACTACAGGCGCCCGACACCACGCCTGTCTAATTCTTTGTATTTTCAGTACACATGGGGTTTCACCGTGTTAGCCAGGATGGTCTCGATCTCCTGGCCTTGTGTTCCGCCTGCCCCGGCCTCCCAAAGTGCTAGGATTACAGGCATGAGCCACAGCCCCCGGCCACCCATGTACTTATCAAAGAGCATCTTGGTTACTTCCAATTTTTGGTTATTATTATATTATTATTATTATTTTGAAACGGAGTCTGTCTCTCTGTCACCCAAGCTGGAGTGCCGTGGCGCAATCTCGGCTCACTGCAACCTCCGCCTCCTGGGTTAAAGCGATTCTCCTGCCTCTTCCTCCCAAGCAGCTGGGATTACAGGTGACTGCCACCGTGCCCAGCTAATTTTTGTATTTTTAGTAGAGACAAGGTTTCGCCACATTGGCCAGGATGGTCTCTATCTCTTGACCTTGTGATCTGCCCGCCTCAGCCTCCCAAAGTGCTGGGATGAGAGGCGTGAGCCACCACGCCCAGCCTTGGTTATTATTATTTTTAGAGTCAGGGTCTTGCTCTGTCACCCAGGCTGAAGTGCAGTGGCACAATCATGGCTCATGCAGCCTCGACCTCCTGGGTTCAAAGGACCTGTTGTCTCAGCCCTGAATATCTGGGACTACAAGCACACACCATGACACCTGGCTAATTTTTAACTTTTTTTCTGTAGAGTTGGGGTATCTATGTTGCCCAGGCTGGTCTCCAACTCCTGGGTTCAAGCACTCCTCCAGCCTCAGCCTCCCCAAGTGCTGGGATTACAGACATGAGCCACCGCACCCAGCACTTTTGCCCATTTTTTCATGGGGTTGTTCTTTTATTGACTCACCATTTTTCTACTACTTTTCATTCTGTTTTGTTTTTTGTTTTGGAGGGTTTTTGTTTGTTTTTGTTTTTGTTTTTGAGATGGAGTCTTGCACTGTCACCCCGGCTGGAGTGCAGTGGCGAGATCCCGGCTTGTTGCAACCTCCACCTCCCAGGTTCAAGCGATTCTCCGGCCTTGGCCTCCCGAGTAGCTAGGATTACAGGCACCCACCACCACACCCGGCTAATTTTTTGTATTTTTAGTAGACACGGGGTTTCACTATGTTGGCCAGGCTGGTCTCGAACTCCTCACCTCGTGATCTGCCCGCCTCGGCCTTCCAAAGTGGTGGGATTACAGGCATGAGACACCGAGCCCAGCCTGTTTTGTTTTTTGAGACAGGATCTCACATTGTCGCCCAGGCTGGAGGACAGTGGTGTGATCACAGTTCACTGCAGCTTGACCTCCTGGGCTCAAGCAATCCTCTTGCCTTGGCCTCCGCAAATGCTGGGACTATAGGTATAAGCTGCCGCACCCAGCCTGTCTTACATTTTTAGCTGAATACTCCTTGTGAGCATCTGGCCCTGCTTTACTCACCCTGCTTTGTCCCACTGACTAGATCTATTTCATTGTAGTGGTGTATCAGACTTTAACAAACTCTTTACAGATGTTCCCAATATTTCAGTATCATAAATCATGCTCTAATGAACATGGCTATACATAGAACTGCAAGTATCTGTTCCCATTATGTATCACCGCCTTACAGACCCCTGAAAACTTAGTGGTTTAAAAGAACCATTTTTTTTTAGACGGAATCTTGCTCTGTCACCCAGGCTGGAGTGCGGTGGCGCGATCTCGGCTCACTGCAACCTCCACCTCCTGGGTTCAAGCAATTCTGCTGCCTCAGCCTCCTGAGTAGGTGGGACTACAGGCGCGTGCCATCATGCCTAGCTAATTTTTGTATTTTTAGTAGAGATGGGCTTTCACCAAATTGGCCAGGCTGGTCTTGAACTCCTGACCTTGTGATCCACCCACCTTGGCCTCCCAAAGTGCTGGGATTACAGGCGTGAGCCACCGCGCCGCCAAGAACTATTTTGTTATATGTGACAGCGTGTCAGGAATTTCAGCAGCTCCACCAGGTGACCGTCCTGTCCAGTGTGACAGAACAGAGATCACCGGGTGACCGTCCTGTCCAGTGTGACAGAAAAGAGATCACTGGGGTGGCTGGAAGGCTGATGTCAGCTGGCACCGTGGGCCAGAACACCCACATGTGGCCTCTCCAGCACAGCAGTCTCAGTAGCAGCGGGTCTCACAGAGTCCCAGGAGGCTGGGGTGGAAGCCACCGGCTCTTGTGACCTCACTTTGGTAGCCCTAAGACATCACCTCACTACATTCTATTGGTCAAGCAAGTCACTGGGGCCGACCCAGGTTGAATGGGAGAAACATTATACCCACAACTAACAATGGGAGGAGGAGCATGAATACCACATTGTCTTACCAGTCCTTTTTTTTTGAGATGGAGTCTTGCTCTGTCGCCAGGCTGGAGTGCGGTGGCGCAATCTCGGCTCACTGCAATCTCCTCCTCCTGGGTTCAAGCGATTCTCCTGCCTCAGCCTCCCAAGTAGCTGGGACTACAGGCATGTACCACCATGCCCGGCTAATTTATTGTATTTTTAGTAGAGACGGGGTTTTACCATGTTGGCCAGGATGGTCTCGATCTCTTGACCTCGTGATCCGCCCTCCTTGGCCTCCCAAAGTGCTGGGATTACAGGCGTGAGCCGTCTCGCCCGGCCTGCAGTACCATTTCTAATAATTTATTCTAAAGAACTGGTAGGGGCCGGGTGCAGTGGCTCACGCCTGTAATCCCAGCACTTTGGGAGGCCAAAGAGGGCGGATCACGAGGTCAAGAGATCGAGACCATCCTGGCCAACATGGTAAAACCCCGTCTCTACTAAAAATACAATAAATTAGCCGGGCATGGTAGTACGTGCCTGTAGTCCCAGCTACTTGGGAGGCTGAGGCAGAATCGCTGAACCCAGGAGGCGGAGGTTACAGTGAGCCGAGATCACGCCATTGATCAGCCTGGGCGACACAGCGAGGCTCTGTCTCATAAAAAAAAAAAAAGAAAAGAAAAAAAGAAATGGTACTGCAGGCTCAGAGAGTACTGCACTTTTTTTTTTTTTTTTTTTTTTTTTTTTTTTGAGACATTGTCTCACTGTGTTGCCCAGGCTGGAGTGCAGTGGTGCGATCTCGGCTCACTGCAACCTCTGCCTCCCAGATTCAAGTGATTCTCCTGCCTCAGCCTCCTGAGTAGGTGGGACTACAGGCGCCGCCACCAAGCCCTACCAATTTTTTTTGTATTTTTAGTAGAGACCGGTTTTCACTATGTTGGCCAGGCTGGTCTCGAACTCCTGACCTCATCATCCACTCGCCTCGGCCTCCCAAAGTGCTAGGATTACAGTGTGAGCCACCATGCCTGGCCGAGTATTGCACATTTTAAGTGCTGATACTTTTAAATGAATTGCCCAAAGGGAAGGTTATACCAACCGGCATGGCCACTGGTTGCTTTCCATACTTCTGCCAACCCTAGATTTCATCAGGCTTTTTAAATGTTTAACCTTCGCTAACTCATTAGAGGGGGGAAAAGCCAACCTTAAATATTTTAATCACATTTATTTCATTTTAAGTGAAGCTAAACTTTTTTTTAACATATTTGTTGCCTATTTGTGGTTCTGTCCTTTTCTCCTTTATATCTTTTACTGATTCTTTTTTTTTTTTTTTGAGATGGGGTCTCGCTCTGTCGCCCAGGCTGGAGTGCAGTGGTGTGATCTTGGCTCACTGCAAGCTCTGCCTCCCAGGTTCATGCCATTCTCCTGCCTCAGCCTCCCGAGAAGCTGGGACTACAGGCGCCCGCCACCACGCCGGGCTAATTTTTTGTATTTTTAGTAGAGATGGGGTTTCACCATGTTAGCCAGGATGGTCTCGATCTGCTGACCTTGTGATCCGCCCGCCTCGGTCTCCCAAAGTGCTGGGATTACAGGCGTGAGCCACCGCGCCTGGCCATCTTTTACTGATTCTCTGTGTAGAAACTGGTCTTCATGTATTTTGTCTTAAAAAAAAAAATCTTTATTATTAAGGGTTATTGGCCCTCACATATCATATATTAAATATAACTCTCCCAGAGATCAATTTGTCTTCTTTCATTCACACACACAAAACTGGCAAACCCTTTTGAAGGGACCCTGTTTTAGAAACTGCCAGAGAGGGCCAGGCGCGGTGGCTCATGCCTGTAATCCCAGCAATTTAGGAGGCCAAGGCAGGTGGATCACCTGAGGTCAGGAGTTCGAGACCAGCCTGGCCAACATGGTGAAACACCCCGTCTCTACTAAAAATACAAAATTAGCCAGGCATGGTGGTGGGTGCCTGTAATCCCAGCTACTCGGGAGGCTGAGGCAGGAGAATTGCTTGAACCTGGGAGGTGGAGGTTGCAGTAAGCCGAGACTGCGCCATTGCACTCCAGCCTGGGCGACAGAGCAAGACTCAGTCTCAAAAAAAAAAAGAGTTGTATTTCTCAGTGCAACAACTCCAATGTGAACAGGCAGGACAGCACACTCCATGGGGCCTCTCAGGGACCCACATTCCTTCTTGTATGGTGTCTGTCCACAAAGGGCCTTGCCATCATCTGCCTGGTCAAGGCTGGGTTGCAACAAGGGGTATGTCGGAGAGCGTAGGGGATGCAGGCCTGCTGTGTGAAGGTCCACATGCCACATCTACCTGCAAGGAGGGTTGGGAGTTTAGCAGAGCAGCGAGTACCAGCACAACTCGAAGCTCCTGGGAGCAGGTGAGGACATGGACTGAACTGTGTCCCTCCAAATTCCTGTGTTGAAGCCCTGACCCCCAACGTGACTGTTTGTAGATAGGGCCCTTAAGGAGCTTTGCTTTTTTTCTTTCTTTTTTTTTTGAGACAGTCTCGCCCTGTCGCCCAGGCTGGAGTGCAATAGGGCGATCTCAGCTGCAACCTCCGCCTCCTGGGTTCAAGCAATTCTCCTGCCTCAGCCTCCTGAGTAGCTGGGATTACAGGCGCCCGTCACCACACCCAGCTAATTTGTGTATATTTAGTAGAGACGGGGTTTCACCACGTTGGCCAGGCTGGTCTCGAGCTCCTGATCTCGTGATCTGCCCGCCTCTGCCTCCCAAAGTGCTGAGATTACAGCCGTGAGCCAACGCGCCTGGCCAAGGAGCTAATTAAGGTTAAATGAAGCCCTAATGTGATAGGACCAACAGTTTTCATGTGTCTGCTGCACAGTTAACAGACCCATGATGCTCAGACAGCAGGGTTTGCAGCAGAGAAAGAGTTTAACAAACAGAAAAGAGTTTAACAAGGCCCAGGTGAGGAGGCGAAAGGAGACCTCTCCTCAAATACATCTCCCTCAGGAGTTCTGAGCTAAGGTTTTTAAGGGGATCATGGAAGGTGAGGGGCTGGAAAATGGGGGTCGCTGATTGGCCAGGGTAAGGAGGATGATTCACTAGAATGTGGAAACTGCATTCCTTGCTGAGTCAGCTCCTGTGAGGTCCTTCAGAGCAGCTGGCATCAGTACTTTCACTGGTATGCAGGGCCTGAAAGAATCTCAGGCTGGGCGTGGTGGCTCATGCCTGCAATCCCAGGGCTTCAGGAGGCCGAGGCAGGATGACCGCTTGGGCCCACCAGTTCAAGACCAGCCTGGGCAACAGGGCAAGACCCCGTCACTATTTAAAAAAAAAAAAAAGCCAGATGTGTGTGCCTGTAGTTCCAGATACTTCAGATGCTGAGGCAGGAGGATCACTCGAGACCAGAACCTCAAGGCTGCAGTGAGCTATGATTGTGCCACTGCACTTCAGCCTGAACAAGAGTGAGACCCTGTCTCTAAAAAGAAAAAAAAAATTAAAATAAAAAAAAACTCAAAGGGAAAAGTTAAGGTTTCATAATGTTCAAGTTGTTATCTCTGGAGCAGTTAAGGGTAACTGTAATCTTATAACAAGAGTCTACCTGATTCTGAGGCACGAGGCGCCAGCTCAGAGGGGCTCACCGCATGACTGGTGCTGCGTGTGCTGCAAGCTCGGTTATTCCATTTCCCCCTCCCCTCTTCCTTGATTAATTTTGTGTTTTTAGTGACGGTTTTCTTTTTTTATATTTTTTTAAAAATTGAGACAAGGTCTCACTCTGTCACCTGGGCTGGAGTGCAGTGGCACAACCATGGCTCACTGCAGCCTCAACCTCCTAGGCTCAAGTGATCCTCCCACCTCAGCTTCCCAAGTAGCTGGGACTATAGGCACGCCCACCTATTTATTTTGTAGAGATAAATAAATCTACAAATAAGTCTATGTTGCCCAGGCTGGTCTCAAACTCCTGAGCTCAAGCAATCTACCTGCCTCCCAAAGTGCTGGGATTGTAGGTGTGAGCCACCATGCCTGGCCAGGGATGGTTTCAATAAGGGTGCAACCCTAATCCGATAGGGCTGGTACCCTCATGAGAAAAGGAAGAGGTACCAGAGCATTCTCTTTGCTATGTGCAACTCTAAAAGACAGCCCTTACCAGGCAGCAATCTGTCGGGCACCTTAATCTTGGACTTCCAGCCAATAAATGCCTATTGCTTCAGTTCCCCAGTCTAAGGTAGTCTGTCGTGACAGCCCGAGCCCACTGACGGTGAGAAAGACTTTATTCCCTGTGTGGTGGAAGTTGCAGCACACTAAGAAACAGGGACCAGCAAAAGAGCTTTCCTGCTCCTTCAGTTTTTTTGTTTTTGTGTTTTTTTTTTGAGACAGTGTCTCACTCTGTCACCCAGGCTGCAGTGCAGTGGCATGATCTCAGCTCACTGCAACCTCCACCTCCCAGGTTCAAGTGATTCTCCTGTCTCAAACTCCCAAGTAGCTGGGATTACAGGCATGTGCCACCATACCCAGCTAATTTTTGTATTTTTAGTAGAGACGGGGTTTCACCATGTTGTCTAGGCTGGTCTTGAACTCCTGACCTCAAATGATTCACCCACCTCGGCCTCCCAAAGTGCTGGGATTACAGGTGTCAGCCACAACACCCAGGTCCTTTTTTTTTTAATGGAAAATCTCAAACACAAGAAAGCAGAGAACCTGGCTGGGTGCGCTGGCTCACGCCTGTAATCCCAGCGCTTTCGGAGGCTGAGGCGGGTGGACTCACCTGAGGTCAGGAGTTCAAGACCAGCCTGGCCAACATGGTGAAATCCTGTCTCTACTAAAAATACAAAAAATTAGCCGGGTGTTGTGGCGGGCGCCTGTAAATCCCAGCTACTTGGGAGGCTGAGGCAGGAGAATCGTCTGAACCTAGGAGGTGGATGTTGCAGCGAGCTGAGATCACACCACTGGACTCCAGCCTGGGTAACAGACCGAGGCTGTCTGGGAAAAAAAGAAAAAAAAAAAGCAAGCAGAGAACCTAATGAACCCATGAACCCATGTGTTCACCTGCATCTTTCTGCAATTATCAGCCTGTGGCCAACTCCATTTCACCTGTATCTCTGACCACACAGACCCAGCATCCCACCATTTCCCCTATAAAGTGGATGTACTCACCTATCAGGCCTCCAGGGTCTTGTGGAGTGACTCTTGCTCCCATTGCTCCTGGACAGACAGTGCTGGAAATCAGGCCTGAGGCTGTCAGTGGCAGTACGAAGGACACTGGATGCTCAGCCACGCAGACCCTCCTATGCCCACGCCAGGGCTGAGGTCAGCAGGCTGGGGTGTGGCAGTCATCCTTTGATCACGCAGGAACACCAAGAGAACTGCTAGGATGTGGACCAACCTGATGTCACTGAGTCACAGGAGCAGCTCCTGCCTGCCTAACACTGGACTTCATGTAATGTCAGATGATTAAATATCTTAATGCTGTGAGCCACAGGAGGCTGGCTGGTATTCTGCTACCTGTGCTAAAAGGTATCCTAAGAGAGGTACACCATGCTGGAATAGGCAAAAGCAAACCTGTTTCTTGTATCTTAGTAACACACTTCAAGGTGCTTATGTGCTTGAGCAATTCCTGCAGTCAAATGGGCCCTCCACCCCCCAGTACACAAGGCCCAGCCAGCCAGATTCCCTCCATCTTCACCCTCCTCCCCTGTCCCAGGGGAGCCAGGAAAGCCATGCATCCACCAAGGCGGATGCGCTGTGTCCCTCTGCATCAGCCTGCTGAGTCCTCCTGGACCTGATGAGAGACAGTACTGCAGCCTTGCCCAGCCCCGGGAAGGTGGTCTTCCTTCCTACAATCCCCTTCATCCTCTGGAAGGCAACAAGATGGAATTTTATAAGGAGACATCAATCAGAAAAAAGGATATTACTTTTATTACTTATCTATGTAAGGGAATAGTAAGTACTATTCTTAGTACTTGTAAGCGTTCGCTAGGTTGTGCTGTGGTAACAAAGGATCCCAAAGTCTCAGTGACTCAAAATCACGATGGTTTACTTCTTGCTGGTGCTGCCCATCAGCTACAACGGCTGTACTTCATGGGCCTTTGTTACAGGATCTGGGGTGAAAAACCAGCCCTCACTGTGCACATGCTGTGTTCATGTTGGGGGCAGAAGGGGAGGGACCAAACCACAAAACACCCTTTAAAGCTTCTGCCTGAACAGGGCACATGACAGCAGACTACTTTACATTACCATCTGGAAGTCTCACCGCTAAGCTTGACGTAAAGGAAGAAAGGGTAGGCCAGGTGCAGTGGTTCACGTCTGTAATCCCAGCACTTAGGGAGGCTGACGTGGGTGGACCACCCGAGGTCAGGAATTCGAGACCAGCCTGGCAAACATGGTGAAACCCCATCTCTACTAATACAAAAATTAGCTGGGCGTGGTGGCAGGTGCCTGTAATCTCAGCTACTTGGGAGGTTGATGCAGGAGAACAGGTTGAACCCGGGAAGTGGAGGTTGCAGTGAGCCAAGATCACGCCATTGCACTCCACTCTGGGCCACAAGACAGAAACTCCGTCTCAAAAAAAAAAAAAATTAAATTAAAAAATAAATTGGCCAGGCACAGTGGCTCACGCCTGTAATCTCAGCACTTTGGGAGGCTGAGATGGGCGGATCATGAGGTCAGGAGATCGAGACCATCCTGGCTAACACGGTGAAACCCCGTCTCTACTAAAAAATACAAAAAAATTAGCCGGGCATGATGGTGGGCACCTGTAGTCCCAGCTAGTGGGGAGGCTGAGGCAGGAGAATGGGATGAACCCGGGAGGTGGAGCTTGCAGTGAGCCGAGATTGCGCCACTGCACTCCAGCCTGGGCAACAGAGCAAGACTCCATCTCAAAAAAAATAAAATAAAAATACAAAAATTAGCCGGGCGTGGTGGTGGGCGCCTGTAATCCCAGCTACTCAGGAGGCTGAGGCAGGAGAATAGCTTGAACCCGGGAGGTGGAGGGTGCAGTGAGCTGAGATCGCGCCACTGCACTCCAGCCTGGGCGACAGAGCAGGACTCCGTCTCAAATAAAATAAAAGCAATAAAAGTAAATTAAAAAGGAAAAAAGGGCATAACTGGTAATAACAATATAACCCATATCCTTCCAGAACCCCAAACTGAATTGGGGAGGCTTCAGTCTGGAAAACATAAAGCTACTCTAAGTATGCAATGATAATATAATCGCGGGCTTACACAAATGCTGGGAGTAAAGTCCGGGAAATTGTTGCCAATGACCTCAGCCCAAAGCACTGAAGTGGGTGGTGGTCTCAAGAGCTCATGGGGAAAAAACCAATGCAAACTCAACACTTAAAAAGCTACCAGCAATTTCCTGGTCTACATCAGAGAGGCAGGTGGTTCTCAAAACAGACAACAGCTTTGAATTTCATCTGTATTTCTGGCTAAGGGTGCCTCCCAAGAATAATCGCCTCGAAAGGTAAGAGTGCCTCGTCTGGTAGACTGTAATCCAGGGCTACACAGATGATTCTGGGAAATGCAGTTCCTACCATTTCTTCTGCTAAGCAGAGAAAGTGATGTCTAGCTGACAACTGACAATATGGCACATATAGATAGTAGTATTTTAGATATCTAAAATAACAAAAAGTCTCACCTGAGAAATGTCCAGGCAGCCTGATATCCCTAAGATAACAGCAAACACTACTGAGCGCTTTCTAGATACCGGGGACACTTCGCGGGACTTTTTCCACCTCTCTATGGCAGAGACAGTTTTTCCTATTATCATCATGACCCACATTTCAGAGGAGTTGGAGGCATGGAAAGAGGAAACAACTTGCCGGTTCTCTCTCCGTGCCATAATTTGTATACATCATCTTTTAAAACGGACTTTTCGGCCAGGCGCGGTGGCTCACGCCTGTAATCCCAGCACTCGGGGAGGCCGAGACGGGCAGATCACGAGGTCAGATCCAGACCATCCTGGCTAACACGGTGAAACCCCGTCTCTACTAAAAATACAAAAAATTAGCCGGGCGTGGTGGCGGCCGCCTGCAGTCCCAGCTACTCGGGAGGCTGAGGCAGGAGAATGGCGTGAACCCGGGAGGCGGAGGTTGCAGTGAGCAGCGATCGCGCCACCGCACTCCAGCCTGGGTGAAAGAGCGAGACTCTGTCTCAAACAAACAAAAACAACAACAAAAACACACACACGGACTCTCCAGAGCCCTGCAGTTTTGCGCTTCAGGGACAACAGTGAACATTTATCGATCCCATGGTTCTCCTACAATTGCCACGTGGCCAGTGTCTACACAGCCCCCTATCCTGCCCCTGCTGTCAAACACAGCGTTTCCAGAACGCAGTCGTGCTGGGCTCCAGGTGAGCTTTGGGAGGAGCCCCGGCTGAGCCCCTGCACTGGGCCCCGCGCTTCGGGAAGCATCTCGCTCGTTCGTCTCGCGCGCCGCGTGACCGGAGCCCTCGCGCTGGCAGCGGGCACCGCAGGGCCCTGAGAGTCGGGCCCGCTGCGCGCAGCCAGGGGCCAACGAGAGCCGACGCTGGGCGGGCAGCGCCCGGGAGCCCCTCCGACCCTGCGCTCCCCTCGTCCGCGCCCTGACCCCGCGTCTCCGGCCGTCCAGCCCGCGCCGCGTCACCTCCCCTCCCGGAGCGAAGGGCCCCGCTCGCCCGAGGACGGAGGCCCGCACGGGACACGGGGCCCCAGTTTCCGCCCCGGAAGCCCAGGACACGGCTCCAGTGGCGGCGCGGCCCAGGGCGCAGGCGCGGGTGTCGGTCCCACCGCGCGTCGTCCTCGCCCCGGCCCCGGCCAATCCCTTCGAATTTGGCCGAGGCCGGGAAATACTAGCTAATCACGGCGCGCGCTGTTGACGCCGGCCAACGGGAGCTCCGGAAGGCTGTGTGGAGACGCCAGCGGCGGGCGGTGGACAGTCATGGCGGCCCGGCGCGGGGCTCTCATAGTGCTGGAGGGCGTGGACCGCGCCGGGAAGAGCACGCAGAGCCGCAAGCTGGTGGAAGCGCTGTGCGCCGCGGGCCACCGCGCCGAACTGCTCCGGTTCCCGGGTGGGTGCGCGCGGCGGGGGGTGCGCCGCGGCCTTCGGTGCCTCTGCCTTCCCAGGGGCTCTTTGCTCCGCTTCGTTGTCTGCGGCTGACGTGCTGTGAACTGTGCGGTTTTTATTTTAAAAGACGGGCTTTCGCTGTGTCGCCCAGGCTGGAGTGCAGTGGCGCCATCTCGGCCCACGGCAGCCTGGACCTCCCGGGCTCAAGCGATCCTCCCGCCTCAGCCTCCCGGGTAGCCGGGAACATAGGCGCGCGCCACCGCGCCCGGTCCACGCTGCGTGTCTTTAAGTGCGGGGTATGGTGATGACTGACGGGTAAACCCGCGCGAAACCGTGGTCTCGCCCCCAAAAGTTTCCTCCAGCTCTTTTGTAATCCATGTCTCGTTTTTGTGGGTTTTTCTGGTGTTGTGTTTTGTCTGATGGCTGTTCGCGCTTTCAGGGGTTTTATAGCATATATTTAAAAGTTTTCAAGTGAAGCATTGACCTTAATCTTTGGCCACCCAGTCCACAAATTTTATAAATGCTTTCTTTGAAGTCTCTACTTTCTACCCGAGTTCTTTTTTCCTAAAGCATTTTTCATCCCAGCTTGTTTGCAGATTGCTGTTATTTCTCAGAGAAATTCCTTTGGCTTCCGCAGAAGATCCAAGCCTGTCTAGAGATTTAGTAAAGTAAAATTCAACGTGAGACTTGAGTCCGGGAGAAATTCAGTCCAAACTATATTGTAATGTAGAGGGAAAGCCTGATCTCATTTGTATTTTGTCTGTTTCTCTTTTTTTCTAGAAAGATCAACTGAAATCGGCAAACTTCTGAGTTCCTACTTGCAAAAGAAAAGTGACGTGGAGGATCACTCGGTGCACCTGCTTTTTTCTGCAAATCGCTGGGAACAAGTGTAAAAACCATTGCACATTGCTCCCTCTGCCCTTGCCACTTTCCTTCCTCCTGAGATTCAGTGAACGCAGCACTCGATTCTGAATGACAATGACAGTAGTGCTGGGCCTGAGGTTCTTCTATTTAGCAGTCCTGTGGGCAGAGGTGGTGAAGCGCCCTAGTTCCCAAAGGGCGCTAATGAATGCTATTTCGTCCTCCTGCTCCCCACACCCCATAATTAATAGACTTCAGTTTTTCGGGTTTTTTTAGACGGAGTTCCGCTCTGTCACCCGGCAGAGGTGCGATCTTGGCTCACTGCAACCTCCGCCTCCCAGGTTCAAGCGATTCTCCTGCGTCAGCCTCCCGAGTAGCTGGGACTACAGGCGCGCCCCAGCATGCTCAGCTAATTTTTGCAATTTTAATTTACTTTATTTTTAAATTTAATTTTTGTATTTTTAGTAGAGACAGGGTTTCACCATGTTGGCCAGGATGGTCTCTCTTGACATTGTGATCCACTCACCTCGGCCTCCCAGAGTTCTGGGATTACGCAGGTGTGAGCCACCGCACCTGGCCCTTTTTTTTTTATTTTTAAGACAAGGTATTGCTCTGTGGCCCAGGCTGGAGTGCAGTGGCACCCGATCATGGCTCACTGCAGCCTCAACTTCCTAGGCTCAAGCAGTCCTCCCACCTCAGCATCCCGAGTAGCTTAGGGCCATAGGGGCATGCTACCAAGCCCGGCTAATTTTTTTTTTTTTTTAAATGTAGAGTCAAGGTCTCACCATATCACGCCCAGGCTGGTCTCAAACCCCTGGCCTCATAGACTTAATGTTTTAAAGATAGCTTTAGGTATATAGAAAAACTGATCAAAAAGTAGAGTATGTAGAGAGCTCCCTACATACTACCCCTGCCTTCCCCGCTTCCCCATTATTTATGTGCTGTGTTATGTTACATTTGTTAAAATTGATAACCACTATTGATACATTAGTAACTGAGTTTGTATGAACTCTCCTACCACCTTTTTTTGTTTTACATCATTGTAGTAGGTTTCCTCTTCATTCAACACTTGATGTGTGTTCTTTCAATGTTTTTATTTACATTTATATACATATGTAGAAACTACTATAGTTAGAATTTTGTTTTTTAACATAAATGAGGTCATACCAATTATTTGGCAGCTTTCTTTCTAACTCTGCCTTACAGATTTCTGCACTTAAAGATCCCCTAACTCTGCCCTTCTCATTCTCTTTAATTGTCGTCGCATGTTCTCTAGAAAAGTTGTTCCACGGTGCGTGTAGCCAGTTCCCTGCTGGTGAATTTTCAGTGGTTCCTCATCATCTGTGTTACATGCATGAAACACTGCATTACTCTCCTCCGGCTTAGCTTTGTGTCTTGCTTGGAAAGGCTGTCCCCACTCCAAGTCTTGAATGAAAATGAGACCATTTTTATAATCTTTTTAACACATCTAGAATTTATGGAGGCAATTGTTCTTCTGATTCTGCTTTTTGTGGCTTTGTAGAAAAGTGATGAAACACGTATATGCCCAATTTAAAATGAAGAATAATCCTGATTTTACTTTTTAGATAATAGTCTTATCCCAGGTACCCAGGGCTACATCTCTTTTGTCCATCTATTCTCCTACAGGTTACTTGTTTCCCTAATAGATATTTAAGTTTCCTCTAACCGTGGCTTGATAGTTTTTTTTTGTTTTGTTTTGGGTTTTTTTGAGACAAGAGTCTCGTTGTGTTGCTCAGGTTGGAGTGCAGTGGCTCAGTCTCGGCTCACTGCAACCTCCGCCTCCCGGGTTCAAGCAATTCTCCTGCCTCAGCCTCCTGAGTAGCTGGGATTACAGGCGCGTACGACCATGCACAGCTAATTTTTATGTTTTAGTAGAGACAGGGTTTCACCATGTTGGCCAGGGTGGTCTTGAACTCCTGACCTCAAGTGATCCTCCCACGTCGGCCTCCCACAGTGCTGGGATTACAGGCATGAGCCACCATGCCCGACCAATAGTTCATGTCTTTTTTGCCCTAATTAATAGTCCCTTGTTTGGATGTACCATAGTTCATTACCTACTAAAGGACATCTTTGTTGCTTCCAAGTTTTGGCAGTTATAAATCTGTTATAAACATCCTGGTGCAGGATTTTGTGTGGTCATAAGCTTTCACTTCTTTTGGGTAAATGCCAGGGAGCACCACTGCTTTAATATGTGGTAAGACTATTAATTTTTGTGAAGAACTGCTAAACCATGGGTGTCCAGTCTTTTGGCTTCCCTGGGCCACACTGGAAGAACTGTCTTGGGCCACGCATAAAATACACTAACAATTGCTGATGAGCTTAAAAAAAAAAATCTCGTAACGTTTTGAGAAAGCTTAACAAATTTGTGTTGGGCCGCATGCAGCCTGCGGGCCTCAGGTTGGACAAGCTTGTGGTAAACTGTCTTCCAAAGTGGCTGCAGCATCTTGCATTCTCACCAGCAGTGAGAATAGCAGTTGCTATTGCTCCAGATCCTCACCAGCATTTGGTGTTGTCAGTGTTTGGATGTTTGCCATTCTGATAGGTGTGTGGTGGCATCTCATTGTTCTAGTTTGCATTTCCCTGCTGACATATGATGTGGAGTATCTTTTCATATGCTTGTTTGCCATCTGTGTATCTGGTTTCATAAGGTATCTGTTAAGTGCTTTGGCCCACTCTTTTTTTTTTTGGGACAGGGTCTCAACCAGGCTAGAGTACGGTGGCACAGTCTTGGCTCACTGCAGCCTCTACCTCCCAGGCTCAAGCGATCCTCCTGCCTTAGCCTCCCAAGTAGCTGGGACTACAGGTGCATGCCACCATGCTAAGTTTTGTATTTCTTTTTTTTTTTTTTCTCGAGACAGTTTCATTCTTGTCGCCCAGACTGGAGTGCAATGGGGCGATCTTGGCTCACTGCAACCTACGCCTCGCAGGTTCAAGCAATTCTCCTGCCTGAGCCTCTCAAGTAGCTGTGATCACAGGTGCCCACCACCATGCCCGGCTAATTTTTCTATTTTTTAATTCGTGATGGGGTTTCGTCATGTTGGCCAGGCTGGTCTTGAACTCCTGACCTCAGGTGATCCACCTGCTTTAGCCTCCCAAAGTGCTGGGATTACAGGCACGAGCCACCATGCCCGGCCAGTTTTGTATTTTTTGAGGAAATGTGGTTTCACCATGTTTCCCAGGTTGGACTCAAATTCCTGGGCTCAAGTGATGAGCCTGCCTCCGCCTCCCAAAGTGTTGGGAATATAGGCATGAGCCATTACGCCCAGTCTTGGCCCACTTTTTAAGGGGGTTGGTTGATTTCTTATTTTTGAGTTTTAAGAATTCTTTGTATGCTTTAGATAACAGTCCTTTATAAAATGTGTCTTTTATACATATTTTCTCCTAGGCTGTGGTTTGCCTTTTCTGTTTTCTCACTCTCTCTCTCTCTCTTCTTTCTTTTTTTAGACAGGGTCTCTGTGTCATGCAGGCTGAGTGCAGTGCGCAATCACAGCTTACTGCAGCCTCGACCTCCCGGGTTCAAGTGATCTTCCCACCTCAGCCTCCCAAGTAGCTGCAGCTATAGGCACATTAACACACCTGGCTAATTTTTGTAAAATTTTTTGTAGCGATGGAGTCTCACTATTGTTGCCCAGGCTGGTCTTGAACTCCTGGACCCAAGCAGTCCTCCTGCCTTGGTTTCCCAAAGTGCTGTGATTAGAGGCATGAGCCACCCTGCCTGGCCTTATTTTTTTAAGAGAAATGTCTTGCTCTGTTGCCCAGGCTGGAATGTTGTGGCATGATCACAGCTTACTGCAGCCTTAAACTCCTGGGTTCAAGTGATCCTCCTGCCTCAGCCTCTGGAGTAGCTAGGACTACAGGTGCGTGCCACTATCCCTGGCTAATTTTTACATTTTTTGTAGAGATGGGGTCTCACTATTGTTACTCAGGCTGGTCTCAAACACCTGGCCTCAAGGGATCCATCCCGCCAAATGGCTTCCCAAAGTGCTGGGCTCACAGGCATGAGCCACCACGTCCGGCTGTCCTTTCCTCCTCTTGACAGTGTCTCTCACAAAGCACAAAGTTTTTATTTTCGTGAAGTCCATCTTAATCAATTCTCTCATGGGCTGTGCCTTTGGTTTTGTATCTAAACAGTCTGCCAAACCCCAGGTGATCTAAGTTTTCTCCTGTGTTACTGTCTAGGAGTTTCATAGTTTTGCATTTTACATTTGGGTCTGTGATTCATTTTGTCTTTTTTTCCCCCCTTTTGTGGAGAACAGGGTCTCACTATATTGCCCAGGCAGGTCTCGAGCTCCTGGGCTCAAGCAATCCTCCTGCCTCTGCCTCCTTGAAAGCTGGGGTTACAGGCGTGAGCCACCGTGCCAGGCCTGTGATTCATTTTGAATTTATGTTTGTGGAGGGTATACGGTCTGGTCTAGATTTATTCTCTTTCATGAGGATGTCCAGTTGTTCTAGCAGCGTTTATTGAGGAAAATGCCTTTGCACCATTGCATCCCTCTGCTGCTTTGTCAGAGGCCAGTTGACTCCTTATGTGGGTGCCCCTGTGATTTGAAGGCCCCAGTGAGACTGGCTGAGTCGAATGAATCGGACTTTTCTTTCTCTGTCTTGAGCAGTGCTTCTCTCTAGTGTCAGGCCCCGTGTCTTTGTACATCCGTGATCTTGGCAGCTGTAGGGATGATGGTGGACTTGTGGTATTTGGTTGAGAACATCCTTGCAGTCCAGGCTAGGGGTCATGAGCATGGATGAGTCACCTGCTGGCTGTGCCCACGCTTCCCCCGCCACCATCCTCTGCTCTCTTCTTTGCCTGTGCTTTCTTCTTCCTCGACAGGGTAGTGCTGGCCTCTCTGCCCAAGACAGCTGACAGTGCATCTCCTTTCCCCTGCCGTGTTTCTGGAACATTGAACTTTACCAGTTGTGTTTGTTACTATTTAGTAAGGTTATCTTTTCCATGTTGGGTTTTGCTGGAGATGTGGGTATGGCATCTTCTAGAGAAGATCCAGACCTTTTTGGATTAAAAGTAAGGTTACAAATCACTGTGCTATACTTGTTGTCATATGAGATTTCTGAGTTGTATTGTTGGGATAATTTTTTTTTTCTTTTTTTGAGATGGAGTCTCGCTGTGTCACCCAGGCTGGAATGCAGTGGTGTGATCTCGGCTCACTGCAACCTCCACCTCCTGGGTTCAAGCAATTCTCCTGCCTCAGCCTCCCGAGTAGCTGGGATTACAGGTGCCTGCCACCATGTCCAGCTAATATTTTGTATTAGTAGAGACAGGGTTTCATCATGTTAGCCAGGATGGTCTCGATCTCCTGACCTTGTGATCTGCCCGCCTCAGCCTCCCAAAGTGCTGGGATTATAGGGGTGAGCCACTGCGCACAGCCTGTTGGGATAATTTAAGCTTGACAGTTCAAGGCCTATGAAACAGGACCAGGGCTCAGGAGCATCCTCTTTTTCAGGCCGTTAATTAAGGAAAAGTTGAGCCAGGGTGTGACCCTCGTCGTGGACAGATACGCATTTTCTGGTGTGGCCTTCACCGGTGCCAAGGAGGTGAGTGCCACTTGGCCTCCTGTCGGGCGAGCACAGATGTGTGGACCCAGGACTGCCCTTGAATGCGAGTACGAGTGACATGCCTCAGATTACTCTGCAGAGTTTCGTGATTCTTATATTCCTTTTATCTCTTTGCTAGATTAATTTGGTTTTATCAATAAGAAGAGCAAACATTTATGTAGCTAGAGATTGTTTCACAGATAGAACCATAGTTGGTATTTGGATTATATTTTCCACATGCTTTTTTTTTTTTTTTTTTTTGGGAGACAGTCTCTCATTCTGTCACCCAGGCTGGAGTGCAGTGGCGTGATCTCAGCTCATTGCAACCTCTGCCTCCTGAGTTCAAGCGATTATCCTGCCTCAGTCTCCCGAGTATCTGGGATTATAGGCATGCACCACCATGCCCAGCTAATTTTCATACTTTTAGTAGAGACGGGGTTTTACCATGTTGGCCAGGCTGGTCTCAAACTCCTGACCTCAAGTGATCCACTCATCTCAGCCTCCCAAAGTGCTAGGATTACAGGCATGAGCCACTGCACCCAGCCTCCAGATGCATTTTCAAAGATGGTTCACTTGTAGTACTTTTTTCCCCTGTTTTTTGAAAGAGGGCGTCTCCCTCTGTTGCCCAGGCTGGAGTAGAGTGGAACAAGCAAAGCTCGCTATAACCTTCAACTCTTGGGCCCAAGTGATCCTCCCGCTTCAGCCTCCCAAAGTGCTGGGATTACAGCTGTGAGCCACTGTGCCCAGCTCTGTCCCTTAAAGAGACAGTAAAAAGAAGGATAATGTGGTTATTTTTCATGATAACCGCCCTCACTTTTTATTTTATTTATTTTTTTTTAGACAGAGTCTCGCTCTCTCGCCCAGGCTGGAGTGCAGTGGCACAATCTAGGCTCACTGCAAGCTCCGCCTGCCGGGTTCACGCCATTCTCCTGCTTCAGCCGCCTGAGTAGCTGGGACTACAGGTGCCTGCCACCATGCCCAGCTAATTTTTTGTTTAGTAGAGGTGGGGTTTCACCGTGTTAGCCAGGATGGTCTTGATCTCCTGACCTCGTGATCCGCCCGCCTCGGCCTCCCAAAGTGCTGGGATTACAGGCGTGAGCCACCGTGCCCGGCCACGCCCTCACTTTTTAATTCTGCCATTTCTTCATGTGTTAGCTTGAGTCCTTCCCCTCTGAAGTATTACGTTGTAAATAAGGAGGACAAGACTCATGATTCCTTTGCTTCTTCCTGCTGTGCGGATCAGCTGACAGAGCCGCAGGCTGTGTGGGAGGCGCTCGTGGACGCCTTCCCTCAGCTCATTGTGCTGTCGTGTGATGTGTGGCCTGCAGTCACAGCCTTTCTGGTCCTACCTTTCCTCCGGAAACAGGACAGCATTTGGAGGGAGATGGGATGAGTAAGGGAGGGAGAGAGGGTGCTCGCACAGCCCTGGCAAGAAGGGCCAGTGGATGAGACTAGGCTGGCACATAACAGGCTCTAGGAGTGCCTGTCTTCTTCCTGCTCTTCCGTGGGAGAGGAGACCCTGGCGTGTGTATGTGGCAGAAAAGACACTGCCAAGGACCTCGTGCCTGTGTCCGGACCCAGCTGCTCTCTGCTGCAGGCGTCCTAGGCCGGGGGTCTCCAGGGGCTCTGTACATAGACTGTTTCCTCCTGGCCAGCAGGCCTGTAGCTGCGCTGGGAGGGCCTCCATGGGGCCTGGGCTGTGGGTGGCGGGGACTGGGAGCCATTCTATCTACCTACTTTTCTGTCCACTTGTCTGTTTACAAAGGAAAAACAAAGGTGACACTGGAGAAACCGACACGTTTGAGGTTCTAAAAATTAAACAAGAGCCACAATATAAACAGTCTCACGTCTTGGTACCTCACCAAATGTCCCCTCATTTTTTCCTGTTTTTACGACTTTCGAAACAAAAACCTAGACTACACTAAGCTTTAACTGTTGGGTTCTTTCTTGGCAGAATTTTTCCCTAGATTGGTGTAAACAGCCAGACGTGGGCCTTCCCAAACCCGACCTGGTCCTGTTCCTCCAGTTACAGCTGGCGGATGCTGCCAAGCGGGGAGCGTTTGGCCATGAGCGCTATGAGAACGGGGCTTTCCAGGAGCGGGCGCTCCGGTGTTTCCACCAGCTCATGAAAGACACGACTTTGAACTGGAAGGTGAGAATCCCAGAATTGCACACTAGGAAGCGTGGAGAAGTGGCTCAGGATGACACCGTGGTGACTGGCGCAGTCGTGCCAGCAAAGCTGCTGCCGTTTCCGTCTGGTCCTCCCAGATGTGGTGCCCCGGGAGTAGTCGTTCAGGGGTTCTCGGTGCCAGCAAATTCTTTTTTTTTTGAGACTGAATCTTGCTCTGGGTGCCAACCCAGGCTGGAGTGCAATGGCACGATCTCAGCTCACTGCAACCTCCGCTTCTTGGGTTCAGGTGATTCTCCTGCCTCAGCCTCCCGAGTAGCTGGGATTACAGGCACGTGCCATCATGCCTGGCTAATTTTTTTTGTAGAGATGGGGTTTCTCCATGTTGGTCAGGCTGGTCTCCAACTCCTGACCTCAGGTGATCTGCCCACCTCGGCCTCCCAAAGTGCTGGGATTATAGGCGTGAGCCATCGCGCCCGGCCAGTGCCAGCAAATTCTAACCCGATGAGTTTTGCTAAATGTTGACATTTGGCGCTTTGTCTGGTGGGTCAGGTGAGAGTCTGCGCAATCCTCCACATCCTCAGCCCCTCTTCAGACACGAGTACCAGCCTGTTCCTGCCACTGTGTCCTCTGGTGTGGCCTCTCGCTGGGCATGGGCCCTGCAGCAGCACCTGGCCATCTAAGTTCAGGAGGGTGCTGTGTGCTGCCGTCTGAGTTCAGGAGGGTGCTGTGTGCTGCCTCTCCCTTCAGTCCTGCCTCCTTCAGTCTCAGCAGTCCCAGGTCTGGCTCTGCTCCCAGGATGCTGGACTCTCCCCTCCCAGTGGACTTGCAGGCTGGCCGCCTCTGCTCCTCCCGACCACAGCCCCTACCTCTCTCCCAGACTCCAGTCGCCCGTGCCCACCGCTGCCCACGTGGCCTCTTTCCAGGCGGCAGCCAGGGCTTCTGGCACGTCGGGCGCCAGCACTGTCGCTTGTGGCCACGGCCCGCGGAGCTTCAGTCCCTTGAGCTCCTCCTCCAGAGCAGGGCCGAGGATCTCGCCCCAGCCCGACTGGCTGTGCCTGCAGATGATGCTGGTCACGCAGCTTTTCGTTTCCCGGAACGCAGGTGGGATAGCAGTGCCCTTTTCTGGCAGTGCGGCATTCTCTGGCAGTCATTCCGCCCGGAGAGGCTCATCTTGGGCGGTTCTGGGCGACAGCTGTGTGGCTGCACAGTGGCCAGTGAGAGGCATCTGGGAAGGTGGCCCTTGTGTAGGGACTCTCCTTCCGTCACGGTCACACCTCATGAAATGGTTAGATTCTTCCAAGTGCCTTCTACGCCCCTGGCAGATTTTCTAGAATTTGCTGTCCCAGAAGCTTGAGAAGGGTCCGGTGCCACCCGACAGCAGAAGCCGGGATGCCGTTGAGACGCCAGCGCTTCTGAGTCCCTCTCACTGCCTGCCTTCTGGTGGAGAGAAGGCTGTCCGGCGCGCTTATGCCCTCCCCACGTTCCTCGCACCGTTCACGCCATTGTGCAGCACAGCTGTTAGGACCAAATTCATCTTCCCCGCAAGGACGAGTCAGGCCCAGTGTTGCATTGGTCCTGCTGTCTGGCTTCTGCTGTGGAACTTCCTCACCTTCCAGGCAGGGCCCAGGAGCCACAGGAGCGTGGGCAGGGCAGGGTCTGCCCTCTGTGCTTCCGACTCGCCGCTTGCGAGCTGGACAGTCACCTCGACCTGGTGGGCTGGGTGGGCCTGGCTGTGCTGTGGGCTGTGCCTCACTCCTGCAGGTGGGCACTCAGCGGGGTTGGGGTCACGAGGCTGAGGTCGGCTTAAAGCAGGAGTGGGCAGTTGGCACGTCATGTTTCTCCTGCATCAGGGCTGTGGCAGGAATGCCGGGTGACTACCGTGGACACTTGTCAAGGTTGAGGTTCAGAGAAAGGTGTGGGGTATCCCGGAGGTCACCACTGTGTGCCAGGAGGTTCAGGTTGGCCTTCCAGAGCCCGGCCTGTGAAATCCCCATGAGCACAGAGGACACAATGAAACATGGTGGTGTTTTGAGACAGGGTGTTACTGTGTCACCCAGGCTGGAGTAGAGTGGTGCCACATTTTTTGTAGAGATGGGGTGTCCCTATGTAGCCCAGGCTGGTCTTGAACTCCTGGGTACAAGCAGTCCTCCCTCGTGGGCCTCCCAAAGTGCTGGGATTACAGGCGTGGGCTCCCGTGACCAGCCTGGAACGTGCTGATGAGCCTCTTTTTCTCCTGAAACCCCGGTGGGAACAGATGGTGGATGCTTCCAAAAGCATTGAAGCTGTCCATGAGGACATCCGCGTGCTCTCTGAGGACGCCATCCGCACCGCCACAGAGAAGCCGCTGGGGGAGCTATGGAAGTGACCCAAGGCTGCCCACTGGAGACGCCTCTCCCTGCAGTCCCCCGAGAGGTGGGAGACTCGCGGAAGGCCCCGTCCCCAGCGGTGTCCAGACCCCACAACTTCAGGAGCTCTTTCCCGGCAGCAGAGATCTGCAGGCTGCCTCTTCTGCCCCGGAGCTGGGGTGCACTGGGGAGCCCCGTGGTGGGGACCTTGGCAGTGTGGACATGAGCAGAGCGATGGAGCAGTCTCCTGCCCTCTCCCCTGTCCTGATGGCACTCTGTTGTATTTTCTTACTGAAGTTCAGTGATAACTGAGCAGTTTCATTGTGATCACTGTAAATGGTAATCAGTTGGAATTCTCCTAAATGTCTTCCAGACACTAGTAAAAAACGACCTGAAAATTGTTTGTGGAACGCTTCACTTTTCTTAGACTGAGGACGGAGCTGGCTTTGAATGGGAACCTCCATCCCAGGAGAGAAGAGGCTTCATTGGGCCCAGTAGGGCCTTCCTGGACCCTGGTTCCTGCCTAGTTGAGGGAGTCCCACTGTGGGTCTGAACAGTTGCAGCCATGCCCTGGGCTCGCTGGGTCCAGCCAGGCTATATCCGAGTGTCATCACAGCTTACGTCCTGAACTCACCTAAGTTAACTCTGCTATTTTCATTGCAACCCTGGAGCTTAACTTCTCATCCTATCCTTTATTTTTTATTTTTTTGGAAACAGGGTCTCACTGTCGCCCAGGCTGGAGTGCAGTGGCACGATCGTGGCTCACTGCAGCCTTGACCTCCTGGGCTCAGGTGATCCTCCGACTTCAGCCTCCTGAGTAGCTAGGCCTACAGGCCTTCACCGTGCCTGGCTAATTTTTTGTGGAGACAGGATTTTGCTATGTTGCCAGCCAGGCTTGTCTTAAACTCCTGGGCTCCAGTGATCTACCTGCCTTGGCCTCCCCAGAGTGCTGGGAGTACAGGCATGAGCCACCATGCCGAGCCCATTGCATCCCCTTAAAAGTGACACTTAGAAGGAATGATTTGACACTCCTGGCAGAATCTGTCCCACAGAGCACACTCCGCGTAGACAGCAGCATACAGTGTGCTGGAGTAGAAGGCAGGCAGGGTCCCCCATCTGTGGGGGCAGCAGCTGTGGGTCTCAGCACCCTTCTGTGGCCAAGAGACAAACCCAGGCAAAACAAAAGGATTTCACTCTTGGGTAAGCATTGCCAGGGGCTGTGGGATGGGCCTGGGTGAGGAACCTTCAGATGAAGACTTTCCTGGACTATCCAGGTGGGCCCGGTGTCATCACAGGGGCCTTTTTTTGTTGTCTTAAGACTGGGTCTCACTCTGTCGTCCAGGCTGGAGTGCAGTGGTGCAGTCTTGACTCATTGCAGCCTCTCTTTCCTGGGCTCAAGTGATCCTCCCACCTTAGCCTCCCAAAGTGCTGGGATTACAGGCTGGCGCCACCATGCCTGGCCCATCATGGGTCCGCATAACAGGGAGGCAGGCGGTCCGAGTCAGGAAATGAGATGCCAGCAGCAAAAGCTGGAGAGATGCCATGTTGCTGGCTGTGAGGCTGGAGGAAAGAGCGAGCCATGAGCCAAGCAGTTTCTGGCATCCAGAAGCTAGAAAGGCACAGCAACGTTCTCCCCTAGAGCCCACAGCACGATATGGCTGTCTGCCCTCCGGGTCTGGAAGAGGCTGTGCTGTTCCAGGTACTGAATGTGATCATCTTTTAGAGCAGCCACAAGAAGAATACGAGCATCGGAGAGGCCACAAGTCCTCAGCCACCTCACCGGGGACCCAGCAGGGCCCCCTCCGGTCTGGCTTTGGGCCCTTCACACCTATACCAGGGCTGCCCACAGGGATGCACTGGCCAGAGTGAGCAATGTCCTCACCAAGCCCCCTGCTGTGCCCCAGGCATGGCCTCCCACAGGCCAGGACAGTCACTGCGCACTTGGGGAAGGCTTTGCTGTGATTCAAATCGAGGCAAATCCTGCAACTCCAGGCACTTCCTGTGACTTCCTCCTGCTGAAGATGGGAACCGCCATTTTACTTTCCTAAAATCCTATTTTCCTTGCACTTTTTCCTTCTAGGGTTGTATGAGGTGGCCGATGCCACGGCTGGTAGAGAGCCAGGCTGCAGGCAGGACAGGCCCCCCGCCAGGGCTGGGGACACACCTGCTCAGGCCCCCACAGCCCGCCACGCAGGCAGCCGCATCCTTTACGTGTGATGCTACGGGCTGAAACATTCACTTATTTTTTTTCTGGAACTGACATTCAATTAGAACTTAAGGAAAAAATAGACACAAGGTTTGTTTTCTACTGAAACTTATTATTTGCCATTAAGAATTGCAAACTATACTACTAAGAATGAACAACATTGTCTTCATTAAGCCTTTTTCAAAACACACAAGACAAAGCTCCCCTTTGGTCAAGGTGTCCCACACATTCCCACTGCAGCTCCCAGCACAGCGGCGCACCATGAACTCGGACGCGGAGCCCAAGGAATGGAGATCGCATCAGCCTTCCCTGCTTCCCCACCCCAACTACACCCAAGGGAGAAAGGATACGAGGAAATACACTATGTCTTCAATGCTTGGGGGGCTGGGGGTGTCCTCTGCTACCAGGTGGGCCGGTCAGTGCCGAGTGTCCGGCGCGCGTCCTCAGGGATCTCCGGCTCCCCCACCTACACAAGCAGCAGCAGCAGCAGCGAGTCCTGCCAACGCCGCAGTAGCTGCTCGTGAGAAAGGTGCCCACGCTCCCCAAGCCCTCCTGTTTACATTTCCTAGTGGGGCAAAGCTACTTTCCCAGGACAGGCAGCAGAACAGCGGGGCAGCGTGCACTCTGGGACCCGGGACAGCAGGTTACACAGGGTCAGGCGGTGGTGGGTGCTGGAATCGGGGCTGAGGTTCTGGAAATGCCACCAGGTGATGCCACCCTGTGGTGTCTGCCCACCACACACCACAAGACTCAAGTGGTTTTCCCCTTTTGGCCCTAAACCACCTAACACCTCAGCGGCATGGGAGGGCAATTCTCAGCAAGGCAAGGACATGGGGAAGGCTCCTGGGAGAGGCACGCCGTCCACCCTCAAGCCTGACCGTCACAGGTGGAGGCCCTGCCCCACCCGTCACCACACCTGGGGAAGCTGCCACAGAATGCCGCAGCACTGGAAAGGGACACTCTGAGGGCAGGTTCCAGCAGCAGCTCCAGGACAGCCAGCCGCCCTTCTGCCCAGGCCGCCCACGCCGTGTCCTGTGCACGCCATCTTCAGGTTTCCCACACACCCACTTCCTGAATACTTTTCTCCCCAAAGCAAGGAGGAACCTTGCCTTCGTTCCTCCAACCTCATCTCCCACTGAGGTAGCCCTTGGTAAGCCAGGCTGGGCAGAGAGGACACAGCGGTGGGCGCGCCCCACTGGAGAGCAGCCTAGTCCTTGGACGTGGGGCCGCAGTGTAGCTGCCGCTCCTCTCACGCCAGCCTGCACAGGTCTTCTGAGACTCTGACTCAGGGAGCGCCCCAGAAATTCATGTCTGTGTCTGACAACTTCAAACAGGACTTTAATTCCAAACCAACCACAGAACCGGCGCCTGGGAGCAAGTGGGACTGAGGCCCAAGCGCTAACACGGGGCTGGCAGTGTCGAGAGAACGCTCTGGAAGCTCCTAACAGACGGCTCCACGTGCGGATGCACAGGCCCTGACGGGCACTCTGAGCTGGGCAGTCTGACACCAAGCAGTAAGGCCTCCCGGGCAGCGCAGCCTCAGTCCACGAGCACAGCGGGTGGCCCTCTGCGGGGAGGCAGCACGGGGCACAGCCCTCGGCAGGCGAGCGGGCGGGATGGATGGAACGCAGCGGCACCAGGAGCCCCAGGCTCTCACAGGTGCCACCCCCGACCCCAGGATTTTCAAAGGGACAGGATTTCAAAGTCTTCATCTTCTGAGTCGAAGAATCTTTCCAGTCGCTCTACATCAGAAGAATCTAGAAGGAACAGGACATAGCGCATCAGGCATCTTGAGTGGGCCACCTGGGTGTGAGTCAAGTGCCCTTGGCGTGGGGCAGACTGAGCAGTGCCTGCTCTGCAGCCCACAGACAGCTGTCCCCATGCGGGTGTGAACAGGTCCTGGGGTTGTGCAGACCTGCGAATATGGGGGGAGGGAGCAGAGAAGAGGAGCAGGGCAGGGTGAGGAGGGCAGGGGGCGGCCGGCACAATCTCAGGCCTGAGGGGCCTCTGTCCCGTGTCTGACCCTCGTGGTCATCAGGAGTGGTTCCATTGCCATTGCCTTGTTTGTAGAGTTTCCCACAGGGAGACAGGGATGAGGAGGACACGCTCACGGCCACTCACTTCACTGCACGAGCCCAGGCTGGCTCCTGCGGCACGCTGGCCATGGTCCAAGGGGTCTACGCCACCCGTGGCCAGTGGTGCCCAAGTGAACCAGTCCCCCACCCAGGACTGCGTCACCACAGAGCCTGCATGTTCTGTCTGCTCCAGAGCCCTGAGGACTCCATGGGAGCACGCCCAGCTCCACAGTGCCCGGGCAGGCAGCGCTGGGGGGGAAGACGAGGTGGGTCCTGGGCTGCTGGGCGCAAGCTTGGAGGAGGGGACGCTCCGCTCCACACCTGGTCTCACAGGCGAACCACTGCCAAGTGCTCACGGCTCAGGCTCACACACACCTTAATGGTCAAAACCAAGGGGGCCAGGACTGGGGAAGCAAGGGCACAGATCGTACCTCCGAGGGACCCCACCTGGACTTGGCAGCTCTCACCTAGGGACAGGTTCAGGACGTCGGGGCAGGCCAGATGTGAAGGCTGCTGCTCCACCAGCTCAAACATGGGCAGGGCACCTCCGAGCAGAGACAGCTGTTAGTGAGACATGGCCGTTAGGTGCAGCCTCACCCCAGTGCTTGCTACGGCCAAGAGAAAGGGGCCGGCCGGCCACAGCCAGCGGACAAAGCTGACTGTCATCCCATCTCACTGATGAGAAAACAGAGGCAGCTTCCACACTAAAGGCTACACGAGAACCCAGTGTGGTGATCAACACACAGCACAGTCTGACCACAACAGCAGAGGGGGTGGGCCACACGCACTAGGCCAGCGTAGCTTAGCACCCCATCACCACCCCCATCTCAACAGGAGACGGATGAGGACACTGGAAATCCCATTCTAAAGTCAACACGCAACATCCGTCCCCAGGGTTGTTAACTGTGTTGCCAGATGGGCAATCCAGGACACCCCACCCTGGCTCAGCTACATAGCTGTGCCAGGCGGGACAAAGCTCCCCACGGCCCAGTGAGGCTGCCTGAGACCTGGACGCAGGCCTTCGACCCCTGCACGCCCCGCTGCCTGTCTCCCTGGGTGGCTCAGCTCGGCTGTGGGTGTGGGGCGGCTACAAACCTTTTTGACTTGCTGGCACCAATCATTGAAGTCATCTTCAGTCTTACAGAAAAACCCCTAAAACGAAATGACGATGAGCAGAACACGACACCCCCATCTGCAGGCGGCTAAGAGGTGGGGGCTTCCATTCCCACTGCCAGTGGCGCAGCAGAGGCCCCCAGCATGCAGGTGCTGGACACTCCAGCCTGCCTTGGCTCCTGTGGCCGGGAACGGAGCTCCGAGGGTGCCCTGTGCATGGTCCCCTGCACCAGTGCCCGGCTCCCCTCAGGCTCCACTGCGTTGCTGTGCCTTGATTCGCCCACGAGATGTTACGTGGTGTGCATCTCTCAAACCTCACCGAGTGTTCCGGGATTGGGGCAGGTTATGAGTTAGGGCCAAGGGGGGAGCTCTTCTCTCTGTGACTGTGAGGCAGGGCCGCTGGGTCTCAGCCTTCACCCAGCAGCTCCCTGGAAGCTTGGCGGCAAAGGCCACCGAGAACTGCCCAAGGACACCGTGACACAGGGAGCCTCCTGCTGAGGAGCCAGGAGACGGGACCCGCCAAGGGTCACCGGCAATCACATCCTTAAAGCTGCCGCCTGTAATGACAGTCACTAGGAATTCTCAACGCTGCCAGATGCGCAGATGTTAACACAAAAAGAAACTAAATGGGAGGAGAAGCTCAAACTGAGCACTCTCTTCCCCTGAAGACACCGTTTCTGCCGCCTCGGCGCTGGTGTAGGAGCACTCTCCCCCGGGGACAGGGGACATTCCTCCTCCTCACGGGTGAGGACAGTTATCCCACCAGGTGGCCCCTTTGGTCTCAACTCAACGTTCACGCGTCCACTTCTCTGTCTGCGGTGGCTGGCTCTCTAGCCCGACCTGACTGTTAGAGTGCCAATCACTGTAAGCCACCAAGCCGCGTTTACAGTAACAAACATACCTAATTCTAGTTAGACGAGGAATTCGTGACTAAGTTCTGGTAAGAAGTGTGCGCCAGGCTGCGCGCGGTGGCTCACGCCTGTAATCCCAGCACTTTGGGAGGCCGAGGTGGGTGGATCATGAGGTCAGGAGATCAAGACCATCCTGGCTAACACAGTGAAAACCCGTCTCTATTAAAAATACAGAAAATTAGCCAGGCGTGGTGGCGGGCGCCTGCTGTCCCAGCTAATCGAGAGGCTGAGGCAGGAGAATGGCGTGAACCTGGGAGGCGGAGCTTGCAGTGAGCCGAGATCGCGCCACTGCACTCCAGCCCAGGCGACAGAGTGAGACTCCGTCTCAAAAACAAACAAACAAAAAGTGTGAGCCACAGAGCTCCAGCCCATGTTCCCCACTACTGCCACCCTGCCCAGGAGGTGCATGGAGCGTGGTGTGCACTCTGGGGCTGTGCCACAGCTCAGAGACCGTCCCATTTCAGGCCCAGATCTGCCTTCTTCTTCCTAAATGGGGCGGAGCATCCACAACAGAGCCCCCGATTCGGTTAACTGCTTCCCTGAGCATGTCACCGTCATTCATGATTTCTAGGGGGGTTTTTTGGCCTCTTTCCCCATCAAATATATTTGAGGGCAGGCACGTCTGCATAAATCACACACCAAAAATCACAACTAGGTCATCAAAATGGAAAAACAGGGAAGCTCCTTCTTAGGAAATCCCCCAGAGAGGTCAAGTCAGAGCCTCCAGAAAACAAAAGGTGGTGCAGGAGTGGGTGGGTGGAGGGGCCGCCCGTGTGTTTAAATGTAGGTGTGAGGGGGACACACTCACCATGGCTCACACTCATCCATGCACACTCAGCACGCGCCCACACATGCTCACATCCAGACACACGCTCTCTGGGCCACTCGAAGGCCATGAAGGCTGCGCAGGAGGTGGTGCCTGGGGGAGGGACGTGAGGGTGCAAGGACACAGTTCCGGCTCTTATACCCTTCAGATTCCCAACCACGTGAACACAGTACTTATCCCAACATGCTGAAAAAAAAAAACGCAAAAATCCGAAAGTTTTCCTCGTCATTCCCAAACAGCATTCAGCACCAAATGCCTGTGTGCTCAGGTGGCCGCCACGTACCACAGCGATGGACGGGTCAAGCTCCGCGATGCTCATGCGGCACGGCGGGTGCTGGCAGTGGAAGCTCTCGTCCGGGATGAAGCAGCCGTCAGTGGGCTCCACGGCTGGCTGCGTGGTGTGGGGGTCCAGGTAGATGAGCTCCTCACCTGGGAGGATGAGGCAGGCGGGCAGGTGGGCGGCCGAGCCGGCAGAGGAAAGGGACAGAGGAGGCCGCGTTTCAGACCCACTGCACCCACATCACACTGAGAAGCAGTGGGCAGGAGGTGGGGAGGGAGCCGAGGGCACCAGACCATCAGGGAAAGGGGCACACAGGAGGCCGCCCGCGACCAGGCTGAAAATGAACCCCCCCTCTCAGAGCATGCTGCTTTTCCACCAGTGGCCTCAAGTGGCCACCTGGGGTGTGGTACCTGCTCATGGAATGCCCTTAAAAGGCACAGGCCCACAGGGACACGGTGGGAACCCTGGACTCACCAACGTAGCCGATGAAGTAGTGGGCACTGTTGGGCTTCCCTCCGATGACGCCCAGGGACTGGGGCATCATGAAGCAGTGCTGTGGAGGGGCGGGGGACTGAGCACAGGTCCCAGGTGGGAGCAGACGATCCCCCCACCCACTGCCATAGGGGGCCCAAGGGCCTGCTGAGGCCCAACTGGGTGACACAAGAGGCGACAGGAGGGGACATGGTACCAAAGAGCTTACTGTCCAGGAAAGACCACAGGACATCCCACAGGCACAAGAAACCCAATCTGCAGGCTCAGCTCAGGGAAGCTTCATGTCAGAGGTGGGCTTTGGGGAGGCTGGGAGTGAGGGGGCCTGGCAGGAGATGTGAGCAGGGGTGCGGGAGGCGGCCCTGCTGAATGCTTTGACCTGACAGGGCAGAAACGATGGAGATGGGGCCTATGTGTGGGGGCAGCTGAGACCCCGCAGGACGGGCAGAAGGCTGGACGGAGGGGCCAAGTTCAGACAACTGAATAATTTTAACAGGAAGCCACATTTCAGTTCCATACAAATGTGACTCCTTGGTCTAAAATTTGAGTTACCTGAAGAAAGGATGGTTTTCCCTTCTGCTTGCTTTTTTTTTTTTTTTTTTTTTTTTGAGACGGAGTCTCACTCTGTCACCCAGGATGGAGTGCAATGGCATGATCTCGGGTCACTGCAAGCTCCGCCTCCTGGGTTCAAGAGATTCTCCTGCCTCAGCCTCCTGAGTAGCTGGGACTACAGGCGCGCACCACCATGCCCAGCTAATTTTTATATTTTTAGTAGAGACGGGGTTTCACCATGTTGGCCAGGCTGGTCTCAAACTCCTGACCTCGTGATCTGCCCGCTTTGCCCTCCCAAAGTGCTGAGATTACAGTCATGAGCCACCGTGCCCCGCCCCCTTTTGCTTTCATGACATGGGGGAGCCTGTGGCTGGAGCTCCTCACAGAGCCCTGCCCATCCCCAGGCCCTGCCCACACGTCCCTTCCTCACAGGCCAACCCACCCTCCGAAGGGACCTCAGGCCAAGAGGGCTGTGGGGGAGTGGGGCGGGCATGCCTGGGGCACAGTGGAGACCCGGGAGGGGGCGGGGCTCCCCGTCAGGCCGAGGAGTGGCACCTGGTTCCGAGGACCCCCTGCAAGCGCCTCATGCTTTCATCTTCGACACTCGCCTTGACACTTGCAGAACCAAAGCAGCACGTGCCTACTGATGGACGTGCCTCACGCCCACTCACCCCTTGGGAAACGGTGTAAACCAGGGTTGTTTACCCCTCCCCCGAGAGCCGGCTGCACAAATGGCCACGTGACGACGACGCACTGAAAGTGACTAAGAACTGGGAGAAGGGGACGGGGACTCAGGGCAAGCGCTGCACGGCAGGACCCACCTTCAGCGTCTCCACGTAGGCCTCGTTGATGTCCGTGAGCCCCAGGCGCAGGGGAATGAGAAGTACCAGGGGTCTCCATGGCGACAGCCTGTTGGTGACCTCAGCTCCGGCAGGGAATCCGTTGCAGTGCCGGTCGGAATCTGCAGGAAACGCAGTGGCGCCTGCACAGGGAACGCTGGTCCTGCACAACCTTCCTAGAAAGGGAGACATGCTTTCACTAACCAAGCAGACCTGCGCAAAAGTGCTCCCACAACAAGCAAGCAAATGATGACTGTGTAACAGAAAAAAGGCAGTACAAAGCCAGGTGCTTACAGTGAAATTCAAACTTGGAAAATATAGAAAAGCATAAGAAAATTTTTTCATAATCTTGCCACCCAGAGAAAAAAGAAATATTTTCTATGCATACTTAATTCAAGAGTTTTATTGTGAAATAAAGCACACACACGAAACAGTGCAAGAAAAAGCCACATGCACTTGAGAGGAAAATCACAGAAGTATCCATGCAGCCCGCCAGCCTGGCTAGTGCCAGCATAGCCAGAACCCGCTCCCTCCGGGCCTCCTCAGCAACGCCTTTCCTTGCTCCCACCCCTTCTGCCTACACACACCCGTGAGTCAATGGTCCGGAGGACACATCAACCGGAGGGTGCGGTGATGGGAGAAGACACTCCGGGAGCATGGAGCATGCCCGGCGTCTAGATCGAGGTTTCTCAACACCACTCCCCACTCAGAGGAGCCAGGCTGATTCCAGGGCTAGGCAGGGAATGTTCAGAGGTGCCTGCAGCATCTGCTTAACCCAGAACATAAGGGAGGGCTCAAAACATAAACGAAAAACGCCAGAACACGGCAAAAGACACCACCAGACTGAGGTGGCCACCGGCCAAAGGTGGAACCGTCAAGCATCAAAAAGATGGACAGTGACAGGTGACAGTGACTGACAGGTGATGGTGACAGTCACAGGTGACAGTGACTGACAGGTGACAGTGACTGACAAGTGACAGTGACAGGTGACAGACAGGTGACAGGTAGCACACTGCACACTAAGTGATGGGAGAAAAGACGGCTCTTCTCAAGAACGCCAACCAATAAACGTGAAAGGAAAGGACAGGCTAGAAAAACCACCATTATCAGGCAGGAGTCACACAGCTCACCAGGACACGCTCAGTGTCACCACTGGATTATTCATTAATTACAAAGGAAAAAAGACACTATCTCCGGGGATCTGACATAGTGTCCCACTGCAGGCCCCGGATGGGATAGCAGAGGACACTGCCACCCAGAGGCTACTCTCAGCCACAGGCTCAACCCAAGCCCAACTGTGAGGAAGCAGACAAATCCAGCCTGTGGGATGGTCAGCTCACCTGAACTCCTCAAAAATGCCACAAAGCAGCAACAACCACAACAAAGAGGCAGAACCTTCTCAATTAAAGACTAGAAAGACATCACAACTATATACACACAGCACCGGACCCTCAACCAGGAACACAAATCAGCGGCACGGGTTGTTCCCTGGACAGCAAGGGGCCAAGACGGACCCTGGTGAGTCGTGGCGTCACCTCTTTTGTGGTGATGAGGCTGTGTGGCTCTCAGGAACACTCTCATTCACAGGAGGCTTGCTCATAAAAACCAAGCGTGTCAAAACACAATTGGTGGATCTAGGTGGAGGGTTTGTGGCCATGACTCACTGAACTTTTTTGTAGGACTCAAATTTCTCAAAACAGACAGCTGGAAAACAAGGATTCTGAGACAGAAATTTTTAAATTTCTTTTAGAGATGGGGTCTCACTCTGTCACCCAGGCTGCAGTGCAGTGGCGCAACCACAGCTCACTGCAGCCTCAAACACCTGCGCTTAAGCAATCCTCCCGCCTCAGCCTCCCGAGTAGCTGGAACAACAGGTGTGGGCCACTGTGCCCCACTGACTTTTCTTTTTTGAAGCCGATTCTCTGTTGTCCAGGCTGGAGTGCAGTGGCATAATCTCGGTTCACTGCAACCTCCGCCTTCTGGGCTCAAGCAATTCTCCTGCCTCAGCCTCCCCAGTAGCTGGGATTACAGGTGTGTGTCACCACGCCCAGCTAATTTTTGTATTTTTAGTAGAGACGGGGTTTTGCCACATTGGCCGGGCTGGTCTCGAACTCCTGACCTCAAGTGATCTGCTCGCCTCAGCCTCCCGAAGTGCTGAGATTACAGACATGAGCCATGTGCCTGGCCTGATTTTTCTATTTCTTATAGAGAGGGAGTTGTCCAGGCTGGTCTCAAGCAATCCTCCAACTCAGCCTCCCTGAGGGGTGCGATTATGGGTAGGAGCTACCATGCCCAGCCTTAAGGGAGTTGTTTGGGTTTCTGTTTGGTTTTTGAGACAGGGTCTTACTGTGTCACCCAGGCTGGAGTGAAGTGGTGCAATCACGTCTCACTGCAGCCTCAACCTCCCAGGCTCATGGGATCCTCCCACCTCAGACTCCCGAGTAGGTGGGACTACAGGTACATGCCCCCATGTCCGGCTAGTTTTTTTGTTTTGTTTTTTTGTCGAGATGAGGTTTTCCCATGTTACCTAGGCAGCTGGTCTCAAACTCCTGGACTCAAGCAATCTGCCTGCCTCCGCCTCCCAAAGTGCTAGGATTACAGGCGGGAGCCACAGCGCTTAGCCAAGGGAGGGATTTTAACTTTGATTTTTTTTAAACATATATGTTATTGCTTCAAAGAGCCAGTTCTAGTATGTGTTAGTTCTAATAAATTTAATTTTAAAATTTATTTTTAAAATATTTTATAGAATGAGGTCCAGGCACGGTGGCTCACGCCTGTAATCCCAGCACTTTGGGAGGCCGAGGTGGGCAGATCATGAGGTCAGGAGATCAAGACCATCCTGGCCAACATGGTGAAATATGGTGAAACCCCATCTCCACTAAAATACAAAAAATTAGCCAGGTGTGGTGGCATGCACCTGTTGTCTCAGCTACTCAGGAGGCTGAGGCAGGGGAATCACTTGAACCTGGGCAGTGGAAATTGCAGTGAGCCAAGATCGTGCCACCACTGCACTCCGGCCTGGCGACAGAACAAGACTGTTCCAAAAAAAAAAAAAAAGACATCTGGCTATGTTGCCCAGGCTGGTCTTGAATTCCTGGCTTTAAGCAATCCTCCTGCCTCAGCCTCACAAAGTGCTGGGATTACAAACATGAGCCACTACACCTGGCCTAATACATTTCTTCCTTTAAATAATTAATTTCTGTATTTGTCTTTAATATTATTCTTTGGTTTCTTCAGTTAATTTTGCTTTTTCCGAATTCTTGAGTTGTATGCTTATGTCATTAATTTTCACTTTGTAAAGAACCCATATACTAGTATTGAAGGTACACAGGTTTTCTTCTGAGTTCTGTACACATCAGGTTCAGATACATAGTTATGGTCTCTACACTCGACTTTTTTGAGGTTTCACATTTCCAGGCAGCAGGGTTTTGTCCTTTTTTCATTTTATTCCTCATTAGTTTCACAGAAATTCCCAGGCACACTCTGCTGTCACAATCTAGGGTTTGACACGTATCTACTAAACTCTGCCTGTTGTGTTATCTGGGTCCCCTGTAGCTTTGATCTTTCCATAGCTAATCTGTTAATTATTCTGTTTTCTATATATTTTGCTTTATTATTTTTTGTTGTTTTGGTTTTTTGAGACAGTCTTACTGTGTCACACAGGATGGAGTGCAGTGGCATGATCTCAGCTCACTGCAGCCTCTGCCTCCCAGGTTCAAGCAATTCTCATGCCTCAGCTTCCCGAGCAGCTGGGATTACGAGGGCGTGCCACCATGCCAATTTTTTTTTTTTTTTTTTAGTAGACATGGGGTTTTACGATGTTGACCAGGCTGGTCTTGAACTCCTGACCTCATGTGATCTACCCACCTTGGCCTCCCGAAGTGCTGGGATTACAGGCGTGAGCCACCGCGCCTGGCCCGCTTTATTGGTTTTGAAGTTGGGATTATAGGCGTGAGCCACCGTGCCCGGCCCGCTTTATTGATTTTGAAGTTGGGATTATAGGCGTGAGCCACCACGCCCGGCCCGCTTTATTGATTTTGAAGTTGGGATTATAGGCGTGAGCCACTGCGCCTGGCCCGCTTTATTGATTTTGAAGTTGGGATTATAGGCGTGAGCCACCGCGCCCGGCCCGCTTTATTGAAGTTGGGATTATAGGCGTGAGCCACCACGCCCGGCCCGCTTTATTGATTTTGAAGTTGGGATTATAGGCGTGAGCCACCGCGCCCGGCCCGCTTTATTGATTTTGAAGTTGGGATTATAGGCGTGAGCCACCGCGCCCGGCCCACTTTACTGATTTTGAAGTTATGTTTTGATAGAAAGGCTTCCTGGTGGTGACAGTTTCCTGCTGCCTGGTGCTTTGTTACCTGCACAGACCCTACTGTCTCAGGAATATGATCGAACACATGAATCGGCTCAAGGGCTGATGTGTAGCTGGGCCGGTTGCTTCTGTGCCTCCAGAGCCCAGCACTGAGTGTGTGACCTACCACGTCACAAACACCCTGCTGTCAACAGGGTGCAACGGGCTTTTGCCTATTCCTGCCACCACCTGAAATTTTCTCGTGTTCTCTTTACATTTTGAACACATTTAAATTTTATATTTCTCTATCAATGACAACTACACAGTACACATACCTACTCTCACCTCATGAAGCCAGGTCTTTTCTCAGAATTCTAAACATTTTCCAGTAGCATTTGGTGTGGCACAAAGATGAGATGCCCAGGCCAGTTGAGACTGCCTTTCTTCAAAGCAGCTTAGTAGTGATACTATTATTTGGATGTTTAGAGAAGTTTCCCTTTACTTCTGCAATTTGGAAATATTATCAGGAACATGTATGTTTAAGTACTTCTGATAAAAAAATTTGGGGGTCTTTAGCTCTAAAGACTCAACTCTCACCAACTCAGGGGAATCTTCTCCTACTCTGAATCAGTGGCCAACTGTCCCGAAAAGTTCTAATCCACACACTCTGCTCTCAGCTGCCTCTATTTGGCTGCACTGCCTCTCAGAGAGTTGAGTTTCTCCCCACTCTGTTTCTGACTGTGCTTGCTCTGGTATTTACTTTTCTTTCATTGGAGTCATTTGTCCTCACTGCCAGACTGACACGTTTTCCAATCTGTATTTCCTCCCTACATTCAGTGACATTCTGTCTACTGTCGTTAGAAAGGTCTAAGCCCATCAACGTTAAGGACAAGAAGAGCATGCTAAGGATGTCCTGGCTGGCCTTTGACTGGGGGTGGACGGAAGGATGAGTTGCGGGGGGGATGGGTTGGTGGATGGGGACACTGTAGGCAGTAAGGTCTCCCCTTACCCCACAGGCTTCACCTAAAATCTGAGTGGGAACACCGTCAGGCAGCTCTTTCGCGGCAGGAAGAAGCTTTAGTGGAATTTCTGAATGGCATGAGTCTTCTCCTATCTAACTGCTCCTTCCACAAGCAGTTCCGAGAAACTAGAAGAAAAGTCCTTGCTTGGCCCAGGACCCGTCTGTTTCTCTAGCTCCGGCTTTGGGGACTTCTTCCTGGGATGTCCTCCCTTGCGCACTCTTAGCAGCACGACTGAAAAAAGCAGCCTGCTTCCTGCCCTCCCCCCACTACTCCCTCCTGGGGCTTTTGGTGCTTCCTGCCCTCCCCCCACTACTCCCTCCTGGGGCTTTTGGTAGGGGTCATTCAGAACGACCCCGATGTCCTCCTCACAACACCACGCCACACTCAGGAACCCAGAAACCCCAGCCTTGTGCATCAATGCCAGTGCCTTTGCCGGGTGGATGTGGATGCCCTTCTTCCTAAACGGGGGCATCAGGCACCTTCCACATACTCCTATGAGGAACAGTGTCCTGTCAGGCAGCTGACGCAGTGAGACGAAGCCAGTCAGACCAGGCAGCCTCCACATCCTCCTGGGAGCCACCATCCCCAGGGGCTGGGAAATGCAGATTCAAGCTCTTCCAGGACCTGACCCCACTCTCACTCTGACAAGCCACGTTTCAGCAGCACTGCTTTGGGCAGCCCTGAGACTCCCGAAGGGACGGAGCTGGAGTCCACACAGTCAAGCTGCCCCCGAGACTCCCACCAGTGCTACCTGCACCCAGAGGGACGGAGGTTCTAGGAAGCCCTGACCCTTGCGCCTTCCTGGCCAGTGCACCCAGCAACAGCCTCCCTAATCCGAGGCCAGGGACTGAGGTGTGACTTGGTGAGATCCTGAGCACAGGTGCGGAACGAGGGGGTAAGTGATTTCCCCAAACACGGGAGGGAGGATGGGGCAGTGAACAGGGAACTAAGGTATAATAGTATATTGTGTAGCCAGTTAATAATTACAATGCTGTCACTCACGGCCAGGAGAAAATACTTAGGAAACTATGTAAGTTTTTGAAAAGCACAGCAGAAATACTGAGAGTAAGAATGTCAAAATGCTCATATGAGTTATTTCTGAGTGGTAAAATCAATAATTTTTCTCTTTCTTTGTACTCTTCCTGTGTTTCCAATGTTTTATAAAAATTTCAAGAAATAGAATGGAGGGAAAAGGCAGATGGAAGAAACAAACACCCTTTGGTTATGATCCCAAGTTCAAGTCTCTGAGGAACAGAATCCTGGAAGGAGAGCCTGCTGTGGCAAAGCTCTCAATGCTGCAGAAGCCAGCCTCACTCTCCCTTATAAAGTCCTGCCTCACTCCCTCCGCTGTGTCACAATGCCCCCGAGGATGGCCAGACGACGAAGAAACAGAATGGAGAGGCAGGGAAGGGGCGTGTCTGTGACCCAGCACACACCTGTGTGGTGACCTGGCACACCCACAGTCACAGGGCAGGACCCACTCCCACTGTGAATCTGTGCGCAGTTACGGCTGTGGCTCTGAATGAGGTCTTTTTTTGGGGGGGCGGGGGACGGATTCTCGCTCTGTGGCCAGGCTGGAGTGCAGTGGCGTGATCAAGGCTCACTGCAACCTCCGCCTCCCAGGTTCAAGCGATTCTTCTGCCTCAGCCTCCCGAGTAGCTGGGACTATAGGCGTGTGCCACCATGCCCAGCTAGTTTCTGTATTTTTAGTAGAGACGGGGTTTCACCATGTTGGCCAGGCTGGTCTTGAACTCCTGACCTCATGATCCACCCGCCTCGGCCTCCCAAGGTGCTGGGATTACAGGCATGAGCCACCGCGCCCGGCCTAAATGAGCTCTTTCTTATGGAAAATTGGATTCAAGGCAATAGCCTACATGTAGAACTTCAATAAAATTGGAATTGAGGGAGTTTTGAGAAGCTCCTTGGGAAAAAGGTGGCCCTGAGTAAAAAAGGCGGTGAGGCATTTTTAAGAGTTCTCAGCTTGGCTACATCATGGAAGGTGAAACATGAATTTGGAACTCACTCAATGAGCCCATTTGTTAAAACTGAGCCACAGTTTTCCTCCTAGATGTAAATGTTGCCACGCCCAGGTTCCTTCAGGGTTGCAGCAGACCTTTCTTCCAGAAAGCTGAAAAGAGCTCTGCCTTCACGACGTGCCTTTGCTCGAGATGGTGCAGCTAGAGATGGTTGCTCCATCTCTCTGTGGCACATCAAGGCACGCAAAGTAACTTCACCAGAATTCCCACACGAGGGCGCCTAAGCACAGCAGGCCTTCACAAACGATTTGTAACCAAGACACAAAACACGACATGAGATACCAAGTCGCGGCCTCCAGACAGCCTGGGCTCTCCTCTCTTGGTATGACCGCCGGGATAGGAGAGCGAGGCCACCGTGCATCTGGCTTGGCGCACAGGCCCCACGGAGCACCTGCACGGCATGGGGCGACTGACAACACTCGCCGAGGCTCCCGTGGGGACTCAGGCGAGGAAGTGTGTATGCTGCCCGTGATTTCAACTTTCTTGTCCATGGAAACCCTGAGCCACTTACTGATTTCCTCCATCACAACAGTGTTGTCCATTGCAATGTGGACCGCCAAGGAGCTCCACGTGTCGAAGACAGCAAGCTTCCTACAGAGAGTAGGAGAATGACCATAAGCTTTTGTACAATTCAAAGACGGTTCATCTTTGCAGCGACAGCTGCGCGAAGGAGGGTTCGCGTTAGAGGTGCTTCTCGGATGAGAAGGGCCAAGGCTCCTAAAATACGGGGCACAGCCAATGCCACAGACAGGAAGAAAGCTGAGGGTAAATCTGCTTCTTCTCGCCTGAGGCCCAGGGGTCCTGCCCTTGACCCAGCCTCCATTCATAGAGAGCACACGCAAGAGGCTTTTGAGTGGCCTGGTTTTCTGGTCTCACTGGCACAGAGGCAGGAACTAGAACATGAACGCAGCTCTGAGACGCTGTGGGTTTTGCCAACTTTGAAGCAGGCCTCCCAGCACCTTCACGCTCTGCTCTGCTCTCCCCTCCACCAAACACGCTGAGCTGACAACCAAGGAATCTGAGTCCTTACAGAGAAACCTGCAGCTTAGTGGGAAGCACGACTGTGCACGCCAGTGAGGAGGAACCATGGCCTTGGATTTCCCGTTCTGAGGGAAGGGCAGATTCTGCAGCCAAAAGTCTAACACGACTCTGATCTCATCTCAGGTCTGGTGGAGGTGGGGTCAGAGGACCTCAACAAAAGGTAAAACAATAGAAAAGGCCCTGAGGCAGCAAAGACCTGGTGCTCCCGGGGACAGAATGCAAGACCTGTGGAGGGGAGCTGGGTGGGGGTGGAGCAGGGGACTGGGGTGACCACACAGAGCCCCTCCCAATGCACAAGCCCAGAGGGGACACTGGGAGGACAGCCTGCCCCCCACTGCCCCCCTGCCCCACCACCTTCCTCCTCCCATCTCCAGCCCAGCTGCAGTGCTGAAGATGGGAGGACAGCCTGCTTCCCCGCCCCACTCCCACACCACCTTCCTCCTCCCACCTCTAGCCCAGATGCAGTGCTGAAGACGCACCCACACACAAGGGACACAGCAGCACTGGCAAAGCTGACCTGGCGGAGGGCAAACAAGGAAGCAGCAGCCACGTGGGCCGGTGGTCAACACTGCAGAGAACAGTAACGCAGGAACGGGGAGTGGCACTACTAACGTAGCCACAGGGAAGACCTTGGTGCCAAAGGGTACCTGGGCAGACATGGGGCGCAACCCAGGCAGGTGTCGGGGGAACAGGGTCCAAGTGCCAGGCACCACACATGCAAAGGCCCTGAGGCTGGTGTGTCCCAGGAGCACAAGGTGTCATGCCAGGGAGGTGGGGTAGAGCCCCGCCTGAGTCAGCAGTGAAGAGCCAGGGCAGTTCAAGGCAGAGCAGTGGCCAATATGTTTTATGCAGATGGCTCTGCTGTTATTTGCTAAAGAGACTGTAGGATGACAAAGAGAGAAGGAAGATCAACAAGAAAGAAGAAGATGGGGCTGGGACCAGCACAGGGAGCGAAAGGATGAACACTGGTCAGAGTCTGGACATATTTTCAATGGGCCCACTGAAAGAAAGAGGAATTGATATTTTGAATGGGCCCACTGAAATAAAGAGGAATTGGCCAGGAGCGGTGGCTCATGCCTGTAATCCCAGCACTTTGGGAGGATGAGGCAGGTGGATCACGAGGTCAGGAGTTCAAGACCAGCCTGGCTAACATGGTGAAACCTTGTCTCCACTAAAAATACAAAAATTAGTTGGGCATGGTGGCACGTGCCTATAATCCCAGCTACTGAAGAGGCTAAGGCAGGAGAATTGCTTGAACTGGGACCCGGGAGGCGGAGGTAGCAGTGAGCCCAAGACTGCACCACTGCACTCCAGCCTGGGCTACAGAGCTAGACTCTGTCTCGGAAAAAAAAAAAAAAAAGAAAAAGAGGAGTCCTGGCCAGGCGCGGTGGCTCACGCCTGTAATCCCAGCACTCTGGGAGGCAAAGGCAGGTGGATCACGAGGTCAGGAGTTCAAGACCAGCCTGGCCAACATGGTGAAACCCCATCTCTACTAAAAATTGAAAAAATTAGCTGGACATGGTGGCAGGTGCCTGTAATTCCAGGTACTGGGGAGGCTGAGGCAGGAGAACTGCTTGAACCGGGACCCGGGAGGCGGAGGAAGCAGTGAGCCCAAGATTGCACCACTGCACTCCAGCCTGGGCTACTGAGCTAGACTGTCTCAAAAAAAAAAGAAAAAAGAGAGGAGTCCTGGCCAGGAACGGTGGCTCACGCCTGTAATCCCAGCACTTCGGGAGGCTGAGGCAGGAGAATCACTTGGGATTCTGAGCAGAGATCATGCCACTACACTCCAGCCTGGCGACAGAGCGAGACTCCGTCTCAAAAAGAAAGAGGGGTCTAGAACAATCCCAGATTTTGGTTTGAGCACCTGAAGGACCACTGTAGGAGAAGCAGGCTGGGGCCAGCACGGGCTCTGGCTGTCAGGTCACCATGCACACAGATACCTAGGTGGAAATGCAGAATAAGCAGCTGGACCTGAGCTTGGAGTCCAGGGACAAATCAGCCCTGGAAGCCGTCCATGTGCCTGGGTGCCACAGCACTTGCAGGTTGGGAGGATCATCCAGCAACAGGGGCGGGGGCTGGTGGGGAGCAGGCAGGGGACCAGGAGAAACAGTGAGCATGGCGAGTGGCCTGGTGCTTCCAGAGAACAGCGCTGACTTGGTGGGGCCACTCCAGGCAGCAGCAAGAGAAGTGTGAGTGGAAGGGTGTGGTGGGGGCTGGGGAGCTGCTGGACAGAGGACTCTGAAGGGCATGCAGTAGGGACTGAGCAGGTGCCACGCCAAACACAGGGCGGGCCCTGGAGACAGAGGGAGCAGCAGGCTGGGGATGTGGGACAGGGGTGACGTGGGACGCGGGTGACGTGGGATGTGGCAGAGACGGACTTGTGCAGGACCCCAGGGAACCTGACAGAAAAGCTGGGTGGAGACAGTGACTGCCATGCTGAGGAGCAGGCTGTGGGTGAGGGGAGACAGGGCCACTTCAGGAACGTGGAACGTGGGATGCCTGAGGGCCTTGAGTGGGATACAGAACAGGCAAATGCAGAAGGAGAGGCTTCAAGGGGGCCGTGGCTGAAGACAGGCTGGGGAGACGCTGGCCCTCAGACCAGTGGGGAGGAGACCCTGAGGGGACAAGTCCTGGGGGAACTGGCCAGAGCCTCCCCAAAAATGCTGGGATGCCAGGACACATGGAATCAGACCAAATGACCCTGGATGGGTCAAGAGGAATGAAGAGTGGACACGAAGCTGAAACCACAGGCAAGTTTCTGGAACTGCAGGGAGGGTCATCTCAGAGGAATCTGGGGGGCGGGCACGCAATGGGGCTGAGTGAGGTGCGAAAGGAAGCAGGTGCGGAGCAGGTGCAGAGCACACTTTCAGACGCTGAGGTGTATGGGAAGGTGAGCGAGGCTACAGGGAGTCTCCGGGTAGAGTGAGAAAGGCAGGTGGCAAGGGCTGCGGAGGGCAGCCTCCAACAAGCCTGCAGAGGTGGAAGGGCCTGGCACCCGCACAGATGGCTGCAGACTAGCTTCAGCTGCCCACCCCATCAGAAGCCACCATTACAGGTGGATCCATGCAGCAAAGAACAAGGGTCCAATGTGCCAGCCAGGATGTGGACTACGGTGTTCATTTTGTTAGAAAACATAAATTCCTATTCACAAGACCTCGACACAGTCATCGCTGAGAAACCTTCCGAGGGCCATGAAGTAAATAATTAGAGACCCCTTATTTCCTGTAGCCATGAAGACTCAAGGAGAATTTAACCCCCAGGGAACATCCCTGCTGCCCCATGCTCGGCAGTGGAAGCACAGTACATACTTGAGGACCTGGGCGACAGTGTTCGGCCCGTACCACTGGCCTATGGACTTGCCTTCGCCAACTCCCATTTGCGCTGCAGGGAACAGATACACATTAGCAACACACACCCGCCCCGACCATCCCAACGCCCCCAGCCCTGACCTCTGGTGGCACGTGGTGCCAGGAGACACATCACAGGAAGGCCTGGACAGCACCCTACCCAGCCTCCAGACGGAAGGATGCCCCAACAAGATCGGGGGAGGCGTGAGGGGGCAAACAAGGTCTCGGGGACTGTCCTTCACTATGAACTTAGAAAAGAAGGGGAAATGAAGGGACCACTTCCTTCTATAAGTGAAAACACAGTGCTCAAAAGCCGGCCTTGCTTGCAAGAAAGGCCAACTCTTCTTTACTCACTCCACTTCAATCTGAGCATTCAGATTCACTGATGGGGCGAGGCCAATTTCCCCAGACTGTGCCGAGCACCAGGCACTGCAAGCCGCATGGACAGCAGGAAGGGCAAGGCCCAGGGTCTGGGCCTGGGTGGGACAGGGGTGATGTGGGATGACACTGGGGTGATGTGACAGCAGCGCACAGATGGTCAGAGGTCAGTGTTTACAGGTTTACAGCCTCCTGCTCCACAACCCACGACACCAGAAAAGCTCTGAGGGGAAACCGACCACTCCACCCTCTCCAGACAGCCCGGGTGGGGCCTGGCACATTCTGCAGCCTCCCACCTATCTGGTGAATGGAGTAGTAACTGTCCTTCCTGTCGATGAATGCGTTGAGGACGCTGAAGTAGCTGTCTGGCTGCCTCTTCCTTTGTGTCCACCTCCAATCTATTGGAAAAAAAATTACAGGTCAGCTCTACCATCAATATGAGAAACAAGTTTTCACTTTCACACTAAAGATACAGATGGCATCCAAACCTTTTTCAGAATCTTTTCTTTTCTTTTTTTTTTTTTTTTAAACAGAGTCTCGCTCTCTCACCCAGGATGGAGTGCAATGGCGTGATCTCGGCTCACTGCAACCTCCACCTCCCGGGTTCAAGCGATTCTCCTGCTTCAGCCTCCCGAGTAGCTGGGACTACAGGCACGTGCCACCAAGCCTAGCTAATTTTTGTATTTTTAGTAGAGATGGGGTTTCACCATGCTGGCCAGGATGGTCTTGATCTCCTGACCTCGTGACCCACCCGCCTCGGCATCCCAAAGTGCTGGGATTACAGGCATGAGCCACCACACCCAGCCCAGAATCTTTTAAAAGTAAAAACCCATGTTCTTCAGGATTTCAAATACATATACGCCAAGTTATCAAAACAAATCTGTACAGAAAACAGTTTCAGTAATTTAAAACATTTATTAGCATTCTTCTTCTTCTTCTTCTTTTTTTTTTTTTTTTCAGATAGGGTCTAACTCTGTTGCAGAGGCTGGAGTGCAATGGTGCGATCTCAGCTCACTGCAGCCTCCATCTCCTGGGTTCTAGCAATTCTCCATATCAGTCTCCCAAGTAGCTGGGACTACAGGCAGGAGCCACCACGCGTGGCTAATTTTTGTATTTTTTGTGAGACGGGGTCTCGCCATGTTGCCCATGCGGATTTATCAGCATTCTTTAAAGTCAGTTTTTTAAATCAAGAAAAACAAGTGGCTCATTACTCAAGAAACCCCCAAGTTCTACTTACTGTTTTACCTGTGGTCTGCTCTAAAGAGCCCTGACCCCACAGTCCCCTTTGCTTCCTGAGAACACCGTGGCCATGCGCCCTCCCCAGGGCTGTGACTCACCTCGGCCTAGGTGCCGGCACACCAGGGCTTGGGCAAAGATCATCTGTCCACACCGCAGCATGCAGCCCCAGCCTGTGTCCGAGGTGGGGCCTGTCCCCCCTGTCGTGGCAGACAGAGAGAGAAGTGCTCATGGCCAAATGGCCCCACAGGCCACAAGCCCACTGGCAGGAGGCAGCCGGTCAGTCCCACACCACAGGCACCGACTCCCTCCTCCATCAGCTCCACCTGGGGCAACACACACCTCTTAGGACTCAGTAACGCCAAGGGCCACATTTACTGGAGAGTGAAATGTCCCGACAACCTCCTCAAAATGGGCAAAACACATGAACAAGTCAGTCACGGAGCAAAAGGAATGTCTGACAAACATATGAAGACACTGACCCCCGTAAGTCATCCAGAAAATGCAAAGTTAAACAAAACAACGCATTTTCCAATTATCAGAAAGGCAGAAATTCAAACGCTTGATGACAACCAGTGCTGCTGAGAGCACAGGAAGGGCCGCAAGGGCAGCAACTCAGCCCTTCCAGCACAGGTGCCTGGGCCCTGCCCTCACGGCCACTCCCTGGGGCCCAGAAAGATCGACAACACGCACCATGGAACTGCGCGGCATGTGACAGGCACGTGGGAAACACTGCCAGCCCATAGCAGGGGTCCAGTGGAAGGCCACTGCACAGCTGTGACAACAGAGAGGGCCACCTGTGCAGCAGACAAGAGGCTGTGGCTGCACACCAGGGTGAGAAGCAGAGATTCAGGGGTCAGACCACAAGGTTCGCCCTGTGCCCACCTCTGGGCTTCCGGCAGCTTCTCCATGCACTGGCAAGGACAATAAACCCTGTGTCTTGGGGTAGTGGTGGCCGTCACCCACCAACAACCCAATCAGCAGTGCCCATGGTCACCCTCGCTCCACTGCTCACCGCTCTACTGCTGATAAAAACGTATCTCAGAGCCAGGCGTGGTGGTGTGCACCTGTAGTCCCAGACACTCAGGATGCTGAGGAGGGAGAACTGCTTGAGCCCAGGAGTTCAAGTCCAGCCTGGGCAACATAGCGAAACCCCATCTATTAAAAAAATGAAAGTAATAATTTTAAAAAGTTCTCTCTGTGGGGCTAAGAAGGAAACACAGCACACTGCCCTTCAGAACTGCGACAGGGCTGCTTCACGTGCAGGCTCTTCCCCAGCCTCCACCTCCTCCACAAGGCCTCTGCCAAACCAGAAAGGCTTCGCTCCAGTCCTGTTCTCCTTCCCAGCACGCGGCAGGGTAGCTGTGAAGGAGATGGAGGCTGGGGACAAACCCGCATCCAAGGCCGCCAAGAGAGCAGGTTCAGCGCAGCTGCGAAACAAGCGGAAACTGTGGAATGAGCAACTATTCCCAGGGCACATCTGACAAGGTATGTCATTAAAATATATCATTACATATCAATATTCCCAGGGTACATCTCACAAGGTGTATCATTAAATATCAACCTAAGGAGACACTGTCGTATGTCCCTACGCGTCAGTGTTCTCCAATGTCCAGCCGTTGTGGCTATTTGACTTCCACCTCACTTCAGGATAAAGAATGAAACCACCCCTAGAAGAGGGACCAAACCCTGACCTGGCACTGAGGAAGCATGACGCCAGCCCGGCCCTCACCTCCGGCCTCAGTTCTCCGCCGGTGAGAGGCAAGGCTGAGAACCAGTCCCCATCTCCTTCCAGCTCCAGGGTATACAACAATGATGAATGGCTTTTAACAGAATGCACCTTAGTGTTACACAAAAACATGTCACATTCACCTGGCCCTTCAAATCTCCCCACAGGTTAAGTGTGGAAAATACTAAAAAAGATGAGGGCTACAGAGAATGGCTTCCAAACATTCTGGACCTAAGTAAGAAACACATTGTACAGCTGTGACCCAGAACACACACTCAAACATGCAAACGAAAACGAAGATCCCTGAAGCGCCATGCTGCGTGCCCGTGGCGGACAGACACTGCTTTCTATGACATTCTGTCCTACATTTAAAACAATGTTGGTCGTAACTCATGATACTGATTTCCAGCTCCAGTAATAAGCTGGGATTTGCAGTTGAAAACACACTGGCCTAGAGTCAGGCGCCGTGGATTCTAGCTTTGCCACTACTACACGTGAGGCCTCGGCCAATTCAGTTAAGCAGGATTGCTGTGAGGAGTCAAACGAAGTCAGTGGCATACTGAAGTCAAATCTACAAGCATAAGTTTTCCTCCTTCCTAAAAACATATTTTGTCCCGCGTTGTAATAAAACAGAGTACTTACCAATGGCTGGAAAGTTTTTCCTGTATGTAAACCAAAGTCTAGATGCCACATCAGACAAGATCTCGTCCTTTTCTAGAGGTTGTTTAAAAGAAAAAAAAACACACACACACAACGCCTTAAGTTTGCAAGTCACAAGTTATGGCAGAGTTAGCAGAGAACAGTGATCACAAAATGCTTCTGCAGGCCAAGCAGTCAGACCAGGGTGGGCTCCAGCATGGCCGATACCTGTGAAAATGCTGTATTTTCTACCCAGTATCCAAACGGGCTCTGAGGTCTCAGGAAAATCTTCAAACTCAGCAAACCGGAGAGTGTCGTAGGTCAGAGTAGCTGTTGAAACCAAAGATGCACAATCATCAGACACTTATAATTTCATAAACTAGTATCGAAAGAGGCCATTTACAGCATTTCTGTGCTGAAGAGAACAACTGTAAATTCTTGTAACAGCAGCACTCCCTCTCGTATCTCGGGCCTACCAAGACACCCACCATGGATGGAGTAAACTCTTGGGAAAGAGCAGGAGGCCCTGCTGGGCAGCTGCTCTGCTAAGGTATGGGGACAGGGAGGTGGGGCCGGCATGCTACTTCCTGAGCCTTTCATATTCTGAGCCACTGAGTCAGTGTCTAACAGCTGACACGAGGGTGAGAGGCCAAGTTAGGGGCCAACCTGAGGGGTGAGAAAGCAAAAAAATGAAAACCCACCCGATTCAAGCACTTACTTTAGACTTAAAAAGTAACGGACAAAAATAAAGTTAAACCACCTCCTTCATCCTTGTACGCAAGGGAAGCCAAGAAGAAACAGGGCAAAGAGTCGTTTTCCATGGCCATCCTAAGGTTTACCAGATGTCACCATGGCAGCGTGTTCAGAGTCACTGTGATGAAGGCAGATGCTCCGGGGCAAGAAACACTGAGCTGCTGGGAAGACTGGGGTTCTGGTCTACCCCAATTTCCTGGTTAGGAGCAGGTGCTGGAGAAGCATGGGATGCTACTCTCAGGTAGAAAGTTAACCCCTGGACACTGAGAGATCAAACTCTCTGCCAAGTCCCCAGAGGTACCTGGGTACAAAAAGCCTAGTGATCAAGGACTGAACCTGTTTTCATTTCAACAATGCTACCAGAAGAGCATGTCACCACTTCCATGGGGCAACATCCCACTTTCTAAGGAGGCAGCTGGCTGCAGAGCCATGGTGCTTACCTGCTGGGCTAATGATTAGCCCTGCATGCCATCTTACTCTGTTTTACTTCAATTAAGAAACTAGGCCAGGCACAGTGGCTCATGCCTGTGATCCCAGCACTCTGGGAGGCCGAGGTGGGCGGATCACCTGAGGCCAGGAGTTTGAGACCAGCCTGGTCAACATGGTGAAACTCCGTCTCTACTAAAAGTACAAAAATTAGCCAGGCCTGGTGGTGGGCGCCTGTAATCCCAGCTACTAGGGAGACTGAGCCAAGAGAATCACTTGAACCCAGAAGGTGGAGGTTGCAGTGAGCTGAGATTGTGCCACTGCACTCCAGCCTGGGTGACAAGAGTGAAACTCCGTCTCAAAAAAAAAAAAAAAAAAAAAAAAGAAAAGAAAAAGAAAAAAAAGAAAGAAAGAAACTAGAGAGGCCCAGGGTCTTCCTGTCCACAGAACTGTGGCTGAGGATACCCATGTCCCACAGTGTTCCTGAAAAGAAGGCGCCAGCCAGCAGCAATGCACCAGCCCAAACACCCATGCGGCGAGATGCCCATTGCGTATTCTGGGGCGGCACCAGAGGCATCTCTCTCCAGCTGCTCTTCAGGGAACTGGGAACACACAATTCCCATCTGCTGCCTCTCCAGCTCTGATGGTGTCTGATCACTCATCCTTCACCAGCAACTTTACAGCAATCTTTTGAAAATCAATCACATATGAATTTCTCCCACATCTAAATTTACTTTTTGATAACAACCCCACACTTCGATAAGAGTGACATATGCTAATCATAAAAAATTCTGAAGACTACAAAAATACACAAATCACGTGAAGCCTCGTTGCCCAGCAATGACTCTTTCCAGAAGTCTTTATGCACAGGTTCGTACGTGAAATCATACTATGCCTGTGGTTTCCTCAGCATTCTACATAAACACAGATCTCCACCTAAGCTGATACTATAAAGCATCGTGTGTGAACTTCTGTGCTGTGCACAATCCCCTTGGGGAGGCAGGGGGCAGTCAGAATTTAAAGCCCAGCTTGGGTACTGGTAAATTGTAGTTTCCTGGGCCACTCACTTAACTTCTAAGTGTGAATGTTCCCTCATCCATAAAATGGGATAATAACAGGACAGCCTCAGCATATGGGTGTGACGTTTCAATGAAACACTTCCAATGAGGTGCTGGCTGGCAGACAGAAGGGCTGCAGTGTCCGCTCTGTCATTAACATCGAGGACTCAGAACCACAGGGTCAAAGGCACACAAATTTTACTATACCCAAAAGCCTTAATTGTATGCGCAGCTAATTCCCAAACGCAGGGTTCAGAAGCACCTGCAAGCATCTCCCTCGGTGCAGGCAGAACTACCAAATCCACAATAGAGGGCCCTACAGGCACTGTTTAAAGGATTCTCAGCTGCGGGAGACCCAGGCCCCTCTCTGCCCTTTTCCTAGAGTAGTGCTGTGGCTTCCTGAGCAAGACGACGGGCGTTGTGGAGTGGCTGCAGCCAGATGAAGCAAGCTTTCCACAGCAGGGCTTTGTCGAAGAGCTCTGCCCCTGTTTTTTTTTCTTTTTTTTTTTTTTGAGACAGGGTCTCATTTTGTCACCCAGGCTGGAGTACAGTGGTGTAATCACAGCTTACTGCAGCCTCAAACTCCCAGGCTCAATCAATTCTCCGGTCTCAGCCTCCTGAGCAGCTGAGACTACAGGCAAGTGCCACCACACCCAGCTAATTTTTGTATTTTTTGTAGAGATGAGGTCTAATCACGTTGTCAAGCTGGTCTCAAACTCCTAGGCTCAAGCAATCCACCTGCCTTAGCCTCCCGAAGGCTGGGATTACAGGCATGAGCCACTGCACCTGGCCCCCAAGAGCTCTGCTCTTACATATTTCACTTGTCCATGCTTTCAGAGACATTATCAACCAAACTGCTTGGTGACTGTGAATAAAGTCAGTCCAAGTTTACATCCTCTCCTGCCTTTTTATATATATGTTACTTGTTTCTGCACATGATTACAAAAACTGAATTAGGATGAATTAAGGTCCATGCCTTTTTTTTTTCTTTTGTGATGGAGTCTCACTCTGTTGCCCAGGCTGAAGTGCAGTGGCATGATCTTGGCTCCCTGCAACCTCCGCCTTCCGGGTTCAAGCAATTCTCCTGCCTCATCCTCCCGAGTAGCTGGGATTACAGACATCTGCCACCATGCCCGGCTAATTTTTGTATTTTTAGTAGAGACAGGGTTTCACTGTGTTAGCCAGGCTGGTCTCGATCTCCTGACCTCAAGTGATCCACCCACCTCGGCCTCCCAAAGTGCTGGGATTACAGGCGTGAGCCACTGCATCCGGCCCACTCCTATCTTTTTAAAGAGCTGAAAAACATCATGATGTCCCTGCTACCTCTCTAAAGCCACTCCTGAATCTTCAGAAGTCCCTACTATTCTTTGACCTGTAGGCTTTATTCAATATATAGACTAAAATCCAGAAAACTTATTCTCAAGGAAAAAGGATGAAAACACCACCGGTCTAATTTCTTTCTTTTTTTTTTTTTTGAGACGGAGTCTCGCTCTGTCGCCCACCAGGCTGGAGTGCAGTAGCGCGATCTCGGCTCACTGCAAGCTCTGCCTCCCGGCTCACACCATTCTCCTGCCTCAGCCTCCTGAGTAGCTGGGACTACAAGCGCCCGCCACCACGCCCGGCTAATTTTTTGTATTTTTTTTAGTAGAGACGGGGTTTCACTGTGTTAGCCAGGATGGTCTCAATCTCCTGACCTCATGATCCTCCCGACTCGGCCTCCCAAAGTGCTGGGATTACAGGCGTGAGCCACTGCGCCTGGCCACCACCGGTCTAATTTCAACACTGCAAGACAATGATTCCATCTTGCTGTTGGAACATTCTTCTCATGTTTGACACCGTTCCAAGGCACCAGCTTTGAACTAAAGATACACATATCTTTTATTTAAAGTACAGCAGAGCTAAATGAACACTGGCAAGTATCTCTTTGTAGACTACAGATGTTCCTTAATTAGGATGGGATTATGTCCAATAAACCCATTGTAAATTGAAAATACTTAGGTCAAAAATGCACTGAGGCCAGGCACAGGGGCTCATGCCTGTAATCCCAGCACTTGGGGAGGCCAAGGCGGGTGGATCACCTGAGGTCAGGAGTTGGAGACCAGCCTGGTCAACATGGTGAAATCCCATCTCTATTAAAAACACAACAAGTTACTCGGGCATGGTGGCAGGTGCCTGTAATCCCAGCTACTCGGGAGGCTGAGGCAGGAGAATTGCTTGAACCCAGGAGGCGGAGACTGCAGTGACCTGAGATTGCGCCACTGCACTCCAGCCCAGGTGGGAGAGTGAAACGCTATCTCAAAAAAAAAAAAAAAAAGCATTGAATACACGTAATCTACCTAACATCAGAGCTTAGCCTAGCCTGCCTTAAATGTGCTCAGAACACTTACATTAGCCTACAGTTGGGCAAACTCAGCTGGCAACACAGTGCCCTGTAGAGCAGGGGTCATTCCCCCTCCCCATCATGTGGCTGACGAGGAGCTATCTGGCATCTCGAGAGTATCTGGAGGCATACTGCTAGCCCAGAAAAAGATCAAAATTCAAAACGTCAAGTATGGTTTCCATAGAATGCATACTGCTTTCACACTATCGTAAAGTCAAAAAATTGTAAGTCAAACCATGGTAGTTTGGAGACCATCTGTACTTCAGAAGAATGTGGCGTATGTCATCAGGAAAGGGACCATATTGTTGAATCAGTAACAGTCTGCAGTAACAGAATCTGGAAGCTGAGAAACTTCTAGGATGTCTAGTTTCCCATATTAAAAATATAAATGGTAAAGGAACGAGAGAAGTATAGATAAGGAAGAAAAGGAAAAAGGCTCCCTCTGAAAGCAGGGTCACGAGGCCTGAGCGGCTGTGAAGTTGAGGGATTTTCATCACGGACGCAGTAAAATGCACAGCAGGTGTATTTCTTAGGTTTATCACCAAACTTTATAGGCAAGGAAGCCAACTTCAGAGTGAAGGGAATAAGAGGTGTTCCATTAAGTTCAAATACACCACCACACCTCCAGCTATAACTGTGAAAATTACAGGTGTGTGGCCTCAGATTGCTCACTGTATAAACCATCAAGGAGACCAGGAAACCCCAGGGGAGCAAATCCAAGGAGCAATCACGGTGCTTGGCAGTGAACAGGAGTGGCGCAGCCATGGCGAACGTGACCCATGAGGTCCCTAAGGAGGGCTCCCACACCGTGCCCCAAGCTGCTCTGCTCCTCCATCCAGAGAAACGCACTCCGGCCCTCCCCCAGAATCCTGCCCTCTGTTGGGAGCGAGTCACACATTCCCCTAGGGCTAGTGGCGGACACTCTGAAAACACGATCCCTTGCTTCTCCCACCACATTGCACCCTCCTCTCGGTACCGTGGAGGACGCTGCAAGTGGGGAGTGTCCGCACGTCACACCTGGAGCACGTTCCTGACAGCTGGAGCGCCAGCTGTGGAGTCAGAAGTCTGAGCCCACCACTGAGCAGTCATGCAACCTTACAGGCTAGTGACCTTCTTGTGACTTGGTGTCCTCACTGTGAAACGGACAAGTCAAGGTGCAGGAAGAGCTCTAAACCGCACGGGAGCAGTAACTGCTCTTTCAGGGCCAGCCTTCTCAGATCACTGAAACGGGTGAGCAGTCACGACCCGGCATGGATGGGAGGTATTCTGTAAGCAGAGGTGCAGCACAGAGTACAAGGTCAACAGAGACCCAACCAAACATGAGTCTCTTTACTAACACTGAATCCAACATAACGTCCTTTCCTCCAAGAGTGACTGCATTTAGAGAGCAAGAGCCTGCCCCCGGCCTCACGGGCTGGCTCCAAGGACCAGAGAGACCTGCAGCAATTCCTACAAAAGAGCCAATAAAGACTCTCAGACTCGCATCTCTTCAGTTATGAGGAGGTCTTCCCTGTACTCTAGGGGCCCCACACTGTCCCTCTCATGCTGGAGGACAGGAAGGAATGCCCTCGGCAGGCCCTCTGAGCAGAACTCACCCCTTCTGGACACCCTCGCAGCTTCAGCTGAAGAGGAAGACACAATGAGGAGCCACGGACTGAGGCATCGGAACGGTACAGAGACCTCCCTGACCTTCCAGATCTTACTTTATAATGGAGGAAGATAACTTTCTTGGAATTAACACTTCTAATTTCTTTTTTTTTTTTTGAGATGGAGTTTTGCTCGTCACCCAGGCTGGAGTGCAATGGCACGATCTCGGCTCACTGCAACCTCCGCCTCCCGGTTTCAAGCGATTCTCCTGCCTCAGCCTCCCGAGTAGCTGGGATTACAGGCGTGTGCCACCACGCCTGGCTAATTTTGTATTTTTAGTAGAGATGGGTTTCTCCCATGTTGGTCAGGCTGGTCTCGAACTCCTCATCTCAGATGATCCGCCCACATCAGCCTCCGAAAGTGCTGGGATTACAGGCATGAGCCACCGCAACCGGCCGACACTTCTGATTTCTACTGAGGTTTGGTTCTGGAGTCTGACAGCCTGCTCGATAGCTACAGGCAGACCGCGCCAGGCCAACACTTCTGATTCCTACTGAGGTTTGCTTCTGGAGTCTGAGTGCCTGCTCGATAGCTGATTTCTACTGAGGTTTGTTTCTGGAGTCTGAGAGCCTGGTCGATAGCTACAGGACAGACACAGGCCTGGACTTCTTCCAGCCTCAGTCTCCTCACCCATGAAATGGGGCACAGCCACCAGTTTTCCAAGTGGGGTGAGAACCCACAATGGGTGCAAAACTAACGCTCACAATCACTAACATCTGCAGATCGACCAACACGATGATTCCATTCCCAAACGTTCCTTCTGGCTCTGTCACCCAAGGGTCTGGCTCTGTCACCCAAGCTGGAGTGCAGTGGTGTGATCTCAGCTCATTGCAACCTCCCCCTTCCGGCCTCAAGGGATCCTCCCACCTCAGCCTCCTGAGTAGCTGGGACTACAGGCATGCACCGTCATGCCTGATTTTTGTATTTTTTTAGAGGTGGGGTTTCCCTATGTTAAGCAGGCTGGTCTCAAACTCCTGGGCTCCAGTGATCCACCCACCTCAGCCTCCCAAAGTGCTGGGACTACAAGTGTGAGCCACCACACTTGTTCCTTCACTGACTCTCAGATGAATGAGATCCACTTAGGCCTGAGGCCAGCTGCCTCAGCAATTCGCCATGGAGAGGTTCCCTTGTCTTATTTCATAGCCCCTGTCATAATTTCATCATCTTCCCATGCCACATCATGTGATTTATAAGGTAATTCACGTAGCTCCTGATAGAAAAGGAGTCAAGCTTCGGAAAAAATATCCACTGGCCGGGTGCAGTGGCTCACACCTGTAATCCCAGCACTTTAGGAGGCCAAGGTGGGTGGATCACCTGAGGTCAAGGGTTCAAGACCAGCCTGGCCAACATGGCAAAACCCCGTTGCAGTGAGCCGAGATCACGCCACTGCACTCCAGCCTGGACGACAGAGAGGGAGGGAAAAATATATATATATATATATATACACACACACACACGTATATATATATTTATACATATATGTGTATGTATTTATTTATGTGTATATGTACATATATATTTATGTATATATGTACATATACACATAAATAAATATATAGACCCATCTCTAGACTTCCAGGTAATGATATTAATTTGAAATAAGATGACATGTAAGGCCAGGTGCCGTGGCTCATGCCTGTAATCCCAGCACTTTAAAAGGCCAAGATGGGAGGATCACTTGAGCCCAGGAGTTTGAGACCAGCCTGGGCAATACAGGGAGACCCTGTCTCTCTTAAAAAAAAAAAAAAAATTAGCTAGGCGTGGACATCTGTAGTCTTAGCTACTGAGGAATGTGAGGCAAGAAGATCACTTGAGCCCAGGAGGTCAAGGCTGCAATGAGCTGAGGCCGCAACACCATACTCCAGTCTGAGCGATGAAGTGAGACCCTGCCTCAAAAAAAGATGACACGCAGGAGGAACAAGATGAAGAAGTAGGTTGGATGCAGTGGTTCACCTGTAATCCCAGCACTTTGGGAGGCCGAGGCGGGCAGATCACTTGAGGTCAGAAGTTCGAGAACAGCCTGGCCAACATGGTGAAACCCCATCTCTACTAAAAATATAAAAAAGTTAGCCAGGCATGGTGGTGCACACCTGTAATCCCAGCTACTCGGGAGGCTGAGGCAGGAGAATCTCTTGAACCCAGGAGGCGAAGGCTGCAGTGAGCTGAGATAGAGCCACTGCACTCCTGCCAGTCTGGGCGACAGTGAGACTCCGTCTTAAAAAAAAAAAAAAAAGATGGAGAGGTACTGTACACCTTAAGAAAGAGTCCCCCTTAGAAGCAGTTCTCCCATTTGGTCGGCTGGATCCCAGACACTTGCGATCACAAGCAGAAGAGGGCAGATGGCATTTTAATAATATAGTAATTCCATCAGAAAAAACATGTGACTTAGTATTACTAATCTGACAGGCAGAAATGTAGGGAATTGTACTCAATGAATTTAACCAACTTCTCTCCATTTAGTACCAATTACACTTCATTCAACCAGAGAGGACTACAAAAAAAAAAAAACGAGCAAATTTAAGAGCTTACTGTAAACCACTTCATTTCGAAGAAACCTTCCTAAAACACTTAGAAGTTATTTTCCAAAAGATTTATATTTTATAAATTCAACAAAGGTTCTTCTTTTCCTTTAGAAAACTCTTAGGTTTAAGATAACAGTTTGCATATGATTACTACTTTTTTTTAAATCTCCAAGAGTTTACATGAGAATGCTAGTAGTTCAGTCCTGAATGAAAACAGAGAAAGAGAGAAAGGAACTCCAAATTTAGCTACATCAGAAAGCTAGAAAACACTGTTTCAGTGCACACACTGGGCAGATTGCGCACATTAAAACCCACTCCCCAAGATCGCGCCCACCGCACTCCAGCCTGGGAAACAGAGCAAGACTCCGTCTCAAGAAAAAAAAAAAAAACCACTCCCCAGCAGCCTCTGCATTCATTACATGTTATGCTAACATACTGGATTTATGTTAAACTCTACAAACTGAAAGCTTTGATAGCAGGGGAATGTGTAGGTTATTATTAATTCAAGTTCTGTTTTTTTTTTTATTACCAACCACATGCCAGACACAAGTGATGCACTGGAAATGCAAGCACAAGACACCAGCTCTGTCCTCAAGGAATGGGCAGTGTGGCTATTTAAGTGCTGGCACCTGCCAGTCGTCTGAATGGGGAGCATGCTTTTAGGGACAGTGCTAGGGACTGGTGGAGAACACAGCCACACTGTGGTCTGCCTGCCACCTCCTGGACCTCTCCACACCCGCAGAGGCCTTTGGCCTCTTTTGTTTCCCACCCACATTCACACCCTGGGTGACCTCATCTGATGTGACCTCCAGTCTATCTCCAGCCCAGGCTTATTCTTTTAGCTCCAAACCTGTAGACCCAAAAGCCCACTGGACACTGCTCTACAAGGATGTCTAACATCCACCTCACATTCAACACACATAAATCCAAACTCGCAACAGAAAGCTTCCCACCAGACAGGACCTCCCCAAGTCTTCCCCATCTGAGTTTCTTTTTTTTTTTTTTTTGAGACGGAGTCTCGCTCTGTCGCCCAGGCTGGAGTGCAGTGGCGCAGTCTTGGCTCACTGCAAGCTCCGCCTCCCGGGTTCACGCCATTCTCCTGCCTCAGCCTCCTGCGTAGCTGGGATCACAGGCGCCCGCCACTATGCCCGGCTAATTTTTTGTATTTTTAGTAGCGACGGGGTTTCACCGTGTTAGCCAGGATGGTCTCGATCTCCTGACCTTGTGATCCGCCCACCTCGGCCTCTCAAAGTGCTGGGATTACAGGCGTGAGCCACCACGCCCGCCCCCCCCATCTGAGTTGCTTAGCTCAGGCCATACACTATGGGGCCATCTTTAACTCCTCCCTCTCTACCCATCCCTCTCCCAACTTCCAATCTACAAACAAATTCTATTGTCTCAACCTCCAAAACACATGCAGAAGTCAACCTCTTACCCACCCTGAGCTAATCCACTGGCATCTCCTTGCTGGCTTGTTCAACAGTCTCTTAGCTGGTCTCGTTGCCTCTGCCCTGGCACCTCTGCAGTACATTCTCAAAAGAGATGCCAGAGCAAGCCTGTTGAACACAGTCTATCATGTGACTCCTCCTCTAGAACGAAACCTTCCAAAGGGCTGCCATCCTGTTCAGAATAAACACCGAGTCCTCACTATGAGCTGGCAAGGCCCCACTACACTGAGCCTAAGTCACCTTTCTATCCTCAGCTCCTGCTTCTCCCACCGCCACCCGCTGCACCCGAGCCACACCAGGCTCTTGCTACCTGCCCTTCCTCCTACACTGCTTTAAGTCTTCGTCAAAACTTAAACCTTCAGAGTGAGACCCTTCCTGGCCATCCTGGCTACAATTCCAATCTTCCTCATCCTTGGCCCAAATCACCATCCCCCAGGAGCCACGCACTTCGCTGCTAATGCTGGTCTCATGTCTAGAACGTTAGCTACCGCAGGGCAATGGTTTTCATCTATGTTGTTACTTCTCTAGTCCTAGTGTCTAGAACAATGCCTAACACATATCTGACAGTCAGTAACAAACAGTGTATTGAATTAATGACTATCAGAACAGAAACTGTATTACACATGGTCAAGGAAGGCAGAATCTTCAAGAACTCTAGAGATCAGAGGAGGGCAGATCATTAATCATCTCTGAAAGGAAATACAGCATCAAGTCAGAAGGAAAATTCCCCATGATATCCTACAAACATCATATACGTTTTTATCAGCATAAACAGAGACCTTTAAATGCAAACACCTTTTCTACTCTGATCCCACATGCAGCAGCATCCAGTGTCCTATTAAAGTATCATCATGTCAACACAGTTGTCAAGGGAAAATAAAAGATAAAAATAAAGTATCGTCATGTAACAACATAACTGTTCTCCCAACTTGAACATGATGATTTTCACATTTTAGGTCATATGATCGACACTGAACTGTGTTTTTGACCTTAGCCAAGTCTCTCATATGACACTCCAGCCTCAAGGTATCGAAATGATAGAGGCAGGAGGCAGACAAATCCTAGGCAGAGAGGGGTGGGTCACCAGTGAAACCCAACCTTCAAGCCACAGTTTAAAGCCTGAAAGCCAAGCGACGAGTCTCGGATAAATTCACAGACTGGATTGCGAACCTCTCTTCCTGTTTGGTGTGCTTTCCTCTAATTAATCCCCACCCTTCACCTATTTTACATATACCTACTTTTCTCTAATTGGTTTATTACACTGTTGTGCCCACCTTTGAGTAGTGACTTTCTTTTAGCCTTTTTTGCATACTCACAGACAAATCAGCACACACTCCCCATTCTGAGCCTATAAAAGCCCTGGACCCAGCCACACCAAGGGACACCACCCGACTTTGGGTGGAAGACCACCCTTGAGTCCCCTCTCTGCTGAGGGGTGTTTCATCACTCAATAAAACTATTCTCCACCCTCCTCACCCTTTGATTGTCAGTGTTAAGTGTAGTCTCATTCTTCTTGGACGTGGGACAAGAACTAGGGACCCAATGAATGCAAGTACAAAGAAGGCTGTAACACTGTGGCCCTGGGCCCTCTGCCGGCAAAGGGCAGCCACCCCACGTGACAGGAGGCAGCAAAGGGAAGCAGCGGGGACGGAGCCAGCCCCAGAGCTATAGCCTGGAGCAAAGCAATGGGAGTAACAGGGCTGCTGACACTCTGCAACACCCCCTCTTGGGCTTCAGGGTTGCAAGCACCCCTGCTTGGGTGCCACTACCTTCCCCTTGTCTGGACACCAGAATCCACTGTCGCTTTGTCTGGACGCTGGAGTCCGCGGTGGGAGTTGCTTGCCACATGTGTAGCTGTAAGCTCTGCAGAGCCCACTCTGGTGCCTGCGCTTGAAACAGCTGGCGGGACCCGGCACTCACTCACCCACACACCCACTACCGCCAGGGGCTGAGCATACAGTCATGGTGGCCATGGTATCCGTGCCATAGTGCAAACCAGGTGCCCACCGGTGGACCAAGTAGATGGGGGCATCTCCTGCGGTGAGCCTGGACCCAAGCAAGGCCTGGGCAGGGGCCTCGCCAGCCGGAGGTCTCTGGCTGGCAGAGTGGCTGAGAAAAATCCTGCATCACAAACAATAACACCTAAAAGATATAATACAACAGTTGTAAAATAGTAAACAACAAATAGTACACAGCTGCAAATAGTTCAACCGTGAATGACGGTTATTCTAAAAAACAAACTTCACAAGATATACACCTGGTCAACATGCTCCTTAGGGAGTCAGGGCTCCTGTTTCCTCCAGCCACTTAACCACATTTAAGTGGTGAGCTGCTACAAATCATTTTAATAGATATTGGCAATACACATTACAGTTTTCCAACTCAGATCTTAATAAATTTATGTTGTAGCTACCAGAAAAATAAAAAGTAAAAACAATCCCATTCAGAATGACAGAATTAAACCAGATGAAAATCTTTCTTTACAGATGGGGGATACTTGATAAAAGGCAAATCAGTTCCCACAAAGAATGAATGAGCTAAAACGTCTGTGTAAAAATATTTCTAGGGCTACTGGGCAAGCGATGGGTTTGGCACTGACTTAAAATAATCTTGCTAGCAAAAATGGAGCGGAAGCATGAAAGGATAGGAAAAAAAACCAACACTCCCTATACACACACACACACACACACACACACACACACACACACTCCTTCTCTTTCTCTCTTTCTTAGGACCCCAAGAAACTAAGACCCGATGATACAAATTCACTGTTTCTCTTTCTCGTCACGGAAAAGCAGCTTGGAGAATCTACTGGTTACTAAATTGAAGACAGAAACAAAAAAGATACGTATACTGTGATGAACACGTCACGTTTCTCTCCTCCAACCTACCAATAACTTCATAAAAGTAAGAGTTTCCATCCCTTTACGCTCAGCTGCGGAAAGGCTACGCTTTCGCCCGCCGCTCGCGTCCCCGGCCCGGACCGCGGCCGCCCCGTTCGCCGCCGCGCCTCTCCCCGCCCGGCAGGCTCCGCCGCCCTCCACGGCCGACCTGGCGCAAGGGCCTGTGCAGCCACAACCTCCGGAGCGCGCCGGACGGGACCGGAAAAGCAGGAGAAGTTCCAGCGCAAACGACGGCGGGTTCCGCGGCGCAGGGCGCCGCCGTCCCCCTCCCGCTCCCACCGCCCACCACCCACCAACACCGCCCCGCGCTCCCGCAGCGCCCGCCGCCCCGGCCCAGCCTGGCCCGCACCGGCGTGCCCCGAGGCGAGTCGCGGCAGCCCGACCCGAGCAGGGGAGGCCAATGATAAGGCGAGCACCTCCTGCGGAAAGACCGATCCCCGGCAACTCCTCACCTGCGTCCATCTTCCCAGTCCGGCCGCCGACTGACCCGAGCGGCGTCGCTCCGACGGGCCAGCAACGCGACGCGGCGACGGGACGCCGCGGGGGCCAATAGCGGTGCCGGCGCAGGCGGCGAAGACGATACGGCGCGCGAGCGGAAATACGCGGGAGCCGCCATTTTGGCGTACGGCCGGGCCGACGCGAGCCCCGAGGCGCCCTGCGGGCGGCATGGGGTCGTGTCGTGGGACGACGGCTGGTTCTGCTGTCCGACGGGACACTGTGTGCCATGGGTGGCGCTTCCTCCTCTTAGAGGACCCAGGAGCAGTTGTCGAGGCGGCAGAGGCGAGCTCTGTCCCCGTCCGAGCAGCCATCTTGCGGTACGGACGTGCTCGGCGCGCCCATGTCGCGGTACGGACTTGCTCCGCCGGGGCGACTCCCCCGCCTGTCTGCCCGCCTGCCGACGGACGCTGCGAGGGGCCTGCGGCGCCCCGCTGGTCCGAAGACGCCCGAACCCGCGGCTGGCGAGGACGCGGGCGGGGGCGGGGGCGGGGGCGGGCCCGCTGCGGGCGCCTGCGCCTCCATCTTGCCGTACGGCGCGGACGCCGCGGGCCGGCCCACGTCCCGAGCCGTGTCGCCGCCGCGCTCCCTCCCTCGGGGCGGTCCGCGGGCGGGCGGGCGGCTAGGGCCGGGGCCTGGCTGCGCGGCTGGGCCAAGGCCCGCGATGGTGATCTGCTGTGCGGCCGTGAACTGCTCCAACCGGCAGGGAAAGGGCGAGAAGCGCGCCGTCTCCTTCCACAGGTACGCGGGCCCCGGGCCGCCACGCCCCCGCCCCGACCCGACCCTGCGGGGAAACTGAGGCCCCGCGGCTGGCCCGAACGCGGGGGGCGGGGGCGCCGGGCCTCGGCGGCCGGGGCGCGGGGGAGCGGGCGTGGGCGCTGTGTGACCTTGGCCCGGCCGCCGTCTCTGGGCCGGGCGCCTCGGGCAGCGCAGCCGCCCCCACCCCGGCCGCCTGGGTCCGCCCTGCGCGCGATCGATCCGGCCGGCGCCGAGGCTTCAGAAGCCGCAAGCTCTGGAAGCGCAGGTCTTGGGCCGATTGTCCTGCTCGGCCGCGACTGCTGACTCTCCGGACCGCGCGGGCCGTCGGCCTGGATGTCTGCGAGCAGGAGCGACCGGGCAGACGCGACCTGCGCCTCCCTAGCTGACAGCCCCCGAGAGGGCTTTCCGGGACTGGGCCCCCGAGCCCAGGACGCGGGTACACGCGGAGAGTCTACGGGACGGCCGGCTGGGGACGGCATCCTACTGCGCTCCCTTAGAGCCTGGCCCGGGGCTCTCGGCCGCTTCCCACGTGGGCCCCCGCGGCAGGGCCCAAACCCCTCTAAGGCCTTGTGAGTTCAGCCTATTTCAGTGAGATTTCTGCGGATTACACGCGGGAGGCACCAGAACCGCGAACAGACTTTAAAAACCACTTTGAAGATGTTTCTGTTTTATGTTGCATGGTGTTATTTAAGTTTTAAAGACGGGAATGGCACGTGTTATTTATAGGGTTATTGAAAGTTCACAGTAGTTTGCTGTAAGTCTTAAATCATTACAATGTATTATAAGAATTAGTAACATTAGATTATTTCACAAGTCAGCCAGCGCACTTTCTTGACAATTTCCTTCAGAGCTTGTGTCCTAGAAGTTTTGTTATTGTTTTTTGAAAACGAGGCAACGTGTTGCCACGGTCTAACATGGTATGGGAGGAAAGGACATCGGAATTGGGTGTGGGGGGCGTACCTTTGCAGTTGGCCTCACAGTGTTCAGAAAGGAGGTTAGAAGGTCCTGTTGCTCAGAAGGGCCCAGTCCATCCTGTTAGGATTTGTCCTGGTCCACACTGGCCTCAGGTGGAGCAAATAGCAGTTAGAACTGACCACCCTGTCCCTTATGTGCACATTAGGGCCTGTTTTTTTTTTTTTCTTTTTTTCTCTTTTTTTTGAGACGGAGTCTCCCTCTGTCGCCCAGGCTGGAGTGCATTGGTGCGATCTCAGCTCACTGCAACCTCCGCTCCTGGGTTCAAGCTATTCTCCTGCTTCAGCCTCCCAAGTAGCTGGGATTACAGGCAAGCACCACCACGCCTGTCTAATTTTTTTGTATTTTTAGTAGAGACAGGGTTTCACCATATTGGCCAGGCTGGTCTCGAACTCTGGCCTCAAAGTCCTGACCTCAAGTGATCCACCCGCCTCGGCCTCCCAAAGTGCTGGGATTACAGGCATAAGCCACCCCGCCCGGCCCAGGCCTATTTTCTTAAACACAGAGTTTGCCTTAATGAAGAAATGGTTATGAAGGATCTTTATTAGGTAATAAAGAAATGACTAAACATCCTATTCAGTATCTTCCTGTGCTGGTTGCTTTTTTCTCACCATTTTTAAATTATGGTATAATACATGTAACATGAAATTTACCATCCTAACTTTTTTTGGAGACAGAGTCCCACTCTGTCACCCAGGCTGGAGTGCAATGGTATGACCGTAGCTCACTGCAGCCTCAGCCTCCTGGACCCAAGTGGTCCTCCCATCTCAGCCTCCAGAGTAGCTGGGATCACAGGCATGAGCTACGGCTCCCAGCCTTTCCTACCGCTTTTTCAGTGTACAATTCATGGCAACAAATACATTCACATTGTTGTGCAACTGTCACTACCATCCACCTCCAGAATTATTTTTATTTTGTAAAGCAGAATCTCTGGACTCATTAAACATTAATACCCCAGTCCTCCTCTCCCTAGGCTCTGGGAACCCGCATTCTCCTGTCTCTATGAATTTGATTACTCTGAGTACCTCATGTGAGTGGTATCATGCAGTGTTTGTTTTTTTGCACCTGCCCTATTTCATTCAGTATAATGTCCTCAAGGTTCATCTGAGTTGGTTGATTTTTTTTGAGGGGAGAAGACCGGGTTTCACTCTGTTCCCCAGGATGGGGAGCAGTGGTGCAGTCTTAGCTCACTGTAACTTCGAATTTCTGGGCTCAAAGAACCCTCAAGCCTCAGGCTCCCAAGTAACTGGAACTGCAGGTGAGCACCATTGTGCCCTGTCCCTGAGCTGGTTGACTTTTAAAAGGAGCATGTTTACTCCTGGAGGTGGGCATGTAACAGGAACACAGAACTGTAGCTCTGGAGTCTTCTGGAGGTCTCCAGATTCTCAGCTGCTTGCGCACAGCCAGGGCTGCCTCCGTGCAGTCCTGACCTCTCACGCCCTAGTCTCTGTGGATGCTGGCCCTGGTTTTGGTATCCAGAGTCCTACCTTCCAGGCAAGTTGGGAGGGTTGGTTAGCAGTCAGCTTCTAGGAGCTATTTCCTGCTGTCCTGAGGCCATCCTGGCACTGTCTGTCAGCATCCTGTGTCCCCATAGGGCATTTACCACAGCCTGGGGAGCAGTTGGTTACCTTCTTTCCCATCCGCCCTACAGACTATAAGCTCTGTATGGGTAGACAACGGGTCTTTCAGATTTCTACTCCAGTAATAACTGCAGGTAGAAGATGTTCCTTAAATCTTTTTGAAGTATTTTTGTAAGTGGATGAAGTCAATACGGCTTAGGGTGTGTGCAAAAATACTTGTTTTGCTTTTACAGTTGATTATTTTAAGGGGAGACATTGAATTATTTCTAATGACTTTTTGTCATTTGTCCTGTAGATTCCCCCTAAAGGACTCAAAACGTCTAATCCAATGGTTAAAAGCTGTTCAGAGGGATAACTGGACTCCCACTAAGTATTCATTTCTCTGTAGTGAGCATTTCACCAAAGACAGCTTCTCCAAGAGGCTGGAGGACCAGCATCGCCTGCTGAAGCCCACGGCCGTGCCATCCATCTTCCACCTGACCGAGAAGAAGAGGGGGGCTGGAGGCCATGGCCGCACCCGGAGAAAAGATGCCAGCAAGCCCACAGGGGGTGTGAGGGGACACTCGAGTGCCGCCACCGGCAGAGGAGCTGCAGGTTGGTCACCGTCCTCGAGTGGAAACCCGATGGCCAAGCCAGAGTCCCGCAGGTTGAAGCGAGCTGCTCTGCAAGGTGAAGCCACACCCAGGGCGGCCCAGGAGGCCGCCAGCCAGGAGCAGGCCCAGCAAGCTCTGGAACGAACTCCGGGAGATGGACTGGCCACCATGGTGGCAGGCAGTCAGGGAAAAGCAGAAGCGTCTGCCACAGATGCTGGCGATGAGAGCGCCACTTCCTCCATCGAAGGGGGCGTGACAGATAAGAGTGGCATTTCTATGGATGACTTTACGCCCCCAGGATCTGGGGCGTGCAAATTTATCGGCTCACTTCATTCGTACAGTTTCTCCTCCAAGCACACCCGAGAAAGGCCATCTGTCCCCCGAGAGCCCATTGACCGCAAGAGGCCGAAGAAAGATGTGGAACCAAGCTGCAGTGGGAGCAGCCTGGGACCCGACAAGGGCCTGGCCCAGAGCCCTCCCAGCTCATCACTTACCGCGACACCGCAGAAGCCTTCCCAGAGCCCCTCTGCCCCTCCTGCCGACGTCACCCCGAAGCCAGCCACGGAAGCCGTGCAGAGCGAGCACAGCGACGCCAGCCCCATGTCCATCAACGAGGTCATCTTGTCGGCGTCAGGGGCCTGCAAGCTCATCGACTCACTGCACTCCTACTGCTTCTCCTCCCGGCAGAACAAGAGCCAGGTGTGCTGCCTGCGGGAGCAGGTGGAGAAGAAGAACGGCGAGCTGAAGAGCCTGCGGCAGAGGGTCAGCCGCTCCGACAGCCAGGTGCGGAAGCTACAGGAGAAGCTGGATGAGCTGAGGAGAGTGAGCGTCCCCTATCCGAGTAGCCTGCTGTCGCCCAGCCGCGGTCAGTACCGGAGCCTCGCGTACCCATGTTCCCTTCCCGTTAGGAGGGGTTTCTCTGCAAGGTGGCCAACGTCCCCTGAGCATTTCTGGGAGGTGTCACAAGCTCCCTGCGCTCTCAGAAGGAAGCTCTGGTCGTAACCATACCTTGTGGATGAGGGAACCCAGGTTAGAAAGCAGGCCTCACTGCACCTGGTCCCACAAGAGGCATCTGTGTGTGTAGGGATGTAGGCCGTGAAGGAGGCAGGCAGCACGCGTCAGCCAGGAGCGCCTGAACGCCTCCGTGGAGAGTGCACAGGGAAAGATAGCTTCTGTTTCATACCTTATGCAACAGAAATTCCAGATGAGTTAGGAACTAGATGGAAAATAAGAGAGTAAACTTTCAGAAAAAGCAAATATCAGAAACTGTTAAAATCATGAGGAGGTTCTTTCTGTTCACGTTTTAAGGAATATCCTTGAAGTTAAATCATCATGAACGTTAATAATTATTTTAACATCTATTCAATTAAAACATCTATTGAGGCTGGACTCGGTGGCTCACACCTGTAATCCCAGTACTTTGGGAGGCTAAGGTGGGCAGATCACTTGAGGTCAGGAGTTCGAGACCACCCTGGCCAATATGGTGAAACATACAAAAACATACTACTAAAACATACAAAAACCAGCTGCACGTGGTGGTGCACGCTTGTAATCCCAGTTATTGGGGAGGCTGGGGCAGGTGGATCGCTTGAACCTGGGAGGCAGAGGTTGCTGTGAGCCAGGATTGCACCACTTCACTCTGGCCTGGGTGACAGAATAAGACTCTGTCTCCAAAAAAAAAAAAAAAAAAAAGACACACATCTATTGAAACACATTCTCAGCCGGGCATGGTGGCACACTCCTGTAATGCCAGCTACTCAGGAGGCTGAGGCAGGAGAATAGCTTGAACCTGGGAGGCGGAGGTTGCAGTGAGCTGAGATGGCACCACTGCACTACTCTTTGTCAGCCTGCGTGACAAAGAGCACAACTCTGTCTCAAAAGAGGAAGAAAAAGAAATACAATACATTCTCTGTTGCAAAAATTAAAACTGCAGAAATAGACTAAGAAGTGGTAAAAAAATTATTGTTTCTCATCCACCTCCCAAGTTCTATTCCTTGTTGTTATTAAAAATTTGGTGTGTAAGCCAGGCACAGTAGCTCTTGCCTGTAATCTCAGCACTTCGGGAGGCCGAAGAGGGAAGGTTACTTGAGTCCAGAAGTTCAAACCAGCCTGGGCAACATAGGGAGACCCCATCTCTATAAATAATTTAAAAATTAGCCGAGTACCATGGTGCACGCCTGTGGTCCCAACTACTTGGGAGACTGAGGCAGAAGGATAGCTTGAGCCTGGGAGGTCGAGGCTGTAGTGAGCTGTGATCGCACCACTGTACTCCAGCCTAGGTGACAGTGAGACCCTGTCTCAAAAAACAAAATTTCCTGTGTAATCTTTGTATGTATATTAGCTCTATTTCTGTTTTTTCCCGTATTTTACTGTTAAGTACTTCTTAAAATTGGTTTCTAGATGTTTACATAGGCGGATGGTTTCCTTTGCCTGTCGTGTACATAGGAAAACCATATTCCTACCACATTGTTGATTTCATCTGGATCAATGCTTGTCAATAAGTATATGATAGTGGGACAAGATTTTCAGGACCTCCTGGATCCTCAGGGTAACAGCTATTAGCACAACCGAAAACAAAGCCCATCCGACATGTTTTCCAGATGTGTCCTGGGGAGGAACGGTGCCACTGAGTACTGCTGACCTAGATTTTCAGATCAAATCTAGATTTTCGGATTCTCGGGTTGAAATTGTATACTGTTTTTCTCTTGGAATTTTATTTTATTTTTTGAGACGGCATCTCACTCTGTTGCCAAGGCTGGAGTGCAGTGGTGAGATCTCAGCTAACTGCAACCTCTGCCTCCCGGGTTCAAGCAGTTCTCCAACCTCTGCCTCCTGGGTTCAAGCCATTCTCCTACCTCAGCCTCCCAAGGAGCTAGGATTACAGGCCCCTATCACCACACCCGGCTAATTCTTATATTTTTAGTAGAGATGATGTTTCACCATGTTGGCTACAGTTGTGAGCCACCACACCAGGCCTTCTCTCGGAATTTTTTTTTTTTTGAGACGGAGTTTTGCTCTTGTTGCCCAGGCTGGAGTGCAATGGTGCAATCTTGGCTCACCGCAACCTCCACCTCCCGGGTTCAAGCGATTCTCTTGCCTCAGCCTCCCGAGTAGCTGGGATCACAGGCATGCGCCACCACACCCAGCTAATTTTGTATTTTTAGTAGAGACAGTGGTTTCTCCATGTTGGTCAGGCTGGTCTCGAACTCCTGACCTCAGGTGATCCATCCGCCTCGGCCTCCCAGCTTCTCTTGGAATTTTAAAGCTGTTTGTAGTTATCAGAGCTAATGCTGCTTTTGACAGCTTCTCTCTGTTCCTGTTGGTTAAACTTCCTGAAGTTTGTCTCCATTACAGGTTTTTGCAAACAGCCAGCCCTTCGTGTCTCTGAGTTGTTGTTTATGCTGGTTAATCCTTACATCTTTTTGCTTTGTTGGGTTTTTTCTTGTAGTTCTGGTTCCTGGCGTGTTCCTTAACCCTGCAATGGAGGCTGTGGCTCTCCTGTTCCTTGGGCTGCGCGCCATGGATCTGCCTCTCTCTGCTTTTGTTGCTGTTCATTTCTGAGTCGTTTGTAATTCCAGCCTTGATGCCCCCTTTAACCCTGTGGTTATTTAAAAGGGTGTTGACAGATTTTTAAGTGCACACAGATTGGGCGAGGGGAGCTAATTTTTTTGTAGTTACTTTAAAATTTGATTGCATTAAGGTCTAATGGTAAGGACTGAAGGAGTTCTGCTTTTTGGAATCCTTTGAGACTTCACTGTGGCTAACACAGTCCCTTTTTGTGACTGTTGCAGTGTGGTGCTAGAAAAATGTGTCCTCACCACTCCTTGGTTACATTGTTCCCGCCTGAAGCTGGGCACTTGCTTACTTGTGTTAGTCAGCGGACCAGAGCGTTCCCTAGCTTCTTGTCAGGCCCTCGGTCTGCTGATTTCCAAGAAAGGTGAGGTAGACCTCCCCTGTGGTTCTGGAGGTGCCCGTTTCTGCTTGTATGTCCAAGTTTTGCTTTCTGCCCCAAGACCATGCTGTTTGATGCATAAGTTTTCCTGTTACCAACACAAGAAACTCCTTTTTGTCCTGTTTAACGTCTTATTTCTTCATTTCCTTATTTTCAACCTTTTCATCTTATTTTATAGTTATATTTTTAACTCAATCCAAAAGTCTTTTTGTAGAGTAATTTAGTCATTTACAATTGTGATTACTGATAAGTGGGAATTCAGGCCTACCTTTTTAATTTGTTAGGCTTCCTCACCGTTTTCTTATTATTCTTCTAGTGGATGTGTTTCAATTTTTTCTTTTCTTTTTTTTTTTTTAAGAGATGGGGCTTTGCTCTGTCACCCAGGCTGGAGTGTGGTGGTCCTATCACGGCTCACTGCAGCCTTGACCTCCTGGGCTCAAGCGATCCTCCCACCTCAGCCTCTCGAGTAGCTGGGACTACAGGCACATACCACCACATCCGGCTAATTTTTAAAATTTTTTGTAGCAATAGGGTCTTACTATGTTGCCTGGGCTGGTCTTGAACCCTTGGCTTCAAGCGATCTTCCCGTCTCAGCCTCCCAAAGCTCTGGGTTTATAATTGTGAGCCACTGTGCCCAGCCCATCTTTCAGTTTTAAAAACAAACACGTGAGCCCCTCTTTGTGTAACTGTTGAGAGCTGATCGGTCCTGTGTGCCACCTTCCCTAGGTGGAGGCTGTATGTCATCTTAGTTCCGGTGCTTCTTATTCTCCCATCAAGCAACCATGATTATTAGATTGAAGTATACATTTTACTGGTTACTTTATTTACCATTGTTTACTGTATCCAAGTTTCCCCTCCTTTTTGGCAGTATTTAATGACTTTTTTTTTTTTTTTTTTTGAGACAATCTCAGACTGGAGTGCAGTGGCATGATCTCGGCTTACTGCGGCCACGACCCCCTGGGCTCCAGCGATCCTCTCACCTGAGCCTCCTGAGTAGCTGGGACTACAGGCATGTGCCATCATGCTCGGCTAATTTTTTGTGCTTTTTTTTGTTTTTTGTTTTTGTTTTCTTTTTGTAGAGATGGGGTTTTGCCATGTTGGCCAGGTAAGCCACCGCACCCAGCCATGACTTTAAAAAAAAAAAAATCCTATTCCAGTACAGTTTTGAGGGGGGCGCTGCTGACTGTTGTGGCAGTCCCAGGGTAGATGGCGATGGCTCAGACTTTAGGGAGGAAGTGGCGGTGGTAGCAATGCTGGAGGACTGGCTGGGTTCAGGGGGTTGAGAGGCAAAAGAGCAGCAGACCAGCTACAGGGATTAGGCTTGAGCACCTGGAGGATGCTGAGTGGGAGAGGCTTTTGGGGAGGAGCAGGAGATGGGGGTGAGGAACGGAGTTTGAGATGCTCTTGGGTGCTGAGGCCAGAGTTTGAACAGGCAGTCTGAGGCCAGCAGCTGGCCTCTGGGATTTGGGCATGTGAGTGTGGGGGTGGAGGGCAGAGGTGTTTGAAGCCTTGGGGGGTCGAGTGTGGTTCTAGGCAGGGCTTCAGTGCCTGGCCCAGGAGCAGGCCTCGCTGAGAGAGGGGCAGCCGAGGCGGGTCCAGGGCAAGGCTGAGGGGTTGTTCAGGAAGGAAGGGTGCCTTGCTGTGCTGGGTGCTACTCTGACCAGAATGGAGAGAAGGGGGCTGGATGTGCCCCAGGATAGTGGAGAGAAGGGGGTTGGATGTGCTCCCAGGGTCGCTGGTTACTGGAATCTCACTGGAGAGGCCGGTGGAGCCGGGCGGAGAAGGGGCCAGTGATGAGGGGTCAGGGCCAGGTTTGGCCGTGAAGTGGAGTGAGGCAAGTAGACAGGAGCCAGAGGGAGTGTGGCTCCAAAGAGAGTGTGTCAGTGGGGAGGGCTGTGAAGGGCCGGGCTCCGGAGAGCAAGGGACAGGTGCAGGCACCACCCTGCATGCCTTGTGCCCCTCCAAAGGTGAGGCCAGGCCACGGCTGGGCATGCGGTGTGGGCACAGGGGTGGCAGGAGCTAGGGTGTGGTGGGGAGAGGACATCCTCTCCCTGGGGTTGCAGTCTGTCACGCCGGCGTCGCAGGCCCTGGGGTCTGCACTCTGTGGTTCTCGCTGTCCGTGTGGATTTGTTCTTCAGTGACAGACTCTTTGGGTCATTCTTTAGGGATTTATGTGGAAAGTGCTACACACTTGTCTATTCAGCTCGTTAGCCAGTGTCTGCTTTTGGGCAGGTTCCCCAAACTGAAGGATGCGGGCCAGTGGGCTTCAGAGGTGGGTTGAAGCCACCCTCCAGAGGCAGTGCCCGGTGGCGTTCTGTGGACGTGGTGTTCTTCTCCGCCAGCAGCGATTCCTTGAGGGTACATTGTTAGCACGTCTATGAACCACATGTTCGCGGTCTTGCTTGCCCACTGAGTTATAAACGTTCTTGATATAGTAAGGATACCAACGCCTGTTAAATATTATTCACCTGTTTCCTAAGTTCAGCAATTTAACACTTGCTTCAAAATCTGTTTTCTTTTTATTCCTTTATGGATTCATTATCTACATATAATTCTTGAAATCTGGATTTTCAAAATCCAAGTACAAAACAAGTGAACCTTAATGTAAACTATGGACCCTATTTGTAGCAATGAATCAGTATTGGTTCGTAACTTGAGACATACATACCCACACTAATGCAAGATGTTAATCATAGGGGAACAGGGCAGGGGGTGAGAGGGTGAAGGAATTCTCTGTACTACCTGCTGGATTTTTCTGTCCTAAAAACAATCTGTTAATAAATAATAAATGGAAGCTGAAGAGTTTGGAGAAGTGCAGACAAAACAGGAATGTCAGAAGAGTGATAAATGGTGAAACTAGGGACATGTGTGTGGATTTATTATACTAATCTGTTTAATTTGTAATGTTCAAGATTTTTCACAATATAAAGTTGTTCAAAAATCCAGATTAGCTGGGCTCAGTGACTCATGCCTGTAATCCCAACACTTTGGGAGGCCGAGGCAGGCAGATCACTTAAGGTCAAGAGTTTGAGACCAGCCTGGCCAACAGGGTGAAGCCCTGTCTCTACTAAAAATACAAAAATTAGCTGGGCATGGTGACACGTGCCTGTAATCCCAGCTTCTCAGGAGGCTGAGGCAGGAGGATCACTTGAACCCGGGAGGTGGAGGTTGCAGTGAGTCGAGATCACGCCACTGCACTCCATCTTGGGTGACAGAGCGAGACTCCGTCTAAAAAAAAAAAACAAAAACTGTTAAGAAATAGTAGAAAGAATAACAGTGTTTTTTTTCCTCCTTATGATGTGAGCTGTAGTACTTTGTTGTTGTTTTTTGGTTTTTGTTTTGTTTTGTTTTTGTTTTTGTTTTGAGACGTAGTTTCGCTCTTGTTGCCCAGGCTAGAGTGCAATGGCGATATCTAGGCTCACTGCAACCTCCGACTCCCTGGTTAAAGCAATTCTCCTGCCTCAGCCTCCCAAGTAGCTGGGATTACAGGCATGTGCCACCATGTCCAGCTAATTTTTGTATTTTTAGTAGAGATGGGATTTCACCATGTTGGCCAGGCTGGTCTCGATCTCCTGACCTCATGATCCGCCCGTCTCAGCCTCCCAAAGTGCTGGGATTACAGGCGTGAGCCACCAAGCTGTAGTTTTTTTATATGTCCTTTATCAAGTTGACAGAATTCCCATTTATTCCTGTTGCTGAGAGCTGTTATCATGAATGGGATGTTGGAATGTGTCAGATGATTTTTTTGCACCTATTAATGTGATCCTGTGATTTACGGTCAGATGGTTTGCCTGTTGGTGTGACGGGTTACGTTAATCAATTTTAGAGCACAGAGCCAGCCTTGCATACCTGGAATAGATCTCACTGGGTCATGGCAAATAATTCTTTTTATACATTTTTTTATTCAATCGCAAATGTTTTCTTAGAGATTTTTGCATCTGTGTTCATGAGAGATATTTGTCTGTAGTTTTCTTTTTTCTTTCTTTTTTTTTTTTTTTTTTTTGAGACGGAGTCTTGCTCTGTTGCCCAGGCTGGAGTGCAGTGGCACGATCTCAGCTCACTGCAAAAACCACCTCCCGGGTTCAAGCAATTCTCCTGCCTCAGCCTCCCTAGTAGCTGGGACCACAGGCGCCCGCCATGACGCCCGGCTAATTTTTTGTATTTTTTAGAAGAGACGGGATTTCACTGTGTTAGCCATGGATGGTCTCGATCTCCTGAACTCGTGATCTGCCTGCCTCGGCCTCCCAAAATGCTGGGATTACAGGCGTGATCCACACACCTGGACTCTTTTTCCTTTTTCCTTTTTTTTTTTTTTTTTTTTTTTAAGACAGTGTCTCACTCTGTCACCCAGGCTGGAGTGCACAGTACAGAGGTGTGACCTCGGCTCACTGCTGCCTCAACCTCCTCGGCTCAGGTGACCCTCCTGCCACAGCCTTTCGAGTAGCTGGGACTATGGACACGTGCCGTCACACTGGCTAGTTTTTTAATATTTTTGTACAGACAGGGTCCCAGCCTGTTGCCCAGGCTGGTCTCGAACTCCTGGGTCCAAGTGATTCTCCCAGCTTGGCCTCTGAAAGTGTTGGAACTACAGGTGTGAGCCACCACACCCGGCCTGTAGTTTTCTTGTAGTGTGCGTGTTTTGGTATTAGGGCCCTGCTGGACACACAGAATGAGTTAGGAAGCATTTCCTCTGCTACTGTTTTCTGGTTTCATTTCTTCCTTGAATGCTTGGTAAAATCCACCAATGAAGCTAGCAGGGCTTGGTGCTTTCTGTTTTGGAAAGCTATTATTCCATTTCTTTAATAGATGCTGTGACATAATAAAAAAATATATTTAGTCTCTGCCCCAGAATATGGCACAGAGCTCCTAAAACCCTTGTCGTCTCCTGAGCAAAATGGCGCTCCGACCACCTTCCGTTCTCATAGTCGGTCTTTGCTCTGTTCGTCATACAGAGCTCCTAATCCCTTGGAATGTTCTAATAAAGTGATTCTTGGGGGGCTCCCAGATGAGGGCTGCTCACCAGAAAGACCAAGACATAAACAGAAGCTAGGGGCTTTGAGCCCCACCCCTCCATCCTGCAGGAAGAGGAATGGGGTAGAGTTAATAATTGATCATGCCTGTGTAATTAAGTCTCCATGAAAACTTCAGAACTACAGAATTTGGAGAGCTTCCAGGTTGGTGAACACATCTGTGTGCTGGATGAGGTGGTGGTGCACCCCCAACTCCACAGGGACAGACGCCCCTTGCCCGAGACCCTTCCAGACCTCTCCCTGAGCTCTTCCTCTGACTGTTTATTTGTATCTTTTTTTTTTTTTTTTTTTGAGAAAGAGTCTCACTGTGTTGCCAGGCTGGAGTACAGTGGCGCGATCTCGGCTCATTGCAACCTCCGCCTCCTGGGTTCAAGCGATTCTCCTGCCTCAGCCTCCTGAGTAGCTGGGAGTACAGGCACGCGCCACCACACCCAGCTAATTTTTTGTATTTTTAGTAGAGACCGTGTTTCACCTTGTTAGCCAGGATGGTCTCGATCTCCTGACCTCGTGATCTGCCCGCCTCGGCCTCCCACAGTGCTGGGATTACAGGCGTGAGCCACCACGCCTGGCTATTTGTGTCTTTTAAAATATCCTTCGTAATAAATTGGTATTAGTAAATAAACTCTTTTTCTGAGTTCTGAGAGCCTTCTAGCAGATTATCAAACCCAGGGAAGGGGCTGTGGGAAGCCTGGATTTGTAGCCAGGTGGGGCAGAGGCTGTGAGTAACCTGGGACCCACTACTTGCCATCGTCCTCAGATGGGGGCAGTCTTGTGGGACTGAGCCCTTAACCTGTGGGATGTGCACGAACTCCAGTTCGTGTCAGAACTGAATTGATGTGCAGGACACCCAAATGGTATCAGAGAATTGGTCAGTGTGGGAAAAGACCTGCATGTGGCCACAGAAGTGTCCTGAGTGTGCGTATAGAGAAAGAGATTGTTTTTTTCCATATATTCAATATAGGCCTGTTCAGATTATCTATTTCTTCTTGTGTGAGTTTTGGTGGAGGTGTCTTTCAGAGAATTGGTCCATCTCATCTATATGATTAAATTTGTGGGCATGGAAGTGTTTATGATACTGCTCTATTAAGCTTTTAATGGCCATGGGATTAACAGTGATTGACCCCCTCCCTTCTTTTTTTTTAAATGATATCAATAATTTGTACCTTCTCTCTTTTTTTTTCCTTTTTTCTTTCTTGAGACAGGGTCTTGCTCTGACACCCAGGCTGAAGGGCACTGGTACGATTTCGGCTCACTGCAACCTCCGCCTCCTGAGCTGAGGCGATCCTCCTACTTAGCCTCCTAAGTAGGTGGGACTACAGATGCGTGCCACCATGCCCTGCTAATTTTTGTATGTTTTGTAGAGACAGGGTTTTGCCATGTTGCCCAAGCTGGTCTGGAACTCCTGAGCTCAAGCTATCTGCCTGGCTCAGCCTCCCAAAGTGCTGGGATTACAGGCATGAGCCACCATGCTGGCCTATCCCTTTACTTTTAATCTATGTTTTTATATTCAAAGTGGGGTTTTTTTGTTGTTGTTTTATTTTTATTATTATTATTTTTTTTGACAGAGTCTCACTGTGTCACCAGGCTGGAGTGCTGTGGTGCAACGTTGGCTCACTGCAGCCTCCGACTCCCTGGTTCAAGTGATTCAGGAGGCCTTAGCCTCCTGAGTAGCTGGGATTACAGGCATGCACTACCACACCCAGATAATTTTTGTATTTTTAGTAGAGATGGGGTTTCACCATGTTGGCCAGGGTGGTCTCGATCTCCTGACATTGTGATCCGCCCGCCTCGGCCTCCGAAAGTGCTGGGATTACAGCCGTGAGCCACCGTGCCCGGCCTCAAAGTGGGTTTCTTATAGTCAACATATATTCAGGGCCAGGTGAGGTGGCTCACACCTGTAATCTCAGCTTTGAGAGGCTGAGGTGTGAGGATTGCTTGAGCCCAGGAGTTTGAGACCAGCCTGGGCAACATAATGAGACCCCATCTCTACAAAAAAAAAAAAATAAGAAAATTAGCTAGGCATGGTGATGCACACCTGTAGTCCCAGCTTCACAGGAGGCTGAGGTAGGAGGATCGCTTGAGCCCCGGAGGTTGAAGCTGCAGTGAGCGGTAATTATGCCACTGCACTCCAGCCTGGGAAACAGAACAAGACCCTATCTCAAAAAAAGAAAACTTTTTTTTTTGTTTTCTGTTAGGTCAATTAAGAATAAGAAAATATTTTATTTTACCTTCACTTAATTCTCTCTGATGCTCTCCCTTTTTTTACATACATTTTAGTTTCTGACGTATATCATATTCCGTCTCCCTGAAGAACTTTTAATATTTCTCAAAGGGAAGAGGTACTGCCAGTGAATTCTCTGTTTTTATTTAAAGAAATTTTTTTGTTTGTTTTTTGTTTTGTTTTGTTTGAGACAGAGCCTTGCTCTGTCGCCAGGCTGGGGTGCAGTGGCGTGATCATCTCAGCTCATTGCAACCTCTGCCTCCCAGGCTCAAGCAATTCTCCTGCCTCAGCCTCCCAAGTAGCTGGGATCACAGGCGCCCGCCACCAGCCCCAGTGTCGTATTTTTAGTAGAGACAGGGATTCACCACGTTGGCCAGACTGGTCTCGAACTCCTGACCTCAGGCGATCCACCCACCTTGGCCTCCCAAAGTGTTGGGATTACAGGCGTGAGCCACCGCGCCTGCCTAAATAAGTCTTTATATTAAGTTTCTTTTTCAGAGATTTAGAAAAAAATGGGAAAAAAGTAAGTTCTTTACTTCTCCTTTGCACCCGAAGAATAGTTTCACTGGATGTAGAGTTGCACGTTTTTGGTTTGGTTTGGGTTTTTTTTTTTTGCTTGCGTGGTTTCTGACAAGTCTGCTGTAATTCTTATTCTTTCTGCTCTACATGTAAGGATTTTTTTTCCTTTTGATTCTCTTAGTCTTTGGTTTTCTGCAGTTTGAGTATGACATGCCTATGTGTAGATTCTTTGGTATTTATCTTGCTTGATGTTTTCCGAGCTTCCTGGATCTGTGGTTTGGTGTCATCGATAATTTTGGAAAACTCTGAACTATGGTTAATTCAAATACTTCTGCTCCTTTCATCTCTTTCTGGCATTCCCATTATGCTCATGTAACACTTTTGCCCCACAATTCTCCAATATTCTGATTTTTTTTTTCCGTTTTTTTCTCTTTGCATTTCAGTTTGGGAAGTTTCTATTGACATATCTTCAACTCAGTGATTCTTTCTTCAGCCATATCCATCCTGTTGATGAGCCCTTAGAGATTCTTCATTTCAGATAGCATTTTTGGTTTGCAGCAATTTCCTTTTTGTTCTTTTGTCCATCACTCCTCTTACATTGCCCATGTTTTCTTGCCTATCACCCACTTTTTCCGTTAGAGCCCTTAGCATATTAATTGTACTGATTTTATTATTATTACTATTATTTTGAGATGGAGTCTTGCTCTGTTGCCCAGGCTGGAGTGCAGTGGCACAGTCTCGGCTCACTGCAACCTCTGCTTCCTGGGCTCAAGCAATTCTCCTACCTCAGCCTCCTGAGTAGCTGGGATTACAGGCACCCACCACCACGCCCAGCTAATTTTTGTATTTTTAGTAGAGACGGTGTTTCACCATGCTGGCCAGGCTGGTCTCGAACTCCTGACCTCAAGTGATCCACCCACCTTGGCCTCCCAAAGTGCTGGGATTACAGAGGTGAGCCACTGTGCCCAAACTAACCAGTAATTTTAATTTCTCCGTGTGGTAATTCTAAAATCTCTGCCATACCTGAGTCTGGTTCTGATGCTCACTCTCTCTCTTCAGATTTTTTTTTTTTGCCTTTTAGCATGTCTCGTAATTTTTGGTTGCGAAGTAGACATGAAATATCAGATCCAGCCGTGTGCTACATGATGATGTTTTGGTCAATGACAGACCACATACACCATGGTAGTCCCGTAAGATTATAATGGAGCTGAAAGAGTCCTGTCACCTAGTGACATTGTAGCCATTGTAACATCGTAGTACAATTTTTTTAAATCGATTTAGTGTAGCCTCTGTGCAGTATTGAGAAAGTCTACCATAGTGTACAGTCATCTCCCAGGCCTTTGCATTCACTCACCGCCTCAGTCACTGCCTCAGTCACCGACTCACTCACCCCTCAGTCACCGACTCACTCACCCCTCACTCACTGACTCACTCACCCCTCACTCATCCCTCACTCACTGACTCACTCACCCCTCACCCCTCACTCACCGACTCACTCACTCCTCACTGACTCACTCACCCCTCAGTCACCGACTCACTCACCCCTCACCCCTCACTCACTCCTCACTCACCAACTCACCCCTCACTCATCCCTCACTCACTGACTCACTCACCCCTCACCCCTCACTCACTGACTCACTCACCCCTCACCCCTCACTCACCGACTCACTCACTCCTCACTGACTCACTCACCCCTCACTCACCGACTCACTCACTCCTCAATGACTCACTCACCCCTCAGTCACCGACTCACTCACCCCTCACTCACGACTCACTCACCCCTCACTCACCGACTCACTCACCCCTCACCCCTCACTCACCCCTCACTCACCGACTCAGTCACCCCTCACCCCTCACTCACCCCTCACTCACTCCTCACCCCTCACTCACCCCTCACTCACTCCTCACTCACCGACTCACTCACCCCTCACTCACCCCTCACTCACCAACTCACTCACCCCTCACTTACCCCTCACTCACTGACTCACTCACCCCTCGCTCACCGACTCACTCACCCCTCACTCACCAACTCACTCACCCCTCACTCCTCACTCATCCCTCACTCACTGACTCACTCACCCCTCACCCCTCACTCACCGACTCACTCACCCCTCACTCACTCCTCACTCACCAACTCACTCACCCCTCACTCATCCCTCACTCACTGACTCACTCACCCCTCACCCCTCACTCACCGACTCACTCACCCCTCACTCACCGACTCACTCACCCCTCACTCACCGACTCACTCACCCCTCACCCCTCACTCATCCCTCACTCACCGACTCACTCACCCCTCACCCCTCACTCACCGACTCACTCACCCCTCAGTCACTGACTCACTCACCCCTCACTCATCCCTCACTCACTCCTCACTCACCAACTCACTCACCCCTCACTCATCCCTCACTCACTGACTCACTCACCCCTCACTCACCGACTCACTCACCCCTCACCCCTCACTCATCCCTCACTCACCGACTCACTCACCCCTCACTCACCGACTCACTCACCCCTCACCCCTCACTCACGACTCACTCACCAACTCACTCACCCCTCACTCACTGACTCACTCACCCCTCACCCCTCACTCACCGACTCACTCACCCCTCACCCCTCACTCACCCCTCACCCCTCACTCACCCCTCACCCCTCACTCACGACTCACTCACCCCTCACTCACCCCTCACTCACCCCTCACTCACCCCTCACTCACCAACTCACTCACCCCTCACTCACTGACTCACTCACCCCTCACTCACTGACTCACTCACCCCTCACTCACCAACTCACTCACCCCTCACTCACCCCTCACTCACCAACTCACTCACCCCTCACTCACCGACTCACTCACCCCTCACCCCTCACTCACCAACTTACTCACCGACTCACCCAGAGCAACTGCCCATGCTGCACACTCCAGTGCTGGTAAGTGCCTTATGCAGGTGAACCATTTTTTGTCTCTTATGCCATATTTTTACTGTAGGTTTTCTATGTTTAGATGTGTTTTAGGTACACACACACTTGGCACTGTGTTACAACTGCCTGCAGTATTCAGTAACACACTGGGGTGTGTAGCCTGGGAGCACAGGCTGTGCCATACAGCCTAGGTGCGTGGTACACGGTAAGTGCACTCTGTGACGTTTGTACAATGATGAACTTGCCTCATGACGTGTTTGTCAACGCATCCCCCATCAGTAAGTGCTGCTTGACTGAAAGGTGAAGTAAGTGTGCCTTGTTTGGAGGGCATCCATCCCCTTAACCTGGCTGGCACTCGGGCTGTGTTTAATCCTGCAGTGGCTGTAAAATTCCTCGAGTGTCCTTGTTTTGTCTCCCTGTTGTCGTGGAGTTTCTCCGAGCATGCCTTCCACAGCCTGCGCCTGGGCCCTTTCCACTCCCACCCAGGATGTTATGCTGGAGCCTGCAGGGCTGGGAGGGGAAGCAGGCTCCAGCCTGTGACTCGATTTAAGCCCTTCGGTGGCCCGTGTCCCTGAGCCGTGACCTTCACACGTGTCTTTCCCTTTCTCCTCCCCGCTTGGGTGAGACGGAAGACTGGTGGGGCTGGAGCAGTGAAATGCCCTTCCCAGCTGAGATGAGGTCCTGGTGAAGTCAGCTTCGCTACAGAGCAGGCCTGGCCTTTGCCTGGAGAACGCTCTGGGCTCATTTCAAGGTGGTCACCTCCCCCTCCTCATCCCAGAGACATGAGGTGTTTTTTTGTTTCTTGGCTTTTCGTGGGGAGAACCTGATGGGGTTCCTGGAGGTGAAACCTATGAAAATGTAGGACCCCAGGAGATTCTCACACCTGCCATGTTCAGCCTCCAGCATTTTGTTCAAATCAAGTTCCCACCAGTTCCTTCCCCTGTAGACTGTAGATTCTGCTCCACGTGAGCTGATCTCACTGCTGTTCTCTGTGGCAGGAGAAACATCTGTGACCTTACTTCCTTATGGATCCAAGAAAAGTTGTTGATTTTCACTTCTTTCAGTGTTTTTTGCTGTTGTTTTAAGGCTGTGGTATATGACTCCTAAGCTCTTTACATGCGAGAGTGGAAACCGGAAGCTTACTCCCCACCCATTATTTTTCGGTTATTGCTAGCGTGTGGGAAAGCTACCAATTTTAGTAATTGGCCATCTTATCAAATTCACTTGTAGATTCTAATAGTTCTTCAATTGAGACTCGGATTAACGAGGAAATCAAACATAACATTTGCAAATTATTTGTATCCACTTTATGGCCTTTTTATATTTTATAGAAATACTTGCTGTATTTTCTCTCCATCATGATTTCTGTTTTTCCCCTGGGCATGCAACTCCTTCCGTTTCATGGTTGATAAGTTGAGGGCCTTGATGTCACTTTAAAACAACAGTTCCCTGCTGGTATGCCTTGTCAGTGGACCCAAACATATCACGGTGTTCCTGGACAGCTCCTCCCCACCTTGGGACAGCTGGTGCGGGCCGCGCACCCTCAGCTTCCATGCACCCTGTTGTACTAAGCAGTAAGTGTCCCTTTCTGTGTGTGCCTTGGCAGGAAACACCGTGTCACTAACACAAAGAGATGTGAGGGTGGGAGCTCCAGGAAGGAGCCGTCCCCAGGTCCCAGTGGGTGCATTTGCTCACTTCCTGTCCTGGGTTCCCGGGCCGCTTGCCAGGAGACAGGACAGTCTCTGAGCCTCCATGTCCAGGTGAAGATGAGTCTCCAGCCACCCTCTAGGAGACAGAAAAGGACATGCCAGGGGTGGCCAGAGGGACTGCTCTGGAGAGAGAAAGCATTTAGGATGTGCCTGGCTCTGTGGAGTTGCCTTCCTCTGCTGTAGCTGGTGGAGGAGGCTGAGGGTAGAAGCCGCACTCGTCACTCCGCCCAGACCTCTGGCCAGTCCCTCTTTCATAAAATTCACCTAACCTCCAAAGCTCCTTCCAGCTCTGAAATTCTGTGATCTGGGCTGTCATTGTCTTTTACTTTCTTTTGAGACGTGATCTTTCATAGTGGAACTACAATTCCCAGAATGCACCATTTAAAGTTAGCATTCACTTCCTGCAGAGCCATTAAGAGCCAGGTGCAAACATTTCCCGTCAATTGGCAGAAAACAACCTTGAGGAACCTTGACGAGTGTCCGGAGTTTAGAAAACTTAGGGATGGGTAAGCCTGCTTTCAGTGTCTTGGGCCAAAACATGAAAATTTAAATTTCTTGCAGGAAATTTAAATTTTTGTTTTTGTGTTTTGGTTGAGATTTTAATAAAAGAAAAATGAAATCAGAAAAGAAATGCCTAGAAAAGCCTGTCTGGTTTATTTAAAGAGGTGGAAAGTGACAAATAGACTAGGTCCTTTATAGTATTTTTTGTTTCATGTTTAAATTTATTTTTTTCTAATGAAGTATAATTTACAGAGAGTAAAATACACAGATATTGAGGTCACAGTTTGATGGATCTTAACATATATCTAGGCTCAAGTAACCTGATGTTTGGATTCTAAAATTCTCTTACTGGTCGTCCTCACCCCCACCCATGCTTCAGTGACAACAAGGAGGGACAGTGGCTAGGCTGCTGCCACGTTCCGCGCGGCCTGAAGTGGTAGAGGGTGCAGGGGGAGCGGCCCCAGGAGCAGGTTAACCTGGTGAGGTGCAGCGTAGCCAGAAGGAGGCGCCGCCGCTGCTTGTTTACTGCCTGACCTGTTGTCCCTGTCCAAATTAAACTCCATTAAGATTCAGAGCAAATAACAGCAAGCCGGGAGGGCGACAGGAAGAGAAGTATTTCTCACAGCCATTAGTTGCTCACAGCCGTAAGCCTCCATCTAGTTGCTTAGCCGCATGCTCCTTCCTTTCCAGTCTGATGTTATTTTTTCTGCTCAAAAGCATTTCTTTTGAATTTCAGAGCTATCTTAGAATTCTCTAGTTTTTTAAAAAGAAATTGCCACATAAGTGCTGCGTCCTGTCCTGTCCCCAAGTGTGGTGTGGGCCCTGTGCCCCCGAAGCAGCAGCCGCCTGCAGGGTAGCTTCTCTCCAGGGCCCGCGGGACTTGCTTCCCTGACCTGGCATGCACATAGCAAAGTCCACTCAAAAGCTCACTTTTAGCCAGAATTTTTGAGGCAGCCTCTCCCTACCTGTTCTTACCAGGACACCATCCCCCTGCTCAGGTGCCACTGCTTACCCGCTCTGTGGTGGGCCTCTCTGGTCCTGATGCCAGGGCTCGCCCTCAGCTCTCGTGCGCCTGCACCCGCCCTTCTCACTGATGTCACGGGTCGCCTTCCAAGCTGCCAGCAATGCCAGCTGCTGGCCATCTCCAGCCCACCCATCCCTCTCATCTCACTCTCATTTCCGTCTCCCTTGGGCTAGTCGTTGAGGCAGAAAGCCCGGGCCACGTCCCTCCTACGTAAAAGGTGCTGGCCCATCCAGGCCCACTTGGGGGAATAGATGGTCCAGTTCAACTTGACCAGACTTCAGATAAGCCCAGTTCTTCCGAGGAGCCAGCTGTGCTCACCTGTCCTTGCCAGCCCCCTGACCGAGTTCTCCCAGGCGTCTTGTGGCAGGGGCTCTGGGCTGCTCCAGCTGCAGGACTGGGGCAGAGTGTGTCCCCATGGGCGCCCTCCTTGCTTCCAGGCCAGCCGGGCTGGGCCTGTGTCTAGAACCAGCTCCCCAGCATCCTGAGGAACGCGAAACCTACTCAGAAACACGGCTGAGGGCGGCGAAGAGCTCTCCTGATGGGTCGGGAACCGTGGGCTTGGGGCACGGGGATGTGCTGGGTGCCGCCAGTGGCGTCCTCACTCCCACCTGGGAGAAGAGAGGAGTGAAGAAGAGAGGTGGGAGGTGAGAGGCACCGGGCAGGGCGCTGTGTGTGGCTCCAGCCCTCTCTGGCCCTCTGCATCTGCCCCAAGGTATGCGACTCACACCACAGTGGTGTCATTTGTTTTAATTTGAACAGATGTTTAGAAATGGGGATATTTTAGCCTAAAATCAGCTTCTGGCTTTTCTCGAAATATTGGATCTGCAGTAGGTGCTGCAGCTTGGATGGCAGCAGACCCTGGGGCCAGGAGCCAAGGCCCTGAGCTGTGAGGCCGACCTCACTCCCCACCACATCCCCTGCTCTGAGGCCGCCCAGAACCCTGTGCTGCAGTGACATAGTAAACACTCTTGAGATAAAATGCTTTTAGTTTTTTTACGTTTTCTGCTTTTTGAAATATCAATTTGTTTGGGGAGGTTTTTCTTCATAACATTTTTATTGAGGTGTAATTCGCATAAGTGAAACACAAGCTCCTAGGTGTTCCCGTGGTGAGTTTTGGCAGGTGCAGGCGCTTGTGCAGCCACACCCACGTCCAGCGGTCCGGGTTCTCCTTTGCACTCCCCTCCAAGCCCCTCCCCGTCACCGTTCAGATTCCCCACCCTCCATCCTTTCTGCCTGGTCTGGAATTTCATCTAATTGGAATCATAGAATATATACGTTTTTGTCTGGCTTCTTTCTTTTCGCGCAGTGTTTTCAAGGGACACCTGATTGATTTTCATTTCTAGTCTCACTGCATTGTGATCAGACAGTAGACTTCTTTCTGCTTTCTAGAACTTACAGGCTTTCTTTGACCCTTTAGAAGGCCAGTTTGCATGACTGTTCCAGAGGAACTTGAAGAAGGCATTCCTTAGTTGTTTTTTTTGTTTTTGTTTTTGTTTTTGTTTTTGTTTTGAGACGGAGTTTCGCTCTTGTCACCCAGGCTGGAGTGCAATGGTGCAATCTCGGCTCACCGCAACCTCCGCCTCCCAGTTTCAAGCGATTCTCCTGCCTCAGCCTCCCGAGTAGCTGGGATTACAGGCATGCGCCACCACACCCGGCTAATTTTTTGTGTGTTTTTAGTAGAGACGGGGTTTCATCATGTTGGTCAGGCTGGTCTCGAACTCCTGACCTCAGGTGATCCACCCACTTCAGCCTCCCAAAGTGCTGGGATTACAGGCATGAGCCACTGCGCCCGGCGGTATTCCCTAGTTTTAAGCTACAGAGTTCAATATGTATCAGTCAGAACTACCTTATTAATTATATTATTTGGGAATTTTGTTTTATTTGTATTCATTCAGACTTAGAGGTGAATTGCAATTTCATTTGGTTTCTTTCTCTCGACATCTTCGTGTGTCATCAGTAATTTCTGCTTTATAGATGTTGCTGTGCTTGGTGCATGAGTATCCCTCACGGTTACGTCTTCATTGTGCATTCTGCCCTTCATTCGGGAGAGCCATTCTTTGTCTAGTTCCATGCATTTTACGTGATGCTAAGATTGGGAAGCCTGCTTCCTTATTGCTTATTGCCCAGCTTTCTGGACTCTCTCTCTGAATTGCTTTATTTTAGGTGCATCTCTCATTTACAGCAAAAGAGGTGAGGGTCTTGCCTTGTGGTCCAATCTGAAAAGCCTTTTTTTTTTTTCTCAAGGCAGGGTGTCTCTCCAGTTGCCCAGACTGGAGTGCAGTGGCGCGATCTTGGCTCACTGCAGCCTCAACCTCCTGGGCGCAAGTGATTCTCCCCACCTACCCTCCCGAGTAGCGGGGGCTACAGACACGCACCACCATGCCTGGCTAATTTTTTTGTATTTCTGGTAGAGATGGGGTTTCACTATGTTGCCCAGGCTGGTCTCGAATTTCTGGACTCAAGCAATCCACCCACCTCGGTCTCTCAAAGTTTTGGGATTATAGGTATGAGCCATCATGCCCGGCCCTGAAAACCTTTTTCATATGTAAGTTCAAGCATTTTTAGTCTTGGTTCTGTCATCTTATTTTATATTATGCTTGTTGTGTTTTACTTTTTTTTGTTTTGTTTTTGTTTTGTTTCTGAGACAGGGTCTCGCTCTGTCACCCAGGTTGGAGCGTAGTGATGTGCTCTCGGCTCATTGGGATCTCTGCCTCCCAGGCCCAAGCGATCCTCCCACCTCAGCCTCTGGAGTAGCTGGGACGACAGGCACGTGCCACCACGCCCAGCCAATTTTTTGTAGTTCTGGTAGAGACAGTGTTTTGCTATGTTGCCTGGGCTGGTCTCAAACTCCTGAGCTCAGGCGATCCACCCTCCTCGGCCTCCCAAAGGGCTGGGATTACAGATGTGAGCCACTGTGACCGGCCCAGTTTTCAAAATGAAATCTTCCACTGCTTCTTCATTTGTAAGCCTCTGTGGTGTCAGCTCTCAGGGACAAGACCAGTGGGGAGTTCTGTCCCTTCAAGGGTCCTGTGAGTTGAGTGTCATGCCTGTACGACCAGGCATCTACCACCTATAACCAGTTTTTTTTTATTGTTTCTATAACCGCTTTTTTTTTTTTTTTTGGCTTAGTACATTCAGTGTTTACGGAGGTTTCTTTCCGCATCATTTCCCTGTTGTCTCCTGATGACATCCAGCTGCTGGTAATGTCCTCAGGGAAAAGACATAGAAACAAAGCTCCTTGCGTGCTGAGGGTTGAAAACTCCATTCCTGCACTGTCGAAAAGGTCTAGAGAGTGAGTCTCTTATGTAGTTTAATATTTTCTAATAGCTACATTAAAAAGGTAAAAAGAAACAAGTGAAATCGATTTTAATAATATATTTTATTTAACTCGATATTATCTAAAAATTATTTCAACAGGCAACCACCCATACTATAAGATTATTGAATTATTTGAAGACTTTTTGGACTGAGTTTTCGGAATCTAGTTTGTAGCTTGCACTCACTGCACGTGTCAGTGAGCCAGCTCATGCGCCTGCAATCTGGAAGGATCGCTGTGGCCAGCCGTAGCATCCTTGCCACTCACCTTCCCTCCTCATGCGCCTTCTACGTGTGACTCTAGCATCTTCTGCCACAGAACGCAGCTATGGAGAAACACTGACCCACGTTCTGTCTCTGTAGATGTGTGTGTTCTGCACCTTTCACAGAAATGGAATTGCAGGATATGTGCTCTTTTGAGCCTGATTGCTTTCATATGGCGTGTTGTCAAGGGTCATTTGAATTGCAGCTTATATTAGTGCTTCATTTTTATGGCCAAATAACATTCCATTGTCTGGATATACTGCAGTTTGTTTACTCATTGGTTGACGGACATCTGTGTTGTTTCCACTTTGGGGCTGTTGGGAATGGTGCTGCTGTAAACATTCATGGGCAGCGTCCTGTGGGGACAGGTGTGTCATTTCTGCTGGGTATGCATGTCTCCAGGAGTGGCAGTCCTGGGCCACTGCTCCACGCTTAACCTCTCAGGCACATGCCAGATGGTCTTCACTAGGCTGTGCCAGTTCACGTCCCCATCAGCAGTGTGCCAGGCGTTCCCGTCCTTGTAACTTTGTTTCCATTTCTCTATCTTTTGTCTTTTTTTTAAGTCATTTCTGTCCTCTGTATTCCGCTGTGTTTCCCGGTGTTTGTTTCTCCCTGTGCTGCTTCCAATCTCCACTTCATTTGGGTGGTGGCTTGATTTTTTTTCTTTTACTTTCTCGACTTCTGCCAGGTCACGTTTCACCTTCTCCTCTTTCCTTGCCGTTTCTCTCCTGAGTTCTTACATGTTTAGTTAGTGGTCTTTCTTCATGGAGCAGCTTCATTCAACTACTCGGGAGGCTGAGGCGGGAGAATCGCTTGAGCCCCAGTGGTCAAGGCCGCAGTGAACCGTATTCATGCCACTGCACTCCAGCCTGGGTGACTGAGCAAGACCCTTTCTCTTAGTTTCACCTTTGCCCCATCCACATTTTGCAGTTTGTATGTTTTACTGCTCTTGTTCACACTTGGTGTCTTGTCACCTTTTGTCCATCTCTGAACTCAGGCAGTGTCTTAGAGTCCATTAGTCCATTGCTGGAGAAGCAGAAGGTCTTCAGGAGCAGCACGCCTTTCTTTCTTAATTTTTTTTTTTTGGAGACAGAGTCTCACCCTGTCACCCAGGCTGGAGTGCGGTGGCACAATCTCGGCTTACTGCAACCTATGCCTCTGGGGTTCAAGTGATTCTCCTGCCTCAGCCTCCCTAGTAGCTGGGACTACAGGCACCCGCCACCACGCCCGGCTAGTTTTTTATATTTTTAGTAGAGATGGGATTTCACCATGTTGGCCAGGCTGGTCTCGAACTCCTGACCTCAGATGATCCACCCGCCTTGGCCTCCCAAAGTGCTGGGATTATAGGCGTGAGCCACTGCGCCCAGCCGGCAGCACCCCTTTCTTTCGGAGTGGCGCATTACTTCTCTGTGGCGGGTGGTCGGTAACCCTGCATGGAGGCCAGCCTGGCCCTTCAGCACCTGGGCGAACACCTGGGGTGTCCTGGGCGGACGCGTGGGGTGCCCTGGGCCTGCTGTTTGCAGGAGCTCCCTGTGGCAGAGCGGGGGCCAGAAGAGCCTCCAGGCTTCCCAAGTCCAGGGCTCCCCACTCCGCCCCAGGCCTCTGAGCCAGGCCAGACCCTGAGGCTTCTCAGGGGCCACCCCCGCAGCTCCCAGAGGCCCCTCCTGTCCTCCAGCAAGGCACTGACCCACCACTTCTCACAGCATCCGTATGTGTGTTTTGGTGGCTGTGGGTTGTATCTGTGACCTATTTTCCCTCAAAATCAAGTTCAGGGAAAAGGTTTTTTCGTTATTTTTATTTTTTTTTAATTCTTGGGAGGGAAGGTGATAATATTGTTACTTACCTGAGGGTCCCCCTCGGAGACCCCCAGAAACTGGTTTTAAGGGAAGAAAGAGTAAGATCCCTTTCTGTGTCTCTGTCTCTGGCCCCATCTCTGGCCCCATCCCCGTGTCTCTCTGGCCCTGTCTCTCAGTCTCTGTGTCTCTGTCCCCGTCCCGTCTCTCGCTGTCCCTGGCTCTGTCCGTCTTTCTTCCCCATTTAAGGAGCGCTGGATGGAGGACAGGGCCTCCCGGAGAGGACTCCACGGTGGGTGGTGGGAGGGAAAGACCAGGGGGAGGCAGAGGCTGCCGGTGAGAGGCGTCTGCCAAGTAGATGAGGGGCCGGGAGAAGACCCCGTGGCTGGGGAAGCAGGCGTGGGGAGGGCGGGGCCTCCGGGCCGAGGGGCGCGGTCGCTGTGGTCTGTGGAGGGGCTGGCGAGGCTCCCGCCTCTGCTCTTGCTGGAGGTCTTGAGTGAGCCCTGTGACGCCTGCTAGGTGAGGTGGCAGCCAGTGAGCGCGCCCCACCGCCCAGCGCCGCCCAGCCTCTGCCCAGCCTCTGCCCAGCCTCCGCCCTGACTCCTCTGCCGCTCCCCAAACAGGGCGCGGTGGCGTGACCCTGGCGCTAGGGGGCGAGCGCGGCCCTCCCGGTCCCGCAGGCGCAGGAGAGGGCGGAGATGCGGCGCCTGAGGCGGGGCTGCGCTTCCGGGGCGGGGCCGGCGGAGGCTGGAGGGGGCCGCCCGGGAGCAGAGGCAGGACTTGCGGCGCGTGCCCCTCACCCCAGCCCGGGGCTGTCCTGCCCCGTGGGGAGTGTGAAGGCCATGCCCGGCGCCGCGGCCCTGGTGCCCCTGTTCCACTGGGACCCTGGGGGGCGCCGCCAGGCCCCTTGGCCTCTTCCTCGGGGCCCTCGGGACCCAGGGGCCGGTGGTGGCCGTGCCGGGGACTCGGGCGTGAGGGGTGGAGATTCGTGCCGGGGACTCGGGCGTTAGGGGTGGAGATCGCGGCCCCGGTGCAGCAGCTCAGAACCTGGACTCTGGATCGCTGCTCCCCAGCGCCCGGGGTGCCGCTTCCCACAGGGTTCAGCTCCCATGCAGGCTGCGCTCACCAGTGGAGGTGGGTCCACCCGGTCCCAGGAGAGCCAGAGCCCCGTGGCAGTCGCTGTGGGGTGTGCTCCGCACAGGCCAGAGAGCCGGCCCAAAAACCTGAGGTTTGCAAAGCCTCTTTCTTTTTTTTTTTTTGTTTTTGAGAAAACGTCTCTGTCGCCCAGGCTGGAGACACGACCTCGGCTCACTGCAACCTCCGCCTCCCGGGTTCAAGCAATTCTTGTACCTCAGCCTCCCGAGTAGCTGGGATTACAGGCGTGCGCCACCACGCCCGGCTAATTTTTGTATTTTTAATAGAGACAGGGTTTCACCATGTTGGCCACGCTGGTCTCAAACTCCTGACCTGAGGTGATCTGCCCGTCTCGGCATCCCAAAGTGCTGGGATTACAGGTTCAGTGAGCCATTGCGCCCGGCCCAAAGCCTCTTTCTTTTCAGTGCTGAGCTGGATAAAGTCTACCAAACTGAAAGGTCTCCAAAGCTATAGCTGGCTGTCTGAGAAATTATGGTGTTTGTTTAGCCCATCTTAGGACTTGGGCTATCCCAGGTGACTGGGTTTTGCTGTTTCACACCTCCCAAGGTTCTTCTCATTCTTCCTTTTCTCCATTAATGGTAACCTGTCTTCTCAGTTGCTCAGGCCAGAAACCTCCGTTACCATCTCTTCTTACATGTTTCACATCCAAACCATCAGCACATCCGGGTGGCTCTGCCTTCAAGATAGATCCAGAAGCTAGGTCCTTTCCACTGCCTCCACCACGGCCACCTGGCCCAGGCCACCCTCCTCTGCCACAAGGGTTTTTGCCATTGCCCTCCCTGGCTTCCTGTGGTTGCAGTCAGAGACCTCGTCCCTCCCACTCAGCCTTCTCGAGGGCTTCTGTCTGCTCAGAGTCAAGGTCACGGCCCTTCCGAGGGGTGAGGATCTCCTTCCCCCGGCCACACTGGCCTCCTGTTCCTCTCCAGCAAGACCAGGCCTGCGCACCCAGGACCTCCGTCTCTGGCACTTCCACCTGGTCTGCTCTTCTCCAGGGTAGCTGCAGGGACCCTGATCCCCTGCCTGGTCTGTGCACACTTCTCAGGGAGGGTGTCCTTGTCCCTTTTGGGTAGGTTTTCACAGTGCCCCAACAGCCCTGTCTCCCTTTCTGCCTCATCTCCTAATGTACATTCAGTTCTGCATCATTCACTCATTTCTTGTGTATTGTCTGCCCTCGCTAGGATGTATGCTCCGTAGGGATGTATGACTGTTCCGTCAGCTTCTCCCTGGAAGAGTGTCCAGCACGTTGAATGATGAAAGAATTGATCAGCTATGATAGATCACAAGCCTCGTTCCAGAGGCCACACATTGGATTCAGAAGCTTCTATTCCTTATCTCCGTGAAAGATTGCAACGAAAATCTTGATTTAAAAATTCTCTTATTGTCTAATTAGGAAAGTTTTATTGAAGTCCAAATATTCCCATCCTCACCTTCCCACTTTTCACCGGGAGTCTGAGGAGGAAATACTGATATAAAAAATTTTTAAATCATCATTTAAGAAAAACAAAAAAGGAAATACTGAAAGACCACAGGCCAGTCTGGAAAAGGAGCGGACTCTCCCACTCTCCTGCTTCAGGGCACCTACGTTTGCCCTGTGCAGCCAGCAGGCAGAGTGCTCATTACCTGCTCTCCACCCTCGGTTCTCACTCTGGGCCCCAGGGCTCGGCCACTGGGCCAGGCCACATGTGCGGCCCTACTTAGTTCCAAGCTGTTCTTGGACGTGGTCTCCTCCACCCCCGGAGCCTTTGCTTTCCTTTCCCCAGATCTTCTTTTCCCAGACTTCCTGGAATTTATAATCCAAAGGTTGTGTAATTTCAGAAGCTGCGATGGTTCCAAGAACTCCTGTCCCCGTCAGTCCGTCTTCTGCTTGCGCGGGCCTGGAGGAGACACTGGGGGTCAGTCCTGATCCCGTCCCCATCAGTCTGTCTTCTGCTTTTGCGGGCCTGGAGGAAACGCCGGGGGTCAGTCCTGATCCTGTCCCCGTCAGCCGTCTTCTGCTTGCGCGGGCCTGGAGGAGACACTGAGGGTCAGTCCAATCCTGTCCCCATCAGTCCGTCTTCTGCTTGCAAAGGCCTGGAGGAGACACTGGGGGTCAGTCCGATCCTGTCCCCGTCAGTCTGTCTTCTGCTTGCGCGGGCCTGGAGGAGACACTGGGGGTCAGTCCTGATCCTGTCCCCGTCAGTCCGTCTTCTGCTTGCGCGGGCCTGGAGGAGACGCCGGGGGTCAGTCCTGATGTGCAGGCTGGTCTCTGTGCTTGGGCATCTTTGGGCTCCGTAGATGAGGCTTGTGCGGCCACAGAGCTGCTTCTGTCCCTGCTGCTGCTCCTGGGTGTCAGTGTCCGTTCTGTCAATTGAAGCACTGAGACTTGAGGGTTAAGCAGGCCTGGAAAGCAGGTCTTTGGGATTGCCTCTGGGGATCAGTCCTTCTCTTCCAGCGCCCTTGATGGGTAGCATGCAGTGGGGCTTTCCTGTGGTCCCCGCACAGGTCTCCCTTAGAAAATGAGTAAGAGGAGGGCCCGTGCATCCAGCCAGGGTGAGGGTCATGTGAGTGAATCCTGAAAAGCCGCTCGGGAGCACCCAGTCCTTGCTGAGCGAGGCAGGAAGCAGGGGTCCCTTTGAGTTCGCCCAGCAGAACAGCCAACCCAGCGGCCCCTCCCTGCTGTCCTGTCACTGCACCCCCACCTCTGAGTTCCAGGCCTGTGGTGTCATCCTTCACACTTAGTGGGATGAGAGACTGAACCCCACAGGAGACCTTCTAAAGGGGTCTCCTGGCCACTACACAGGCTGCTGTGAAGCCCCAGCCCCTCCTCAGGGAAGCGGGGTCTTACTTCCCTTTTAAACCCCGCCTGCCCCTGGGCTCCTCACACTCTGCCTGCTCCGAGACCCTGCATCCCCTTTTCATTTTCTCCCTCATGCTCTTTGTCTCCTTCACACACTCTTCACGCCAGGGCACCGTGCCTCCCATGTGAGCTGCTTTCAGCCTTGCCGTAGGACATGTAGGACCCCTGAGCTATTTGGGGTCACAAGGAAGCTGTTAGTATGTGGTTCTCATATTCTTAACCGTACAAGAAAGCAAAAGCCCCTTGAGGTCCCTCAGTATCCCTTCCCACCACCTGTACCCCACAGGTGGAGAAATTGCCTGCTTTTAGGGAGATAGCAGTGTAGGCCTCTTTGCTTGCGCCCTGCCTGGCCCCTCTTGGATCTCTTTTCTCTGCAGGAACTGCAGAGGCTTCTGAAGCTGAATCTCTCACTATGATATTTACAGTTGCTTGACCATTTTCTCCCCCTCTTGACAGGTCCCCCAGGATTAGCTGTGGCCACCAGAAGCAAGCGTCGATATGGAACGTGCATTCTGCTTAAAGCTCAGCAAGGCATGGTTGGAGGGAGGCCACTGATAGTCTCATTCTTTTGTCCTCAGAGCCCCCCAAGATGAACCCAGTGGTGGAGCCACTGTCCTGGATGCTGGGCACCTGGCTGTCGGACCCACCTGGAGCCGGGACCTACCCCACACTGCAGCCCTTCCAGTACCTGGAGGAGGTTCACATCTCCCATGTGGGCCAGCCCATGCTGAACTTCTCGTAAGTTGTCTCCCTCCACCCCACCCTGCGTGACTCATGGGCTGCCTAGGTCTCTGAAAATAATTCCAGACTGATCAAAGACAAAGGCCAAGCAGGAAGGTGTAAAAGGAACTTGTCCGTCTATTTCAGAAAGGTGTCCTCTTGCCTGAATGTGCAACTGAGACACAGAGTGGTAAGAATGATAGTTTCTGGTTCTGTTCTATTTTTGGAGATATTAAGCTGACCACCAAATTACAGGCTTGTTAATCCAAACATAAAAACAAATGCATGTACTTAATTTATGTATCAAAATTAATCACCCTGGCCAGTGCGGTAGCTCATACCTGTAATCCCAGCACTTTGGAGGCTGAGTCAGGAGGATTGCTTGAGCTTAGGAATTGAAGACCAGCCTGGGCAACATAGTGAGACCTTGTCTCTACTGAACAGTATTTAGCCAGGTGTGGTGACACATGCCTGTAGTCCCAGCTACTCGAGAAACTGAGGTGGGAGGATTGCTTGAACCCAGGGAGGGCCAGGGCTACAGTGAGCCGTGATCATAACACTGCACTCCAGCCTGGGTGACAGAGTGAGAACCTGTCTCAGAAAAAAAAGAAAAAAATTAGTCACCCAGTATTACTGAAAATAATAGTGCATGGTTGTATTTTACACGTACCCCTGAGCTATTTGGGGTCACAAGGAAGCTGTTAGTATGTGGTTCTCATATTCTTACCGTACAAGAAAGCAAAAGCCCCTTGAGGTCCCTCAGTATCCCTTCCCACCACCTGCACCCCACAGGTGGAGAAATTGCCTGCTTTTAGGGAGATAGCAGTGTAGGCCTCTGAAGTAGAGGAGAGCCACCGGGGATGGGGAGTGGTTGAAGTATCTTTATTTTTTAATTATAGAAGTAATACACAGTTTTTTTAAAGTTTAAACAAAATATAAAAAGCAAACCCTTCCTTAGTCTCCATTACACAACTATATGTTAAGAATCTTATTAAACCAACTTGGTACTATTTGTCTAATGCCTAGCAGTTTCAGAACGGGGCTGGGCACCTGGCTCTCGGACCCCCAGCTCTGAGACCCTCCATCCCCTTTTAGAAGATCTCATTGTTTTTAAAAATATCTCATACCTTTTTATATTATTATTGATTGAATGCATGAGGTCAAAGTAATACATCTGCACATAAACCAAAAGGTGAGAATTCTGGGTAATACAAAATAACCCAGAACCCAAGCAGTCTTTTTTAAACTATAGATTATAACCCACGAAAAGGTCAGAAAGTCAATTTTGTGACTAGCATTCGAAGAAAAATGAACCAGAGTGGAAAATATATTTCAGTAAACGTGATGGTATGTGTGTTTGTGTGTGTGTCCTAGAATATGGTATAAATGTATTTCTTTGTCGGGGTTATGTTAGTGAGTATGTACCATTCTAGAAGGTATAGTACCATCACTAGCCCAACAGAAATTTATCTTGGCCCAGCACGGTGGCTCGTACCTGTAATCCCAGCACTTTGGGAGGCCAAGGCGGGTGGATCACTTGAGTCCAGGAGTCCAGGACCAGCCTGGGCAACACAGTGAGACCCTAAAAAAATTTGTTTTAATAAATAAATAAGTTTATCTTGGCCAGGTGCGGTGGCTGACGCCTGTAATCCCAGCACTTTGGGAGGTCAAGGCAGGTGGATCACTAGAAGTCAAGAGTTCGAGACCAGCCTGGCCAATGTGGTGAAATTGTGTCTTTACTAAAAAAAAATACAAAAATACAAAAATTAGCCGGGTGTGTGGCTGGGCACAGTGGCTCACACCTGTAATCCCAGCACTTTGAGAGGCTGAGGTGGGCAGATCACCTGAGGTTGGGAGTTCAAGATCAGCCTGACCAACATGGAGAAACCTGGTCTCTACTAAAATTACAAAATTAGCCGGGCATGGTGGTGCATGCCTGTAATCCCAGCTACTCGGTAAGGCTGAGGCAGGAGAATCGCTTGAACTCAGGAGGCGGAGGTTGCAGTGAGCCAAGATAGCGCCATAGCACTCCAGCCTGGGCAACAAGAGAGAAACTCTGTCTCAAAAAATAAATAAATAAATAAATAAATAAATTAGCCGGGTGTGGTGGGCGCCTGTAATCCCAGCTACTCAGGAGGCTGAGACAGGAGAATCATTTCAACCCAAGAAGCGGAGGTTTCAGTGAGCTGAGTCCGCGACGAGCCTGGGTGACAGAGCAAAAAAATAAATAAATAAAGTTTATCTCTAAGAATCATAGAGATGGATTCCCTATAGAAACTCATAAGGTTGGTGAAATGATAAATGAGGCTTTTTTTTTTTGGGTTTGATTTTTTTGTTTTTATTTTTGTAGAAACAGGGTCTGTGTTGCCCAGCCCTGTCTCGAATTCCTAGGCTCAAGAGATCTACCCGACTGGGCCCCTGAAGTGCTGGGATTACGGCCTTGAGTCACCATGCCAGCGAGTTAGTTTTTAAGCCGTGGTTTTGTGCCCTCAGTTCAAGATGCAGGTGCCTGTCTTTTACTGTTGAGAATTTGCACTAATGATGAAGGGTGATAAGAAACCATACCATAACTCAGCACCTGTTCTGTTTTTTACCGTAGGAATTGATTAGATTCTTACACAAGAGCATAGCTCAAAAGAGAAAGATTGTGTTAGGGTGAGGTTTACTGCAAGGGAGTGCTGAGGGCTGACACTGTGTGAGGCCTGGGCTAACGGGCCCAGGGCAAGGATATGCCCTGAGGTGATTAAGAACAGTGCTGTCTTCAGGAGGTGAGGGTCAGCAGGTAAGACACAGCCAAAATGAGCAAGGTGCTGGAGGGGGCGGGCAGGTGTGTGGGCGTGGCTGGAACAGCCCGTCTTCAGGATCTGAGGGTCAGCAGGTAAGACAGACACAGCCAAAATGAGCAAGGTGGTGGTAGGGGCAGACAGGTGTGCGGGTGTGGCTGGAGCAGCCACCTGGAGGGCAGCCTGGACAGTTCTGGCATCCACGCAGCCCACGCCATCTTGGAGGCCAGTGCCTGGGCTTCTCAACTCCAACTTCCCGTCCAGGTTCAACTCCTTCCACCCGGACACGCGCAAGCCGATGCACAGAGAGTGTGGCTTCATTCGCCTCAAGCCCGACACCAACAAGGTGGCCTTTGTCAGCGCCCAGAACACAGGTGAGGCCCAGCTTGCGGGGCGGGAGGGCTGGCCATGGGAGGCTGCTGCCTGCATTCGAAGCAGGGGTGCAGGGATGCCCATGTGCGACCCTGCTGAGGCATGTGCTGGTGGGGACCGTGGGGATGGCCCTGAGTGTTGAGAGTGGTCGTGGGAGCCTGCGGGGCCGACTGTGTAGCTGTAGGGGCCTCCTGCACACAGGTTGTGTGCGTGCAGCCCCCTGACCATGAGGGCCCGTTTACCCAGTGCCACATCTGCAGAAATGGCCATCAGCTGTGTGCATTCATTAGGAATTGCTGGAAAACAGGTTGGGCACAGTGGCTCACACCTGTAATCCCAGCACTTTGGGAGGCCTAGGTGGGCAGATCACTTGAGGTCAGGAGTTCAAGACCAGCCTGGCCAACATACTGAAATCCCGTCTCTACTAAAAATACAAAAATTAGCTGGGTGTGGTGGTGCATGCCTGTAATCCCAAGCCACTTGGGAGGCTGAGGCAGGAGAATCACTTGAACCTGGGAGGCAGAGGTTGCGGTGAGCCAAGAATGCGCCACTGCACTCCAGCCTGGGCAACAGAGCGAGATTCTGTCTCAAAAAAAAAAAGAAAAAAAAAACCAGCATGCGTGACTCTAGATCAGTGTTTCTTCCTGGACGTCCATTCCCACCTGCAACTTCTGCCACTGTATGTGCTAGGGGTGGTTCTGCCAGGCTGATTGGTGGGTGGAGGTGGGAGGGCTGGGGCCCAGTCTGGAGAGGGTGGCCTTCCATAGAGCACCTGCCTGTGCTGTGAGGAGAGTTGTGGCTTTCCCTCCGTATCCACAGGGTGAAGTGGGGAGGAGGAGAAATATCGTTGCTTCCACAGCTGTAGAGTTGGGGCCTCCTGTGGAGTCCCGGCTTGCAGGCAAGGAGAGTCAAGGCTGCCTCTCTGCAAGCCGAGCAGCTGCTGGGTGAGCTGACTGCCCTTCCCTTGCAGGCGTGGTGGAAGTGGAGGAGGGCGAGGTGAACGGGCAGGAGCTGTGCATCGCATCCCACTCCATCGCCAGGATCTCCTTCGCCAAGGAGCCCCATGTAGAGCAGGTGAGCCCAGCCCTGCCCCCAGCACGCTCCTGTCTTGAATTTGCAGCATCTGTGGAGTCAGCCTCTTCCTCCTCCGTGAGGTAGCGCGTGTCTTGCCACTGTGTCTCACGGGCCTGTCTTCACTGTCTCCTCCTTTTCCCGTCTCGGACCATCCAGGGTGGATGTTCCCTAAATTCATTGCCCCCTCCTCGGCTGGTCGGTGGTGTGGTTTTTTTGAGGTTTGTTGTTTGTCACAAACATCCTTTTGCATTTGGGTTGTCCACGTTTACAGGTATATCCATATCTATTGATAAATTTTTCCCAGTTAAATTGCTGGATCAAAGGATAGGTACATTTTAAATTTGATACACACTGTTAGATTGTATTTCTTCATGATTATCCTCCCACTATCTCTTGCATGAGGGCAGCTGGTTCCCTACTCCTTAACAACATGGTGTATTTTCAGAATTTCGGTCCTTTCAAATCTGAGAAATAAAAGATGAAATCTCACTCATGTTTTGAATCTAACTTAGAAGCAGGAGGGCTCATTCCCCATGCTCACTGGCCGTTTATGCTTCTTATTCTGTGCACTTGATATTTAAAGTCTTTGCCTGTTTTTCTATGGATTGTTCTTTTTTGAGGCGGAGTTTCGCTCTGTTGCCCAGGCTGGAATGCAAAGGTGGGATCTCGGCTCATCGCAACCACCGCCTCTCAGGTTCAAGCGATTCTCCTGCCTCGGCCTCCTGGGTAGCTGGGATTACAGGCATGCGCCACCACGCCTGGCTAATTTTGTATTATTAGTAGAGACAGGGTTTCTCCATGTTGGTCAGGCTGGTCTTGAATTCCTGACTTCTGGTGATCCACCCGCCTCAGCCTCCCAAAGTGCTGGGATTACAGGTATGAACAACCGTGCCTGGCCAGATTGTCCTTTTTTTTTTTAAAGATTTGTAGGAGCTTTCTGTATGCCATGGGTTAATCTGTTGTCTGCTTTATTTGTGACACATACTTCCCTAGTCTGTGGCCTGGTCCATGATGGGCTGTGCCCCACAGGTGCTCAGCTTTCCTGTTGTTGCCTCTGGGCTGTTTCCTTTACAATGTCTGGATTTGGGTTCTTGCTAAGGAAGTTGTTGTCCACTCCAAAATGATAAAACCACTCCAAAATGATAAAAATATTCTCTCATTTTCTTTCTTTTTTTTTTTTTTTTTTTTTTGAGACGGAGTCTCACTCTGTCACCCAGGCTGGAGTGCAGTGGAGCAATCTCGGCTCACTGCATGCTCTGCCTCCTGGGTTCACGCCATTCTCCTGCCTCAGCCTCCCGAGTAGCTGGGACTACAGGTGCCCGCCACCACACCCAGCTCATTTATTTGTGTTTTTAGTAGAGACAGGGTTTCGCTGTGTTAGCCAGGATGGTCTCGATCTCCTGACCTTGTGATCCACCTGCCTCGGCCTCCCAAAATGCTAGGATTATAGGCGTGAGCCACCGCGCCCAGCCTGTTCTTTCATTTCTTGTATTCTTACAGCTTTCCTTTTTACATTACCACCTAGACCTTTAATCTCTCTCACATTTGTTTTTTGAGTGACGCAGCGTATAATTCTAACTCTCCCAGATGAGTGACCCAGTGGTCCCAACACCATTCATCGAATTCCATCCTGACTCCACAGATTTGGAATGTCATACATACATTAAACCACATCCACATAAATATAGGGGTCTGTTTCTTTTTTTCTTTTTTCCTTTTTTTGAGAAGGAGTCTTGCTCTGTTGCCCAGGCTGGAGTGCAGTGGCACAATCTCAGCTCACTGTAGCCTCCACCTCTCGGGTTCAGGTGATTCTCCTGCCTCAGCCTCCCGAGTAGCTGGGATTACAGGCATGTGCCACCATGCCCAGCTAATTTTTGTATTTTTAGTAGCCATGTTGACCAGGCTGGTCACAAACTCCTGACCTCAAGTGATCCGCCTGCCTCAGCCTCCCAAGTGCTGGGATTACAGGCATGAGCCACTGTGCCCAGCCTTGTTTGTCTTTCTTCGTCTGCTTGTCCACTTCCTTACCAGTAACACATTTTTAGCTCTCACAGCTGTATATTACATGTTAATGTCTAAGGGAACGTTTCCCACATTTTTTCTCCAAATTTTCTTACTCATTCTTAAGCATTTCCTCTTCTAGATGAACTTTTGAATAAACATCTCAAGGCTTATAAAATGTACATCAAGACTGCATTGAATACATGAATGAATTTGGGTAGAATTGACATTTTCATGGGTAGCAATATGCAGCGTGACAGTGTATTACGGTGACTTTAGGTCATGTTTTGTGTATTTTAGTATATAGAAAAGCTTTATTTCTTTATAGTTTTAATTATACAGGTCTTGTACATTTCATGTTAGGGTAAACTCAAGTGTTTTATCATTTTTGTTGCTTGTAAATAGATTTTTTTCCCATTTAATCTTCAGATTGATTATTGATAATTGTGTGGACACTTCTGATTTCTCTGTGTTGAACTGGGCCACTGGTGTAACTTTCAGACAGCCAGGATCTTAGGCACAGCATGGATAGAACAACAGGCGTGAATGTTTGTTGCATGCTTGTCCCTGACTCTAGTGGAAATAGTTCTGTGTGTCACCACCTGTAAGATGCTCACTGTAGATTACTTACTGGTAGATAAGAAGGTAGCTTTTTTTTTTTTTTTGAGACAGAGTCTCAATCTGTTGCCCAGGCTGGAATGCAGTGGCACGATCTCAGCTCACTGCAACCTCCGCCTCCTGAGTTCAAGCGATTCTCATGCCTCAGCCTCCCGAGTAGCTGGGGTTACAGGCATGCACCACCACACCCAGCTAATTTTTGTATTTTTAGTACAGATGGGGTTTCACCATGTTGGCCAGGCTGGTCTTGAATTCCTGATCTCAAGTGACCCACCCGGCTCAGCTTCCTAAAGTGTTGGGATTGGGCATGAGCCACTGCGCCCAGCCGGATAGCCTTTTTTTTAGTTGTAAAATTTTTCTACTTTTTTTTTTTTCCAGTGCAGGTGCGTATCTTGGTAAAGGTAGTCTTTTTCAGGTTAAGAAGATTCAGTTTCTAGTATGCCAAGAATTGTATTCAGAAATGAATTTTGAATTTCATCAAATGCTTTTATAACCTGTTGGGGATGAATCTGTTTTTCCCCCTTGTCTTCCTCTTGAAGCTGTTAATGCAGTCCTCACTGCAGGAGGTGAGTGGCCAGCAGGTGAGTGGGCATGACCTCCTGAGCTCCACCTCCTGTCCATCAGGTGGCAGCATTAGATTCTCATAGGAGCAGGAACCCTGCTGTGAATTGTGCATATGAGGGATCTAGGTTTTGCTTCTAATGAGAATCTAATGCCTAATGATCTAAGATGGAACAGTTTCATCCCAAAACCACCCCCACCCCCACAGCTGTGGAAAAATTGTCTTCCATGAAACCAGTTCCTGGGGCCAAAAAGTTTGGGGACTGCTGTAATAAATTATATTAATAGCTCATCAGTGTTGGATCATGGTTGTTTTGGGGGATAACCCTGAGTTGTCATGATACGTTGTTTTTAGACATCATTGTCCATTTTGGTATTGGAGTTATGCACAGGCTAGCTGGGAGCTTCTTAGCTTTTGCAAATGTTCTCTGGCAAAGGGTGGCCCCGTGGGAGTTGGTCGGCCTCTCTGGGAAGGTATCTGGTAACCAGACCTAAGCTGTGCTTTTCCTTTGTTCCGTGACTGCTCGTCTCTCCACATTCTTACTTGGCTCCATCTGCAAATTCATGTTCTCCTGCAAAAGTGTCCGTTTCATGAGGTTTTCAGAATTTTTGGAAGAAGTAATAGATACTGTTTTCTCTTGATCTGCTGTTCTATGTCACTTCTCTTTTACTGATGTTTTGTGTGTGTTTTCTCTTTTTCTTGATCATACTTGTCAGAGGTTATCTATTTTACCAGGGTTTTTTGGTTTTTTTTGTTTGCATGTTTATTTTTGCTAAATAACTAGATTTGGGTTTTATTAATTTAACAAAAAGTGGCTCTTTTTCTGCAAATAGAGGGAGGAGACAGAGACGATGGAGTTGCGAAGCCTGGGCATGACGCTCAGGGGAAGGCTCTGTGCCATGCAGCCCCTGCACCCTGGGGGCTTTGGGGACCTCTACCGAGCGACTTAATGGACAGAAGCTGGAAGCACAACCTGAGGGGCTGGGCCTCCCCATTGGGTTGACATCAGCAGGACTGAGGAAGCCAGGAAGCACACACAGAAGGCAGGGACCTTGAGGCTAGAAGGAGAGCAGGAGGCAAGAAGAGCTGGGTCTTGGAGGGCCAGTCCTGCTAGGCTTGTGCGGGGGTGAAAGGAGCTGTCCCTGTTATTACAGTGTTGGGGGAATTTCCTGGGACTTTGTTTGTAGCCAAATACAAAGTCAGTGTTTATCATCTTTCCAATATGTATTGGGGGAAATGTGTCTTCCTTGTTAGGTTCAGAGTTCTGTAGCTTTATGTGCTGCATAAGGAAGTTTTCCAGCTGGGCGCAGTGGCTCACACCTCTAATCCCAGCACTTTGGGAGGCTGAGGCAGGTGGATTACCTGAGGTCAGGAGTTCGAGATCAGTCTGGCCAACATGGTGAAACCCTGTCTTTACTAAAAATACAAAAATTAGCCAGGCGTGATGGCGGGCACTTGTAATCCCAGCTACTTGGGAGGCTGAAGCAGGAGAATCGCTTGAAACTGGTAGGCAGCGGAGGTTGCAGTGAGCCGAGATCGCGCCACTGCACTCCAGCCTGGGCGACAAGAGCGAAATTCCATCTTGGGGAAAAAAGTTTCCTTCAGTGACGGACTGACAGACCCCACTTATGATGGTCAGGCCATAAGATTGTAATGGAGCTGAAAAATTTCTCACTTCATGAGTGAAAGAAGCCATCTAATGTAGCACAATTACTTTTTAAAAATAAAAATATGTTTATAAATTTAATGCAGCCTAACTGTACTGTATTTATAAAGTCTATGGTAGTGTACAGTCATGTCCTAGACCTTCACATTCACCCATCACTCACTCACTGACTCACCCAGAGCAACTGCCAGTCCCGCCAGCTCCACTCATGGTGCCTGCCCCAGACAGGTGGACTTTTTGTTGTTGTTGTTGTTTTTGAGATGGAGTCTCGCTTTGTGGCCCAGGCTGGAGTGCAGTGGCGCAATCTCAGCTCACTGCAAGCTCCGTCTCCTGGGTTCACTCCATTCTCCTGCCTCAGCCTCCTGAGTAGCTGGGACTACAGGTGCGCGCCACCACGCCAGGCTAATTTCTTATATTTTTAGTAGAGTTGGGGTTTCACCGTGTTAGCCAGGATGGTCTCCATCTCCTGACCTCGTGATCTGCCCACCTCTGCCTCCCGAAGTGCTGGGATTACAGGCGTGAGCCACTGCGCCTGGGCGACAGGTGGACCTTTTTATCTTTTTTATTTTTTCCGCAAATGTTTTGAAGGCAACAATTTAGATTTTTTTTTCTTTCTTTTTTTTTTTTTTTTTTTTTGAGACAGAGTCTTGCTGTGTCACCCAGGCTGGAGTGCAGTGGCACAATCTCAGCTCACTGCAACCTCTGCCTCTGGGGTTCAAGCAATTCTCCTGCCTCAGACTCCTGAGTAGCTGGGATTATAGGCCCGCGCCACCACGCCAGGCTAATTTTTGTATTTTTAGTGGAGACGGGGTTTCACCATGTTGGTCAGGCTGGTCTCAAACTCCTGACTTCATGATCCGCCCACCTCAGCCTCTCAAAGTGCTGGGATTACAGGCATGAGCCATCACGCCTGGCCTAAAAATCTTTTATACTGAATTTTTACTGCAGCTTTCCTATGTTTAGATGCACAAAGACTTTGCATTGTGTTACAGTTGCCTATAGTGTATATAGGACAGTCTGTCTACCGTACCTATACATATACACGTAACTATATGCTGTGCAGGTTTTTCTAGCTAAGGAGTCATGGGCTGTCCCAGAGAGCCGAAGTGTGGAGGAGGCCATTCCGTCTAGGTTTGTGTTGGAGGAGGCCATTCCATCTAGGTTTGTGTAGGTGCACGCTGTGATGTTTGCACAATGATGACATCACTGAATGGCACATTTCTCAGAATGTATCTGTCCTTAAGCAACCCGTGGCTGTTTGTCTTTAAATCAGACTTCCTAATCATGATTGAAATTCTCTTTGGCCCTTTTTTCTTCTTCATCTGTCAGTTTGTGAGTTCTGCTACGTAGTGTTCCCACTCAACTGACCCTTATTTCTTGTTCGTTAGAGGTAAACAGTCTCAACTCTTTGAACTGATTCATTTAGTTTTTAGCTCCATATTTAGCCATGAGGTGTGTTGATTGCTTCCTCTTAACATTGCTGACTACGCCTTACTGACCGAGCGTCTGCTCACCGTGGATGAAGAAGATTCTGCTCCCGTACCCAAGACCCCAACTCAGTTCCCATGCATGTCCTACTCCCGCCTTCCCGGAGAGTGTGTGTCCTGATTTTACTGGGTTGCCACTGTTACAGCCGAGTCCCCACGCTCACAGCCAGATCATGGGCTCCACGATGGCTGTTCCTTTTCCGTGTACCTTTTTTGAGTTAAAAATGTTATTTTTGTTTGTTTGTTTGCTTAGTGTTTACATGCTTATCCCTGAGTCAGCACCATGCGTTCTGCCGGTATCTAAAACTCAGCTTGGGTACTCAGATGTGATACCTGAATTCCACCTGCGGAACTCTCAGAGCTGCTTGATCTGCTCTGTTAAGACCAAGGAGTAGAGCTGCCGTCCTGAGACTCCCTCCCCACTACCCCCTTCTCTTGGAACTCCTGAAGTGGCCTTGTGTTTTCTGATCTCCCTTGCTTTTTCCTCCCGTCTCTTGCTCTGTTTTCTGGGAGGTTTCCTCGTTGTTGATGTCCAGTAGTTGTATGGAAGATTTTGTTCTGCTGTTGAACTCATACTCCCTGATCCCCCTTGTCTTCCATGCACCTCGTTCTTGGCGTCCTGTTCTCATTTCATTCATGGACACAATTTCTCCACCTCCCCAAGGACACTAATGGTAGACTTTGGTTTTCTTCTTCCTCCACCATACCTGTATTCCTTCCAAGCTGCCTTTTTTTTTTTTTTTTTTGAGACGGAGTCTCGGTCTGTCGCCCAGGCTGGCATACAATGGCTTGATCTCAGCTCACTGCAACCTCCGCCTCCCGGCTTCAAGCGATTCTCCTGCCTCAGCCTCCCGAGTAGCTGGGGTTACAGGCATGCGACACCATGTCTGGCTAATTTTTGTATTTTTAGTAGAGACAGGGTTTCACCATGTTGGCCAGGCTGGTCTCCAACTCCTGACCTCAAGTGATCTGCCCACCTCAGCCTCCCCAAAGTGTTGGGATTACAGGCATGAGCCACCGTGCCCGGCCTTTTTTTTTTTTTTTGGAGACAGAGTCTCACTCTTGTCGCCCAGGCTGGCATGCAGTGGCATGATCTCGGCTCACTGCAACCTCTGCCTCCCAGGTTCAAGTGGTTCTCCTTCCTCAGCCTCCTAAGTAGCTGGGATTACAGGCTCATGCCACCATGCCTGCCTAAATTTTATATTTTTAGTAGAGACGGGGTTTCACCATGTTGGCCAGGCTGTTCTCAAACTCCTGACGTCAGGTGATCCGCCCTCCTCAGCCTCCCAGAATGCTGGGATTACAGGCGTGAGCCACTATGCCCCGCCCCAAGTTGCTTTTAATTTTATGTTTGTTTGTTTGTTTGTTTTGGTTCTGGATTGGATCTTATAGGCCACCTTTAGATGTCTGGGGTCCCTTGGACCACCCCCAGCCAGGTTCACTGGGAGGCCTCATAGGACGTGGCAGGAGCTGACTTATTACAGCGGAAGGACATGGAGCACGGTCAGCACAGGGCAGGGCACGGGGCAGAGTCTGGAGGAAACAGGTGTGAGCTTCCAGCATCCTTTCCACGTGCAGCCCACGGGACGCGCTCCATTGCCCAGCATCGCATTGTAGCGACAGGAGTGAAATGTCCCAACTAGGGAAGCCCTTCAGAACCTCAGTGCCCAGGGTCGTTCCGGGGCTGGTCTTGCAGCAGCCTCTGCCTGGTTCTTGCTCCCAGTGTCTGGGCACAGCTGAGGCCCAGATTCTCATGTCACCCTCTGCTGGTAGAGGGAGGCACAGTTGCCTCAGTACGGGGAGCTGGTGGTGGAAGCTGGGGAGTGACTGCTGCTGCCTTGTTTGTGTCCATGTTTGTTTGCCATATACCTGTCACTCAGCATGTCTCATGTATTTCTTCTTTTTTTTTTTTTTTGAGACAGAGTTTCGCTCTTGTTGCCCAGGCTGGAGTGCAGTGGCGCCATCTCAGCTCATCGCAACCTCTGTCTCCTGGGTTCAAGCGATTCTCCTGCCTCAGCCTCCCGAGTAGCTGGGATTACAGGCACGTGCCATCATACTGGGCTAATTTAATATTTTTATTAAAGATGGGGTTTCTCCATGGTGGTCAGGCTGGTCTTGAACTCCTGACCTTAGGTGATCCGCCCAGCTCAGCCTCCCAATGTGCCAGGATTACAGATGTGAACCACCACACCCGGCTGTCTCACGTATTTTTAACAGCTTTTTAAAGATATAATGCAGGGCTGAGTGCGGTGGCTCACGCCTGTAATCCCAGCTCTGTAGGAGGCCAAGGTGGGCATATCGCCTGAGGTCAGGAATTCGAGACCAGCCTGGACAACATGGTGAAACCCCATCTCTACTAAGAATACAAAAAAATTAGCCAGGCGTGGTGACAGGCGCCTGTAATCCCAGCTACTGAGGAGGCTGAGGCAGGAGAATCGCTTGAACCTGGGAGGCAGAGGTTGCAATGAGCTGAGATGGCGCCACTGCACTCCAGCCTGGCGACCGAGCGAGACTCTGTTATCAGAAAAGAAAAAAAAAGATATTCACGTACTATTCAAATCGCTCACAGTGTGCAATTCTGTGGTTTTTAGTATGTTCACAGCACTGTGTACCCATCACTACAGTTAATTTCAGAACATTTATCTTCTGTGGCACAATCATAACTCACTGCAGCCTCAACCCCCCTGGACTCAGGTGATCCTCCCACCTCAGCCTCCTCAGTATCTGGGACTGCAAATGCACACCACCACACCTGGCTCATTTTTTTGTTTTTGATTTGGGGTTTTTCTTTAAGAGAGGGTCTCATTCCATCACCTAGGCTGGAATACAGTAGCAAGATCTTGGCTCACTGCAACTTCTGGCTCCCAGGCTTGAGCGATCCTCCCACCTCGCCCTCCCAAGTAGCTGGGGCCACAGGTGTGCACCACCATGCCCGGTTTTTTTGTTGTTGTTGTTTTGTTTTGTTTTTTGTATTTTTAGTAGAGATGGTGTCTTGCCACATTGCCCAGGCAGGTCTTGAACTCCTGAACTCAAGCAGTATACCCACCTGGGCCTCCCAAGATGCTGGGATTACAGGCATGAGCCACCTAATGAGCACGGCTACTTTATTTGTAGTTTTTGTAGAGACAAGCTTTTGCCATGTTGCCCAGGCTGGTCTCGAACTCCTGGGCTTAAGCAATCCTCCTGCCTTGGCCTCCCAAAGTGCTGGAATTACAGGCATAAGCCACAACCCCTGGCCAGAACATTTTTTATACCCCAAAAAGACACCTGGTACCCTTTAGCTGTCAGCCCCAACTTCCATCTCCCCCAACCCCTGGCTACCACTAATCTTCCTTCTCTGTAGATTGCCTGTCCTGAGCATTTCATAGAATTGGGGCCATAGACTGTCACTTAGTGTAAGGTTTCCAGGGTGTATCCAACTTGGAGCATGCCTCAGGCCTCACTCTTTTTCATGGCTGAATTATTCCATTGGTGATGTGCTGTATTTTGTTTATCCATTCCTCATTGACGGGCAAGTTGTTCGTTACTGAATCTTGGCTGTTAAGAAGAATACTGTGCCTCGCGTGGTGGCTCACGCCTGTACTCCCAACACTTTGTGGGGCTGAGGCAGGAGATCGCTTGAGCCCAGGAGTTCAAGACCAGCCTGGACAACATAGCAAAACCTGGTTTCACAAAATATACAAAAAGTAGCCGGGCTTGGGGAGGCATGCCTGTAGTTCCAGCTACTTGAGAGGGTGAGGTGGGAGAATCGCTTGAGCCTGGGAGCCGGAGGTTGCAGTGAGCAGTGATTGTGCCACTGCACTCCAGCCTGGGTGACAGAGTGAGACCCTGTCTCAAAGTAAATACATGAAATAATACTGAATTGCCTCTGAGACACATGTTCAAGCAAACCTGCTGTTTTCAGCCTTCATCCACGGCCACTCGTAGACACACTCAGGCCACGCCACGGAGCTTTTGTGGGGTGTAAGGCAGGCTGTTTGCCTGTCCCCAGTGCTGCATTCAGCCTCGGCCTTCCTGGGTCGGCTGTGTCAGGTCCCCGTGTGCGTCTCATTTCCAGCCCCTCACGTTCTGTGGCTGTGTGCCGCCTCCCCTCTTTCTCCTGTGGATTCACGCTGTGGACAGCATTCCTTCACTGCCATTCCAGTCGGGGGCTGTTGCGGGAGACACAGTGCTGTCCTCACCCGGGAGGCCTCACCTCAGAGCTCTGTGCCGGCTTGCTGGGTGAGCAAGATTTTCATCTACATTTTACCGTTTTTTAAAATTTTTTACTTTTTATTTTATTATTACTTTTTTTTAGACAGAGCCTTGCACTGTCGCCCAGGCTGGAGTGCAGCCGTGCGATCTCGGCTCACTGCAGCCTGCACCTCGTGGGCTCAAGCGATTCTCCCACATCTTCCTCCCAAGTAGCTGAGACTACAGGCGTTTACCACCACTCCCAGCTAATTTTTTGTATTTTTAATAGAGATGGGGGACTCACTTTGTTGCTCAGGCTGGTCTCAAACTCATGGCCTCAAGTGATCGACCCGCCTCAGCTTCCCAAAGTGCTGTGGTTATAGGTGTGAGCCACCGTGCCTGGCCAGCTTTTCCTTTTAAGATGCATGGTATTTGGGATTATTGTTTCTCTGTAGTGTGAGGTAGCAGTCCCATTTTCCCTTTTTCCCCGTACAGACGTCCTGTGGCCCTTGTTAGGCACTGTGGCCCCGCTGACTACTGTTTGGGGCATTTCCCTCCTTGGCTGTCAGGATTGATGCTGCCAGCCATAGCGTCAGACACGGTGTCTGCATGTGGATGCAGAGGCACCCGGTTTTTCCCCCTCGCTCTGGAGGAGCGGGCTGGAACCTCTCGAAGAGAGCGAGGCTTATGTTGGGGAAGTGAGGCTTTCCTTTAGCTGCTCCGTGGCATCTGGGGGATCAGGCTGGGATGGGACGTGTGAGTGTCTTTACTGTTTGTGTGGGTGTTGGTGGGCATGGCCCAGACTGCAGGCCCCACAGAGGGTAGCAATGCCTCAATGAGCTGTGTACTGAGCCTGGTGGAGCCTGTGAGCTGCCGAGGGTCCCTGGCCAGCTTGCCCCAGGGACAGCTTGTCACTCATGTCCGGTGACTGAGCAGTGGTGGCACACCCCAGGGGAGAACTGAGTGTGTTGGAAGAGGCTCGTGTGACTCTTTTTGGGAGGGCCTGAGGGGTCCCCAGGCTCCCGCTGACCTGCACATTCCCTGTGCTGTGTGTGTCTGTGCTTTGTAACTTCAGGGCCCCATGCAGTCTGTGTAGCACGTGCCTTGCAGCAGCCCTGAGACGAGGCAGGTCCAGGCCAGGCCCCATTTTACAGTGAGGCTCAGAGAGGCCCCCAGCCTGGCAGAGCCTCCCCGCTTCCTGCCTTATGTGGGTGGCTCTGGACCTAGCTTTGCAGCCTGGGCTGCCACCAGTGACCTGTGAGCTTGAGCATCTTTTCACGTCGTTGCTGGGTCATCCTCCAGCAAGGTGCCTGTTCAGGTCTGGTGACCATTTCCACTGTGCCTTTTCTGGCTGACATGTCAGAGTTCTTTATATGATTTGAATAAAGCTCTGTTAGCTAAATGTGTTGCAAATAGCTTTTTCGGTCTGTGATTATCTTTTGAGTTTTACAAATTGTTTTTGAAGAACAGAGGTTCTGGATTTTATGTGGTTCAGTTTGCCAATCTCTTCCTTTATGGATTCTGTTTTTAATGTCTTAGTTAAGCAGTCTTTCCTCACTAACAGGTCAAAATATGTATTCTGAATTTTTCTGGAAGCTTCACAGTTCAACCTAAAATCTTTCCTTTAGGTCATTAATCCACCTGGGGTTGAGTTGTGTGTATAGTGTGAAGTGCTGTCCCCTCTCCTTCTTCTCAGATGAGGGCCAGCTACCCTGCACCCTGCCTGAAGAGCCCGGCCCCCCTGTTCACCCATGCAACTGCCCCCTGAGCCCCTCAGTATCCTTCATCAGGGGTCTGCTTCTCACCCTCTCTCTGGTTCCAGGCGGTCTGTTTGTCAGTCCCTGTGCCAGTACCACACTGTCTTCATTATCATGGCTTCTACTTTTTAAAAATCACCTCTATTGAGGTATACTTTATATGGAATAAATGCATACACTTCAGGTGTGCAGTTTGATACATTTGGACAAGCATATATAATCTTGTAACGCTGCCCCAGTCAAGACTGAGAACAGTCCCAGCACCCTAGAAAGTCCCTGTGCTCCGCAGGCAGCCCCCGCTGCCCTCTCAAGCCCCTGGCCCGGTTTCTGCCACTGTAGACCGAGCAGCTCTGAGTGTCCTAGTGCCCATCATCATCAGCCGAGCAGCTCTGAGTGTCCTAGTGCCCATCATCATCAGCCGAGCAGCTCTGAGTGTCCTAGTGCCCATCATCATCAGCCAGGCAGCTCTGAGTGTCCTAGTGCCCATCATCATCAGCCGAGCAGCTCTGAGTGTCCTAGTGCCCATCATCATCAGCCGAGCAGTTCTGAGTGTCCTAGTGCCCATGATCATCAGCCGAGCAGCTCTGAGTGTCCTAGTGCCCATCATCATCAGCCGGGCAGTTCTGTGTGTCCTAGTGCCGCCCATCATCATCAGCCGAGCAGCTCTGAGTATCCTAGTGCCCATCATCATCAGCCGGGCAGTTCTGTGTGTCCTAGTGCCCATTATCATCAGCCGAGCAGCTCTTGAGTGTCCTAGTGCCCATCATCGTCAGCCGGGCAGTTCTGTGTGTCCTAGTGCCCATTATCGTCAGCCGAGCAGCTCTGCGTGTCCTAGTGCCCATGATCATCAGCCGAGCAGCTCTGAGTGTCCTAGTGCCCCTCATCATCAGCCGGGCAGTTCTGAGTGTCCTAGTGCCCATGATCATCAGCCGGGCAGTTCTGTGTGTCCTAGTGCCCATTATCGTCAGCCGAGCAGCTCTGAGTGTCCTAGTGCCCATCATCGTCAGCCGGGCAGCTCTGAGTGTCCTACTGCCCATCATCATCAGCCGAGCAGCTCTGAGTGTCCTAGTGCCCATCATCGTCAGCTGGGCAGCTCTGAGTGTCCTAGTGCCCATCATCATCAGCCGAGCAGCTCTGTGTGTCCTAGTGCCCATCATCATCAGCCGAGCAGCTCTGAGTGTCCTAGTGCGCATTATCATCAGCCGAGCAGCTCTGAGTGTCCTAGTGCCCATTATCATCAGCCGGGCAGCTCTGAGTGTCCTAGTGCGCATTATCATCAGCCGAGCAGCTCTGAGTGTCCTAGTGCGCATTATCATCAGCCGAGCAGCTCTGAGTGTCCTAGTGCCCATTATCATCAGCCGAGCAGCTCTGCATGTCCTAGTGCCCATTATCATCAGCCGAGCAGCTCTGAGTGTCCTAGTGCCCCTCATCATCAGCCGGGCAGTTCTGAGTGTCCTAGTGCCCCTCATCATCAGCCGGGCAGTTCTGAGTGTCCTAGTGCCCATTATCATCAGCCGGGCAGCTCTGAGTGTCCTAGTGCCCCTCATCATCAGCCGGGCAGTTCTGTGTGTCCTAGTGCCCATGATCATCAGCCGAGCAGCTCTGAGTGTCCTAGTGCCCCTCATCATCAGCCGAGCAGCTCTGAGTGTCCTAGTGCCCATCATCATCAGCCGAGCAGCTCTGAGTGTCCTAGTGCCCATCATTATCATCAGTGGAGTCACAGCACAGAACTCATTTGTTTCCGGTCTCCTTTCCTCACTGAAACGCTCTCAAGATTCAGCCGTTCTGCTGCATGTGCCACGTCTGCTTGTTGCTGTGTGGTGGTCCACCAGTGAACTTGTCAGTTTTGTTTATCCTTTCTGTTGATGGATGTTTATTTTATTTGTTTCCAGTTCCGGGCTATTAGGAATAAAGCTGTAAGCATGTGTAGACCTAACTTTGTGTGGACACATGTTTTTTTTTCCTCTTGGGTGCATACCTGGGATTGGAACTGCTGGGTTCTGTGGTAAGCACCAATCTCTTCCAGAGTGGCTGTCCCCCTTGACACCCCAGCAAGGTTGTCCCACAGCCTCGCCAAGGGTTGGCCTTTGAGTTTTATCCTGGCCACTACAGGGTGGTATTTCATTGTGATGTTAATTTGCACTTCCCTGCTGAGTAACGATGCTGCTCATCTTTTTGTTGTACTTATTTGCCGCTTGTATTTCTTGTTTTGTGAAATGAACATTCAGATTTTTTGCCCATTTGTTTAAGTGTTTGTTTTATTCCGAGTTATAAGAGTCTGTTGTTTGTTCTGGGTATAAGTCCTTTATCAGGTGCACTTGCCAACACGATATTCCTATCCTGTGCCTTGCCTTTCTGTTTCCTAGACAGTACCATTTGAAGAACCAAATGTTGTTTTTTTTGGGGGGGGGGTGGGGGTTTTCTTTTCTTTTCTTTTGAGACATTGTTTGCTCTTGTTGCCCAGGCTGGAATGCAATGGCCTGATCTCAGCTCACTGCAACCTCTACCTCCCAGATTCAAGCGATTATCCTCTCTCAGCCTCTCAAGTAGCTCGCATTACAGGCTCCCACCACCATGGCCGGCTAATTTTTTGTATTTCTAGTAAAGACAGGGTTTCACCATGTTGGCCAGGCCGGTCTCGACCTGACGTCAGGTGATCCACCCTCCTTGGTCTCCCAAAGCGCTGAGATGACAGGCGTGAGCCACCATGTGCAGTCTAGAACCAAATGTTTTAATTCTGTTACCATTTTTTTTCTCTAGTCAGTGCTTTTTGTGTCCTGTCTTAAAATTTTTCACCTAGCCCAGGCAGCAAAGATTTTCACCTGCATTTTCTTCAAGAAGTTTTATAGTTTTACTTTAAGATATATGCTATTTGGAATTGCTATTTCTAGATGGTATGAGGTAGTAGTCACATTTTTTCCATTTTTCCTCATACAGATACCTCGTTTCCAGCACCATTTGTTGAAAAGAGAACCCTTAACTTATTAAAGTATGCGGTGCTTTTGTCGAAAATCAACTCACTTTGTGTGTGTGGTTCTTCCCCAGGACTCTCTCTTCTGTCCCACTCTTCCCTGTTTCGGTCTTTATACTGTTACCATGCTGTCTTGATCACTGTAGCTTTATATTGAATCAGGTGATAGAAGTTACCCAACTTTTCTTCTTTTTCTTTTTTCCAAAATTGTTTTGGCTATCCTAGGACCCTTTGCATTTCCATATGAATTTCAGAATCAGCTTGTCAGTTTCTAGAAACATTTTCATTGGAACTACTTGAATTTCTAAATTAATTTGGGAAGAAGTGCCATCTTAGGCAAACTGAGTCCTCCAATCCAGTGCCATGGTAAGGTGCTCCATTTATTTAGATCAGTCTCATCCTATATTTTCTTGTAGTTTTCAACATATTGGTTTTGCACACATTTTGTTAAATTTATTCCTACATATTTTGTGGTTTGGGATGCTATTATAAATGATTTTTTAATTTTCCACTTATTTGTTGCAAGTATATAGAAGTACAATTAGCTGTTGTATATTGATCTCGTATCATGTGACTTTGTTAAATTCATTCATTTCTGTAGTTTGTTTCTTTCTTTTTCTTCTTTTCCTTCCCTCCCTCCCTCCCTTCCTTCCTTCCTTCTTTTCTCTCCTTTTTTCTTTTTTCTTTCAATAAAAACAAGGTCTTCTGTGTTGCCCAGGCTGGAGTACAGTGGCTATTCTCTAGTGATTTTTTTCTTTTTTTCTTTTTTTTTGAGATGGAGTTTCTCTCTTGTTGCCCAGGGTGGAGTGCAGTGGCGCAATCTTGGCTCACTGCAACCCCCACCTCGCCAGTTCAAGTGATTCTCCTGTCTCAGCCTCCCGAGTAGCTGGGATTAAAGGCATGTGCCACCACACCCGGCTAATTTTGTAGTGATTTTTTTTTTCTTTGAACAGGGTTATTTAGAGATATGTTACTTATTTTCCAAATAATTGAGAATTTTTTAAATAGATTCTATTGCTCAGGATTTTTCATTCAATTCTATAAGGCCCAGACAACATACCCTCTAATATTTTAGTCTGTTAAAAAATGTTGGAGACTTATTTTACGCCCCAGTATATGGCCTAACTTCATGAATATTTCATGTACACTTAATGAATGTAGCATTCAATAGTTATAAAAGTCCCCTCCGCAAGCTGGAAACCCTGGGATGCCAGTGTCATGGCTCAGTCCAAGTCCAAAGGCTTCAGAACCAGGGAAGTCAGTGGTGTCACTCTTGGTCCTGGGCCAAAGGCCTCAGAGCCCTGAGGAGAGAGGAGGTGCTGGTGACATCTGGGAGTCCAAAGGTCGGGGGGCCTGGAGGTGTCCAAGGACAGGGGAGGAAGAGTGTATCCCAGCTCCAGCAAACAGATGGACATATTCGCCTTATCTTTGTTTTAATTTTATCTGGGCCCCCAGCCTATTAGATGGTGCCCACCCTCATGGAGGGTAGATCTTCCTCACCTGGTCAGTCACCTCAGGAAACATCTTCTCAGACATACTCAAAATAATCCTTTACCGGGTTTCTAGGTGTTCCTTAATCGGCCACCTTTGACCTTTGACACCTAAAATTAACCATGACACCCACACCCACCTCTGGCTGCTTTCAAGTTTCTATTTTCTTGCCTTTGATTATCAGCCAAAGTTTTGCTGTGATATAATTAGAATTTGTGGCTTGATATATTTTGTTAGGCTCAGAAAATTCGCCATGAGCTTTTCAAATATTGCTTGTGTTCTGTTGTCTTTCCTATCTTCTTCTGGGTCTCTGGTTACACATGTGTTCAGTCTTTTGCAATTTTCAATGTGTCCCTTATGCTTTCATCCATATTTTCCATTATTCTCTAAGCTTCAATGTGGATATTTCCTACTGATCATTTTCCATTTTACTAATCCTTTCTTCATCTGTGTCTAAGCTGTTTATTTCATTATTGGGGCCTCAATTTGAGTTATTATGTTTTTCAGTTGTAGAATTTATATTTTAATCTTTTTGATAAATTCTGATTACCTGCAGAAATTCTCCATATTGTCTTCTAATAACTCCAATATTGGTATCCCGTGGGTGAGGGTGGGGGAGGTGTCTATTTCCTGTTTTTTCTTTTGATCTTATCTCCTAATAACCTAAGGAGTTTTTCTTTTTTTCATGGATTCTAGACAATATGTATGAAAAATTGTAGAGATGACTTGAGGCTTCCTTTGATGTTATCCTCACCAAAGAGCAGTTCTGTGCTTCTGCCTGTTGGTCAAGGATGGACAGCTCGTGTTCAGTAGAGGCTGAGCTGGTTTGAAACTGGACTTCCCAGCCTGTTTCTGGTTAACTCTTACTCCTGGGATGGGACCCTTCAGGGACCCCACCCAAAGCTGGGGTGCTTTTTTTTTTTTTTTTTTCTCTTGAGATGGAGTCTCGCTCTGTTGCTCAGGCTGGAGTGCAGTGGCGCGATCTTGGCTCACTGCAAGCTCCGCCTCCTGGGTTCACGCCATTCTCCTGCCTCAGCCTCCTGAGTAGCTGGGACTACAGGCACCCGCCACCACACCCGGCTAATATTTTTTTGTATTTTTAGTAGAGACGGGGTTTCACCCTGTTAGCCAGGATGGTCTCGATCTCCTTACCTTGTGATCCGCCCGCCTCGGCCTCCCAAAGTGCTGGGATTACAGGCGTGAACCACCGTGCCCAACCTCAGGGTGCTTTTTTTCTTTCTTTTTCTTTTTCTTTTTTTTTTTTTTTTTTTTCTGAGAAGGAGTCTTGCTCTGTCACCCAGGCTGAAGTGCAGTGGCATGATCTCGGTTCACTGCAACCTCCACCTCTTGGGTTCAAGCAATTCTGCTGCCTCAGCTTCCCGAGTAGCTGGGACTACATGTGCATACCACCATGCCCGGCTGCGCCTTTCCTCCTAGACGGACACTGAATTCCAGTGTTTGTCCCTCCAGCTCCATGAGTCTGAGAAGGCCCCACTTAGCTTCTCAGCCTCTTAGCTACCACATCCCTCTCAGCCTCCACCCCTTGAACCCCTTGACTTCCGGGCAGCAAAAGCATCGGGGCCAGTTGCTCCAAATTGGGTCTCACCTCCACACTTCCTTCTCCTTGGGGTGCTGGTCCTCGCTGACTTGGTGGTTCTCTGACACCTTTAAAGAAACTTCTTAAAACCTGGGTTGTTATCTGCAAGAGGGTCGGTCAGTTACAGAGTAGTCAGCCATGGCCATAAGCAGAACTCCGTTTCATCCACTTCTGGTGCCCCCCCCACATGACCCCCCACACATCTGGGGCACTAGAGAGATAGTGCCCATCAGAGAATTGTCTTTTGACAGTGGTCACTCTCACAATTTGCCGGCAAACATTCTGGGCATACAGGGCTGACTCATTCGGGACTTAGCTGCCATAGGCTTGGATTCTTGTTGGAAACAGCTGCTATAATTTATTCTGATGAATTACTGTTCCAAAGATGGTATTTCTGAGCTTTCCAAGAACACATTGGACATCAGTTCTAGTTACAGTGAAAGTGGGAGGCAGTGGAGAAGGGAAGCATTGGAAGCTCAGCGCTTGTCTGATCAGGTATATAATTTGTAGAGACCAAAAAAAGGTGACTTCTCCCATCCAAGTACTAACCAGGCCCGACCCTCCTTAGCTTCCGAGGTCAGACGAGATCAGGTGTGTTCAGGGTGGTATGGCCGTCGACAAAAAAGGTGACTTCTAAATAAACAATCCCTGTGTTCACCTGGTGGTCTTCTGGAGGCAGCTGAAGGGCACCTGGATTGTGACATGCCCAGGGGCCCTGGGCTGTGTGTCTATCCTCCTCTGGCAGGGCCACTGCCTGGCTCACAGCCCGTGATGAGTGTGTGGCATGCAATGGGCACACAGGCATTGATTGAATCTTTTGAAGATAAAACTAAGGTATTTTTGTTTCATTCTCCTGCTCAGATTACCCGGAAGTTCAGGCTGAATTCTGAAGGCAAACTTGAACAGACAGTCTCCATGGCAACCACTACACAGCCAATGACTCAGCATCTTCACGTCACCTACAAGAAGGTGACCCCGTAAACCTAGAGCTTCTGGAGCCCTCAGGAGGGCCTGGCTACTGTGTCTCAACGGTTCGGCTCCTTGACAGACAGTCCCTGCAGCAGAAGTGGGTGTGGCCGTGAGCCTCTGCAGGCTCAAGAGTGTTGTCCAGATGTTTCTGTACTGGCATAGAAAAACCAAATAAAAGGCCTTTATTTTTATGGCTGAGGATTTTGAATATTATCACTTGCGTAGGCTGTACATTTTTTTTTATCTGCTGATGTTTGTTTTCCAAAGTGTTCCCTAAGAAATTAAGAAGGGGGCTGGGTGTGGTGGCTCACGCCTGTAATCCCAGTACTATGGGAGACCAAGGCTGGCGGATCACCTAAGGTCAGGAGTTCGAGACCAGCCTGACCAACATGGAGAAACCCCATCTCTACTTAAAATACAAAAAATTAGCCAGGTGTGGTGGTGCATGCCTATAATCCTGGCTACTCGGGAGGCTAAGGCAGGAGAATCGCTTGAACCCAGGAGTTGGAGGTTGCAGTGAGCCAAGATCGCACCACTGCACTCCAGCCTGGGAGACAAGAGCAAGACTCTGTCTGGGAAAAAAAAAAAAAAAGAAATTAAGAAGGGATGAATCTCTTTCCTTTTCTTTCTTCTTACAGTTTTGACAAGATCTAAAATATTTGTAAATCTTCTATAGAGTTGGCAGGGCGCAGTGGCTCACGCCTGTAATCCCAGCACTTTGGGAGGCCAAGGCGAGGAAATGGCTTGAAGCCAGGAGTTTGGGACCAGCCTGGGCAACAATGGCAAAACCCCATCCCTACAAAAAAAAAATAGAAATATTAGCCGAGTATGGTGGTCCATGCCTGTGGTCCCACCTACTCAGAAGGCTGAGGTGGGAGGATCCCTGGAGCCTGGGTGGTGGAGGTTGCAGTGAACCAAGATCACACCACTGCACTCCAACTTGGGTGACAGAGCAAGACCCTGTCTCCAAAAAAAAAAGATGGCAGTCATTTTCTCATTACTTTTAAAGAGCCGAGTCTATATTTTCCTACAGATGGAGCATTCCCAAGAGGCTAGCTGTGATCTTAACATCATCATGTAAGTTTTAGTTTGTAACTCTAATACAGCTTTCGTTTTTGTGGGGTTTTTTTCACTATGAAAGTTTCCAAACATACACTAAACCCTTGTACCTGTCACCCAGCTTCAGCACCTGCCAGCATTTTGCCCAAAGCACTTCCATCTTTTCCTCCCCCACTTCTGCGGGAATACACGTAAGCAAATTCCAGACATATTGTCACTTGCCCCTAAATCCTTTGGTATGCATCCCAAAACAACACAAAGCCATTTTCTTTCTCTTAACTCACCGCCGTATCAGAAGTCTCAGCAGGCACATGGAGACGAGGCTACACGGGTGTTGGGAAGCAGTCAGAAGAGGTAGCACACAGGCTGCGCAGGGTTAACATCCAGGGTAGCAACCGCAGGTACCACCTCCAGGGCTTGGGGACAAAAAGTATTACCAGGGTGGGGTTTCACGGACCTCAGAGCTTACAGGATGTGCTTGGTTCTCACAAGAGGGGCAGGAGGGCCTCGGACTGTACTCCAGGAGCCAAGGGGGCACCAAGGGACCTGGTGGCTGGGCTCAGAGCTGTCTCTGCTCCCAAAGTGATGCTGAAATAACCTGGGAACACCAGGGAGGTCCCAGCCCCAACTCCTGCATCCAAGGCTCCTGCACGCCCAGCTGGAAGGGCGTGTGGAAGGGCAGCACTCAGGGCAGAGCACAGACAAGCCAAGAGACAAGAAGTCAATAACTGACGGCACAGTGCTGTTTTCACAAAATGCATAAGAATTCTGTAATGTTCTCTAACAGTCCTATTCGTATTTCCCTTACTGCCTAAGAAATATCCTCACACGATCGGATTATCAAAGCTTTATTCACGTTTGTGTTTGGCTACAAAGTCTTTTAGGATCCTTTTGATCCTAAAAGTCCCCCTCTTCCCTCCCCTGTGCCCTTGACTTGTTGGTGAAGCTGGTCACTTGTCCTCGAAGGTGTCCCCAGTCTGGACTTAGCATCCTCCTTGTAGTGTTTAACTTGTTCCTCTGTCCCCTCTATATCCTGTCGTCTGGAAGTTGGATCTAAAGTTGTGGCTGGAATCACACCCGGACAGTGCTCAGTTCCTCGTGTCACAGCCTCATGTCCAATTGTGTCACTTTGTTGAAGCATTAATAAGCTTGGATGGCGACAGCCTGACCCCTTTATCGGCAGTTTCCCCTCAACTGTTCCCCTGACAGTTTTGCCACCTGTGGGTGACCATTGCTAGAACCAGAACCTTCACTGGGACTGCAGAATTCTCATCTTCTGTCTCATTAGAAGGACATTTAGTGGCTGGAATTCTCTCAGACCTTCCCTTTATCCATTAGGGTAAGTCAGGTTACCCTGAAGTGCGTTCATACTAGAAAGGCAGCATAAACACTTAATTATTTCCCTTTAATGATCAATTTTTGGAGTAAGAATGTCCTGGCACCCTCCAGTGGTGCCAAAGGACTGGGAGTTCCTCACACCACTGCACTTACCCTTCCCGCTTCCCTACTCATGTTACGAGCTTAATGCTTTCATGTATACAGTCTGTCCTCAGTATCCACAGGGGTGCGCTACAGGACCCACATGGGTACCAAAATCAGATGCTCGAGTCTCTTGTATAAAATGGCATGGGATTTGCATGCAACTTACGCACATTCTCACATATACCTTAAGTCATCTGTAGATTGCTTATAATACCTGATACAGTGTAAATGCTCTGTATGCAGTTGTTATACTGTATATTTTTTGGGTTTTTTATTGTGGGCTTTTGGGGAATATTTTTATATTTATTTATTATTTTTTTTTTAATTTTTTTTTTTTTTTGAGACGGAGTCTCGCTCTGTTGCCCAGGCTGAAGTGCAGTGGTGCGATCTCGGCTTACTGCAAGCTCCGCCTCCCGGGTTCATGCCATTCTCCTGCCTCAGCCTCCCGAGTAGCTGGGACTACAGGCGCCCGCCACCACACCTGGCTAATTTTTTGTATTTTTAGTAGAGACGGGATTTCACCATGTTAGCCAGGCTGGTCTCGATCTCCTGACCTCGTGATCCACCCACCTCAGCCTCCCAAAGTGCTAGGATTACAGGTGTGAGCCACCATGCCCGGCCAGGAATATTTTTTATACACAGTTGAATCCACAGAAATGGATGGCCAACTGTATTTGATATCATTTTAATCAAGTGCTGCGTATATCTTTGGCAAACAGGAGATGCTCAGATTATCTCGTAATTGGCCAGAGGAGCCCCTCCATCCAGTGGGCTTTGATGCCTCCTTGCTCTGGGGCCACAGCTGCCTCTGACTTTTCCTGCCCAGAACCTGGAACTACCCATTTCTCCAGAGCCCTGGTTCTCGTTAGCGGGGAGTGGGAATTGGAGGGAGTGGGAATTGGAGGCCACAGACTGAGCACTGACTGCTTATGATGGCTGGGCTGCTCTACCTCCCAGCCTTTCCATGGACAAAACCAGAAAATTGTTCTAAAATTTATTTTCTCAGCTAGGCGCGGTGGCTCATGCCTGTAATCCCAGCACTTTGGGAGGCTGAGGTGGATGGATCACCTGAGGTAAGGAGTTCGAACCTGGCCAACATGACAAAACCCCATCTCTACTAAAAATACAAAAAATTAGTCAGGCATGGTGGCGGGCACCTGTAATCCCAGCTACTCGGGGGGCTGAGGCAGGAGAATTGCTTAAACCTGCGAGGCAGAGGTTGCAGTGAGCCGAGATTGCACCATTGCGCTCCAGCCTGGGCGACAGAGCAAGACTCTCTCTCTCAAAAAAAAAAAAAATTTCTGGTTTATTTTCTCTGAATCGTGAGGTTGTATTAGAGATCAGGACCCTTCACCCTTAACTACTTTAGCATGGGATATACACATGTATTTTTGAAAAATATGAATTCATACTGTTTTCCATTCAAATGTTAAGATTCTAAGGGTTTTTAAATATTCTTTGATTTTACCTCTTAAGCTGAAAATCTTGGTTCATTACAACATTAACATTATTTGCTTTATTCTACATATAAATGCATATAATCATTTCAAAATAAGCCTGGGCAACATAGTAAGACCCCAGCTCTACCAACAAAGGTATTGTTAACAGTGACTACTGGTCAAAGTTTTTTTCTGCTAGCCTTTTTAGACCTTTCCCTTTGAAGATACAAAGTTAAAACATGATGTAATTGGATTAACTACTCTGCGCTTCTGTCACCAACTTGATACACAAGTCCATTTGTTTAAATTCTAGAAATTGTTACAATTTGTTTTGCGAATACAAATCATTTGACTGGCTTTCTTGTCAGAACTGTAAAACCAGGCACATTTGCTCCACACAGGCCTCTAGCACAGCTACCGAGTGCTCCGGTAAGCTCGCCGTGGGTTAGCTCGCCATGGATTAGCTCGCCGTGGGTTAGCTCGCCGTGGGTAAGCTCGCCGTGGGTAAGCTGGCCGCGGGTTAGCTGGCCGCGGGTAAGCTGGCCGCGGGTTAGCTGGCCGTGGTTTAGCTGGCCGCGGGTTAGCTCGCCGTGGGTTAGCTCGCCGTGGGTTAGCTCGCCGTGGGTTAGCTCGCCGTGGGTTAGCTGGCCGTGGGTTAGCTGCCTGTGGGTTAGCTCGCCGTGGGTTAGCTCGCCGTGGGTAAGCTGGCCGTGGGTTAGCTGGCTGTGGGTTAGCTGGCCGTGGTTTAGCTGGCCACGGGTTAGCTCGCCGTGTGTTAGCTGGCCGTGGGTTAGCTGGCCGTGGGTTAGCTGCCCGTGGGTTAGCTCGCCGTGGGTTAGCTCGCCGTGGGTTAGCTGGCGGTGGGTTAGCTCGCCGTGGGTTAGCTCGCCGTGGGTTAGCTCGCCGTGGGTTAGCTCGCCGTGAGTTAGCTCGCCGTGGGTTAGCTCGCCGTGAGTTAGCCAGCAGATCCCCTCATGCTGGGCCTTGGGTTGTTTCCAGTCTTTGGCCAATCAAATGTCAGAGTTGGACCCAGCACCTCCGTTGGGACTGCAGAGTGCTTGTCTTCTAAGTCTGGTTAGAAGGGCATTTCCACATCCTTGTGGATTCTGGCCATCGTATCTTAAGGATACATTTCTGGAAGTGGAATTGCCAGTTGGCGGGGAGAGGCTCATCTGGCTTGTCTGGGTGTTGTCCCTGTCCCCAAGGGGCCAGGTGTTCTGCATCCCCACAGCATTGTAGGAAGTCCCTGCCCCCCTCAGCAGCCGAATCTGGTGTCAAATTTGGATTTGGGTCAATCTTGTAGGTGAGAAATGGAGTCTTGGGGTGATTTTGGTTTGCATTTCTCTCTTTTTTTTTTTTAAATCATTTTCTTGATTTTCCAAACTCATGAGCTCGTTTGAATAAGGAATATTAATCCTAATATTTCTCATTTTAAGTTATAATTTTTATTGAGGTAAAATATACATAAAACAACATTTTTATCAGAGTCCTATAGATGGTTAAAAAAATTCACCATTTTAACCATCTCTTAAAGTTTACAATTTAGCAGCATTTAATACATTCATAACGTACAACCATCACTTCTGTGTGCTTCCAAAGCCTTCATCACGCAAGAAGGAGACCCCGCACCCGTTCAACACCATCCCCCCACCCTCAGTCCCCGACAGTCACTGCCCTGCTTCCCACTCAAGTCACCGACACTTTGAAAATGTGCTATGTTATAAAACTTTTTTCCCAGTATACATTTTGTCTTTTATCACTCCTGGGTTTTAAGTCATATTTAAGAAGATTTTGCCCACTCCCCGGTGATGAAGGAATTCACTTTTTCCTAGTACTTTTAACCCATTTGGAATTTGTCTTAGTGTATGGTATGAAGTGCAGATTCATTTTCGTCTTTCTCCAAGTGGTTAACGTTTAACCACTTGTATTAACAAGTCCATCCTTTCCTCACCGGTATCATATGCTACCTCATAGACTGAATGTTCTAGGCACTGGGGTCTGTCCCTGGGTTTTCATGTCCCTGGGCCTGCTTGCCTACATGGGTCCTGGTGCCATGTGGTTCCATTACGGAGGCCAGGAGATGGTTCGGTGGCAGAGGACCTCCCCATTTCTTTTGCAGAGTTTTCCTGGCTATTTTTACACTCTTGTGCACTTCCTCTCTCACATGAACTTTATAATTAGTTTTCTAGATCTGGGGAAAAACATGCGGCGTTTTTATAAGGATTACATTACATTTATAAATTTACTTTTGTAGAATTGTCTTGCTTAGGAGAGTTTTCTTATCCAGGAACATGGTCTTTCTTTCTGTCTTAATTCATTTTCTGTTGCTATGACTGAATACCACAGAGTGGGTAAGTTATAAAGAATTTTATTTCTTACAGTTCTGGAGGCAGGGAGTCCAAGGTATAGGAGTTGCATCTGGTGAGGACCTTCTTGCTGGTCAAGACTCTGCAGTCTCAAGTGGTGCCGGGCATTATGTGAGGGTCTCATGAGAGACGGCAAAGCTGGCTTTTATAACCATCCCCCTGGTGATAACTGCTCCACTCCCTGAGAACCCATTAGTCCATGAATGGATTAGTCCTCATGAGCCAGTCACCTCCCCAGAATCCCATCCCAGCACTGCTGCATTGGAGTCCAGGTTTCCAACACATGAACTTTTGGGGAATGCATTCAAACCATGGTGGTGTTGAAATCGACTTTGGTGTCTTTATGGTCTATTTAAAGTTTTTCCCGTTTAGGGTTTCACATTTCTTTTATGCATGGGGATTTTTATCTTTTTGTTGCTGTTAAAAATGGGTCATCTCTTCCACTCTGTCTTTGAACTGAAAGTATACACAAAGATCTCTGTGTGCTACTTTAAATCCTGCTGTTTCTCTGAATTCTCTTAGTGTTTGTAACATCACTTTCTTGTGCTGGAAATATAACAAAGTATTTGATCCAAGAAGCATCTGGCAGGAAGCCTGGGCAGGAGGGGCACCTTGAGCATGGGCTTCCTCCTCCCCTTTCCTCTGCCCCTTCTCCTACCGGCCGCTTTCCTTCTCTCCCATCTGCTGTCCACCAGGCAGGCGTTGCCAGACCACCCCAGAGGTCCCCTCTTCATGTTTCTTGAGGCTGCGTGGGGGGAGGGCATGATAGAGGGAGGCAGGGCTTCGAAGGAGGCACTCGGGGGAGGGGGGGGGCGAGGAGAGGATGGGGCATGCGAGGGGGCCTTGTCCTCCAGCTTTGTCAGAAGCCTAATGTGCCCTGTGGCCTGAGCTGGCATCAGACAGGCTTTAAGAGGAGAATGTCAGCTGGGTGCGGTGGCTCACACCTGTAATTCTAGCACTTTGGGAGGCCGAGATGGGTGGATCCCTTGAGGTCAGGAGTTCGAGACCAGCCTGGCCAACATGGCAAAACCCCATCTCTATGAAAAATAGAAAAATTAGCCAGGCGTGATGGCAGGCGCCTGTAATTCCAGCTACTCAGGAGGCTGAGGCACAAGAATCACTTGAACCCGGGAGGCAGAGGTTGCAAGGAGCCAAGACTGCGCCACTGCACTCCAGCCTGGGCGACAGAGTGAGGTCCTAAAAAGGGAAGAATATTGCTGCATCAGAAAGCAGGAAGGTGGGGCCTGCCCGGGCCCATGGCCCTGCAATGAGTTTGGCCCAGAGGCACAGACAGACAGACAGGAGACCAAAGTGAAAGGAATGGAAATGGACTGGACCGATCGGAGGACTGAGGAGAGCCGGGCCTCAGGGCACCTGGCATTTGTTCTCTGGACAGATGAGGGGACAGAGGAGAGCCGGGCCGCAGGGCACCCTGGCAAATGTTCCCTGGATGGATCGGGGGAACTGAGGAGAGCCGGGCCTCAGGGCACCCTGGCAAATGTTCCCTGGATGGATCGGGGGAACTGAGGAGAGCCGGGCCGCAGGGCACCCTGGCGTTTGTTCTCTGGACGGATGAGGGGACAGAGGAGAGCCGGGCCGCAGGGCACCCTGGCATCTGTTCCCTGGATGGATCGGGGGAACTGAGGAGAGCTGGGCCGCAGGGCACCCTGGCAAATGTTCCCTGGATGGATCGGGGGAACTGAGGAGAGCCGGGCCTCAGGGCACCTGGCGTTTGTTCCCTGGATGGATCAGGGGAACTGAGGAGAGCCGGGCCGCAGGGCACCCTGGCAAATGTTCCCTGGATGGATCAGGGGAACTGAGGAGAGCCGGGCCGCAGGGCACCCTGGCATTTGTTCCCAAGGTAGGGGAGCTCTAGCATGGCACACAGTAGCAGAAGATAGCAGGTTGTGGTCGGCCCATGTAGAGATTTTAGAAACATCTCACACTTCATGTGTTGTCGTATCAGGTTCAGTCACCCGTGTCCAGTGTCCACCGGAAGGCCTGTGCAAGGCCTCATGGGAAACAGGGTGGTCCACCAGGCCTGCCCTCAAGGGGGCCCCGTCCCGGAGAAGCAGATGCACAAAGCTGAGGGACACAGGTCGTGGGCCTTCTTGTGTGGCTCCTTGGCCACGGCACCGCAGCACCTGAGAGCCACCGCTGGAGAGGCAAACGAGCCCTGCAGCAGGCCCGAACCAGAGTTCCTAGGCACGGCCCCGTGCACCCAGTCGGGAGCCTCCCTGCTAAGGGTCAGCGAAGGCTTGGGGTGCTGGCATTAGGGCTGGGTCCTGAGGGAAGATGAGGGAGAGAAGTATAGGAGGAGGAGGGAGTTGAAGGCTGCAGACAGGAGGAGGAAGGGGAGGGAGTAGGGCTGCCAGGGGAGGGGTGGAGGGCTGGATAAGGAGGAGGGCTACAAAGAAAAGAGTAGAGCTGCAGGGAAGGAGGGTGGAGGGCTGCAGTGGGAGGAGGAGAGGGAGGAAGGCTGCAAGGGGAGGAGGAGGAGTATTGCAGGGGAGGGGGAGGAGAGCTGGCAGGGGAGGAGGAGGAGGGCTACAAAGAAAAGAGAACTGCAGTGGGAGAAGGAGAGTGGTGGAGAGTTGCAAGGGAGGGGGAGAGGGAGGAGGACTGGAGGAGGAGGAGGGATGTAGGAGGAGGGTAGTGGAGGGCTGCAGAGGAGGAGGAAGAGGAGAATAGGGAGGACAAATCCACTCTAGCAGGGGAACGAAAGCAGCATGGGGCAGACAAATCCACTCTAGCATTCCAATCTCCCTAAGCCTTTGAATCCCTTCTTCTACACTAGCCACGGGCGGCCAGGCATGTCCAGTTATCCCGTGGTGGGCCATGTTTTGGTCCATGTTTCAGCCAAGCAGCCAACCAACCAATTAGAGCCCTTTCTAAATGCAGAATCTCTGCTTAGTGAGCCCGTATCAATAAACTTGGCCTGATCTAACTCTATGTTCCTCCTACCATTCTCCCAGGCCCTCAATATGCACTCCCACGGTCCTGGGATTTCTATGTAAACTGGAAAACTCACGTTCTCTTGGGTAAGTGCATCTCCTCATGGTCACGCCCTGTATCTCTAGGGGCTGCCCAACATCAGTCTAGTTCCATGTCTAGAAGCAAACAGGGGTGGGGGCAGATCCTGAGAAGCAGCAGCTTGGTCCTGCTAGTCAGCAGCCTCAGGGCAGTCCCATTTCCTCAGGCAGTACAGGGTTAACCCACTCAGATGGAGCTGGGGAGGCTACCACTAGGGTTAGGAAGGCCTCTTCCACTGAAGACTCATCAGGATTTAGGGGTTGTCTTCACTGTTCATCAGGGTCACCCCATACATCCTCATCCCAACTGACAGGATCCCATTCCTTCCTAACCAATGCCTTCATTTGCACAGCAGACACCGTGAGGCTGGGAGTTCCACATGTGCTATAATCCAGCCACTGGAAGGACGAGATTCTGGGTTTGATTTTCAGTAGTCTCAGACCCGCAGCTAAAGGAGGTAAGAGTCTCTCTTGGGACAGTCATAACTTTCAGATTATTCATGTGACACTTCAGCTGGGAATCTGAATCCTGAGCTCACTCCCATGATACTTTTTCTGAGACGGAGTCTCACTCTGTAGCCCAGGCTGGAATGCAGTGGGGCAATCCCAGCTCACTGCAACCTCTGCCTCCCAGGTGCAAGTAATTCTCCTGCCTCAGCCTCCCGAGTAGCTGGGATTACAGGTGCCTGCCACCACACTTGGCTAATTTCTGTATTTTTAGAAGAGTTGGGGTTTTGCCATGTTGGCCAGGGTGGTCTTGAACTCCTGACCTCAGGTGATCTGCCCGCCTCAGGCCTCCCAAAGTGCTGGGATTACAGGCGTGAGCCACCACACACGGCTTGTTTTTTTTGAGACAGGGTCTCACTATGTTACCCAGGCTGGAGTACAGTGGTACAATCACAGCTAACTGCAGCATCAACCTCTCAGATTCAACCAATCCTCCCACCTCAGCCTCCAGAGTAGCTGGGACCACAGGTGCAGGCCACCGTGCTTGACTAATTTTATTTTTTAGAGATGGGATCTTGTTATGTTGCCTAGGCTGGTCTTGAACTCCTGGCCTCAAGCCATCCTCCTGCCTCCCAAAGTGCTGGGATGACAGGTGTGAGCTACTGCTCCTGGCCCATTATACTCTAGTTTGATGAAAGTGTTCAAAAGCCACCGAGAACCCTGCCTTCTGCAAGTATTTAATTAGGAGCACCCAGTGGTGATACTATGCATACCTCTATTGCCACATCACACTACGGACTATCACTATCGGTGTTCTTTTTACTACTGGAAATCAGCATTAGTGCCTTTACATCTAATCAGGATAAAGACCCAATTCCAGGAACCCTCCCACCCCCACCCTCTCACCACTCCCCACCCTCAATTACTTTCAAGCAAACCCTCCACACCTCTTGCCGTGTTGTGTGTAGGTAGAAGCTCTTTAACACACACACAGTGACATTCTGTCTAAAATGACAACCATCATTTGGAGAAGTTTATTACCACCCCTACCCTCCAGTGGGATCTCAATGTCACATTGAGTCCGGGGCTGGCTTTCCGCTGGGACCCTCCTGTCCTGGCACATGGCCCACCCCAGCACGAAGCCTGGCCGGGAGGGCTCAGGTGGGTGGCTGCTAGGCCAGGCCTCCCCAGAACGACTGCCCCATGTCCAGCCTGTATCTCCTGAGTGCCATGCTGCACTGGGGAAGGACAGGGCTGGCTCGGGGCTCCAGGAAAGATGCCTCACATGTGCCTAGAAATGTAGGCGTCAAGGGAAGGCTGTGTGTGGGGGCACCTGAGGGGCTGGGCTTCCCAGGCATCTGAGTTCTTACGGAGCCCTAATAGGCACATCCCCAAATGGTTGTATGAGGATGAGCACAAAAATAGCAGATGGGGTCACCCTCACCCTCCACTGACAATGGACTGGGTTCCGACTCATGCAACATTCCTTCTCGGCCGTAGGTTCCACATCCATGGGTTAGGTGTGCTGGCCTGGAGCCCGCCGGCCCCGGTCCCCACCGCACAAGGACCCCATCACAAGTGGGGGTCATACTTTTCCTCCAGAAACGGATTAAGCAACCAGCATGTGAACCTTACGCTCTGTTTACAGGCTGAGTCCCCACAGCTCTTCCAGCTTCAGCCAGGCCAGGGTCACCTTCAGATTGAATGTGCAGGGCCCCTGAGGACTCATGTCCTGAGATGGCCCTTCTTCCTGGGATGGGACCCCCGGGTTCAGGTGAGAGGTGTTCCCGGGCCCCTTCACCTGGGGCTCAGGTGACAGGAGGTGTTCCCGGGCCCCTTCACCTGGGGCTCAGGTGAGAGCAAGTGTTCCAGGCCCCTTCACCGGGGGCTCAGGTGAGAGCAGGTGTTCCCGGGCCCCTTCACCTGGGGCTCAGGTGAGAGCAGGTGTTCCCGGGCCCCTTCACCTGGGGCTCAGGTGAGAGCAGGTGTTCCGGGCCCCTTCACCTGGGGCTCAGGTGAGAGCAGGTGTTCCCGGGCCCCTTCACCTGGGGCTCAGGTGAGAGCAGGTGTTCCGGGCCCCTTCACCTGGGGCTCAGGTGAGAGCAGGTGTTCCCGGGCCCCTTCACCTGGGGCTCAGGTGAGAGCAGGTGTTCCGGGCCCCTTCACCTGGGGCTCAGGTGAGAGCAGGTGTTCTGGGCCCCTGCATCTGAGGCCTGGGAGTTGACCCCGACTTCCTGGCCCCAGAAAGAAAAGGGAAAACACAGAGATCACAGGAGAAGGGACACAAGCGGGGAGGGTCGCAGGCTGCCCCAAAGCCCAGCTCCAGGCTCAGGAAAGCCCCTCCCCACTCACCCCTTCCGGAGGGCCTGGGTCTGCGGAGGAACGGGGCTTAGGGGGTCTCCGAGGGTTAGAGTGCTCCAGGCTCGGGTGGGGAGGAGGAAGATGTTTTCGGGTGCTGAGGGCCTCCTGCGTTGGGCCCAGAGGGCCAGGCTGCGGCCACTGCCAGGTGGGCAGCTCATCTCTCTGGCAGCAGCACGAAGAAGGCAGCCTTCAGGAAGCGGCCGAAGCTGCAGAGTGCAGCTACCAGCCAGTGGGAGCGGAGGCCAGGGTCTGTGCTGACCACACACTTGAGGACATCCGTCTGGGAGGGAAGAGGGAGACCGTTAAGAGAGCAGAGCCAGCACCGCCAGGCCCCCAGCACCGCCAGGCCCCCCAGCACCGCCAGGCCCCCCAGCACCGCCAGGCCCCCCAGCACCGTGCACCAGAATATCAGCAAACTGCATGAAGGGAATGCAGGAGACTGTTCGGGAAGGAGGTCTGTGGCCTGGACTGAAGGCTCCAGCACAAGATCAGACCCGACGCCGTGCACATTCAGACAGCGTGAAGGGCCAGGAGGCACGGGAGGTGGGGACAGATGGCAGCCAGGCAGGCCGGCCGGAGGGCCCCTGCCGAGCAGGAGAGAGGCCTTCACGGCCCTCGCTGGGGCTCCAGACATCCAGACCAGGGTGCCAGCTCCCCTCGGCCACCTGCCTGCTGCCCCCCAGGGGCTACAAGTATGCCGCCGTCATCCTCCTGTGGGGCCTTGGAGCCTGGGCTGCCAGGAAGGGACAAACCCAGCTTCATTCAGACTCTGCCTGGAACAACAGCAGGGACTGCGTTTCCGGAAGCCCACGGACTCCCTGGACTCTAAGTTCCTTCTGGAGAAGTGAATGAACGTCCAATTCTCTTATTCCCTTCACTTCCTGCTAATACACGAAGGCTTTTCCCTGCAGCCTGGACCTGTGGCCTTGGCGTTGCTCAAAGCGTCGTCGCCCACTGGGCACACAGTGCCCCACCCCATGCCAGACTCCACAGGAGGAAGACAGGAGGGGACGGAAGTCTTGGGGTTTCTGTGCTGAGGGACACCTGTAGCCATGTGCGACATCTTGGGACAGTGCCCTCCGCACCCCCAATTCAGCCTTCAGAGGAGACCACAGCCCCCGCAGACCACATGACCTCAATCTCTCGAGATGCTAAAGCTAAGGCCCCAGCAGAGGGGTCTGAGCGCTGTCACCCCTGGCCGCTGATTTACACACCAGGCCAACAACACCCGCTGTACAGGAAAGAAGGCTGGACTCTCGGCAGGGGAGCCACCCTCCACACCCAGGGCCCAGCGGCAACTGCGGTCTGGCCGGGGCAGGGCGGGAAGTTGGGGGCGTGGAGACAGAGGAAGGGTTTGGCTCTGACACCCACCCCTCGGGGCCTTGCTTTTCCCACTCGGGAGGGCGGGGGCTGGGGCAGCGGGTCCTTAGCACAGGGGTAGGATCGGGGGTAAGTCAGTGCTGGATCTGGGCAGAGGAGAGTCCAGGGCCTGCCTGTAGGTCTCGGCCCTTGCCCCACCCCCTGCCTCACCCATCTCCCCCAGCAGTGCTCAGGTGACCACCCACCCGCCATTCCCTCCCGTACCTCTGCACCCTCGCACCCCAGCTCTCCCACCCCCACAGGCGCTCAGACACTCACCCATCCGCCACTCCCTCCCGTACCTCTGCACCCTCGCACCCCAGCTCTCCCACCCCCACAGGCGCTCAGACACTCACCCATCCGCCACTCCCTCCCGTACCTCTGCACCCTCGCACCCCAGCTCTCCCACCCCCACAGGCGCTCAGACACTCACCCACCCGCCATTCCCTCCCGTACCTCTGCACCCTCCCACCCCAGCTCTCCCACCCCCACAGGCGCTCACTCACCCACCCGCCATTCCCTCCCGTACCTCTGCACCCTCCCACCCCAGCTCTCCCACCCCCACAGGCGCTCAGAGGCTCACCCATCCACCACTCCCTCCCGTGCCTCTGCACCCTCGCACCCCAGCTCTCCCACCCCCACAAGCACTCATAGGCTCACCCATCCACCACTCCCTCCCGTGCCTCTGCACCCTCGCACCCCAGCTCTCCCACCCCCACAGGCGCTCAGAGGCTCACCCATCCACCACTCCCTCCCGTACCTCTGCACCCTCCCACCCCAGCTCTCCCACCCCCACAGGCGCTCACTCACCCACCCGCCATTCCCTCCCGTACCTCTGCACCCTCCCACCCCAGCTCTCCCACCCCCACAGGCGCTCAGAGGCTCACCCATCCACCACTCCCTCCCGTGCCTCTGCACCCTCGCACCCCAGCTCTCCCACCCCCACAAGCACTCATAGGCTCACCCATCCACCACTCCCTCCCGTGCCTCTGCACCCTCGCACCCCAGCTCTCCCACCCCCACAGGCGCTCAGAGGCTCACCCATCCACCACTCCCTCCCGTACCTCTGCACCCTCGCACCCCAGCTCTCCCACCCCCACAGGCGCTCAGACGCTCACCCATCCGCCATTCCCTCCCGTACCTCTGCACCCTCGCACCCCAGCTCTCCCACCCCCACAGGCACTCATAGGCTCACCCATCCACCACTCCCTCCCGTGCCTCTGCACCCTCGCACCCCAGCTCTGCCACACCCACAGGCGTTCACTCACCCATCCACCACTCCCTCCAGTGCCTCTGTATCCCCACACCCCAGCTCTCCCACCCCCACAGGTGCTCAGAGGCTCACCCATCCGCCACTCCCTCCTGTACCTCTGCACCCTCGCACCCCAGCTCTCCCACCCACACGGGCGCTCAGGCGCTCACCCATCCGCCGCGTCTCCGAAGCCAGGTTGCCAGGGTCTTGCGCACGAACTCCCCCAGGCAGTCCACGAGGGCGTGGACCATGGCAGGCTGGGCCTGCCTCACACAGTCCACGGCCAGCCCCGCGGCCACCGCATACAGGGACACCACCTTGCCCCACGTGATGCCTGCAGGGAGAGAGATGGTCAAGACCAGGACTTGAATCCCGCCCATGGGAGCACTTAAGGAAGGGGCTGGGCCTCTCTGAGCCGCTGTCCTGCTTGCCGTCCAGCTAACGACCAGGGACCGTCCCAAGGGGGGACCGCTCCCTGACAGGATGCCTGTCAGGTAGTTCTCAGGCAGGCAGGTTTCTCGGCCTCCACTGCACACCTGCCCAGCCCACGTCTGTGCAGGAGGCCGCAGGGACAACGTGGGGTGAGGCGGGGGAACTGAGGGCAGCAGCAGATGGAGTGAGCAGCCAGTGACCTCACGGGTGGCACCCCTGGGCTGCCTGTTCCCACAACAGGCCTGGCGTCCACATTTTACATATAAAGAAGCTGAGGCCTGCGGAGAAACCGCCTTCCCCAGACCCCTAACCTGCTGAGGCTGAACTGAGATGGGAGCAGCCTTGAAAGAGAGGACGAAAGATGGTGACAGCGGGGGAAAGAACAAAAGGCAGGACACGACGCCTCAACACGGAAAGACGTCTTATACGTGAGCGAGAAAAGAGGGGCTTTCAAAAAAGAACTATGAGCACAGAACTGGAACAGCTGATTCACCAAAGAAAATTATAATAAGAGACACGAAAAATGTTTACCTTCATTAATAACCAAAGAAAGGCAAATTAAAACAAGATGTAATCTGTTGCATTAAAAGCTTTTACGCCAGGCGCGGTGGCTCACACCTGTAATCCCAGCACTTTGGGAGGCCAAGGCGGGCAGATCACAAGGTCGGGAGTTCAAGAGCAGCCTGACCAACATGGTGAAACCCTGTCTCTACTAAAAATACACAAAAAATTAGCCAGGTGTGGTGGCACGCGCCTGTAATCCCAGCTACTCGGGAGGCTGAAGCAGGAGAATCACTTGAACCCGGGGAGGCAGAGGTTGCAGTGAGCTGAGATCGCGCCAGTACACTCCAGCCTGGGCGACAGAGCGAGACCCCGTCTCTAAATAAATAAATAAATACATGCTTTTAAATGGCAGTGTGAGGATTCAGGCCACTGCACAGCCTTGTAAACCTTGGTGGGAAGCCCAGCTTGAGGGCACTGGCAATATCTGAATGGCCACAAAACATGCAGCCCAGCAGTGATCCCTGGAGGGAGTCAGCAGCGGTCCCTGGAGGGAGTTAGCCTGAGGACACTGTACATGCAAAGATGAAGCACTGCTCTCCAATCCACCCTCATACAGCGGCCAACCTGGATTTGTTATGAAAACATAAATCAGCTCAAACAAATAGTCACAGACATTCACAGCAGCCAATTCACAATTGCCAAAAGGTGGAAAGAACCCAAGTATCCTTCAACAGATAAATGGATACAAATGTGGTGGATGTTACTCAGCCACAGAAGGCAGGCTGGGCACAGTGGCTCACGCCTATAATCCCAGCACCTTGGAAGGCCGAGGTGGGCAGATCACCTGAGGTCAGGAGTTCAAGACCAGCCCGGCCAACATGGTGAAACCCCATCTCTACTAAAAATACAAAAATTAGCCGGATATGGTGGTGGGCGCCTGTAATCCCAGCTACTCGGGAGGCTGAAGCAGGGCAATCACTTGAACCCAGGAGGTGGAGGTTGCAGTGAGCCCAGATCGCACCACTGTACTCCAGCCTGGGAGACAGAGCAAGATTCTATGTCAAAAAAATAAATAAATGGCCGGGCGCAGCGGCTCATGCCTGTAATCCCAGCATTTTGGGAGGCCGAGGCAGGTGGATCACGAGGTCAGGAGATCGAAACCATCCTGGCTAAAACGGTGAAACCCCATCTCTACTAAAAACACAAAAAATGAGCCAGGCGTGGTGGCTGGTGCCTGTAGTCCCAGCTACTCGGGAGGCTGAGGCAGGAGAATGGCGTGAACCCAGGAGGCGGAGCTTGCAGTGAGCCAAGATAGCACCATTGCACTCTAGCCTGGGCAATAGAGTGAAAAAGTAAATAAATAAATAATAAATAAATAAAAGAAGGCATGGGGCTCTGAGGCAGGCTGGGCATGGATGGGCCTCAAAAACACATGCTGGGTGGAAGCTGCCTGGCATAAAAAGCCACATACAGTGTGTGTCCGTGGATGCAAAATGTCCACAACAGTCAGGGACAGAGCTGGGACGCAGGCTCACGGCTGGCAGTGGGCGAGGGGTGGGGAATGGCGGTGGCAGCCACGGGCACAGGCATTCTGGGGTGATAAAGACCTCCTGAGACTAGTAACTGGTGGCTGCTCCACCCTGGGAATGTGGCAGATGCTGCTGAATTGCACACTTTTAAGTGGATAATTATGTCGTGTGAGTTTAACGTCAATTAAAAGAAATGGGGAAAAACACAAATCAGACCATGTCACTTCCCTGCATAAAGTTCTCGTGTTGCTGTGACTTCCCGTGTCTTTCAAAGTAAACCTAAGTTTGAATTCCCAGCTGAGCTGGCCCCTGGCAGACTCCAGCCCTTTTCCTGCCACCTCAACCTGTGAAATACGCCAGACACAAAATGAACAAGCCGTGTGATTACACTTATGTGAAATTTTCAGGGTAGGTAAATCTACAGAGACAGAAAGTAAGATGAGTGGCTGCCAGGGGCTGTCAGTGAAATAGGGAGTGACTGCTAGTGGGCGTGGGGTTTCTCGTGGGATGATGAAAATGTTCTAGAATTAGATAGAGGTGATGGTTGCACAACTTTGTGAATATGCTCAAAGATATCCCACTTTTAAAAGATTAATTTTATGGTAATGGAATTATATCGGTTAAAAAGACACAGAAGAGCTGAAAGGACACAGTGGACGCCAAGGCTGGTGCCTCCGGACTCCTGTCTTCCTGTCTTTCTTTCCCATCCACCCCTCTGGAGTGGAAATGTTGCCGTCACTCGGAACATAGTATGTTCTTCTTTTTTTTTTTTTTTTTTTAAATTTAATTTTTGCTCTTTTGCCGAGGCTGGAATGAAGAGTTGTGATCTTGCAACCTCCGCCACCCGGGTTCAAGCGATTCTCCTGCTTCACCCTCCTGAGTAGCTGGGATTACAGGCACCCGCCACCACGCTTGGCTAATGTTTGTATTTTTAGTAGAGATGGGGTTTCACCATGTTGGCCAGGCTGATCTTGAACTCCTGACCTCAGGTGATCCGTCTGCCTCAGCCTCCCCAAGTGCTAGGATTATAGGCATGAGCCACCGCGCCCAGCGTGGAATGCACTGTTCTGATGGAACCGGACACCTCAGAACAAGTTGTCCCGCAAGCCACACGCAGTGCTGACATCAGGCTCCGCGCCCCGCGTGGCCATGCCCTTGAAGAAGGAACAGCCCCACGTGCTGGGGAAGTGCAGCGGGCAGAGCAGGGGCTATGCCAGGTGTGTGCATCCCACCAATGACAAGGGCACCTTCGAGGTTGGGGTGGCAGGAAAAGGGCTGGAGTCTGCCAGGGGCCAGCTCAGCTGGGAATTCAAACTTGGGTTTACTTTGAAGGACACGGGAAGTCACAGCAACACGAGAGCTTTATGCAGGGGAGTAACATGGTCTGATTTGTGTTTTTTCCCAGCACTTTGGGAGGCTGAAGTGGGTGGATCACCTGAGGTCAGGAGTTAGAGACCAGCCTGGTTGACATGGTGAAACTCTGTCTGCTAATAATACAAATAATACTAACAATACAAAAATTAGCTAGGCGTGGTGGCACACACCTGTAATCCCAGCTACTCGAGAGGCTGAGGCAGGAGAACTGCTTGAACCCAGGAAATGGAGGTTGCAGTGAGCTGAGATCGCACCATTGCACCTTCAGCCTGGGCAACAAGAGTGAAACTCCATCTCAAAAAAAAAAACAAAAACGAAAAAAAAGAAAGAATAGGGTCTGCCTCTGTCACTCAGGCTGGAGAGCAGTGGCACAATCTCGGCTCACTGCAACCTCCGCCTCCCGGGTTCAAGCGATTCTCCTGTCTCAGCCTCCCGAGTAGCTGAGATTACAGGCATGTGCCAGCAAACCTGGCCAATTTTGTATTTTTATTAGAGACAGGGTTTCTTCTTTTTGGTCAGGCTGGTCTCAAACTCCCGACCTCAGGTGATCCACCCACCTCGGCCTCCCAAAGTGCTGGGATTACAAGCGTGAGTCACTGCACCCAGCCATTTTTATTTTTCTTATAATGAAACTATAATTAGAAGAATTATATAAAATTACATATGTATTTATAGAAAATACAATTCAAATTCAAAGAAAAAAATAAACACTATTGCCAACTTTTAAATGGGGAGGAAAATTGAGTTCTACCACTTTGGAAATGAGTTTTTCCAAAGTCCTGAGCAGGAACTTTGAAGCCCTAAATGAAAACAGCCAGAAACAACATTTGTTGGCCTCTGCCTTCGTGGGAGTCTCCTGGGGCTGGAGACTTGGAGACCCCCACGGAGCCCTGCCCTGCAGCCCTCACACGGCTCACAACACTAGCCAAGGCCCCAGCCCTGAGGTGCGGGCTGTGCGGCTTGCCTGCAGTGGAGGGGCTGGGCAGGGCGCACACCCTCAAGGGCGCCTGCTAAGAGGAGGAGAGGGAGGAAGACCCGGGGGTCAGAGCGTGCAGGGATGGCTGGCGTGGGAGGGGCCTCAGGCAGGGAGGCAAGGACGTGTAAAGCACTTGGAGGCTGGAGGCTCGCCCTGTAGACAAAGGGGCCCAAGAGGACTGGGATGGACAAAGGTGAAGGGGGCTGGGGGTGCAATTGCCAGTGGGCCTGAGGGGCAGAAGGGGCGGCCCTGCCCTAGCTCCCTAGTCAGGTGGCTCTGGTTCAGGGAGGTTCAGAAACTCGTTGCAGGTCACGAGGCTCTTGGGCTTCAGCCTGCGTGGCTCCCCTGGGGCAGGGCCGCCTCAGAGTAGCAGCAGGTGGGGGTGTGGGGGCTGCCACATGGCCAGAGCCGGGCCTGCGTGGGACAAGCCTGGGGCGCTGGGTGGGGTGGGGGATGCTGACCACAGGGGAGTGGGCTCCAGTTTTCCAGTGAAAACAACAAGACTTAAACTGAACTCTACACATAGCCTGGGCCACCTGGCCGGTGCCGCCCACATCCCCCGTCAGCTGTGTGCCCGCTCGTCCAGCCATCCCCTTCCCCTCAGCCCTCCCTGGCCCCCAGGCGCCCTCCCAGAACCAACCAGAGTCTTCCTAGGCACCGCCCCCACCTCAGGCCAGGCCCTGCTCAAGCAAGGCCGGGCGGGTAGGGGCATCCTGGCCCCATCCTCTCTCCCTGCCGAAGGGGGAGGCGCCCCACCTCTGGGCAGGCTGCTGCATTCTCAGAAATGACTGTTCCTTTTAAAGCCAGCCTGCAGCTCGTAAACCCAGCGGCCCCGAGACAGACACCCGGGTGGCCACCCACGCGCCGGCGTCGGCCAAGGGAGGGCTGAGAGTGGTCGTCAGCCCAGGACGCCTTCCACCCCTGGCTTCCTTCCGGGGCCCCACCCACTGCCTGCCCCGTGCCTGCCTGGGTCACCCTGGTGGCAGGAGGGGTGGGCACCAGCTTGCCAGCTCCTGCCACCATGCTTCCGCTGCCCACTGTGCCATGAACCCTGCCCCCTGCCCACCCGGCCCCTGAGCCACACCACCTGCCCACTCCCCAGCCCCTACCCATATGCACCCCCAGCCGACTCAGGTCTGCCCCATGACACGCCTCAGCCTGGCCTGGGCCCGGCCCCCCACCCTCAGCTGCCACGTGGGGGCCTTGGAGCCAAACTGCCAATGAGGATTCATTTACAATCTCCCAAAGGAACACAGGAGCGGTGACAGAGTCCAGGCTCTGAGGCCACCCCAGGAGCGCCAGACAGGGAGTCTCGCCCGCACCCAGCTTGGTTCCGCCTCCTGACCCCACACCACAGCCTGAGGTCACTGCCCCTCCCCAGGTGTGGTCTGAGGCACTCCAGCACATGCTGTGGCAACAAGACAAGCCCGGAGGCAGGACCAGACCCCGCCTGGACTCCCATCCCTGGACTCAGCCTTCCCTCTCCAGCAGCCTGCCAGGTTGCCGCTGCGTCCCAGCCACAGTAACTTCTGTCCAGGGAGGTCAGCAGTGAGCAAGCGTGGCACTGGAGAGGCCGGATTCTGTCAGAAAACGCTCGCAGCCCCTGCCGCCTTGGCCTCCAGTCGAGGGTGTCAGCCCCGCTCTGTCCCCATCTGGCTGGCCCACCAGGGGTTGGAGGAGACGTCTGGGAGAGGAGCTGGAGGACACCCCACAAAGGTGGGGTCTGCCTGAGCGAGAGGCAGTGGTCCTCACACTCCTGGCCTCTTCCCCTTGCCCTCCGGTGGGTGGAGGTCCCGAGGCCATCTGAAGACCCCTGGCTCTGAGGGTCACCCCGTGGCGTGGGATGCATCTCCCACAGCAAGGGTGTGGCTTCCTCTGGCGCCTGTCTGATGCCTGGCTCCTGCTGCTGTCAGGACTGCCTGCAGACAAGGCAGCTGAGGCCACAGAGATGACAGCAGGCCACAGTCACACAGCTGACTGGCCACGGACCCACACCAGCTCCCAGACAAGGGTGTGCAAGGCCTCCCTGCTGTCAGGGGTCTTCCAAAAAACCGCCCCAGGGGAACAGCATGCCCCTCCTCCAAGCTTCAGGGAATCCTGCGCACCCCGGGGTTCACTGGCCCAGAGCTGTGCCCAGCACCTGGACAGCACTTGGAAAACAGCTGAGGAATGTGCCAATCAGGGAGGTGCCACATCGGGGCCGGCGCACCACTCACCCCAACAGCAGCACCCAGCGCCTGCCACACCCAGGGGCAGCTCATAGTACGGGGTGCCAAGACAGGACCCAAGGTCACAGAGGTCAAAGGCAGGGGGCTGAGGTCTGCAGGGCCAGACCTGATGACACGGGGCAAGCGGACAGAAGCCACACTGGGCAAATCCAGGCCAAGGCAGCTGGACAAGTGGACAGCGGGCACCAAGCAGGGGAGACAAGCCCTGAACCTCCCGTGGGCCTAGAAGCATGTGGACAGCCAGGAGCAGGGAGGCAGGGCCAGGAGGTGCCTCTCCAGGGCAGAGATGGGAGCGCCCAGGAGGGTCACAGGTGAGGCAGGCACAGCCAGGTGAGATGCGCTGCTGTTCTCCGGATGCCCTCCGGGAGCCAGTCTGCTTGGACCCCCATGCTCTCCCCTCTCCTGGACGCTGGAGCCCTGAGGCTCGCTTCTGACCATCAGAATCCAGCAGTTACCCGTGACTTCTGAGGGTATATCCTAACAGCCTGGCAGCATCTACTCGGGAGCTGTCTGGGAAACCTGCTCCTTGCCACTCCTCCTTGGGACACAGCACCATGCTGTGAGAAGCCCAAGCCCCACTTGGGGGCCCCTGCAGGAAAGCAGGCAGCCCTAGGACGTGCCACCCCACAGGACTGCAGGTCACGCGGCCCCACGGATGCTGGACCACAACTACAACCGATCAAGAAGCCTGTGCCAGCTGCTCAGCATGCCCACCAGCCTGCAGAACCACAAGAGACCCTGAATGCTGTGGTTTGAGCCCACGCTGGTGGCTGGGCAGCTCCTGACACCTGCAGCAGCGAGATGGCACCGGTGGGCACTGGGCAGCCCCAGGATGGGTGGGGGCCAGCTCGTGGGGTCCCTGTGAGCCTGAGCCACAGACCCTGGATCCCTCCCTGAGGTCCCATGGGACGGGCAGGCTGGGCATACCTGCAGAGAAGATGTGGCCAGCCACGGCCAGGAACGCATCGGTCACCACAGGCTCAGACTGCAGGGAGATGTGCAGCTGACGCGCCACGTTGCGGTAGACGCTGGGCCGGATCATCTCCAGCTCATCGCCTGTGTGGTCACAAGAGCAGGTGAGAGGCAGCCCACGCCCCAGCTTCCTGGGACACGACTGGCTTGGGGCACACCCTGCACCTGACCCCCACCTGACCATGCTTGAATTCCAGCCTGTTCCTCACTTGTCTGATTCCCACCTCCACTTGACCCCATCTGACCTCCCTTGGGCCATCCCCCAACCTTGGCCCCTAGGGACCAGAAGACCAAGGAAGTACTGAAGGCGCCCCCAGTCCCGCCCCTCTGACGAGCCAGCCCCTAAGCCTAGCCGGCCAAGCCGGTGGGGCGGGAATCCTGCGAGAGCGTGGGCCGTGCCTGCTGGTGACTCACAGCCGACAGGCAGCCGAGCTGCCCAGAGCAGGAGGGACCAGGCAGATGGCCAGACCCCGACGTGGGGAGGGGCTGGGCAGAGAAAGCACTGGGGTGAGAGCAGGGGACAGCCCGAGAGCCCGGCTCAGGCCCTAGCATGGCTCAGGGACCGCTCAGATGCAGAGGCTGAGCCGCTGTCCTGGGCCACCCGCACTGCCACACTCCCACCTGGCCTGGCTGAGCCCCTGTCCTGGGCCACCCGCACTGCCACGCTCCCACCTGGGCTGGCTGGGCCGCTGTCCTGGGCCACCCGCACTGCCACGCTCCCACCTGGGCTGGCTGGGCCGCTGTCCTGGGCCACCCGCACTGCCACGCTCCCACCTGGGCTGGCTGGGCCCCTGTCCTGGGCCACCCGCACTGCCACGCTCCCACCTGGGCTGGCTGGGCCCCTGTCCTGGGCCACCCGCACTGCCACGCTCCCACCTGGGCTGGCTGGGCCCCTGTCCTGGGCCACCCGCACTGCCACGCTCCCACCTGGGCTGGCTGGGCCGCTGTCCTGGGCCACCTGCACTGCCACGCTCCCACCTGGGCTGGCTGGGCCGCTGTCCTGGGCCACCCGCACTGCCACGCTCCCACCTGGGCTCTTGCTGCCAAGGGGATGTGCTTGGAGGTGGCACTGCATCAGCCCTGCCCCTGGCAGCCGAGGATGGCCCCTATAGGCCCACCGCCCCAGTGCTGCCTGTGGCACCCTTGGCAGCAGCAGCGCACAGGCACGGGGCAGATGGTGCCGAGAATGCCACAGGGCCCTGGGATTGGGAGTCCGCAGCCCGGCCAGTTCTCCAACCAAAGCAAACAGGGTAATGCTGCTGACCAGACCATCCCAGCTGATAAAGGCTGCTCTGTATCTCATTAATTAAGATCTGGAAGCAGAGCAGAGCCCAGGAGAGGCTGGCCGGGGGCGGGGGACGACATGGAAATTCCCAGGACTGACCCGGCAGCTCCCAAACACAGATCTCCGGGGCTGCTGCAGGCTGGCCCCAGACTGAAGGTGGGGACACAACCCGGGCTTCTTCCTGTCTGCACTGCCCAAGGGCAGGGAGACAGCGCTGGCCTCAAGGGACTGACCCTGAGCAGCAGATGCAGGTCTGAGCTGTGTCCCTCTGGGGTCCCCCTAGACATCTGAGACTTCTTCCCAGCCATTCCAGGGGTCTGGCATCATCTTCTCAGAAGGCCACTAAAAGGATCCCCTAGGGTCATTCTCAGAGCCCGACTAGAGGCAGCAGCAGGCGGGGGGTCTCATGGAGCCCCACCAACCCCCTAGCTCCCACCCAGAGACCTCTCCCTCCTTCTGAACTCAGATGGGACTCCACCTCCTCCTGGAGGCTCTGTGCTGGTCCCCATGGATTCTGTCTGCACCCCACACACACTCCTGGGCAGGCCAGGTCTACACAGCTTTGTTCTCTGGGCCCAGCCCACCACGTAAGGGCAGGGGCCACCTAGAGCCCATGCCAGCGCCAGCCTGAGAGGAGGCAGCGTGTCCCCTCACGGGGTCGTGCCCTCTGACTCCAAACCCCTGCCTGGAGAGCCACCGATTCAGTTTCACCTATGCTGTCACCTCCCCTTCCCGGGCTCAGCCACAAGCGCCCCATGTGCCCTCTTCGGGCATCACATAAACATTCCCAGGTGACGGCCGCAGCCCAGCTGTGGTGAGGGAACTGGACAGTCACAGTGGGGCTGGTCCCTCCCTCTGCGGTCCAGACCTTGGAGACGGTGGGGGCAGCCAGTGGACCGTGTGTGACCCCAGAACCGAGCACCCCCAGATGTCCTCACAGCACCAACGAATACTGAGGTTTTGGCTACCCAGCCCGGTGGGCGCAGTTTCCAATGGGGGGGCCTCGGAGGCCTCGGAATCCAGAGGGCAGCGGGCGGGATCTCGGCCAGTAACAGCAAGAATCTGTTTTCCAAAATAAACATCGGGACACGTGCTCCTACAAAGGGTTTCTGTGCCCAGCTGAGAACAAGGGTCACTGTGGAAGCTTAGCCACCCACTAATAGATTATTCTTTCTGGAGCTTTCTATTGTTTATGGCCAGCATGACTGAAATCTGGGCTGAGCAGGCAGCTGATGGGGGGGCCTGCGGCGTGGGAGGCCTGAGAGGGCAGATCCGGGAGCACCCGCCTGGGTGGCCCTGTCCCGAGCGCCTGGTCGTCCCAGGCAGGGGGTGGGCGCCCCTGGGCCGGACCCCCATCTCGGCCTCGGAGGGAGGCTGCGGCCCCGCAGGGGAGGAGGCGCAGCTGGGGATCCCACCAGGGCGCACTCACCCAGGCGCAGCAGCACCGCGCACACCTCAGCCAGGCGTCCCGGGACCGGCGCGGCACGCTCGGGCGCGCTCCAGGAGAGGCCGGCGCGCAGCAGCCGCGCGTGCACGTACTCCCGGCCCAGCGCCTTGGCCTGGGCCACCAGCTCCTTGTCTGTGGGCGAGCGGTCAAAGGCGTCCATGATCTCGGCGGCGAAGACCGAGGAGCGCCGCAGCACCTCCATGGCGGCGACGCGGGTGGGGGGCGCCGCACCTGCGGGCACAAGCGCTCAGCCGGGTGGAGGGAGGCGGCGCGGGGAACGGGGCGCGCGGGGCGCCGGGCTGGGCGTGGCCCTCGGGAAGGGCCGTAGCCGGCGCCGGGTCCGCTCTCGTTTTTTGTGCCCCAAATCTTTAAAAACCCAGCGCCACCTTCTTTCAGAGCCCGAATTCAGCTACAGACATTCCCCGAGGCTGCCAGGGACCGGTGGGGCCGCGGGGAGACGGCGGTTTGCTCCGGGGCCGCCGGGCCCGCCCTCGAAGACGAGTGCGTGGGCGGCGGGGGCGGAGGGCACAGCCCAGCGCGTCCCCCACGGCGACTGCCTGGACCCGGCCCTCCCCGCCCCGGCCCGGGGCCGCCCACCTCCGCCGCTGGCGTCCTGCGCGCGTGTCCCCGGCCTCGCCGTTCCCGTGGCACCCCGGCCACCCCGGCACGGACGCCACGCCCGCCGCGCTCACCTCTCCCGCCGCATGGCGCGGGCGCCGGGGTGGAGTTCTGGCTTCAGGATCTGCTCGCCGCCGACGACGACCTCGACCCTTCCATTCAGACCCGCGAGGACGCGCGCCCCGCCCCGGCGCCCGCCCCGTCCACGCCCGAGCCGGGAGCGCCAGGTCCGCGGAGCTTCCCGCGCTCTTAGGGGGCTCCTGCCGCGGCGTCGGGGGCCTGGGCAGCGAGGTGGGCACCGCGCGACTCCCAGCCGGCGAGAGGCTGGGCTTGGTGCTTGGCCTTCTAAGGGAAAGGCAACCCTGGGGGCGGAGTCGGGGAGACGCTTTCCGAGCTTCCCCGACCGCCTCCCCGCTTAAGGAGGACCGAGCGAGTTCCCTGGATGCGCCCGGAGAAGGCGACCAGGCCGGAGCGGCCCCCGCAAGGCGGAGCAGTGGGGACCTAGAGCCAGCCCCAGCCGCCTGGGTGTTCCCCGGGGTCCATTTGAAAATTGGGTTGTCTTCCTCGTTCGTAGAGGTTCTTTCCAGAGTCTGGATACGTGTTCTTGGTCCGGACGCATGCCCTTTGTATTGTAGATGGATTCTTGGATTCGCATTTATTGAAGTTATTGCAAATATCTTCCTCTATTTTGTGGTTTACTTTTGCTTTGGATGAACAGGAGTTACTCTTAGTGATGTCCAATTTATCAATATTTTCTTTATGGTTAGTACCTTTTTATTGGGATATCCTCCTGTATTTCCTTTTAGAAGCTTGTTTTAGGGCTCATATTTAGATCTATGATTGATTACATATTAATTATTGTGAATGGTGGTGTACGGGGCTAGAGCTCATTTTTTTCCGTGTAGATATCCAATTGACCTGGCATCATTTATTGAAAAGCATCATTTTTTTCCCACCGAATTGGAGGAGTCCCTAATATCTCAACGTAAATCAGCTGAAGAGTGTGTGTGTGTGTGTGTGTGTGTGTGTGTGTGTGTCTGTGTCTGTTTCGGAACTCTATCCCACTGGTTTATTTCTTTATCCTTGAATCAACCTCACACAGTTTGAACAATAGGATTAACCAACTTGGCCTAATTCACGTGTGTACAACACTATAAAATACTTATTCTTCCCATGTGCACATAGGATGTTTATCGAAATAGACCATATCATGGACCTTATACAAGTCTCAGCAAATCTCAAAGGACTGAAATCTTACAGCGTGTCCTCTCTGAATTAAAAGTCAATAACAGAAAAATTACTGGAAAATCTGCAAATGCTTGGAAATTACATGTCACACTTCTAAATAATCAATGGGTCAATAATCACAGTGGAAGATTAAAATATGTTGACAAGAACAGTGAAAAATAAGACATATCAAATGCTGTACAGTGCAACTAAAACACTGCTTAGAGGAAATTTGATAGCTTTAGAAGAAGGATTGAAAATTAGGCCAGGTGAAATGACTCAGACCTGTAATCCCGGCATTTTGGGAGGCTGAGGTGGGCAGATCACCTGAGCTCAGGAGTTTGAGACCAGCCCGGTCAAAATGGTGAAAACCCCGTCTCTACTAGAGATACAAAAAATGAGTTGGGTGTGGTGGCAGGTGTCTGTAATCCCAGCTACTAAGGAGGCTGAGGCAGGAGAATTGCTTGAACCTGGGAGGCGAAGGTTGCAGTGAGCAAAGATCATCCCACCTGCACTCCAGCCTGGACAACAGAGTGTGATTCCATCTCAAAAAAAAAAAAAAGGAAAAAGAAAAATAAAATTACTGCTCTAAGCTTCCACTCAAGAAGCTAGAAAAGAACAATAAAACTAAAGATGAAAGGAAATAATAAAAATAAGAGCAGAAATTAATGGAATAAAGCAAAAAATAGAGAAAATCAACAAAGCCAAAAATTGGTTCTTTGAAGAGATTAATAGAACTGATAAACCCCCAGAAAGATTAAGAAAAAAGATAACACAAATTTCACTATCAAGAATGAAAAAGAGGACATCACTGTAGATACTACAAGCATTAAAGGGATAAAAAGATAGTATGGAGGACTTTTTGACAGTGCATTTGAAATTTTAGATGATACACAACTTACCAAAACTGACACTAAAAGAAAGAGAAAATCTGGATAGTCCTACACCAATTAAATACATTGAATCTGTAATTTAAAATCTTCCCACAAAGAAAATTCTAGGTTCAGATGGTTTCATTGAGAAATTCTTCTCAACAGTTAAAAAAAATACCACCAGTCTCATACAAACCTGCACAGAGACTAAAAATGAGGGAGTATTTCCCAACTCATTTTATGAGGTCAATGTAATTTTAATACCGAAACCTGTCAGGAACATTACCAGAAGCTAGGAAAGCTATGGAACTTCTATCTGCTATGACTTTCCTGTCTGGGAAGTAGGAAGAATAATAATACCTACCTCCTAGGATTGTTGAGAGGACTGAATTCTTTTTTTTTTTTTTTTTTTTTTTTTGAGACGGAGTCTTGCTCTGTTGCCAGGCTGGAGTGCAATGGCGCAAACTCGGCTCACTGCAATCTCCGCCTCCTGGGCTCCAGCGATTCTCCTGCCTCAGCCTCCCGAGTAGCTGGGACTACAGGCACCTGACACCATGCCCGGCTAATTGTTTGTATTTTTGGTAGAGACGGGGTTTCACCATGTTGGCCAGGATGGTCTCGATCTCTTGACCTCGTGATCCGCCCGCCTTGGCATCCCAGAGTTCTGGGATTATAGGCGTAACCCACAGCACCCAGCCTGGGAGGACTGAATTCTTAATCCATGTCATGTAGTAAGTGCTCTGTCATTGTTAGCTGCTTTTTCAGAAAAGCTGTAGTACTGTAAAATCTGAGGGTGCATTTTAATGAACTCTTTAATGCAGAGTCTAGAGCTCCTTGGACAGTGTGTGCCTCAGATTTCTGAAGAGCAGTCAGGTTTGGGATTCCCTGTATTTTATAGATAGCATTACAGAAATGCAGAGAGGGAAAAGATCTCGCCCAAGGAGTCACTGCAAGACTGGGCATGGCCAGACTGTAAACCTTGGGGTCTAACTCCATGGTTCCTGAAGTACCTCTGTCAGGGGAAGAGCCTATACTTGCAGGCAGGAGACCAGGAAGCTCACACCTGCAACCTTCCCGCTGTGTAGCCTCAGGCAACTTCCTGCCCCATTCACAGGCTCAGTTTCCTCCTGTGCAGAATGAACTCATACTTCCTGCTTCCTGTCTCCTGTTGGAGCCGTCTCCTGGGCTCTGACATGGGGGTAGTGGGCCACTGGGCATAATTGATAGACATGTTCTGCATCCCAGGAGCTGCAGAAACCAGGTAACGCTGTGTCTCTGGATGTTCAATATGGAACATTGCTAGCAGTAAGGAACTGAAAATGACCTAAGTGTGCCAGGCGTGGTGGCTCATGCCTGTAATCCCAGCACTTTGGGAGGCTGAGGCATGTGGATCACCTGAGGTTAGGAGTTCGAGACCAGCTTGACCAACAAGGTGAAACTCCGTCTCTACTAAAAATACAAAAAATTAGCCAGGCGTGGTGGCGCATGTCTGTAATCCCAGCTACTCGGGAGGCTGAGACAGGAGAATTGCTTGAACCCAGGAGTCGGAGGTTGCGGTGAGCCGAGCTCATGCCACTGCACTCCAGCCTGGGCAACAGAACGAGACTTTGTCTCAAAAAAAAAAAATGACCTCAGTGTTTATGAAGAGATCAAGCCCAGCATGGTGACACTGCACTAGTAGTCCCAGCTCCTTGGGAGACTGAGGCAAGAGGATTGCTTGAGCCCAGGAGTTCAGGGCTGTAGTGCCTGTGAATAGCCACTGCACTCAGCCTGGGCAACTTAGCAAAGACGGGTTTCTAAAACAAATTTTAAAAAGAGAGCAGATGAGGAGATTAAGCAATCTGGAGTACCTAGACCGCAAACCTTTATTCAGACCTTAAAAAACTTGGGCCATGCTGGAGTTAGCTGAGGTCTTCCTGTCCACTGAGACATGGAGGAGGCCCAGTCCCAGCCCTCAATTTCCCAAGAGTGCTTTGACTTCTTGGGAGCCTACATTTCTCCGGTCACCTTTGGCCCTGATTTTCTGTCTCTGCAGAACTCTTACATCCACTCTTGCCATGCAACTGACTCCTCTCTCTGCCCCAGTGTCGACCTAGCATGGAACTCGGTCCCTGGTTGGTGAGTGGGCTTCTGAGCGCTGATACCAGCCCACCAGACTGGCTTAAGCACAGGGCAGTTTGTTGATTTGTGTGACCAGAGAGAGGTCGGTTGGTTTCAGGTGTAGCTGGATCCAGGAGTCTCTTTCCATCTGTGCTCCCCTGTGATGGCTCCACTCTCAGACAGACTGTCCTGGTGTAATTGCAGGATAAAGCCCGCAGCTCCCTGTATATACCTCACAAGTTCAGGCTTTGCCAGTGGAAAAAAGTCGGGCTGTCCAGGTAGCTCTGGGAGATCCCCTGGGGTGGGCAGCTTCTGTACTCTGTCCATTTCCAAGCCAGCTGTGGCTGGACATGGGGAAGGTGTTAAGCATTCAGGCCTGGGTCTCATACCTGGCCCTGGATGGTGTGGAAGCGGGTGGGCCCCCATCAGCTCCTGTGGAATGTGACCTGGAGGATGCTGGATTTCCATAAGAGCCTGCTCACTCAAGGCTGCTGTGTGGTCACAGAGTGGGGCGCAGAGGGGTCCATAACCCAGGGATGCCCACATTCAACATTCCAAATTCAAGCCAGCCCCTCAGGCTTGGGATTCTCCCAGCCTAGCCATTCACCTCCTCATGGCTCCTCTCTATCTCATCTCTCATGTGACGGCTGCTTGCCTCCCCCACCCTGGTCCTCTCTCCTCCTTGGCTCAGGCCCTGCCATACAGAGCCAGCCCCTGACGGCACAGAACGGGAGCATCCTGGTTGTCCTCCTGGAAGGCTGCTGTGGCCTTGTGCCGCCTTGGAGACTGAGCTGAGCCCTCCCTCCCACGGTGACAAATGTGTGGTGCCCCCCAGAAGCAGGGCACCTTCCTCTGTGCAGCCACCTGCCCTGGCCGGCTGCAAATCTCAGATGCTGTGAGTAGATCTGTCATCCATTTCCTTTGCCCAATGGGTCTGAGGCAGATCTGAGACTCTACCCCTAGCATGGAGTGGGGAGGGAGGTCTGCCGGTCTTGGGAGGCTTCCGGAGCCCCCCTCCCTGTGTCCAGTGACTTCCCTCACTGTGGGGTACCCCTTGGGGTAGAGGCCACTCTACCCCGTTGCCCTTGGCAACGCTATACCCTGAAGTGAGTTGTGTGGGTGATACAGCTTGGATCTGTGTCCCAGCTCAAATCTCCCGTCAAATTGTAAACCCCGGTGTTGGGGGAGGGGCCTGGTGGGAGATGATTGGATGATGGGGGCTGATTTGCAGTGCTCGTGATAGTGAGTGAGTTCTCACGAGATCTGCCTTTTTAAAAGCGTGTGGCACCTCGCGCTTCACTCTCTTCCTCCTTCCCCTTCGTAAGACACGCGTCTTTCCTCTTCGCCCTCCGCCATGATTGTAAGTTTCCTGAGGCCTCCCAGCCATGCTTCCTGTACAGCCTGTGGAACGGTGAGCCAATTAAATCTCTTTTCTTTATAAATTACCCAGTCTCGGCTGGATGCAGTGGCTCACACCTGTAATCCCAGCACTTTGGGAGGCTGAGGCGGGTGGATCACCTGAAGTCAGGAGTTGGAGACCAGCCTGGCCAACATGGTGAAACCCCGTCTCTACTAAAAATACAAAAAATTAGCTGGGTGTGGTAGTGGGCACCTGTAACCCCAGCTACTCCGGAGGCTGAGGCACAAGAATTGCTTGAACCCAGGAGGCAGAGGTTGCAGTGAGCTGAGATCGTGCCACTGCACTCCAGCCTGGGCTACAAGGGTGAAACTCCATCTCAGAATAAATAAATAAATAACCCAGTCTCAGGTACACTGGGGACGCCATGCCGGGGGTGGGTGGGACTGGGCGGGCGTTCAGCCTGCAGGCCACAGGGGTCGGTGGCAGCAGAGTCCTTGGACTTTGTGCCGGCCACCTCACTCTGGACTGGCCTCTCCACCCACTACCCGGTGGCCTTCAGATGGTCCTTTTTTTTGCAAAACCAGGCAGAGGGCTCTGTGGTGAGCCGCCCAGAATCTTTCTGCTGGGTGGTGTGTGTCTGCACGTGCCCCAGGCTGGCACCCCTCCATCACCTCCCGGTCACTGCAGGCTGCCTCTGAGGAGGGCAGTACTCGCCCACAAAGGCCCACGGAGCCATGGCTTCTTCCCAGTGGTGATCCCTGATGGGCTGGAAGGTGACCGAACCGCTTGTCCTTTATAAGCTGGGCTTGCTGCTTGCCGTTGAGGAAGAGCTTGTCATGGGTGTGAGCGTTTAAAAGTGGAATGTGAGTTTCTGAACGCGCTGGCATTGCAGGGGAAAGTACATACTTGCAGGGAAAAAGGCACGAAGGAGACACAGGAGACGGGGGCGGGGAACGGAGGATTGAGCAGCGGCGGCAGCCTCAGGCATAGGTGGGTCCTGCCTGGCCCTACCACTCCGGCCTCATTCTTTAGAGGGTCTGTTCTGAGCCCAGCCCCTAAGGGGTACTGAGCTGTCAGTATGTGCAGGGGCGTGGATGGTATGAGTGGGCCGGACAGGGTGTGGACTGGCATGGCGCGGCATGGAGAGGCCAGAGGGACTGGGTGGGGCCGAACACATGAGGCTCGCAGGAAGCCTCTGGAGTGCTGCGGGTGCAAGAGACAGGCTGCAGCGCTCTGAGGGAGTCCGGCATTCTGAGTTGGATCAGAGCCTGGTGTCTCTGGTGGGGCCAGGACATTCTCTTTGGCCAGTTCCTGTGCATGGGGTGACCCAGGCTGCATGGAGGGAGCCGCTTGTGGGTGGGCCACACCTCTCGTTCTCCTTTCAAAATGCGTCCTGAGGTAGCAGCTGCCTGGCTGCTTCGCCATTGCCACCCCGTCCCAGCCGCGCCACCTCCTTCCGGACAGCCCCAGCACCCTCAGTGAGACCAGAGCCCCTCCTGCCTCTGCAGCCTCCTCCCCCGCTCCTCGAAGATCACTTTCCTTCTTCCTGGAACATTCTTCCCCCATCTTCAAACTCTGCCACCCGGCGTTTCCTCAGAGAGCGCCCCCCACCCCACCCCACGGGTCACCCCCACTCCAGGTTCAAGTGGCCGAGGTGAATACTGGGTGAGCAGGGCGGGAAGTGGGCGGCAAGACACCTCCGCCATCCCAGCCCACCCTCGCTGCGGTCGAACCTTCCCACTAGAACTAGAACGAGATTCCTGTGTTTTCACTTGGCCAGCGCAAGCCTTCCTCCTGGGCGGAGGGACCCCCCTGAGGTCTCCCCACCTCCCGTGGGGGGTTTCCCTGTGCCTGGGAGGCAGATGGGCTGTGGTGAGCCCTGAGTGGACTCAGCCAACAGCAGGGGCTGCTGCTATTGTGCCCCCCACCCCCTTAGTGGGTCTCCCCAAGTCATCTGCAGCAGTGAGACCAGCTTATTCTAAACCTCGGAGTCCTTCCTTCCCCTTCTCTCTCGTGGCCCAGAATGTCTACTTCTTCATGAAGCAACGAAATACTTCCTACCTGCAGTGAGCGGTGGGATGCGCTGGTTCCGAGTCACAGAAAAGCAGCCTCACGCTGCTTCTAGAAGGAAGGGAATGCATGATCTGTGCCTCCAGAAAAGGCACCCCCAGGCCCCGGCCTCTCTCTGGGAGGTCTAGGGCTGGGCCATGTGACCGATGCTGGCATAGTGAGGCTGCCAGAGGATCCTTGACCAAAAATTTATAGCATCCTCAAGCCCTGGAGATGTTTTAAGAGAACCAGCAGCAGAAGCTAATAAAGTGGTCAAGTGGGCATCAATTCGCAAACCCTCTCGGCTTGGCCCAGGCCCCTGGATGAGGTCATTGCCCTGGTTTCCAGATCAGAACCCTCCAAGGAGAGGCCTCGAGGTGATGGGCAGAGTCTGCAGTGGGCCAGTTCCAGGGAGGGTCCCTTGGGTGCTTCTGCAAGCACCCCATCCCACCATGGGCAGAAAGCCAGGGACTGTTTGCACCCCAGGAGGCTCAGCACTGCACAATAACCCCTACAGTTTGCACAGGCTGAATGAGGTCCCGTGAGAGCTGCTGTCAGGGCAGGTGACCCGGGTTGCCCCCTTGGGAGAGGTGTGTGGTGCAGAGACAGAGGGACAGGAGCTCCCTGGGCTGGAGGCTCTCCTCCCACAAGCTGCCTGGACCCCCTTCCCCATCTGGAAGGGGGGACACGCCCCTGGTCTGCTGCTCATGCCGGGATCTGTGGTGATAGATGATCAGATGGGATGTACCTGACCAAGGGGGCACCATACACTTTCTGTGCCAAGGCCTGTGGGCCTGTTTCCCCATTTGCCCAGATGGCTCCCTGAGCAAACAGCCCCTCCCCATTCACTTTTCCCAGAAGCTCATTCCTCTTACTAATGAAGGATCAGAGCTTGGACCAGAAGGGTTTTGTATAAACTCAGATGAGTGCTAAGTAAACAGCCGGGAACCCGCACGGCTGGAGAGTTTGTCCACTAGCCTTGCAGCCAGGCAAGGGCAAGTGACCACAGGCCAAGCAGGGGCCACAGTCTCCTGCTTTTAGCACCCCCCATGCACCGACCCCCTTCCCTCCCTGGCAGGGTCTGGAAGAGTGGGCTTCAGCCGGGCCAGGGGGTCCTGATGCAGCCTCATGTCCAGGCTCAGCCAGGCCAGCCACATCCTCTTCCACTGTGGATAGAGCTGCCCCGGCTGGAACCTACCCCCTCTGGCAGCAACCTGCCAACCCCTTGATACTACAAAATCTTTTTTTTTTTTTGAGACGGAGTCTCGCTCTTTCACCCAGGCTGGGCTGCAGTGGTGCGATCTCGGCTCACTGCAAGCTCTGCCTCCCGGGTTCATGCCATTCTCCTGCCTCAGCCTGCCGAGTAGCTGGGATTACAGACGCCCGCCACTGCGCCCGGCTAATTTTTTGTATTTTTAGTAGAGACGGGGTTTCACCGTGTTGGCCAGGATGGTCTCCATCTCTTGACGTCGTGATCCACCCGCCTCGGCCTCCCAAAGTGCTGGGATTACAGGCGTGAGCCACCGCACCCGGCCGATATTACAAAATCTGTAAGTATTGCTGATCCGGCAGATGAATGGTGACACCAGGTGGCTGTACTGTGCACATCCCAGGCCACCTGTAAGGCCTAGCGTGTTTCATCCCCCTGTTGCTCATTGGACTCTTGGGATCTCTAGGTAGAGAATTTGCCCATTTCTCTGGGATTATTTTTTTTAGTTGGTTATAAATGCTACAGATATTTCTCACCAGACTTTCACTGCAAACTCTTTCTCTTCCTGTGCAGAGATTGCGCATTTTGTCAGAGTCAAATGTACCCATCCTCCGCAGCCTCGGCCTGAACGGGGCTTCCCCGCCCCGAGACCAGGCACCGCTCACCCAGGCTCTGTCCTGACCTTCTCGGTGTTTTGTTTTGGTGTTTCATGTTGGCCTCATTTTACTTTTATGTGATATTTGGAAAGGACGTATATCAGGACTCAGGAACTGAAGTGGTTTTTTTGTTTTTATTTTTATTTTTTTTGAGACGGGATCTCACTCTGCCACCCAGGCTGGAGTGCAGTGGTGCGATCTCAGCTCACTGCAATCTCTGCCTCCCAGGTTCAAGCGATTCTCCTGCCTCAGCCTCCAAGTAGCTGGATTACAGGTGTGCACCACCACACCCAGCTAATTTTTGTATTTTTAGTAGAGATGGGGTTTCACCATGTTGTCCAGGCTGGTCTCAAAATCCAGACCTCAGGTGATTCACCCGCCTCAGCCTCCCGAAGTGCTGGGATTACAGGTGTGAGTCATTGTGCCCAGCCGGGAACTGAAGTGGTTTTTATTTTTATTTTGTTTCTGTATTTATTTTAGAGACAGGTTCTTGCTCTGTCACCCTGGCTATAGTGCATTGGTGCCATCACAGCTCGCTGCAGCCTCAAGCTCCTGGGCTCAAGCAATCCTCTTGCCTCAGCCTCCCGAGTAGCTGGGACTACAGGCATGAGCCACCACACCCAGCTTGAAGTGGTTTTCAGAACCATTTTTGTGAATATGAGAAAGCATTTACCCTTTTTTCTTCCCCAGATTGGCTTGGCTGTGGGTCCAAGGTGTCATCTCTTATCTCTCTGAGGATTGTCATGTTTAGGGACCTTTTTGGTAGGTGGCATTTTCACTGCTCCTTGCTGCGCCTCAGTTTCCCCCAGGTACTCCTCTGTGTGCTTTGGTCCTTCCTTTTTGGGGGGAAGGCCTGCCCTTCCATAGGAGGAGCAAGACTAGCAACTCCTTGTGGGGTGTCCAGGTGGAGCCTGGGGGCTGGTCTGCTTCTTTCTCGGGGACCCCAAAAGGAGGTCTTTTCCCCAGGCAGTTCAGCATCTCCCAGGAAGGCCCCTGAGGTCTCCTGTTTGGGGTTGGGGGTCCCTGTCTAGCTAATGGCAGCCTGAGCCGAGTGCAGGAAGGGTTCCAGGGGCCACAAGTCAGGAGGCAGCCCCTCCTCCACCTTCTCCCCAGACCTTAGCCATCCCGTGTCCCTCAGCTGTAACCCCTTAGATCCAGTTTCTCCAGAGAAGACCTTGTTTTGTCAGCTTTGGAAGGGCCATCGGGGCTGGCTGTGGGAGGCAGGGAAGGGGTGTGGGTCCCCCATAGCAACCTGGGCTCCCAGCGCCAGCCCCGCCGTTCATCCATGCTGTGGTCACAGCGCTCGTCATCCACGCCTGTGGGAGGAGGACAGTGTCCTGCAGGTGGGCCTGGGGCTGGGCCTCCTGATGTGCCTCAGCCAGTGGGGCATGGGCAGGTGATGACCATCCCCTCCCAGCAGACGTTTGAGGAGCTGTGCCCCTTTCCGGCACAGGACGGCTCTGTCTCAGGGAGGGCTGCTGGCTTCTGGGGTAAAGTGGGAGGAGGATGGGGTGTGAGACAGCAGCAGAGCATCCGGGATAGGCGTGTGCCTGCGTGAGGAAGCAGCCTGGGCTGCCGGAGCCACTGGGATTCCAGGGCTGTTTGTTACCACAGCAGAGCTCCACCGAGGCTGACAGCTACACCTGCTAAGTCAGTCACCCTCCTCAGCTTTGGGCTAAAATGTGGGGGACATCAAAATCTCTCATCTTGCCAAGTGCGGTGGCTCACGCCTGTAATCCCAACACTTTGGGAGGCCGATGTGGGTGGACCACTTGAGGTCAGGAGTTCGAGGCCAGCCTGGGCAACGTGGTGAAATCCCATCTCTACTAAAAATACAAAAATTAGCTGGGCATGGTGGCACACACCTGTCATCCCAGCTACTCAGGAGGCTTAGGCAGGAGAATCACTTGAACCCAGGAGGCAAAGGTTTGCCCGGCCTGGGCAACAGAGAGAGACTCGATCTCCCACCAAAAAAAAAAAAAAAAAAAAAAAATCTCTCATCTACTGTTGTCTCCTCCCCAGCTTTTTTTCTTTTTCTTGTGGGCTTTTCTCCTTTAGAGGGAAATTTTTAAAATTCCTTTCCTGTTATTGTAGGAGGGTTTGGGAGGGAGAGAGGGCTAAGGAGACACAGATAACAGGGATCGTGGCTGCCCTGCGCTCTTTGGTTTACGATCAGCGCCTGTGGACTCCAGTGCATGCTTCGCTGGCCTCTGCCTGCTGTGTGGCTTCATTCCAGGGCCTTTTGTTTTCTCGTGGACAGTGTTGTCCCGTCGTTCCTTCCCTTAAGCAGGCTTGTGGGAGCAAACTCCCTGAGTCCGGGTGGGTTTGCAAATGTCTGGAATTCCTCTCATGCTTGAAAGATGATGACTGCGGATAGATTTGAAGCTGTCACCCATTGGTCTTTATACTCCAGTTGTACGTGTCAATCTGATTTGTGTTCCTTCTTTACCTCATGGCCTTCCTCTCCCCCTCCTCCTCCTGCCTCCCTCCCGCATTAGTTTCCTGACACGAACCTGGTGGCTTAGGACAACACACACTTACTCTCTCACAGTTCCTGAGGCTGGAAGTCCAGAAGTCGGGGTGCTGGCAGGACGTGCTCTTCTGAAGCCTCCAGGGCAGGGCCAGCCGCATGCCCGTCTCCTCGCTCGGGCACCTGCCAGCGGTCCCCGGCGGTCCCCGGCTCATTGCTGCATGGCTCCAACGTCCACCTCTCCCACCGTGTGGCCTCCTCCTGGTGTCTCTGTGTCCAAATCTCCCGCTCTGTCTAAGGACAACAGTCACTGGTCATGGGACCCATCCTAATCCAGGGTGACCTCGTATTAACCTCATCACATCTGCAAAGACTATTTCCAAGTCAAGCCACACTCCCAGCTGCTGGGGGCGGGACTTGAACATATTTTTTGTGGGGACACAATTCCCCTCTCAGGTTTTAAGATTTGTCTTTATCATTAAAGTTTTCAAAACTAACTATCATGTGTCAGGTCAACATTTTGTTTTCCCCTTTTCACCTGAAAACTTACATTTCTCTTCAATTTGGGGAAATTTTTCCTGTGTGTGTCTGTGTCTGTGTCTGTGTGTGTCTATGTGGTGTGTGTGTCTGTGTTTTCTGTGTGGGTATGTGTGGTATGTGTGTTTTCTGTGTGTGTAGGTGGGTGGTCTCTGGTATTTGTGTACGTCTGGGTTTTCTGTGTATGTGTGGTATGTGTCTGTGTGTGTGCTTGTGTATCTGTGTGTGTGTTCATCTGTGTGTATGTGTGGTGTGTATCTCTGTGTGTGTGCTTGTGTATCTGTGTGTGTGTTCATCCGTTTGTGTGGTATGTGTCTCTGTGTGTGTGTGTGTGCTTGTGTATCTCTGTTCATCTGTATGTGTGGTGTTTGCTTGTGTATCTGTATGTGTGTGTTCATCTATGTGTGGTATGTGTCTCTGTGTGTGTGTGCTTGTGTATCTGTGTCTTTCTGTGTGATGCATGTGTCTGTGTGTTCATCTGTGTGTACGTGTGGTGTGTATGTGGGGGGGTTGTCTGTGTGGTATGTATGTGTGTATATGGGTGGTGTGTGAGTAGGCATCTGTGCGCATCTGTGTGTGTGGTGTGTGTGATGTGTGTATCTGTGGTGTGTGTGTGCATCTGTGGGTCTGTGGTATGTGTGGTATGTGTGTATGTGTAGGGTGTGAGTGTGCGTCTGTGTGCATCTGTATTGTGTGGTATGTATGTGTGCGATGTGTGTGTGTCTGTGGTGTGTGTGTGCACCTGTGTGTCTGCGGTGTGTATGTGTGTGGTGTGTGTGTGGTGTGTGAGTGTGCATCCGTGTGCGCCTGTGTGTCTGTGTGTGGGTGGTGCCTCCTCTCTGCCCTCCTCCCTCTCTGTCCTCCTTCTGGAATGCCTGCTGGATGGCTACGACGACTTGTGGATCTCGCCTCCGTGTTTCTCAGCTTTTCCTTGACAATTTATTTCTAGGTCCACAATCTGCGGAGTCGCCTTCCTGGGCTCAGTCTTCATCCTGTCAGTGTTTTCATCTTCATCCATTTTGCTACTCAGTCCCTTCACGGTGGCGTTTTATTTGAATTCTTGTTTGTACTGTTCCTTTTCTTTCTCCAGCTGATCCCTCTCTGCACACACAGCATTCTCCTGGCTCTCGCCGAGATGTCTACACACATTCCGGAGTCTCCTAATTGCTTTCTCAGTTATGTTTCCCAGGGGCGGGAGTGGGGTGACTCCTTCCCTCGGTTGCGCTGCCGTTTCCTTTCTGTCTTGGCTGTCTTCCATGCTTGGTGTGGTAGCTGAATAACGGCCCCTAAAGATGTCCTGGTCCTGATCCCTGGCACCTGTGAATATGGGACCAAAAGGGACACTGATGATATGAGTATGTTGAGGCTCTGGAGATGGGAGATTATCTCGGATTATCTTGGTGGTCCTAATGTCATCACAGACTCCTTATAATATGGAAGCAAGTGCTTCACGATGGGAATACATTAAAAAAGGAAAAAATGAAAACGGAAGCAAGAGGGTCAGAGAGAGACGCCGCAGTGGGAGCAGGCCGGAGAGAGGCTCTGCTGCTGGCTTTGTAGGTGGAGAGGGGGCCATGAGCCGAGGGATGCAGGTGGCTTCTGGAAGCTGAAAAAGACAAGGAAACCAATTCTCTCCTAGGGCCTCCAGAGGAACCAGCACTGCCGACTCCTTGATTCTAGCCCACTGAGGCCTATTTTGGATTTCTGCACCCCAGAACTGTGAGAGAGTCAATTGTGCTGTTGAAGCCACCATATTTGTGGTGATCTGTTCCAGCTGCAGTAGGAAGCTCGTATGCTTGGCAGTTCTGATTGTGAACTCACCTTTATGTTGGAGATTCCTTTACACATAAGTCCCCTTATCCACAGCGAACAAATTCCATGACCCCCAGTGGATGCCTGAAATCGCGGAGAGTACTGAATCCTACATATAATGTGTTCTTTCCTATATGTATATATCTATATCTATGATACAGTCTAATTTATAAATTAGGCACAGTGGGAGATTAACAACAATAACTAATAGTAAAATAGGACAATGATGACAATATAATGTAATAAAAGTTTTGTGAATATGGTCTCTCTTCTCTCTCAAAATATCTTACTGTAAAATTAGCTGGCCATGGTGGCGTGTGCCTGTAGTCCCAGCTACTCGGGAGTGTGAGAAGGGAGGATCACTTAAGCCTAGGAGGTGGAGGCTGCAGTGAGCCAAAGATTGTGCCATTGCACACCAGCCTGGGCAACAGAGTGAGATCCTGTTTCTAAAAACAAACAAACAAAAAACAAACTTACTGAACTTATTGTACTGATATTTTTGAACCATGGTCGACTGTGGGTAACTGAAACCATGAAAAAGCGAAACCACGGATAAGGGGGATTGCTGTACTCCCTGCTGTGTCAGTGACTCAGCCTCCCTGGTGGAGGGAAGGGCTGCTGGGGGACACATTGGAAGCTGGTCTTCTGGGTCCCCAGGAGGCAACCTATTCATGAAAATAATATGTTCATTTTATACAAGTTGGAAAATATAGAATAATATAAAGAATTTGCATAAGACTCATAATCTGGTTCACAGGCAACCATTATAAATATTTGAAAAAAAATTTTTTTTTTTTTAGACAGAGTTTCGCTCTTGTTGCCCAAGCTGGAGCGCAATGGCGCGATCTCGGCTCACTGCAACCTCCGCTTCCCAGGTTCAAGCGATTCTCCTGCCTCAGCCTCCCGAGTAGCTGGGATTACAGGCGCCCGCCATGACATCTGGCTAATTTTTTGTATTTTTAGTAGAAACGGGGTTTCACCATGTTAACCAGGCTGGTCTCGAACTCCTGACCTCAGGTGATCCACCTGCCTGGGCCTCCCAAAGTGCTGGGATTGCAGGTGTGAGCCACCGCACCCGGCCAAATGTTTGAAATATTTTTATGCAACTACAGGAGGGAAGAGAGAAAGAAAGAGGGAGAAGGGGAAGGGGGAAGTTGGGACCTAATAGGAGCACTTTTTCTGTCTGTTTTCCCCACTTACATTGTAGCTTGTGAGCACCTTGCTAAGCCATTACCATGTTTTATGCACAATAGTTTGATGGCTGCGCCATACTCCATGGGATGGATGTCTTATATAAATTGTTCATGTCATTGCGTATTTAAGTTGAAACAGCCCAGTGACATTTGAGCTACATCATTGTGCATCTCTGACATTTTCTCAGCACTAACACTCAAAAGTGGAGCCGCTGGCTCAGTGGGAAGGGGCGTTTTTAAAGCTCTGCATTTGGAACAAGTTACAAAGGAGAGTGCCATCCTGTGCAAGCCCACAGCCAGGGTCTGCATGCCAGAGAGGGCCAAGGAGTCTAGGCTCAGAAGGTAAAGCCAGTGTTTGGTCTGGGGTCTGATGCAGTCCAGTTAGTGACCAGGGTTGGTGTTGGCTGCCTCTAGGAGGCTGGGCGGGAGCCAGAGGCTGGGCAGCCAGTTAGGAGGCACCCGAAGGCACCTGGGCATCACCAAAACGGGTTTGAATGTTCCCAAAACTTAAATTCAGCTTCAGGGCTGGGCGTGGTGGCTCACGCCTGTAACCCCGGCACTTTGGGAGGCCGAGGTCAGGAGTTCGAGACCAGCCTGGCCAACAGGGTGAAACCCTGTCTCTACTAAAAATACCAGAAAAATTAGCCAGGCGTGGTGGTGCATGCCTGTAGTCCCAGCTACTCGGGAGGCTGAGGCAGGAGGATTTCTTAACCTGGAAAGCGGAGGTTGCAGTGAGCTGAGGACACACCACTGCACACCAGCCTGGGCGACAAAGCAAGACTGTCTCCAAAAATAGAAAAAAAAAAATCATCTTCATCAGATGAAGAGCTGCCTCTGGTGAGGACAGAGAAGTGACCGAATCCCTGGGGTGCTGCCCAGCACTGCAACCTCTTGGGATATGTGGGCCAGGCTGCTTGGCCCGAGTCCAGGCGGGCACAGGGTGAGTCCCGGCTCAGGAGGGTTTTGTGAAGGACACTGAGGGACGCTGTTGCCATCCACCTGGAAACGCTGAGTGCCCCAGAGTGGCAGACACAGCGTCCAGTCCTGGCACTGAAGAGCTTGACTCCCGTCCTTCCCAGCAGCCGTCTCCCATAGTCTGGCGAAGCCGGGAGGCCCAGGCTGCCACACCGCACGCGCCTTCCCTGTGTCCTTCACCCATCTCTCCCCTGAACGGGATGCCCACTCTACGCCCAGCTGGCCAGGCGCCGGAGACAGTGGTGGGCACACTGGACCGAGCTGGGCGTCCCCTTGGGGCAGACCCTTGTCCCTGGGTTACACAGCTTCGGGGGTTGGGTTGGGTGGGGTTGGGGCGGACGTCCCGTGCAGGGCAGGACAGGTCAGGGCGCACTGGTCGGAGCTGGGGCCTGAGGCTACCGGGTGCTGAGGACGGGCGGCAGGTGTCCGCGCACACACCGGGCGCAGCCCTGTCCCCGCTGCCAAACCCTCCGCAGCGGCCGCGCTTACTCCTCGGCCAAGCCTGCTCTGCAGAGGGGGAAACGGAGGCTCCGGCCAGCGGGGCCCCAGCTGGTCAGCGCGTCTCAGCCTAGCGGAAGCCTGCGTCCCTGGGCTTCCCTGGTGCCGCTTCCCCGCTGTCCGCGCCTGGCGCCCTGGGAGCGGGGGCCAGAGTCCTGACCCGAGGAATCTTGGGGCCGATGAAGCAGGAGGACAGGACCCTCCTGGAGCCGGGGGACGACGGTGCCCGGTGCCCGGCAGGTCAGGTGGCGCCGGAATCGCGGGGCGGGGGTCCCTCCGGCCGCGCCCCTTCCCTTCCGCGGCACATTCTGAAGGTTCTGCCGATGGAGAGAGAGGGGCTGGAGAGCGAGATGCTGGACGGGGCCGAGGGACAGGGATCTGCTGTTGGGGAACGGAGGGCTGCGCGGACCACGCACCGGCCCTAATCCCCCAATCGCCCACACCCCTCCTTGTGGCTGGAAACCCTCGGGTACCCCCACCTGCCCCAGGCACCCGTCTCCAACAAGGGCGCTTCTGCCCTGTGGGGCCGCTACTGGGCTCTTGAAGCCGGGAGCTTCGCACCTGTGCGCAGAGAAGCCCCGCCCCTCCCAGCGGCCACGCCCCCCAACAACCACGCCCCCACGCGTGGCCCCGCAGGGTCCTCGCCTCGGAGGCAGCCCCACCCCTCTCTTCGGTCCTCTCACGACCACGCCCCTTCTCACCCCGCCCCTGGTGACAGGCCCCGCCCCCGCCGCGGCCCCGCCCCTCGCCTGGCCCCGCCTTTCATGACCGCGCCCCGCCCCTGGCCGCGGCCGCTGTCGTCCTCCGTGGGCGCCGGGGCTGCTGCTTTCCTTGGCGTAGCGAGCGAGCGGTGGACTTGCCGGCTGGGTGCAAGCAGGGCGGGCGCGGAGCGGGGCTCATCTGGGGCGGCCGGGCCCCACCTGCAGCCGAGCGACGGACGGCAGGCCCTGTCCTCCCACAGGGACACCTGTCCTTTCCCTTCGCAGGCGTTCTTTTTCTTCAGCTGTTTCCCGCTTCCTGAGATCTGGAGGCCTTCTTTTTGCACAAATATGTTGTTTTGAAACACTGGGCATTGTTCTGAGACTTCAGTCACGGCCTGCAGCCAAACGCAACACGCATTTCAACCGAGCGCTCCGGCACTCTGGGGAATTAGGGGAGCGGATGAAAGATTTAAAAATCCACGGTCACTGTGCAGAGATAAGGAAATGTGATTCGTGTGTGGCTCTGAAACATGACTTTTCACTGAACGTCGCGCCCTGGGCATGTTCCCAGGCGATCCTTCACATTCCTAAAGACCTGGTAACGCACCCATACCTGGAACCCCGGGCCACCCTCCAGAGTGACCTCATCCTCACACTGCCTCAGACTCAGACACCCGAAGCTGCAGAGGTGGGACCCCGCATCACAAGTGGGAAGGCGAGGCCTGCCTGGGGTGTGGACTCCCAGCTGCTGGAGGAACATTGTCCTTTGGCTCAGAAGAGAAAGCCAGTTTCTCTTCCGGCCTTTCCAGTTCCAGAGGAGCCCCCAGGGTGTCCCTGGTTTGGGGACAGTTCCCACTTACAAGCTGAAGGAGAATCCCACTCACCATTGGACAGAGGAGAAACAGGCCCAGCGAGGGGAGTGCTTGCCTGTACAGAGTGAGTTGGTGGGGAGGTGGATGAAAGTCTGGGGGTGGGAGAGACCCCCAGGGGTCCAGACTGAGCCCACACCAGGATGGTCGGACGACCCAGGGCCACCTCTGCCCCAGGAGCTCACCTGACAACCCAGGGGGCGGTGAGAGCTCCTTGTTGGGGGCATCCTCCTTGATGATGCAAAGCTGCCAGAGCATCCCAGGGACACCCCCAGGGGCTCTGACACCTGCTGTCAGAGTCACTTTCCCCAAAAGTACCTTCTCCTGTAGTCCCCAATGTTGTCCTCAGCTCCCCCACTTTTCTTGATCCACCAGGCTCCATGGCCAAGATGGGTGGGCCCACTGCATGACTGGGGGTCCCCTGGGGGAGAGCCAGCAGTCTACCCCACCCCTCTTTGAGGGCCCATGGAACCTGGGGATTCCCTTCTGGAACCCACTCCCAGGGAGAAAGCAAAGTACCTGGCCAGGAAGGTGAAGCCCAAAGACAGCCCGAGCCGCTCACCGCCCCCGCCCCGTGTTCTCCGTGAGGGAGCCCCCTGGAAGGGGGTGCTTCTCTGACTCTCCCAAAGTGGGAGGAGCCCACTGGGTGGCACAGAGGGCTCCAGCCCAGGCCCAGAGCAGGGCTGGCTGGCAGAATTCTATTCCCAGCACCCAGGTCACAGCATCACTGCTGCCACTCAAATGCCACAGGACAGACTGGACAGGCGGGGAGAGACAACAGCTTCACCTCCCCTCCTCCTCTGGGCCCCTGGGACCCCAAGGGAGAATCTGAACTCTAGCAGACAAGCCTCTGTCTTTGGCCTAATCATCTACCCACCTGGGACACCCTTGCCCTCACACAGCATGGCCTGGCAAGGAGAGAGGTGTGGGCCACATCCCAGCCTTCTTGTTAAGTGTGAAGTCCAGGTCCTCCTCCCCAGCACCTTTCTTTCCCACTCAGCACATTCAGAGCCTGGCTGCGGCCACTTCCCTTCTGTTCCAGGTATGGGGGACATCACACGGCCTTTAGGAACGTGAAGAAACACCTGGGAACACATCCAGGGCACGATGTTCGGCAAAAACTCATGTTTCAGAGCCGCACATGAATTTTGTACACATGTGAATTCTCTCACAACCATGGATTTTTAAATCTCTCATCCACTCTCCTAATTCCTCAGAGTGCTTGAGCGCTCAGTTGAAATGCATGTTACGTTTGGCTGTGGGCTGTGACTGAAATCTCAGAACAATGCCCAGTATCTGCCCCTCTCCCCCTGCCCCTCTCTTGAAGTGGCCTCTGCCCTGTGTGGTGACCCCCAACCTCAGCTTCTGGGTGGGCCTCTGGCTAAGTTGGAAGTGGCTGCCACCCCACACCTCGGAGTGTTCCTGACAACACTGAAATTGCACCTTCGTTTACGCTGAACCTTGCAGCCTAAATCAGCAGCCCCTTTCTGACTCCTTTAAATTTGGTGGAAAGATTTTCTCTCCCCATGGGACATCTTTCCTGCCTCTGGCTTGGCCACTCCTCCCTCCAGGAGGCTCACCTGGGCCCTCCTGGCTTTCACCTCTCTCCTTGTCAGCCCAGTGTCTGCACATCCGCTTTGCTTTTCCTTCGCCTCTGGGCCTGACATGTGTGTTTCTGGCGTGTTCCTTCAGTGAGTCTCGTATCACATCACGGATTCTGCATCTGCCAACAGCTTCCATGACTTAAGCATACCTCCCTCCCTACTCCCCAGGTGGTTGATCCTCATCCTTCCAGGGGTGTCCCCCATCAGACCCACAGCCAGGACTCCCCATTAGGGACACAGATGTAATCGCAGTGAATTCATATCATTTTATGTTGCCCCAGCTTTCAATTTTAAATACTTTTATTTTACTTTTTTTGGAGACAGAGTCTTGCTCTGTCACCCAGGCTGGAGTGCGTGGTGCCATCTTGGCTCACTGCAACCTCCACCTCCCAGGTTCAAGCAGTTCTCCTGCCACAGCCTCCCAAGTAGCTGAGACTACAGGCATGCACCACCATGCCCAGCTAATTTTTATATGTTTAGTAGAAACGGGGTTTCACCCTGTTGACCAGGCTGGTCTTGAACTCATGACCTCAGGTGATCCACCTGCCTCGGCCTCCCAAAGTGATGGGATTACAAGCGTGAGCTACCGTGCTTGGCCTATTTCACTTTATTTTTTAATTGATACAATAATCGTATAAATTTATGGGGTACATAATGATGTTTCCATACATATATAGTGATTAGATCAGGGTAATTAGCTTATCATCTCAAACGTTTATCATTTTTTCATGTTGGAAAATTCAGTATTCTCCTTCTGGCTATTTGAAGCTATAGGAGATATTATTGTTAACTATAAAGCATCCATTTTGCATACAGATGCTCCTGGACTTACGATGAAGCTGCATCCCAATAAACACATCATAAGTTGAAAATATCGCAAGTCAAAAATGCATTGAATACACATAACCTACCAAACATCATAGCTTAGCCTGGCTTTCCATAAACGTGTTCAGAACACTAACATCAGCCTGCAGCTGGGCAAACTCACCTGGGGACACAGTGGCCTGCAGAGTGAGTCGTTTACCCTCCGCCTGGTGCGGCTGACCCGGAGCTTCAGCTCCCTGCCATGGGTATGGTAGGATGTATGGCTAGCCCAGGGAAAGATCAAAATTCAAAGTACGGTTTCTACTGAATGCATATTGCTTTAGCATCATTGTAAAGCTGAAAATTCCTAAATTGAACCATCATAAGTCGGATACTCTCGGCATGAGTTCAACTTTCTCGTATCTGAAGCAGGACAGGCTCCGACAGTTCATGAAACTTGGCCACTCACTTTAACCTTTTTCCATTTTAGAAAAAAAAAATTCAGCTCCCTGCTAGCGCTCATTTAATTTTACATAAACATACTCTTTGAGGCTGAAGCAAATCTGACTAATTTTTAATGTGAAAATAAAATATAAATCTATTCTTGGAGGCCAGGAGTGGTGGTGCACACCTGTGGTCCCAGCTACTCAGGGGGCTGAGGTGGGAGGATTGCTTGAGCCTAGGGGGTCAAGGTGGCAGCGAGCCGTGTTCGTGCCACCCCACTCCAGCCTAGGTGACAGAGCGAGACACTGCCTCAAAAAAAAGAAAAGAAAAGAAAAAAGTGTTCTTGGAGTTATTTCTAAACAGAACTAACGTCAAAATCATCTGAATCATTAGAATGATCCATCTGGGGCTGGGCGTGGTGGCTCACGCCTGTAATCCCAGTACTTTGGGAGGCCAAGGTGGGTGGATCACTTGAGGTCAGGAGTTGAAGACCAGCCTGGCCAACACTGTAAAACCCCATCTCTACTAAAAATACAAAAATTGGCCAGGTGTGGTGGTGCATGCCTCTAGTCCCAGCTACTCGGGAGGCTGAGGCAGGAGAACTGCTTGAACCCAGGAGGCGGAGGTTGTAGTGAGCCGAGCTGGTGCCACTGCACTCCAGCCTGGGTGACAGAGTGAGACTCCATCTCCAAAAAAAAAAAAAAAAGTAATCTATTTGTGAAAAATTCATCAAAGGGATCTTCAGCCAACAACTGTTTGAGGACAATATTAACATCACGTGTAGGAATGCTGTGTTTTCTAGGACTTGAGGTGTTCAGCCATAGAGAATGACTATATTTTGTGAATGGAAACACCACTACTAAAACCAGAATGCTATGAATCGTGACGTCTTTTGTTTCTGAAGTCAATATACCAGAGTGATGTGAAAATAATGAAAGTGAGATATTGTGTGGCAAAGTTATCTCTGGGTAAATGCTGCAGCCGCAAGTGCCGTTGGTGACTATTCTTGGGGCAAATGGGAAAAGGGTTAAACCTGCTAGTTGGAACTCCCTGAGGGGAGCCTGCCTGGGTAGGACCCTGGGGCCCAGGAAAGGGCTCAGCCATGGCCCCTCCTGCGCTGTCCGGCTCCCACCCGCTGGCTGACACGTGTGTCCGGAAGGCTTCCTCCTTCCCACGGCCCTGCGAGGTTTGCTGCCCTGTTCCCTCTGGGATCTGAGTCACGAAACTGCTTCTGTAGCTTCACGTGTTAGGGGGACCAGCTCCTCTGGGTCTCCCCTGACTGACACAGCTGAACCTAACTTCTTTCCCAGTTAGGGCTCTCCTAGAGAGTGGACCACTTAGCAGGAATAAACCCAACACAGGTCAGACCAGAGCCACAAGGGCACCTGCTGGTGTAAACAAGCCCCTGGTCACAGGTCAGGCCCCCAGGCATTAAGCCGTCTGCCAGGATAAAGAAGTGTCCCTGAAAGCTCACTGTGCCCACCCACCACCACCAGCTCCCCCGGAGCTAGATTTTATATCCACTCTCCAGAGAGAGCAACCCTAGACCAAACTAGAGTAAAACACAACAAGAGTAGAAAAATGTAGTAAAATAATTAGGAAGTGATGAGTTTCCAGTATTTATTATCCATGTTTGTATTTGTTTGTGTGTGTGTTTGAGACAGCGTCTCAGCTGACTTAGCTAGACTCCCAGGCTAGAATGCAGCGGTACCATCACGGCTTACTGCAGCCTCCAACTCCTGGGCTCAAGTGATCCTCCCACCTCAGCCTCCTGAGTAGCTGGGACTACAGGCATGAACTGCTATGCTCCGATAATTTATTGTTTAAGAGATGGGGTTTTACTATGTTGTCCAGGCTGGTCTCAAACTCCTGGGTTCAAATGATCCACTCACCTTGGCCTCCCAAAGTGCTGGGATTACAGGTATGAGTCACTGCACCCACCTCTTATTATCTGTGTTTTAAAAATATAACTCATTTCGTTATAAGTGTTTATAATTAATTTTTAATAATGACTGTGTTTTAACAACCAGCTCAGAATTCCTGTAAATTTAAGGCTGGGCTCCCGAGGCCCCCGGGAATTGGCTCCAGCACATCTCGAGGCCCTGCAGCTCCTACAGTGTTTCTTGGGTTCCCTTTTGCAGTCTGAACCCCATGACCTTGGGATGCAGACAACAGCAGCCTCCGCACCTCCAAAACTGTCACCCCAAACTCTCAACCCAGTGCCTTTTCCAGTGCCTGCCTGATCTATGTGTGGCCACATTTTCTCTGGAATTGTCCAAGGTTGGGGGACCCACTTGCTGTCATAGGCCCTCTGTGAATATCTCAGGAAGTGCCCCCCAGTAGTCTCTGGGCGTCTGTCCTGGAGTGAGATGAGACTGCCTATAAGCCACCCTGGGCCTCCTGGTGCCCGGGCTAATGGTGATTCTCCAAGCCAGTTACCCAGGAACAGGCCTCAGATTTGGGGTCAGTCTCCCAGCTGTGGCCACTTCCGCAGAGGAAGAGAGGGGCCCAGAAGTGCTTCTTGTTCCATCCTGAGGTCAGTGACCCTCCCTGCGTGAAGCAAGGTCAGGACCCTGCCATTTAAAGCCAGTCCAGGCTGATGGGCTTGACCGACCCGAGGTGGCCTGAGAGCACTCTCTGGAGGGGGATGGGTCGACTCAGGATGCAGCGGGGCAGAGTGAAGTTCACAGCAGTACAAGGCGGGTGGGAAGCAGCCCCGGCCCGCACCAGCTCACCTGCATCTGGTCCCAGCGTCCCTGGGGTCTCAGTCTGCGCACTGAGAGACGCCCACTCAGAACCTCTGGGGCTGCACCCGTTGGCTCCTGCCACCTTTCCCGGGGCCCTGCCCCTCATTCTACCCTGCAGACCCCACCAGGGAGTGTCCACCTGGTCCCTTCTGGCCCTGTCCAGGGAGCAAGTCCTACCGCTGAGCTCACCGAGACTGAAGCAATTTCAATTCCAGTTCCTGCTGGGCTCTGACTTAATACCTTCATTCATTGCTTGGCTTTTCAGCCTCATCTCTGCAGTGGGGCTTGGACCCCGTCCTCCTGTGGGGCATTGGTCCCCACCGGCCGAGGCTGGACGCCAGGCCACTGTCGCCTGCTTCCAGACGCAGAGCACAGCAATCCCAGCCCACTGCTTTGAGTTCCTCATCCGTTTCTATACCAGAGTCCAGCCATGTCTTCTTTCTAGTTTATCCCTCATTGATGTAGTTGGAGCTAGAAGAATGCCCTGTGAATTCACAGTCATTTGGGGCTGAGATTAAAGAATAGAAGTTGACATTGGGTGGGCCGGGGCTCTTGGCCGGGTGCTGGGGAGGGATTCCCATCATCTGCCCCGTTGCTGCTGGCACCTGGATCCAAAGGTGGCACATTCTAAATGAGGTCAAAATGGCTAAAATGCCATATGGCGTGATGCGGAAAAGGAATGCAAAGACTGAGAGAGACAAGCATATTATAGCAGATAACACTGCACCCTACTCTACCTAGGCCCCCAGAGGGAGCCAAAGACCCTCCCTTCCCAAGGGGCTTAGAAATACTCTGGTGGGGCTGGGCGCGGTGGCTCACGCCTGTAATCCCAGCACTTTGGGAGGTGGGCGGATCACGAGGTCAGGAGATCGAGACCATCTTGGCTAACACGGTGAAACCCCGTCTCTACTGAAAATGCAAAAAATTAGCCGGGTGTGGTGGCGGGTGCCTGTAGTCCCAGCTACTTGGCAGGCTGAGGCAAGAGAATCGCTTGAACCCAGGAGTCGGAGCTTGCAGTGAGCTGAGACCACGCCAGCTGACTCCAGCTGACTCCAGCCTGGGCGACAGTGCAAGACTCCGTCTAAAAAAAAAAAGAAAAGAAAGAAAAAGACATACTCTGGTGGGGGGACGCCACCCTGGGCCAGCTCTTAAGGACAGAAGGTGCACAGGGGCACCCTGCAGCTGGCATGGATACCTTGATGAAGCAGGTGGATTGAGTAGCCACTCCCTGACTGGCAGCAAGAGGGAGAGGTGGCAGGGGCTGGGGCGGGGCCTGCAGAGATCCCTGGTGCCTTCCGGTGGTTGTGGGATCCGCTGGACCACACAAAGGGCAGCCACTAAGGTTAACAATTGGTGAGGGCAGTGGGCTGAGAAAACCCAGGTCTGGAGCAGCCCTGGGGAAGTCCTCGCCCTCACCCAGCTCCCAGGCCTGAGTCATTCTGTGACCTGGGGCCCCGTGCTAAGGAGGAGGGTGGGCGACCTGGAGGAAGAGCATGGTGGTAGTCCCAGAAGTGAGACCCCCAGGCCTGCCCCCACAGCTCGGGGTGGCCTTCCTTGTGTCGTGGGGGAGTGACCTGTCCTCCCTGTGATGGGGTCTGCACTCCTGGCTGCAGCACCTCTCAGCCATGGCCTCCTGGAACCCCTCAAGGGACAGTGCGTGAAGGGGCTGGGGAGCTGATGGTGGCCTTCCAGAAGCAGCTGCCGAGCGGACGGACCGGCGGAGCTGATGGTGGCCTTCCAGAAGCAGCTGCCGAGCGGACGGACCGGCGGAGCTGATGGTGGCCTTCCAGAAGCAGCTGCCGAGCGGACGGACCGGCGGAGCTGATGGTGGCCTTCCAGAAGCAGCTGCCGAGCGGACGGACCGGTGGGACCCATTGGAGGCTCCGTCACGGGGCCCTGGCTAGAGTCACACCTGGAGGTCTGCAAAAGGGCAAGGTCCTCATCCGTGAGGCCTGCAGCCAAATGTGCAGCCCAGGGCAGTGACAGAGCTGCTGCCACCCTGCGGCCGTGTCCCTCTGACTTGGGGGTTTGTACTGGAGGGGTGGCTTGCCCAGTTGTGGCACTCTGGTGGGACTGAGGCTGAACTTGCTTTGGCGTGGTGGGTCAGCTGGCTCTGGGCCCTCAGCAACCCCGGCGGCGAGGCAGCCCTGCTTGTTGTCTCCACATCTCCTCTTCCCTCCGTTTCCGTGGCCCCTGGTTGGAGGGTGGTGCTCACCCATCCTGGGGGCTTTGCCCTCCTCCAGCCCCTCCCCAAGGCCAAGCTGCAGCTTCTGCAGGAGACGGGACTGGGGGCCTGGTGGGGTGTCCTTAGACACCCTGGGGTATGGGACTTTCCAGGAAGATGTGCCACCATCACACCACTGTACCCCAACTTGAGGGAGTGTGCAGTCTGATAAAGACCACCTGGGCTTGCGGGAGAGGAGGTGGGCTTCCCACAGAAGCCAAGAAGCCCACAAGCCTTGCCACCTACTGCCAAGCACAGGAGAAGGGCGCTGAGGCACAGGGAGGTGGCACGGGGTCCAAAGGCCAGTTTGTGGCCTCCACAGACTGGAGGCTCGATATCCTCCACTGCTCGGTTGCAGGGGCAAAAAGAGACTTAAGAGACAAGGAAACAGGTGTGGAGGGATGGAAGTGTGAACAAATGGTATGCAGTTGCTCTTGGGAAATCCTATGTACAGATAGGAAATCTGGACACTGACTCTATATGGGATGACGTTTAGGAATTATTAATTTAAAAGCTTTCATTTAAAAATTAACATACAGGGCCGGGCATGGTGGCTCATGCCTGTAATCCCAGCATTTTGGAAGGCTGAGGAGGGCGCATCATTTGAGGTCAGGAGTTTGAGATCAGCCTGGCCAACATGGTGAGATCCCATCTCTACTAAAAATATAAAAATTAGCGAGTATGATGGTGCATGCCTGTAATCCCAGCTACTCAGGAGGCTGAGGCAGAACTGCTTGAACCTGGGAGACGGAGGCTGCAGTGAGCCAAGAGCATGCCACTGTGCTCCATCCTGGGCTTCAGAGTGAGACTCCGTCTCAAAAATAAATAAAATAAAACAAAATTAACATACAGCAGAACTGACCTTTTTAGTGTGGAGTTCTAGCAATGTTCCTGCCTGTATGGGTTTGTGCAATGCTCCCCTCTGCACACACCATCCACACGCAGCGTGATCCCATCACCCCAGAAAGCCCCTCATGGCGCTCCTCTGCAGGACCAGACTTCCCGACCCCTGGAAGCCGCCGGTTACTTCTCCATGGCTTGTGTCCTTTTGACAACACTGGACAAATGGAATCATAGCCAGATGTGGTGGCTAGAGCCTGTAATCCCAGCCACTCTGGAGGCTGAGGCGGGAGGATCACTCCAGTGCAGGAGTTGGAGATCAGCCTGGGCAACACAGTGAGACCCTGTCTCAAAAAACTAATCATACATAATAATAAGTAAATGGAATCCTACAGTATGTAATGTTTGAGGCTGGCTTCTTTCTCTCCAACGTGCCGCCAAGGCTCACCCTTTCCACTCGGGAGCGTGATCTGCTGCATGCGTGCCCTGCAGCCTGGCCGCCGCTCACTTGATCAGATCTTGAAGGACGTCTGTGTCATTTCCAGGTTTTGGCTGTCACAAGCAGGCATGCTCTAGACATTTATGTACGGGTTTTCCTGTGAGGACAGGTTCCCGTTTCTCCAGGATAAACACCTGGGAGTGAGAATGCTCAATATTCAGTTTGTAGGTAACTGCCTGGCTGTTGTCCAGAGTGGCCACACTATCTCGCATGGCTGCCGTCCCAACGTGTGAGCTCCAGATGCTGCCCGTGCTCGCCCAGAGTGACCAATCACTGCGCTTTGTCCGGGTCTGAGGAGTTTCCTGGGATTTGAGACTTTTCCATGCAAAAATCAGGAAACTCCTGGACACACTAGGACATGGGTCACCTTTCTCTTTGATGGTTAATTTTACGTCAGCTCGACTGGGCTGAGGGATGCCCGGATGCTGGGGAGACACTGTTTCTGAGGGTGTCTGTGAAGGGGTTTCTGGAGGAGATGAGCATTTGTGCCTCCTACTTAGTAAACTGGATCTGCCCTCACCATGCAGGCAGCCAGCATCCAATCCACTCAGGGCTTGGGTAGAACAAAAAGGCAAGGGAGGGTGAATTTTCTGTCCGAGCTGGGACCTCCATCTTCTCCTGCCTGCAGCATCAGCCCACCGGTTCCTGGGCCTTCGGACCTGGACTGGGTCAGACTGCTGGCTTTCCTGGTGCGCCAGCTTGCAGACAACACTGTGGGACTTCTCGGCCTCCGTTTGGATGAGTCAATTCCTATAATAAATCTCTGTCTCTCTCTGTCTCCACCCCATATAGATATAGATACAGAGAGACAGATAGATACATAGATAGATAGATACAGATATATCTCCTGTTGGTCAGTTTCTACGGAGAACCCTGACTTATATACTTGTCAACACTTGGTATTATCAGTGGCTTGTTAAATTTTAGCCATTCTAATTGTTGTGTAGTTGGGATCTCATTGTGGTTTTAGTTGGCATTTCCCTGGGGGCTAAAGGTGTTGAGCCGCTGTTCATGTGTCTCTTAGCCACTTGTAGGCCTCCTTTGATGGAGTGTCTATTCCAATCTCTTCTCAATTTTTTCTTATCGGGTTGTTGGTTTTGTTTTCTTTTTTTTCTTTGAGACAGAGTCTCGTCTCTATCACCCAGGCTGGAGTGCAGTGGTTCAATTTCGACTCACTGCAACCTCTGCCTCCTGGGTTCAAGCAATTCTCCTGTCTCAGCCTCCTGAGTAGCTGGGATTACAGGCATGCGCCACCACACCTGGCTAATTTTTGTATTTTTAGTAGAGACAGGGTTTCACCACGTTGGCCAGGCTGGTCTTGAACTCCTGACCTCAGGTGATCCACCTGCCTCGGCCTCCCAAACTGCTGGGACTACAGGCGTGAGCCATCATGCCTGGCCTTGATTTTCTTACTGTTGAGTTTTGGGAGTTCTTTATACATTTTTGAGACATATCCTTTGATGGATATATGACATGTCATTTTTTTTCTCCCAGTCTTTAGTTAATTTTAGTTTTTTTGAGACAGAGTCTCACTCTGTCACCCAGGCTGGAGTGCAGTGGCACAATCTCAGCTCACTGCAACCTCTGCCTCCCGGGTTCAAGTGATTCTCCTGCCTCAGCCTCCCGAGTAGCTGAGACTACAGGTGCCCGCCACCATGCCTAGCTAATTTTTGTTTTTTTTAGTAGAGATGGGGTTTTATCATGTTGGCCAGGCTGGTCTCGAACTCCTGATCTCAAGTGATCCGCCTGCCTCAGCCTCCCAAAGTGCTAGGGTTACAGGCGTGAGCCACCGCACCTGGACTAGTTTGTCTTTTGTCTTAACAGTGTCTTTCTCAAAACAAAACTTAAAAATGTTCATAAAGTCCAATTTATCACTACTTTTCTATGGTAAAATATACATAATGTAAAATGTACCATGTTAACCATTGTTTTTGAGACGGAGTCTTGCTCTGTCGCCCAGGCTGGATTGCAGTGGTGCGATCTTCACTCACCCACGTGCCACCACACCCGGTTAATTTTTGTATTTTTAGTAGAGATGAAGTTTCACCTTGTTGGCCAGGCTGGTCTCGAACTCCTGATCTCGTGATCCGCCTGCCTCAGCCTCCCAAAGTGCTGGGATTACAGGTGTAATTACAGTTTGCAGTGGTGCGATCTCCGCTCACCCGCGTGCCACCACACCCAACCTACGTTAACCATTTTTAAATGTACAGTGGCGTTAAGTAAATTCACAATGTTGCGTCACTATCACCACTATCTAGTTCCCGAACTTTTTCATCACCCCAAACAGAAGCTCTGTACTCATTCAGCAACATCTGCTGGTCCCCTCCCCACGTAACTTTGATTCCACTTTCTGTTGCTGTGAACTTGCCTATTCCTGCTGCTAGTATAAGTGGAATTGCACGATGTTTGGCCTTTTGTGTTTGGCTTATTTCACTCAGCATGTTTCCAAGGTTCATCCATGCTATAGCATGCATCTGAGCATCATTAATTATATTACATTATATTATATTGTACGTATGTATTTATTTATTTCGAGATGGAGTCTCGCTTTATCACCCAGGCTGGAGTGGAGTGGCGCCATCTCAGCTCACTGCAACCTCTGCCTCCCGGGTTTGAGCGATTTCACCTGCCTCAGCCTCCCAAGTAGCTAGGACCACAGGCGTGTGCCACCATGCCCGGCTTTTTGTTTCTTTATTTGTTTTTTGAGACAGTATCTCATTCTGTTGCCCAGACTGGAGTGACTGCTCACCACAACCTCCACCTCTCAGGCTCAAGAGATTCTCCTGCCTCAGCCTCCCTAGTAGCTGGGATTACAGGCGTGTGCCACCATGTCCAGCTAATTTTTGTGTTTTTAGTAGAGATGGGGTTTCACCATGTTGGCCAGGCTGGTCTCGAACTCCTGACCTCAAGTGATCTGCCCACCTTTGCCTCCCAAAGTGCTGGGATTACAGGTGTGAGCCACCCGGCCCAGCCTATTATATTTAACTGTGGTAAAGTACACATAACATAAATGTTACCATCTTAACCATTTTTGTACAGTTCAATGGCGTTATGTTTACATTGTTGCGCAACCAGTCTCCAGAAGTCTTTTCATCTTTCAGAACTACAACCCTTTATCCATTAAAGAACAGCTTCCCAGCCCCCTCCCAGCCCCTGGCAACCACCTTTCTGCTTTTTGTTTCTATGAATTTGACTAGATTTCCTCATATAAAAGGAATCAATCATGCAGCATTTGTCCCTTTGTGACTGGCTTATTTCACTGAGCATAAAGTCCTTTCGGTTTATCCATGTTGTGGTCAGGAGTTCTGTCCTTTTAAGGCTAATAATATTCCAGTGCATGGATAGGCCACATTTTATATATCCATTCGTTGATGGACTTCGGGCTTTTCCCCACCTCCTGGCTATTGCACGTAATGCTGCTATGAACATGGCATACAGATATCTCTTTAAAGGGGCCGGGTGCAGTGTCTCATGCCTGTAATCCCAGCACTTTGGGAGGCCAAGGCAGGAGTATTGCTTGAGTCCAGGAGTTTGAGACCAGCCTGAGCAACATAGTGAGACCTTATCTCTAATTTAAAAAATAAGAGGCTGGGCCTGTAATCCCAGCACTCTGGGAGGCCGAGGTGGGTGGATCACCTGAGGTCAGGAGGTCGAGACCAGCCTGACCAACATGGAGAAACCCTGTCTCTACCAAAAATTCAAAATTAGCCCAGCATGGTAGTGCATGCCTGTAATCCCAGCTACTCGGGAGGCTGAGGCAGGAGAATCACTTTTACCCAGGAGGCGGAGGTTTCAGTGAGCCGAGATGGTGCCATTGCACTCCAGCCTGGGCAATAAGAGTGAAACTCCATCTTAAAAAGAAAGAAAGAAAGAAAGAAAGGCCGGGCACGGTGGCTCACACCTGTAATCCCATCACTTTGGGAGGCTGAGGCAGGGGGATGACAAGGTCTAGGAGTTTGAGACCAGCCTGGTCAGTATGTTGACACCACGTCTCTATTAAAAATACGAAAATTATCTGGGCATGGTGGCTCACGCCTGTAGTCCCAGCTACTCGGGAGGCTGAGGCAGAAGAATCGCTTGAACCCAGGAGGCGGACGTTGCAGTGAGCCGAGATGGTGCCACTGCACTCCGGCTGAGGAGGGTGGATCACGAGGTCAGGAGATCAAGACCATCCTGGCCAATATGGTGAAACTTTGTCTCTACTAAAAATATAAAAATTAGCTGGGTGTGGTGGTGTGCACCTGTAGTCCAAGCTATTCAGGAGGCTGAGGCAGGACAACTGCTTGAACCCAGGAGGCACAGGCTGCAGTGAGCAGAGATCGCACCACTGCACTCCAGCCTGGGTGACAGAGCAAGACTCTGTCTCAAAAAAAAAAAAAAAAAGAAAAAGAAAAGAAAACAAATATCTCTTTAAGCTCCTGTTTTTAATTTGTGGGGAGTATATGCCCAGAAGTGGGATTCCTGGATCATACAGGGCTATGGTTTGAATGTGTGCAGCAAAGCTCATGTGTTGGAAACTTAATCCTCAAAATGCAGTGGTGTCGGGAGGTGGGGCCTAGTAAGAGCCATTTAGGGCACGAGGACTCTGCCACCATGAATGGTTTCATGCTGTTATCGCGTGACTGTGTCGGTTAGCTCACAAGTGGCTTTGTTATAAGTGAATACGGCCCCTCTTGCTCTCGTGCCCTTTCGCTGTCTCTCTCTCTTGCCCTTCCACCTTCCACTACAGACGACGCAGGAAGGCCCTCACCAGATGCTGGTGCCCTGCCCTTGGACCTCTCAGCCTCCAGAACCATGAGTCAAATAAACATCTATTGCTTATCAATTACCCAGTTATCAGGGGTACCCGCTCCCAATATTTCAACGTAGGTTCTATTTTCCATAAGTGTCGGCTGGTCTGAGAAATAGAGAAAGAGTACAAAGAGAGGAATTTTACAGCTGGGCCACCGGGGGTGACATCACATATCGGTAGGACCGTGATGCCCGCCTGAGCCACAAAACCAGCAGGTTTTTATTAAGGATTTCAAAAGGCGGGGCGGGGGGTATGAACAGGGAGTAGGAACAAAGATCACATGCTTCAAAGGGCAAAAGGCAGAACAAAGATCGCATGATTCTGAGGAAACAGGACAAGGCAAAACAGAACTACTGATAAGGGTCCATGTTCAGCGGTGCACGTATTGTCTTGATAAACGTCTTAAACAACAGAAAACAGGGTTCGAGAGCAGAGAACCGGTCTGACCTCAAATTTACCAGGGTGGGGTTTTTCCCTACCCTAGTAAGCCTGAGGGTACTGCAGGAGACCAGGGCATATCTCAGTCCTTATCTCAACCGCATAGGACAGACATTCTCAGAGCGGCCGTTTATAGACCTCCCCCCAGGAATGCAATTCTTTTCCCAGAGTATTAATATCAATATTCCTTGCTAGGAAAAGAATTTAGCGATATCTTCCCTACTTGCACATCCGTTTATAGGCTGTCTGCAAGAAGAAAAATATGGCTCTTTTTGCCCGACCCCGCAGGCAGTCAGGCCTTATGGTTGTCTTCCCTTGTTCCCTAAAATCACTGTTATTCTGTTTTTTCAAGGTGCACTGATTTAATATTGTTCAAACACACATTTTACAATCAATTTGTACAGTTAACACAATTATCACAGGGTCCTGAGGTGACGTACTTTCCCAGCTTACGAAGATAACAGGATTAAGAGATTAAAGTAAGACAGGTGTAAGAAATTATAAGAGTATTATTTGGGAAGTAATAAATGTCCATGAAATCTTCACAATTTATGTACCTCTATCGCAGCTCCAGCTGGTCCCTCCGTTCGGGGTCCCTGAATTCCCGCAACACCTGTCTCAGGTATTCTGCTATAGCAACACACAGTGAGCTATGATGTATGGGAATTCTGTTTTTAGTTTTTTGAGGAACCACCATTCTGTTTTCCACAGCAGCTACACCATTTTACAATCCCACCAACAGTGCACAGGTTCCAATTTTCCCACAGCTGTGCCAACACTGATTATTTTATGTTTCTTTGATAGTAACCATCCTGATGGGTGTAAAGTGGTATCTCAGTGGGATTTTGATCTGTTTCCCTAATGATTAGTGATGGCGGGCATCTTTTTGTGTGCTTCTTGGCCATTTGTATGTTTTCTTTGGGAAAATGTCTATTAAAGTTGTCTATTCTTCAATTGAGTTGTTTGATGTTGCTGAGTTGTAGGAGTTCTGTATATATTCTGGATATTAAACTCTTATCAGATATATAATTTGCAAGCATTTTCTTCCATGGATTCTCTTTTCACTCTCTTGAGAGTGTCCTTTGATGTACATAAGTTTTAATTTTGATGCAGTTCAATTTAATTTTTATTTTGCTGCTTGTCCTTTTGGTGTCACATTTCAGAAACCATCACCAAATCCAAGATCACAAAGATTTTTGTCTGATGTTTTCTTCTGGGAGTTTTATAGCTTTAGCATGGTTTTGGTTCTATGGATTGTGCTTTGGTATTATATCTAAGAACTCTTTTCCCAGGTCACAAGGATTTTAGATATTTTCACCTAAAAATTTTATAATGTTATATTTTTTACATTTAGACCTATGACCCATTTATATCAATTTTTGTATAAAGCTTGTGGTTTAAGTTGAGATTACCTCTTTTTTTGGTATATGAATGTCCAATTGTTCCAGTGCCCTTCATTGAAAAGACTATTCTTCTCTCTGTTGACTTGTTTTTGCACCTTGTCAGAAATCAGTTAGCTGTATGTGTGTGGCCTACTTCTGGATCCTATTGTTCAAATGACCTGTGTGTATATCCCTTTACCCAAACTACACTGCTTATAGGAAGGCTTAAAAGTGGGGAGTATGATTTAACTTTATTTTTCTGTTTGAAAATTGTTTAGAGTATTATAGTGTCTTTGCTTTTCCATATACATTTTAGAATCAGCTTGTCTATGTCTTGTCATAGCTCGTCCAGACCGAGAGACATCTGGGGACAACCAATGGGTAACTCACAGCCATTCAGTGGTACTTGGAATTCTGGTTGTATTAGTCCATTTTCACGCTGCTGGTAAAGACATACCTGAGACTGGGTAATTTATAAAGAAAAAGAGGCTTAATGGACTCACAGTTCCACATGGCTGGGGAGGCCTCACAATCGTGGCAGAAGGCAAAGACATGTCTTACATGGTGACAGGCAAGAGAGAAAATGAGAACCAAGCAAAAGTGGTTTCCCCCTTTTATAAAACCGTTAGATCTCGTGAGACTTACTCATTACCATGAGAACAGTATGGGAGGAACCGCCCCCGTGATTCAATTATCTCCCACCAGGTCCCTCCCACAACACGTGGGAATTATGGGAGCTACAATTCAAGATGAGATTTGGGTGGGGACACAGCCAAACCATATCACTGGTCTTTCCTAATCCACCTGCTGCTATTTCCTGCTCAGAAACCTCAAGTATCTGCTCCATTAGTTGCGTCCAGATTTTATAGCTGCATTCCACAGGAGAGGCAGGTGGAACTTGCTTACTCCATCTTACCTGGAATCGAAACCCTCTTGTTAATTTTTAATAGTGTGATAATGGCATTGTAGTTATATTTTTAAAGCCCTTATCTTTTATTTATTTATTTATTTATTTATTTTTTGAGTCGGAGTCTCACTCTGTCTCCCAGGCTAGAGTGCAGTGGCGCGATCTCGGCTCACTGCAAACTCCGCCTCCTGGGTTCGCGCTATTCTCCTGCCTCAGCCTCCCGAGTAGCTGGGACTACAGGCGCCCGCCACCACGCCCAGCTAATTTTTTTGTATTTTTAGTAGAGACGGGGTTTCACCGTGTTAGCCAGGATGGTCTCGATCTTCTGACCTCATGATCCGCCCGCCTCGGCCTCCCAAAGTGCTGGGATTACAGGCGTGAGCCACCACGCCCGGCCTTAAAGCCCTTATCTTTTAGAGATGTAAACAGAAATATATATGGATTAAATAATTATTTAATTATTTATTTATTTTTATTTTTTTGAGACGGAGTCTCGCCCTGTTGCCCAGGCAGGAGTGCAGTAGCATTATCGGCTCATTGCAACCTCCGCCTCCAGGTACAAGGGATTCTCCTGCCTCAGCCTCCCAAGTAGCTGAGATTACAGGCATGTGCCACCACGCCCTGCTAATTTTCGTATTGTTAGTAGAGATGGGGTTTCACTGTGCTGGGCAGGCTGGTCTTGAACTCCTGACCTCTAGCGATCCGCCTGCCTTGGCCTCCCAAAGTACTGGGATTATAGGCATGAGCCACCGCGCCTGGCCTGGATTAAATGATTTTCTTAAGCCACAATGAGAACTATTTTTAAAAAATATATCAGATTAGCAAGGATAAAAAAGTTTGTTAATGGAAAAGCAGCAGGAGGCAGTCGTGTGGACACTGCAGCCAGGCTTCCTGGGTTCCAACCCTAGCCCCTCACCTTCACAAACGTGGCCTTGAGCTGCTGCTAGCCTCCCTCAGCTGTAATGGGGACAATCATAGACCCTTCTCCCAGGGTGTGGGGTGGACAAAATGAGTTGAAAGGCGGAATCACTTACAACCTGCGAGTGAATCTGAGCTGTTTGTTACTTACCCCATGGGTGGGGAGAAGTGTCAGAAGGGTGCAGCCCCATGGAGGGCAGTCTCCTGTGTCAGCATTTTCAACACTTGTCCCTGTTGACTCAGCAACTCTCCTTCTAGGAATCGTGCCTGTAGGCTCTCATAGGGGAGGCCACTTCAGGGTTCGTGGTAACAGCAAAGGTCAGGAGACCCCTAAATATTCATCCACAGGGACACGTTCCATTATGGCTGAGTGCTAATTTGTTTAGAATAGAATCCTATAGATGTCTATTGTTCTGTTGTGGGAAGTTAGGTCTATGTTGTGGTGCAGAGGGAAGGGCACAGCTGGCTACCATTTGTATAAAAATAGAAGAATACACACATAGGTGTGTCTGCCTCTCCACACACAGATGCTCCACAAAGGCCCCGAGGGCCCAGCAGTGGTGTCCCTCAGAGAGGAGAGCTGCAGACAGGTAGTGTGAGAGGGCAACTCAGTTTTCACCGAGTATCTTCTCTTACTTTTTTTTTTTTGAGACGGAGTCTCGCTCTGTTGCCCAGGCTGGAGTACAGTGGCGCGATCTCGGCTCACTGCAAGCTCCACCTCCCGGGTTCACGCCATTCTCCTGGCTCAGCCTCCCGAGTGGCTGGGACTACAGGCGCCCACCACCACACCCGGCTAATTTTTTTGTATTTTTAGTAGAGACGGGGTTTCACCACGTTAACCAGGATGGTATCGATCTGCCGACCTCATGATCCGCCCGCCTCGGCCTCCCAAAGCATTGCAATTACAGGCATGAGCCACCGTGCCCGGCCTTTCTCTTACTTTTTAACTATTATAACATCTACATATATTATCTTCTCAAAAGAAGTTGAAAATAATAGTAAAAAGGAAATAATTCATACTACTCAAGTTGATCTATAGATTCCATGCAATTCCTCTCAAAATTCCAATGACATTCTTCAACAAAATAGAAAAAAAATCCTAAAATTGTTTAGAATCACAGAAGAGGCTAGGCCTGGTGGCTCATGCTTGTAATCTCAGCACTTTCCCGATTAACTGGGAAAGGTTTCTGGAGAAAACAAGAGTTGAGTGGGCTTTCTCACCTCCGTGCCTTTCCTTCAGTCACAGTACAGGACCGATGGGAGGAAGTGGGGGGCCGAGGTGAGAGGATCAGCAACATAGGGAGACCCCATCCCTACAAAAAATGTAAAAATTAGTGGGGCGTGGGTGGCACCGTGGTCCCAGCTGCTCAGGAGGCTGAGGTGGGAGGATTGCTTGAGCGTTGGAGGTTGCAGCTGCAGTGAGCTAGGATCATGCCGCTGTACTTCAGCTGGAGCCACAGAGCAAGACCCTGTTTTAAACAAGCCAACCAACCAAAAAATGTGATACACACACACACAAATATTATTCAGTCTTCAAAAAGAAGGAAATGATCCTGTCATTTGTGACAGACAACATGGATGAACCTGGAGGACACTGTGCCCAGTGAAACAAGCCAGGCATCAACAGACAAATACTGCATTATTTCACTTATTACGGAAAGCAAAAAGGGTGAACTCATGGCAACAAGGAACAGCGGGGTAGTTAGCAGGTCCTGGGAGGTAGGATAAACAGGGAAATGTCAGTAGAAGGGTACAAACTGTCAGCTATAAGATGAATAATCACGTCTCGTACACTTGATATTGGCTAAGAGAGTAGATCTTGTATCCTAACCACGCACACACACACACACGCACATACACACACAAACGTAACTCTGTGAGGTGAGGAACATGTTAGCTCAATTGTGGTAATCATTTTAAAGTACGTATGTACATCAAATCATCATGTTGCATGCTCTAAGTACATACAGTTTTAAATTTTGAATTGTACCTGAATAAAGCTGGAAAAAAATAAAAATTAACTGGGAAAGGTTTCTGGAGGAAACAAGGGTTGAGTGGGCTTTCTCACCTCAGAGCCCTCAGTCACAGCTCAGGACTGTGGGAGGAAGTGGGGTGAGGCCCCTCCCTTCTTTTGATTTAACTTTTTTTTTTCGAGATAGGGTCTTTCTCCATCATCCAGGCTAGAGTGCAATGGCAAAATGAGAGCTCACTGCAGCCTCGACCTCCTGGGTTCAAGTGATCCCCCTTACCCCAGTCTTACAAGTAAATGGGACCACAGGCAGCTGCCACCATGCCCAGCTAATTTGTAAATTTTGTGTAAAGGCAGGGTCTCCTTATGTTGCCCAGGTTGGTCCCAAACTCCTGGGCTCAAACAGTCCTCTTACTGTGACCTCCCCAAGTGCTGGATCATAGGCATGAGCCACCATACCCGGTCTTTTTATTTTATTCTATTTTGTGGGTTCAAGCAATCCTCCCACCTCAGCCACCTAAGAAGCTGGGACTACAGGCATACCCCATGCCTGGCTAATTTTTTAAATTTTTTGTAGAGACTGGGTCTTGCTATGTTGCCCAGGGCTGGTCTTTAACCCCTGGCCTCAAGCAGTCCTCCCGCGTCAGCCTCCTGAGTAGCTAGGATTACAGGTATGAGCCACCATGCCCGGCAGGGGCCTTCTTCAGCAAGTTTTCTTCATTTTTTCATTGAATTATTACCCCCATATACTCCAAATAAACAGCCTCCACAAGTGTTTATCACTCCTATTTAGAAATAAAGAAATTTTAATTCAAAAAGGTTAAGTAACTTGCCCAAGGCCACACAGGGACGTGTGCCTGACACTACCGCACACATCCGTCTTCCTGGGGAGAAGTGAGTATGTGGGAATAGGAGGCAGCAGTCTGGGGACTTGGATTTTAGCTCTACTCTACTAGGGAACCTGGAGCAACCAACCTCCGTGAGTTAAACTCAGAGTCCAGGCAGCTGTGGCTGAAGCCTCCCTTCTGCCTGAGGCCAGGAGGGGCTGCTGGAGGCTCAGATGTGTTGCTTTTCCCCAGGGAGGGTTTATGTCCTGAGTAAGTGCAGCTACCTGTGGTTTTTCACTCACTCCATGCGAACACATCCTAGATCGTCGCATGGCTCAATGGCACTCTTTGTTTATAGAAATTCTTCTTTCTGCCGGGTGCAGTGCCTCACACCTGTAATCCCAACATTTTTGGAGGCTGAGGTGGGTGGATCACGAGATCAGGATTTCGAGACCAGCCTGACCAACATAGTGAAACCCCATCTCTATTAAAAATACAAAAATTAGCCGGGCGTGGTGGCACACGCCTGTAATTCTAGCTACTCAGGAGGCTGAGGCAAGAGACTTGCTTGAACCTGGGAGGCGGAGGTTGCAGTGAGCTGAGATGGTGCCATTGCACTCCAGACTGGGTGACAGAGCGAAACTCTGTCTCAAAAAATAAAAATAAAAAGGTAATTCTTCCTTCTGTTTCATTTTGCATATTTCTATCACTATGTTTTCAAATTATCTAAACTTTTTAAAAAAAATTTTTTATTGAGATGGGGTCTCATTATGTTGCCCAGGTTGGTCCCAAACTGCTGGCCTCAAATGCTCCTCCTGCCTTGGCCTCCCAGAATGCTGGGATTACAGGCGAGGGCCACACTCACTAGGCTCTTCCTCTGTGGTGTCTTGTCTGCTGTGAATCCCGTCCTGTGTATCTTTCATATCACACATTGCAGTTTCAACTCTAGAAATTTACTTTCGGGCGTTTTTATAAGGTCCATGTTTCTACTTAACTTTTCTCATATGTAAAATACAGTTATAATAACTTTTAATATACTTGTCTGTTAATTCTAACATTCGTGTTAACTACGAGTTGTTTTTGATTGGTTGATTTTTCTCCTCAAGGCTAATATATATGTATTTTGAGATGGAGTCTCGCTCTGTTGCCAGGATGGAGTGCAGTGCTGTGAACTTGGCTCACTGCAACCTCCGCCTACCGGGTTCAAGAGATTCTCCTGCCTCAGCCCCCTGAGTAGCTGGGACTACAGGCGTGCGCCACCACACCCAGCTAATTTTTGTATTTTTAGTAGAGACGAGGTTTCACCGTGTTGGCCAGGATGGTCTCGATCTCTTGACCTCGTGATCTGCCTGCCTTGGCCTCCCAAAGTGCTGGGATTACAGGCGTGAGCCACTGCGCCCAACCAAGGCTAACATTTTCCTGCTGTTTGCATGCCTGCTAACTTTCCATGAGATTATCATTGTCATGTAATTTACTTGGTTGGGTGCTGCATATTTTTGTATTCCTATAAATATTCCTGAGCTTTGTTCTTTGATGCAATTAAGTTACTTGGAAACGGTTGGATCTTTTCAGGTCTTGGTCTAATATTTGTTATGCAGGAACGAGTAGTTTTCAGTTGATGGGTAATCGTTCCTTTAGGGTGCTAGGTAAAATACAGAACACACAGTGGAATTTTAATTTCAGATAAACAACGTTTTAATATAAATATTAATATATCCCCTGCTTTTTTTTTTTTTTTTTTTTTGAGACAGGGTCTTGCTCTACTCCCCTCGCTGGAGTAGAGCAAGCTCACGGCTCACTGCTGCCTCTACCTTCCAAGCTCAAGTGATCCTCTAACCTCAGCCTTCTGAGTAACTGGGACCACAGGCATGTACAACCACGCCTGGCTAATTTTCTTAATTATTTGTAGAGATGAGATCTTGCTCTGCTGCCCAGGCTGGCCTCACACTTCTGGGCTCAAGCCATCCTCCCACCTCAGCTTCCCAAAGTGCTGGGGTTAGAGGTGTGAGCCACCATGCCTGGCCCTGCCCATTTTTAAATTGGGTTATTTATATTTTTATTATTGCATTGCAAGAACTTTTAAAAATATATATCTTGGATACAAGTCCCTTATCAGACAGATGATTTGCAGATACTTTCTCCCGTTTGGTAGGTTGCCTTTTCACTTTCTTGATGGTGTCCTTTGAAGCATACAAGTTTTCAATTTGGTGAATTTGAATTAATCTATTTTTAAATTTTGTCTCTTGTGCATTTGGTGTCATATCTAATAAGCTATTTTATAGTTTTAGCGCTTACATTCAAATTCATGATCCGTTTTTAGTTGGTTGGGTCTAACTTCATTCTTTTGCATGTGGATATCCAGTTGTGTGTGTGTGTGTGTTGGATGTGTGTGTTGGGGTTTGTGTGTTGGGGTGTGTGTATGTGTATGTGTTGTGTATGTTTGTGTGTTGGTGTGGGGTGTTGTGTGTATTAGTGTATTAGTGTGTGTGTTGGGTGTGTGTTGAGGTGTCTACGTGTTGTGTGTTGGGTATGTGTGTTGTGTGTGTGTTGAGGTATCTACATGTTGTGTGTTGGTGTGTGTATGTGTGTGTTTTGTGTGTGTTGGGTATGTGTATGTTGTATGTGTTGGGGTGTGTGTTGGTGTGTTGGGTGTTGCGTATGTACATTATGTATGTATTGGGATGTGTGTTGGGTATATGTGTGTGTTGGGCATGTGTGTGTTGGGCATGTGTGTGTTGGGTGTGTGTGTATTGGGGCTGTGTATGTGTGTGTTGGGCGTGTGTTGTGTGTATTGGGGGTGTATATGTGTGTGTTGTGTATGTTTGTGTGTGTGTTGGGTGTGTGTATATGTCAGGTGTGGTTGTTGGGTATGTGTGTGTTGGGGTGTGCATGTTGGTGTTGTGTGTGTTGGGTTTGTGTGTATGTTGTGTATGTGTTGGGATGTGTGTTGGGTATATGTGTGTGTTGGGCGTGTGTGTGTTGGGTGTGTGTTGTGTGTATTGGGTGTGTTGTGTATTGGGGTGTGCATGTGTGTGTTGCGTGTTGGGTATGTGTGTGTGTGTTGTTGTGTGTGTGTTGGGTATGTGTGCGTGTGTTGGGGGTTTCTGTGTGTTGGGTGTGTGTTCAGCATGTGTGTTGGGTGTCTGTGTTGGGTGTGTGTGTTGGGTGTGTGTTCAGTGTGTGTGTTGGGTGTGTGTGTTCAGTTTGTGTATTGGGGTGTGTGTGTTGGGTGTGTGTGTGTTGGGTGTGTATGTGTGTGTTCAGTGTGTTGGGTGTGTGTGTGTTGTGTGTGTGTGTGTTGGGTATGTGTTGGGGGTTTCTGTGTGTTTGGGTGTGTGTGTTCAGCGTGTGTGTTGGGTGTCTGTGTTGGGTGTGTGTGTGTGTGTTGGGTGTGTATGTGTGTGTTGTGTGTGTGTTGGGTGTGTGTTCAGTGTGTGTATTGGGGTGTGTGTTGGGTGTGTATGTGTGTGTTCAGTGTGTGTGTTGGGTGTGTGCGTGTGTTGGGTGTGTGTTCAGTGTGTGCGTTGGGTATGTGTGCGTGTTGGGTATGTGTGCATGTATTGGGTGTGTGTTGGGTGTGTGTGTGTGTGTTCAGTGTGTATGTTGGGTGTGTGTTGGGGGTGTGTGTTCAGTGTGTGTGTTGGGTATGTGTTGGGGGTTTCTGTGTGTTTGGGTGTGTGTGTTCAGCATGTGTGTTGGGTGTCTGTGTTGGGTGTGTGTGTGTTGGGTATGTGTGTGTTCAGTGTGTGTGTTGGGTGTGTGTGTTCAGTGTGTGTATTAGGGGGTGTGTTGGGTGTGTATGTGTGTGTTCAGTGTGTGTTGGGTGTGTGCGTGTGTTGGGTGTGTGTTCAGTGTGTGCGTTGGGTATGTGTGCATGTGTTGGGTATGTGTGCATGTGTTGGGTATGTGTGCATGTGTTGGGTGTGTGTTGGGTGTGTATGTGTGTTCAGTGTGTATGCTGGGTGTGTGTTGGGGGTGTGTGTTGGGTGTGTGCGTGTGTTGGGTGTGTGTGTTGGGTGTGTTTGTGTGTTGTGTGTTGGGGTGTGTGTGTTGGGTGTGTGTGTGTTGGGGTGTGTTGGGGGTGTGTGTTGGGTGTGTTTGTGTGTTTTGTGTTGGGGTGTGTGTTGGGAGTGTGTGTTGGTGTGTGTTGGGTGTGTGTGTTGGGCGTGTTGGGGTGTGGTGGGGTGTGTGTGTGTTGGGGGTGTGTGTGTTGGGTGTGTTTGTGTGTTGGGGGTGTGTTGGGTGTGTTTGTTGGGTGTGTGTGTGTGTTGGGTGTGTGCATGTGTTGGGTGTGTGTGTTGGTGTGTGTGTGTTGGGGGTGTGTTTGTGTTGGGGGTGTGTGTATGTTGTGTATGTGTTGGGATGTGTGTTGGGTATATGTGTGTTGGGCGTGTGTGTTGGGTGTGTGTTGTGTGTATTGGGTGTGTTGTGTTGGGTGTGTATTGGGGTGTGCATGTGTGTGTTGCATATTGGGTATGTGTATGTGTGTGTTGGGTATGTGTTTGTGTGTTCAGTGTGTGTGTTGGGTATGTGTGCATGTGTTGGGGTGTGTGTGTTGGGTGTGTTGGGGGTGTGTGTGTGTTGGGTGTGTGCGTGTGTTGGGTGTGTGCGTGTGTTGGGTGTGTGCGTGTGTTGGGTGTGTATGTTGGGGGTGTGTGTGTGTTGGGGGTGTGTGTTGGGTGTGTGTGTGTTGGGTGTGTTTGTGTGTGTGTTGTGGGGGTGTGAGCACAGAGCTTATCTGCCCTCCGTGGGCATGCTGCCCTCCAGGAGCTTGCACATGTTCAGGTATCTGCAAGATCCCAGCACCATTTGTTGAAAAAATTACTCTTCCCCTTTGTTCACTGGCTGGAACAGAGCTAAAACAAAACAATTAAAATAAAATAAAGTAATTATTTCCCAACTGAATTGTCTTGGCATACTTTTAAAAAATCAATTGATCATAAATCTATTTCTGGTAATGAATTTGATTTCATTAATCTACGTATCTTTTTTTGTTTTTTGAGATGGAGTCTCACTCTGTCACCCAGGCTGGAGTGCAGTGGCACAGTCTCAGCTCACTGCAACCTCCACCTCCCAGGTTCAAAAGATTCTCCCGCTTCAGCTTCCGGAGTAGCTGGGACTACAGGCACCCGCCACCAGGCCCAGCTAATTTTTTTTTTTTTTCCCGACACGTAGTCTAGTTCTGTCGCCCAGTTTGGAGTGCAATGACACAATCTCGGCTCACTGCAACCTCCGCCTCCTGGGTTCAAGCAATTCTCCTTTCTCAGCCTCCGGAGTAGCTGGGACTACAGGCACACGCAAATATGCCCGGCTAATTTTTGTATTTATAGTAGAGATGGGGTTTCACCATATTGGTCAGGCTGGTCTCGAATTCCTGACCTCAGGTGATCTGCCCACCTCGGCTTCCCAAAGTGCTGGGATTACAGGCGTGAGCCACTGTTCCTGGCCGTTTTGTAGTTTTCATTTTACAAGTTTCACAAGTCTTTTTTCTTTCTTTTTTTTTTTTTTTTGTGAGAGGGAGTCTCACTCTGTCGCCCAGGCTGGAGTGCAGTGGCGCGATCTCAGCTCATTGCAAGCTCCGCCTCCTGGGTTCACGCCATTCTCCCACCTCAGCCTCCCAGGTAGCTGGGACTACAGGCGCCCGCCACCACGCCCGCCTAATTTTTTGTATTTTCAGTAGAGACGGGGTTTCACCGTGTTAGCAAGCATGGTCTCGATCTCCTGACCTTGTGATCTGCCTGCCTCGGCCTCCCAAAGTGCTGGGATTACAGGCTTGAGCCACCGCGCCTGGCCCACAAGTCTTTGTTAAATGTATCCCTAAGAAGCATTTTATTCTTTTTGGTGCTATTGTAAATGGACTTTTCTTCTTTTTCTCTTTTTTTGAGACAGGACCTCACTCTGTTGCCCAGGCTGGAGTGCAGTGGCACAATCTCCGCTCACTGCAGCCTTTTGACCTCCTAGGCTCAGATGATTCTGCCTCCTCAGCCTCCCAGGTGGCTGGGACTACAGGCATATGCACCACCATGCCTGGCTAATTTTTGTATTTTTTGTAGAGATGGGGTTTTGCCATGCTGCCCAGGCTGATCTCAAACTCTTGATCAAGCTCAAGGCATCCGCCCAGATATTACTGCACCATTTTCTTGCTCCTGTATTTCCTGATGAAATGTCTGCCATCAGTTTGATTATTGTTCTTTCATAGATAGTCTGTTTTCCTCTCTGGTTAAATAATATTCTCTTTAGCCTTGATATTGTACAGTTACACTATGTTGCATTTGGATGTGGATTTGTTTTTATTTATGCTACTGGTACATGGATGGCTCTGTCAATGTGAGGCTCTGTGTCTTTCTTCATTTCTGGAAAGTCTCGGTACATTTTCAAATACAATGAAATATCACAAAACATGGCTGGTGCAGAAGGAGGTAATGGTTTACAAGTTGTACTCACTTTTTTTTTTTTTTTTTTTTTTTGAGACAGAGTCTTGCTCTTTCACCCAGGCTGGAGTGAGTGGCACAATCTTGGCTCACTGCAACCTCTGCCTCCTGAGTTCAGGTGATTCTTGTCCCTCAGCCTCCTGAGTAGCTCACATTACAGATGTGTGCCACCATACCCAGCTAATTTTTTGTATTTTTAGTAGAGATGGGGTTTCACTATGTTGGTCAGGCTGGTTTCAAACTCCTGACCTCAAATGATCTGCCCGCCTCGGCCTCCCAGTGTTGGAATTACAGGCATGAGCCACCTTGCCCTGCTGTACTCACTCTTAATTATTATATGGTACATATGTAAACGTACCGTAGACTTGGAGTTTTAAAACATTCTTTACCCACCGAAGTGTCCTATGCTTTCTTCTCACACCAAAAAAACCTTAGCTTTTGTGACCAGGCAGCAGTTCATATTGTTGTCTTTGCTCTCAGTGGCTTAAAACTAAAAGTGATTCTGACATTTTCTGAACTAAGACTGAAGTGCAGTTTCCCTTTCTCTTCTCCTACTTCTAGATGCCATTTTTCTATCTTCTTCCTTACTTCTACTTCTACATGGTTAAAGTGGAAAATCTTCACATTCTATAGAGAATAATTATAAATGTTAAAAATCAACATATGGGAATTACATTATTAAGCCTAAGACATTACTGCTGAGCCTGTGACAGCTATAATTCCCTCATCTTTGTGTTTTCCAAAGATGGCCTCAACATTACCTCCCTCCTCTATGTTTGTCTCACAATGTGAGTTACATGCTTTCCCCCCTTAAATCTGGGTGAGCTATGACGATGGTGGAAGTGGTGCTAACCAGCTGCCAGGTCATTACAAAGCCATGCACTGGCACCTTTTCCTTCCAGAATGCTAGCCTTTGGAATCTCCTGCTGCAGACTCATTTGTGTCTCTTCTACTCCAAAGTTCATATGCTGAAGCCCTAACCTTCAATGTATTTGGAGATAAAGCTTACAAGGAGTTAATGCAAGTTAAATGGGTTCATAAGGGTGGATCCCTGATCCAACAGGATCGGCGCCCTCATGAAAAGAGACACCAGAGAGCTGTCTGCCACGTGAGGACACAGTGAGAAGGCAGCCATTTGCAAGCCAGGAAGAGGGCCTCACCAGGAACTCAATCAGCCAGCATCTTAATCTCAGACTTCCTAGCCTCCAAAACCGTCAGAAATAAATGTCTATTGTCAAAGTCATAGGCTGGTATTTTGTTATAGCAGCCTGAGCAGACTAATGCAACCTTCTCATCCCCTCTCCTGCCTACCACGCTGTGAGAAAGCTTGAGAAGCCAGTGAGAATGGAGGCCCCAGGCTCACAGCCCTGGATGAGCTCCAGCCTTCAACCAGTACAGACCGAGTGGCCACATAAGCGAGTTTTCTTCAACTTGGATCCTCCAGCCCCAGCTGGCACATGTGAAGCAGAAAAGAGGTGCCCCATCAAGACCTGTCCAAATTGCAGATTCTTGAGCAAAACAAAGTATTGTTTTTAGCCGCTGAGTTTTGGAGTTGTCATGCAGCAACAGACACCTGATACATTTGCTTGTAAACTTTTTGCTTTCCCAAGTAGTGCAAATCTGAAAATGTCTTTATTACATTCTTATACTTGGTAACCAATTCTGTGTTGACAACTGTTTCACCTCTAAACTTTGAATGTATTTCTCCACTATCTTCTAGCATCCCATGTTGCTGATGAGAAGTGATGCCCCTGATTCTTCATCCCTTGAAGGAATTCTTTTTTTTTTTTTTTTTTTTGAGGTGGAGTCTCGCTTTGTTGCCCAGGCTGGAGTGCAGTGGCACCATCTCGGCTCACTGCAAGCTCCGCCTCCCAGGTTCACACCATTCTCCTGCCTCAGCCTCCTGAGTAGCTGGGACCACAGGTGCCCACCACCATGCCCAGCTAATTTTTTTTGTATTTTTAGTAGAGACGGGGTTTCACGCTGTTAGCCAGGATGGTCTTGATCTCCTGACCTTGTGATCCGCCCGCCTCAGCCTCCCAAAGTGCTGGGATTACAGGCATGAGCCACTGCACCCAGCCCATCCCTTGAAGGAATTCTGTATTTTCCTCTTGGAAACTTTTAGGGTCTTCTGCTGATCCTTGCTCTCTTGGTTTTTCATACCAATGTATCTTGGTTTGGTCCTCTCCTATTCACCATGGGGGGAGCTCAGTGCCTCCTTTTACCCAGAGATCAAAATCCTTGAACTCTGGGAAATGAAGATTTCTTGGCCGGACACGGTGGCTCACGCCTGTAATCCCAGCACTCTGGGAGGAGGAGGCCCGTGGATCACGAGGTCAAGAGATCAAGACCATCCTGGCCAACATGGTGAAACCCCGTCTCTACTAAAAATACAAAAATTAGCTGGGTGTGGTGGCGCATGCCTGTAGTCCCAGCTACTCAGGAGGCTGAGGCAGGAGAATTGCTTGAACCTGGGAGACGGTGGTTGCAGTGAGCTGAAATCATGCCACTGCACTCCAGCCTGGTGACAGAGCAAGACTCAAAAAAAAAAAAAAAAAAAAGAATTTTTGGCACTTTCTTCCTCTCTAGAATTCCCATTAGTTTGGTACTGGACTTGAACTTCTAAGCTTATCTTACTTCCTGAGTTCCTTAATTTTATCTTCCAACTAAACTTTACTTTTCTTTTCTCTTTTTGGAGACAGGGTCTCACTCTGTTGCCCAGACTGGAGTGCAGTGGTATGATCGCAGCTCACTGCAGCCTCCACTTCCCTGAGTTCAAGCAATCCTCCCACCTGAGCCTCCCAACTAGCTGGGACCACAGGTACACACTACCACATCCAGCTAAGTTTTTTGTATTTTTTGTATACATAGTGCTTTGCCATGTTGCCCAGGCTGGTCTCAAACTCCTGGACACAGGTGATTCTCCCACCTTGACCTTCCAACATGCTGAAATTATAAACTTTCTTTTTCTTTTTTTTTTTTGAGACAAAGTCTTGCTCTGTCGCCCAGGCTGGAGTGCAGTGGCATGATCTCAGCTCACTGCAACCTCCACCTCCCAGGTTCAGGCAATTCTTCTGCTTCAGCCTCCCAAGTAGCTGGGACTATAGGCGTGTGCCACCATGCCCAGCTAATTTTTGTATTTTTAGTAGACACGGGGTTTCACCATGTTGGCCAGGCTGGTCTCAAACTCCTGACCTCAAGTGATCCACCAGCCTGAGCCTCCCAAAGTGCTGGGATTACAGGCATGAGCCACCGCGCCCAGCCTAAACTTTACTTTTCTTAAAACATGTTATCAATGTCTTTGGTTCTGTGGGTTCACTGAGCCCAGCTGAGTGGCTCCTCCTAAGAGTTGTGGTGACAGAACCTAGGGGTGGTGCTGTCTGAAGGCTCACCTAGGCTGGAATTCCATTTCCATTCATGTGTCTGACATTGGGGTGGCCACACAGCTCAGGGCTGGCTGTGCATCTACCTTTGTGTGTCTTTTCCACATGAGTTTCTGGGTAGATTTCTTAGGCTGACTTCTCCAAAAGAAAGAATCCAAGAGCCTGTGGTAATTTTAATCTATTGTCATTTTATCTCCTGATAGCCTTTTCTTGGGCTGTTTCTTGAAGCATTCTGTGTTTCTTCTAGGAATGTTCTAACGAGGTTCCAGAATGCTCTTCATTTCTCTGTGTTTCTATTTCTTCTCACATCATCTTTCTAATTTACGTTGGTCTCTATTGTTCATGTTGAAAGTCTTCCCAAATACCCAATATCCTTAGCAGTCTTAAAGAGACTAAGACTGAGGTGTTAGGAAGCTCACAAGGAGTTTGCATTCAAAAGCAGGACTTGTCAAGCGCTGGGCTTTGCTGTAGAAAGACTGTGTAGGAAGCCCACTCTCAGGCCAGCCTAAATCCCACCTTACAGGGGTGTCTTTTTCTGGAATACCCCCACATTATTTATGCTAGGAAACCCTGTTGCTGTATGATTTGTGTGTGTGAGGGGATGGAGGGATGAGGAGTGGGAAGCTGTTGACTCATGCACATACCTGTCTCCATGGTGTCTCTGCTGTCGACCTCCTCTCCCCCAGCTCCAGCCCCTCACCTTTCCAGGGCTCTGTATCCAATGGAGGGGGCTCAAGTGAAGGCTTCTTCCCCCCGTTTCACTGTCACCAAGCTTTACCTCTGGACATTTGTGGCACTCACCTGCTGGGAACCCACTCCTTTCTCTGAACAGTTGCAGGGTTTAGCCTCCCTTCCTGAGCCCCTTTTGACAAGTTATCAGGTCCCTGGTAGGGAAAGAAGAACAAGCTCAAGTGCCCGATCTCTTATCTTAATCAGAAGGGGAACCCAGTTCTAATCCAGATGCTGCTATGCTGTCCTCTTTCTGGGTTTCATTTCCTTGTCTGTCAAACCAGAGGGTGGCTTGGCCAACTCACACCTGACCCAGGTTGACACAAAGTCCAACTCCAGCTTCTCTCCACTCCTACCTGAATTCCCAGCAGCATACAAACAGGACTCAGGAGACCTGGGTTCAATCCTGTCTTTGCCATATTCTGGTTGTGGCCTTGGGCACGTCCCTTTACCTCTTAGTTATCCCTTGCCTGCCTCGGAGGGCTGTTGCAGTCACCAAGTGACTGGACCTGAAGGCAAGCTGCCCAAGGGGCTCAATTGTGAGTGTTCCCTCCTCCCACCCAAGGTCAGCCTTGTCAATAATAAACACAGTGACTCTCTGAGCACCTGCCAAGGGCCAGGCCCGCCACATACGGTGTTATTCTCACAATCTACAAGAAAATTACTATTAGCGCCATATTCCCAAGGAAGAAAGTGAGTGCCCAGAGAAAAAACTAAAATTTCTTGGAGGTGAAAAATAGAGACCAGGCTCAGTGGCTCACACCTGTACTTTGAAAGCACTTTGGAAGGCTGAGGCGGAAGGATCACTTGAGCTCAGGAGTTTGAGAACAGCCTGGACAGCATGGGGAGACCCCGTCTCTACAAAAATTAGCTGGATGTGGTGACATGTGCCTGTGGACCCAGCTACATGGGGAGCTGAGGTGGGAGGACTGCTTGAGCCTGGGAGGTCGAGGTTGCAGTAAGCCAAAATTGCCGCACTGCATTCCAGCCTGGGTGGCAGAGTAAGACCTTATCTGGAAAAAAAAAAAGAAAGAATCACTGAAAAGAAAATTTTTATATGAAAGTTGAAAGATAAAACCGAAGAATAAGGCCGAGCGTGGTGGCTCATGCCTGTAATCCCAGCACTTTGGGAGGCAGAGGTGGGCAGATCACGAGGTCAGGAGTTTGAGACTAGCCTGACCAACATGACCAACATGATGAAACCCCGTCTCTACTAAAAATACAAAAATTAGCCGGGGGTGGTGGCGCATGCCTATAATCCCAGCTACTCAGGACGCTGAGGCAGGAGAATCGCTTGAACCTGGGAAGCGGAGGTTACAGTGAGCCAAGATCGCACCACTGCACTCCAGCCTGGGAGACAGAGTGAGACTCCGTCTCAAAACAAACACACAAACAAACAAAAACCCTGAAGAATAATAGAAGTATACAACAACAAAAAAGAAATGGAAAACAAGAGAAACGGGATGAAGGGCCTGGAAGGTCAATGCAGGAAAAGACATGGTGATGATCAAGTCCGGACGGCAGCTTAGCAAGACAGCAGCCAGGAGCAAAGGATTAACAATTGGCCAAAAGCGGACAAAGGCTGAAAAACTCTTCTAGGCACTTTTATTAATTTTTTTTTTGAGGCAGAGCCTTGCTCGGTCTCCCAGGCTGGAGTACCGTGGCACGATCTTGACTCACAGCAACCTCCGACTCCCAGGTTCAAGCGATTCTCCTGACTCAGCCTCCCTAGTAGCTGGGACTACAGGCACGCACTACCATGCCTGGCTAATTTTTGTATTTTTAGTAGAGATGAAGTTTCACCATGTTGGCTAGGCTGGCCCCGAACTCCTAACCTCAAGTGATATGCCTGCCTCAGCCTCCCAAAGTGCTGGGATTACAGGTGTGAGCCACTGCTCCCAGCTTCTAGGCACTTCGGAAAAGTGCAGCGATTACTGACCACACGAAGGCCAGAGATGCAGCAGGCATCTATTTACATGCATTAAATACATATATTATCTTCATGCATTTACACATTCATTCAACAAACATTACTGAGCGCCTGCCATGGGCTGGCATGGTCCTGGGCACAGCTCTGCTTGCAGGAAGCCCACTTTCTCCTGCGGAGTCAAAGCACAAACAAAGCCAAGTCAGTATGTAAAGAAGCAGGGGTGATGAGAGATGCGGACCCAGGAGGGGTTCAAGGGGCTGTCCTGGACGCATGACAGGGAAGCATAGCTTCTTAAAGGACTCGGCAGTGCACCATGAGAAGACACGCACCAGGGAGCAGAGAGAAACGCCAGAACCCTCTCGAAGAAGGAGGGATGTGAGGAGGTCAGGATAGTCACCTGTGCTGAGCCATCATGGAGAGTGAGGGCCTGTAAGGGTGGACACAGTATGGAGGAGGGACAAATCTTCCTCACCGGACAGGTGGGGATCCCTGCGGTGCACTAGGGGAATGCACACAGGGGGCACTATGACCTGGCGGCCCACGGGGCACGGGGACGCACCAGGTAGCCTTGGGCTCTGCAAGTCCCTCCCGGACCCTGGGGAGTGCCATGACGGCTTCCAGCAGCAGTCACTGTCCTGGGAGCGTCCCGCGCTCTAGCCCAGGTGGGTCCCACAACGGTGTGACCAAGGATGTCCTATGACCACCCCTTTACAGGTAAGGAAACTGAGGCAGGAGAGGCGAAGCAACTCGCCCAAGGAATGGGCTGTGCCGGTAGCTTCTCCAAGGCCTGGTGCGCCCTGGCCTGTGCGCGTGATCCCGGGCGGGGTCTCAGTGCGAACAGGGGCTTCGCGATGTGGCCAGCGCGGGCTTATCTCCGTGCCGTGAGGACAAGGCTAGAAGCCTGGGCGGCCGCGGTGGATCCTCGTGGCGAGGCGGGGAGGGCGCCGGGCCTCACTGGCCCGCTCGAACCAGGGCTGCGCAGGGCAGAGCCCAAGGGAGAGGGCCGCGCGGCCGCCGTAACGTCGGAGACGACGCCTGGCAGGCGCCAGCAAACGCAGAAGACCAGCGAGGGCGAGGCAGGGAGGGCGCGACGCGACGACGACCACGTGCCCCGCCCGCCCAGGCGCGCGGCCTGCCGGGAGACGCAGTCCAAACCTTTCGGGAGCAGGACTAGGGGTCCCAGAGAGCCTCGCGGCGCGCATGCGAGCCCCGGCCCCCACCCCCAACTCGCGCGGCCTGCCGGGACTTGTAGTCCAACGCCAGCAGGCTTCCGGGCCCGGAGTGGGCGGTGGGACTCGGGGTCCCAGAGAGCCGTGCGCGGGCCGCGACGCCGAGCACCGCCCTCGCCGTCGCCTCCGGGCTTTCTCCGGTCGCTGCCGCCACCACCGTTGCTTCGCGGGCTGGGAGGCCCGGGGTCCCCGGGCGAACAGAGGCTGCGGGTGGGAGCCTTCGCGGGCGCTGCAGAGCGGGCCGGGGGAGGCCGGGATGGAGCCCCGCCGAGGTGGGCGCGCTGCCGGGCGGGGCGCTTGCGGCGGTTGGGGAGGGGGCAGAGGGAGGGGCCCGGGGCGGGGCTCGGTGGCGGGGACACCGGGGCGGGGGCACCGGGAGGAAGCTGCCTTGGAAGAGGTGGGGGCGGGGACGGGAGGGGCGGCGAGCCCCCGGGAGCCTGGGCGTTAGGCCCGGGCGTGGCGGGGCCCCGGCGGCCTGGGGGGTCTCCTGGGCCCCCCCCCCTCCATGGAGCCCGCCGCCCCGGAGCTCGGTCTCAGATGACTGAACTGGGCACCGAGCGCCCCTGGTGTCCCTCGCAGTGGACTGACGCCGCAGGGGCGAGCTAGCCGGCTCCGCGCCTCTCCGCGGGATCCAGACGCCTCCTGGGGCTGCTGGCGGAGGGTCTGAGGCGGCGCGGCCATGGCTCACCTCCGGGGATTTGCCAACCAGGTGAGAAGGGTGCAGGTCAGGAAGACTAGCGGTCTCTCACCGAGGGGCTCCAGAGTCTCCTGGGGGTTCAGAGGGGAGCGCCACGCCGGAGCGGGCAGTGGGGTGAGGGAAGGAGCGCGCGTCGTGCGACCAGCGGAGCCGTCCTGAGGTGGGCGCAGGGCGGCCCCGGGGCTCTGCCGTGTGCCTGTGGCGTTTTGCGTGGCAGAAGCTCGCAGGCCTCTAGAAACCGAGCCCCTGGTGGCTCCGCCTGTGCGAGGGCGGTGGAGGTGCGTGAAGAGACACCGGCGCAGGGACAGGGCGCTGCCCCCAGCGCGGGGCGGGAACCTCATGTCAGCATCTGAAGGCAGTGGAAGGTCGGGGGCCACCCTGCGGCCTCGGCCTGGGCCACGGGTCATTCTGGCCGTGTTGGGCTGGGCAGGGGCTGTAGGGGAGACCCTGACGGGCGCTGAGGGGCTGAGATTGTGGAGAAGCAGATCTGAGTGGCCGGTGTGCAGGGAAAGCAGAGAACACGTGTGTGCTTTGGCCCAGGGGAGGGTGAAAAGGCTGCTCTGTGCAGGACCGTTTAACCCCTGTGAACGTGAGACTCATCTTTCTTCTTTAAAGAAGTCGTTTCCACTATGGAGCCACCTTTAAGCGTCTGGTGGGACAGCCTCGGAGGGAACCACTACGGCGAGCCCTTAGCCTGGAATGAGGACCAGCTGCTGGTGCCAAAGGGCTTGCCGGGGAAGGAGGGTGGGGACAGCCAACCTGGGGCCTGGGGACTTGCATTCTCTACCCCTCCCCACTTTTTTGACTCTGGCCGCTGGGTTTTCTTACATCTTAGCTGTTCGGTTTTGTTCTTGATGCCTTGGCTCTACCTAAGGTGTTGGAATCGCCGCTAAAATGTGTGGCCCTCCTTGTTCACTCCTATGTGCTGAATGGAGAGTTGGGCCTGCAGTGGAACAGGAAGGGCGTCTGTTCGCGTAGGGGCAGGAACTGGAGTCAGGGCTGCTTTGGAGGAAACCGGACCAGCCTAGAGACCCGGAACACCATGTGCAGCTGTTGGGCCAGGCAACCTGGACCTGCGTGGTCACAGATGAGACTGGGGCTTGCTGACTGATGCTGAATTAAGCTAACAGATTTTTGGTTTGCTTTTGGCATTCTGTATCTGGTAACTTACATGACTAAGGTGCTGGGAGAAAAATCTGCCACCAGTTTATTTTATTTTATTTTTATTTTTTTGAGACGGAGTTTCGCTTTTGTTGCCCAGGCTGGAGTGCAATGGTGCAATCTCAGCTCACTGCACCCTCTGCCTCCCAAGTACAAGTGATTCTCCTGTCTCGGCCTCCCAAGTAGCTTGGATTACAGGCATGCGCCACCATGCCCAGCTAATTTTGTATTTTTAGTAGAGACGGAGTTTCACCATGTTGGTCAGGCTGGTCTCAAACTCCTGACCTCAGGTGATCTGCTTGCCCTGGCCTCCCAACGTGCTGGGATTACAGGCATGAGCCACCGCGCTCGGCCACCAGTTTATTTTTAAGAACTGCAGAAATAACTCCTTTGGGTCACAGGATGAGAAATTGGAGCTCCGAGGTGCCCCGTAACTGTGTGCTGTTGGTTCTTGGTGCGATCACACACAGGGAAGGGAGTGCGGGCACATTGGAGAAGGGATTCCAAAGGTAGGAAGCTCCTTTTGTCCTTTTAGGGATCCCTTTGTCCCAGCCTGGATGATGAGAGACTTGACTTCATATAGTGGCAGAAAACCTGAGGGGCTGTGGTTTTCTCCTGAGATGGTTGCCATGGTATCCTGTGGACCTGTGGGGCAGCCCCTTTGTGGGAGAGTGGGGCGCATTCCCCCCATAGCCTGTGCTCCTGCCTTAGACTTCTCCCCTCTACGTGGCCAGTTCCTGCCTGGCCCTGGAGGGCCCGAATGGCTGTGGGGTGCCAGAGCACTGTATCACCACTCAGCTATGTGTGCTGGGTCATTCCCCTTGTTTTGTGGGGCAACACTGACAGCAGACACATTGGCAAGTGGAGGCCCCAGACCTGGCAGCCCCAGGGCTAATGTGGAGAACAGGTGTCCACCGCCCGAGTCAGCTGAGTGGCCCGAGTGATCATCCAGGCCACAGCTGCTGCTACATCCAAAAGAGGATTCGCAGCCTCCAGGCCAGGGGCCCACTTACCCTTTCTTCTCCAGGTGGGGGTGGGGATGGCTTGCCTTGGCTTGGCCTGCGATGTCATTGTAGGGCCAGGATCACAGCCAAGAGGGTTCCTGTCACACAGTTTCTGCTTGGGCTGATGAGCCCTGGCTCTGGCTTAGGGGTCCGCTGTGCTCCCCTGCTGTGAAGCAGTAGAGGTCTGAGTGCCCACCCAGGGGTTTCCCTTCCGGGGCTGCTGTGATGGAGCAGATTCAGCTCCAGGCCCTGTGTGGAGAGCAGCATGGCCTCAGCAGGGAGCAGGGAGTAGAGCAGGGCGGGAGGACGCGTCATCCAGAGAGGCCTGAAGAGTGGGAAAGGGATCTCTGGGAGTTGGAGGGCTGGTGGTGCTGGGTAATGCTGCCAGGCCATGGCCCTGCTTTCTCCAGGCCCTCTCTCAGGCCACCTTAGACAGGAGTAGATGGGAGGACACAAGCTCAGGGCACCAACCAGACCTCTGGAATCCCCAGGAGGACTCCCTTGGGGTGCTTGGCAGGGTTGGGTTGAGGCTGAGGCCAGGCCTACAGGCTAACGGCTCGGTGGAGCAGCGTCCCAGGGCCCTGAGTAAGCGTTGATGGGCTGAGCAAACGGAGGATTTGACAAGGTGGCGTTGGGCCTGCTGGAGGAGGAGCAGGCAGAAGAGGGGCTGCTTCTGCAGATCACCTGAGGTCAGGAGTTCAAGACTAGCCTGGCCAACATGGTGAAACCCTGTCTCTACAAAAATTCAAAAAAAAAAAAAATTAACGGGGCATGATGGCGGGTGCCTGTAAGTCCAGCTACTCGGGAGGCTGAGGTGGAAGAATCGCTTGAACCTGGGAGGTGGAGGTTGCAGTGAGCTGAGATCACACCACTGCACTCCAGCCTGGGCAACATGAGCGAGACTCTATCTCAAAAAAAAAGAAAAAGAAGAGGGGCTGCTTCTTAACCTTGTCCTGCACCTGGCATCCAGGACTGGGCTAGGAACGGGTGGTCCTCCACCAGAAATGGAGCAAACGGAGGAGGAAACGGAGATGACGCTCTCTATGGCAGGAGGGTGATATTTTAACACTGACTGCTTACCTGTGACAGCCAGTGGGCTGATGAGCTTATGCTTTGACATGCACTTGTGGTCCCAGCTACTCAGGAGGCTGAGGAGACCAGCCTGGGCACACAGCGAGACCCCCCATCTCAAAAAAAGATTGCATGTTCTGGGTTGACTTTCCTTTCAGATGGGGGCTGGTTCTGACCTCATCTGTGCCACCCACCCTCAACCTGGAGACAGCTGAGCACCTGTGACTTGTCAGCTTTGAATCTTTCCTGGCTTCTCTTTAGAACACATGGTCAGCTGCAGTGGTGGGGCTGGGGGCAGACACAGCTCACCTTGACCGGAATGACCCCGGGCAGTACTCAGCTCTCTCTATCCTGCCGAGTTTCTTGACCTTGGCTTTGGGGACTCCTGGTAGCAGGTGGGCTCAAGGCACCCCCTGCTGTTTCCTCCATGGGTACTGGCTTTAGGACTGGGCTGCTGTACTGATGAGAGAATGAGAAAGGTCACTTTTGACTCGACCAGCTGTCTCAACTGGCCAGACCTTTGGGCTACACTGCAGCTGGCCTGCTCTAGCTGCTGCATGGGGGCCACCTGCACACCCCCGGGCCTTGACAAGCCAGCCTTGCAGGGAAAGGTTAGGTGGCCTCTGGCCCTCCCCTAACTGCCTTTCCTTCCCCAGAGTTCCTGTCACCTCGGGGTCTGGCGCTCAAAAAGGGATGTGCAGCAGCATGTTTCAAGGTGGGGGCCTGTGTGCCGCCCCTTCCACCCTCCTGGTTAGGAACCCTGGGAGGTCAGCTTATTGGCAGTTTCACACGGAAATGTCGCCTCAGGCTGGTGCAGTGTCCAGTTGGCTTCAGCCAGCTCCTCCGCTGGGCTTAGGCCTGGGGTGGACCCAGCACACAGGTGTCCAGGGGGTGAGCGTGAGGGCTGTGTGTGGTGTACCCTATCCTTCTTGGAGGGCACGGTCTCCCCAGGCCCAGGAACGTGGAGGGCACCCCCACCCAAGGACCTGTCCTGTCTTCAGTGTTTTTGTGGCATAATTAGTCGTTTTGCCTTTTTTTTTTTTTTTTTTTTTTTTGAGACGGAGTCTTGCTCTGTCGCCCAGGCTGGAGTGCAGTGGCACGATCTCCACCTTCTGGGTTCATGACATTCTCCTGCCTCAGCCTCCCGAGTAGCTGGGACTGCAGGCGCCCACCACCACACCCGGCTAATTTTTTGTATTTTTTAGTAGAGATGGGGTTTCACCGTGTTAGCCAGGGTGGTCTTGATCTCCTGACCTCGTGATCTGCCCGCCTCGGCCTCCCAAAGTGTTGGGATTACAGGCGTGAACCACCGCGCCCGGCCCGTTTTGCCTTTTTATGCTCTGCCACACTAAATTGGCATCAAGACCCTTGATGTTGTTAGGGGAGGGGCCGTGCGTGGTGGCTCACGCCTGTAATCCCAGCACTTTGGGAGGCTGAGGTGGGCAGATCACCTGAAGTCAGGAGTTCGAGACCAGCCTGGCCAACATGGTGAAACCTTATCTCTACTAAAAATACAAAAAATTAACTGGGGGTGGTGGTGCATGCCTGTAATTCCAGCTACTTGGGAGGCTGAGGCAGAAGAATCGCTTGAACCCAGGAGGCAGAGGTTGCAGTGAGCCAAGATTGCGCCACTACACTCCAGCCTGGGTGACAGAGCGAAAAGCCATCTCAAAAACATTTAAAAAAGGGTCGAGGCTTGAGGACACACCTCTGCTGGCTTCCCCTGGACTCTGGGCCTGGGCCACAGACCAGGCACCTTCCACACCAGTGGCTCAGAAACTTTTAGGCGTTGCTTCTTTAAATCTGAGGACTGTGTGAGGCAGCTTTCTGCATCAAGAAAGCATCAAGTTTCTAACTCCGCGCTGGTGTAGCTGTCAGGAGGACTTATGTAGGGGTGAGGGAAGCCCTTTCTAAATACGTGACTTTCAGGAGTGAAGGAGAACTTGGTTAACACATACTGAGGTTTTTTGTTTTTGATGGTTTTTTTTTTAAATTTTTTATTTTTTTGAGACATAGTTTCGCTCTTGTTGCCCAGGCTGGAGTGCGATGGTGCGATCTCGGCTCACCGCAACCTCCGCTTCCCTGATTCAAGTGATTCTTCTGTCTTGGACTCTCAAGTAGCTCGGATCACAGGCATGCGCAACCTCGCCCGGCTAATTTTTTTTGTATTCAGTAGAGATGGGGTTTTACCATGTTAGTCAGGCTGGTTGCGAACTCCTGACTTCAGGTGATCAACCCGCCTTGGCCTCCCAGAGTGCTGGGATTTCAGGTGTGCACCACCAAGCCTGGCCTGATGAGTTTATTTTTTAGTAATTTCAGATTTATAGCAAATTAAGTAAGAGCTCCCAAATCCCCCCTCACCCCCAGGGGCCATTCACCTATTAACATCTGTCACGGGGCTGGCATGTTGTTCGGGTTAGATGAGGCAACCTTCATGCCGTGTCATCACCTGAAGCTCCTGTTTCCAGCAGGGTTCATCGAGTTGGCCTGGCCTCTTTATACTTTCTGGGGACTTTTTCCCTTGCATGGAAAGTTCAGTTTAGGTTTTTTTGTTGTTGTTTGTTTGTTTGTTTTTTTAATGGAGTTTGATTCTTGTTGCCCAGGTTGGAGTGCAATGGTGCGGTCTTGGCTCACTGCAACCTCCGCCTCCCGGGTTCAAGCAATTCTCCTGCCTCAGCCTCCTGAGTAGCTGGGATTATTACAGGCACGAGCCGCCACGCCCAGATAATTTTTTTGTATTAGAGATGGGGTTTCACCATGCTGGCCAGGCTGGTCTCGAACTCCTGACCTCAAGTGATCCACCTGCTTCGGCCTCCCAAAGTGCTAGAATTACAGGCGTGAGCCACCGCGCCCGGCCAAGTTTAGTTTTTGAACAAAAAGGGAGAAAGGAAGAAACCAGAGAAGAATTGAGGTGCGCTCCCTCGGACTCCCCCTTCCCTACAGGTCCCTTCCTCCCCAGCAGGGCAGCCTCTGCCTGTCCCCCGCCTCTCGTGACCGGCGCTGTCTGCCCTCTGTCCCCTCCCTGGCCCCACAGCACTCTCGAGTGGACCCTGAGGAGCTCTTCACCAAGCTCGACCGCATTGGCAAGGGCTCATTTGGGGAGGTCTACAAGGGCATCGATAACCACACGAAGGAGGTGGTGGCCATCAAGATCATCGACCTGGAGGAGGCCGAGGATGAGATCGAGGACATCCAGCAGGAGATCACCGTCCTCAGCCAGTGCGACAGCCCCTACATCACCCGCTACTTTGGCTCCTACCTAAAGGTGCCTGTTGTGGGAAGGCAGGGACCCTGCTGGTGCTGTGCCCGGCTCTCTTCCATGTCAGAGGGACTGAGTGACATGCCAGAGGGTGCAAGGCGGTCTTGACGGTTCAGTGCATGCCTTCCGGGAAATTGCCCTGGGCAGGCAGGGTGTGAGCAGGGTCCACGAGGGTCAGTTGGCTCTAAATGGCCATTGGGACCCACTTGCCTGCCTGTGGTAATGCAGTGAGGGCGCTGCTAGGAGCACTCTGGGGGGCCCCTGCTGGCAGTGGTGAGTGGGCCTGTGAGGAGCAGGTGGCTGGTGGTGCCAGTGTCTGGGGTGTAGGGAACGCTGTGGCCATCCTGCCCAGGAGGGTGATGGGTGTGTCGGGTCACGTGCTTGCCAGCCATGCCCTCTTCCCAGCCCTGTAGGACTGGATCAGCAGCCTGGTTTTTGATGGGGTCTTGGTGAAGTGGAGTCAGCCACTGCTGTGTGTACTCAACCTGTCCTCTGAGCATCTGTAGCAGTAGTGTGGCAGGAGGGGAAGATGGGCAAGGCCGAGAGAGCCCTTTCCTGTTCAGGGTTCTTGGCAGGGATGGGACCGGTGGGGCCTGGGCCCTGGCTGATTCCGGCCTGTGACTCCCACCCTGGAGCATGCCCTTCCTCTTGCTGCCAAATGCTGATGGGTTTGTCTCCGGTCCCAGAGCACCAAGCTGTGGATCATCATGGAGTACCTGGGCGGCGGCTCAGCACTGGACTTGGTGAGGCATAGGCCATGGCAGTGGGGGGTCATGCAGTGTCCGAGTCCCCTGCCCCTCAGACTCATGGGCTCCAGGGGCCACCTCTCGTTTGGTGTCATGGCACGTTAGGTGTTAATTAGGAATCGTCTAAAGCAAAAATGAACTGCCATCTGCACGTCTGCCCAGTTGGTGCTGAAAGGGATCCTGGCCTGTGGGAGTGGGCGGGGGCAGGCCTGCTGGGAGATGGCTGGGAGCCTATTTTTCTGTTACATGACAGTAAGGTGAGGCTGGTTTATATGCTTTAGAAAGAGCCTCCACCACCCCGCTCCCATCTGAAACTTAGTTCTGTTTGGGAAGTAAAGGAACACGAAGCCCCCAGCTATCTGCAGGGACAGCCCTTCCCTGTCAGAGAGGCAGAGAACTCAGGCATTGGGCCTGGGACAGGAGCTGAGGCCCTGCTGTCGCACCTTCCTCTCCAGCTTAAACCAGGTCCCCTGGAGGAGACATACATTGCCACGATCCTGCGGGAGATTCTGAAGGGCCTGGATTATCTGCACTCCGAACGCAAGATCCACCGAGACATCAAAGGTCCTGCTGGGGGTGGAGGTGGCTCTTGTAACGTCCTGAGCCCCACTGACCTTAGAGAGGCCGGGGCCTGTGAGGGGCAAGTGGCAAGTGGTGCCCAGGGTCTGGAGTATAGAGAACCTTGTGGCCACCCTGAAACTGAGCAGTCCTGTCTCGCTCCCTTTCCAGAAGATACTACTTGTAACGGTTTCCTCGTACGCTGAGGAAACCAGCTGTGGACTGAGTGTAGGAAAGGGCCACACTTGGCTGGAGTTGTTGGTTCCCTGTGGCGCACGGCACAGCAGCAGGTGTAGAACTGAGTAGCCCCAGCGTGTGGTCTGGCCCTGCTGAGAGCAGACGGGAGGCTGGGCCAGCCCATGGGGAGGGACTTGCCACTGGCAACAAGCCATCTCTGTCATGTAGGGGACGATTCTGGTGGAGCAGGGGGCTTCCTGGCAGGCCCGTGTTGGCCACACCCTTGGTCAGGGTCACCTCTGCGGTAGCCCCCAGTGGGCGAAGTCGCTTGTCGTTGGGATTTGTTGTAAAAGCCAAATGCAGGAAGAGCCCTGGAGCTCGGAGTGGAGCCCTTGGGCTCCTGCTGGCAGTGCGCCTGTGGCCCTAGGTGGCCCTGGGTTTGAGAGCGGCAAGGAGGGCTGAGGTCCTGAGGACAGCCCTGCTGTGCCCTAGGAGGCCAGGTGGATGGTACCCTGGCCCTTCTCAGGGGGCCCAGGGTGGAGCCACGTGGAGCCTGGGATGACGCCCGCCTGTCCTGTGTCAAGCAGCTGCCAACGTGCTACTCTCGGAGCAGGGGGACGTGAAGCTGGCGGACTTTGGGGTAGCAGGGCAGCTCACAGACACGCAGATTAAGAGGAACACATTCGTGGGCACCCCCTTCTGGATGGCGCCTGAGGTCATCAAGCAGTCGGCCTACGACTTCAAGGTGGGTGCGGCGGGCGGGCGGGTGCGGGCACCATGCCTGGCTCGGGTGCTCAGGGCAGCGACAGTCCTTGTGTTCTGTCCAGGCTGACATCTGGTCCCTGGGGATCACGGCCATTGAGCTGGCCAAGGGGGAGCCTCCAAACTCTGACCTCCACCCCATGCGCGTCCTGTTCCTGATTCCCAAGAACAGCCCACCCACGCTGGAGGGCCAGCACAGCAAGCCCTTCAAGGAGTTCGTGGAGGCCTGCCTCAACAAAGACCCCCGATTCGTAAGGCCCGCCTCTGGCCCGGTCCCTTCTACACAGGATGTGGAGGGAGGGCGTTCGCTCGGGGTGGGCGGCACAGCCCGGAGGCCCAGGCCCACCAGCCTTGTAGCCGTGAGGACCCGCCCCGGTCCAGGCTGCCTCACGTTGGCTTCCCTTAGGCAGAGCTTGGCTGGGCCCAGTGACTAGTGTTTCCCTGACCCTCTGCAGCGGCCCACGGCCAAGGAGCTCCTGAAGCACAAGTTCATCACCCGCTACACCAAGAAGACCTCCTTCCTCACGGAGCTCATCGACCGCTATAAGCGCTGGAAGTCAGAGGGGCATGGCGAGGAGTCCAGCTCTGAGGACTCTGACATGTAGGGACCTGGTTTATCCTCATGGTGACCCTAGGTGCTGTGACGTGGGTGGTCCCCACTCCGGAAGCAGGGGCGTGGGCCCTGGGGGTGAGGGTGACCGGATACAGTGTTGGGCAGGGACCCCCTCAAGGCTGCAGGACGGGGCCTGCTGAGGCATCAGCTGGACCCCGTGGCCTGGCAGAGCCCCGTCTGGTACCTCGGGTTTCCCTTGGCCGTGCGGTGTGCCCTGAGGCCCTCATGCCTCCTGGCCCTCTCCCCACTGGCCCTGGCAACTCCTCATCCTCTTCAGTGATGGCGAGGCGGAGGACGGGGAGCAGGGCCCCATCTGGACGTTCCCCCCTACCATCCGGCCGAGTCCACACAGCAAGCTTCACAAGGGGACGGCCCTGCACAGTTCACAGAAGGTCTGTTCCTGGCCTGGCCTTTGCCCTCTGTGCACCCCTGGGGCCGTGGGATGGGCTGGATGCGGGACCCAGCTTTGTCCACCCAGTGTCTGGAGCTTGGACAAGGAGCTTGGGAAAGGCAGGGGTGGTCTGAAGCCCACTGTGACACTGGGCCTGGTGTGGAGACCCTGAGCCCCAGCATGTGCCGGGAAGATGAGGGCCTGTTCGGAGCCAAATTTGTGAGGAGAGGGTGGGAGTCACAGGCCCTCAGAGTCAGGAGAGGGTGGGAGTCGCCCTCAGAGTCAGGCCATCCGGGTGGCTTGATGGTTTTGGGGCCGGCCCTGGACATGTGCCCCGACAGGCTGCTCCCAGTCTCTGTCTCTTCAAGGCTAGAGCCTGGGCAGGGATGGGAGTGCCCTGCCTGTCGCCTGCACGGCCCTGCTCACCCTGGGCCTCCACTCCTTTGCAGCCTGCGGAGCCTGTCAAGAGGCAGCCGAGGTCCCAGTGCCTGTCCACGCTGGTCCGGCCCGTCTTCGGAGAGGTGAGGATGGGGCTGGGGCTGGGCCTGGAGTCCCGTCAAGGACAAGGCTGTGACACTGTTGCACGGAGATGTCTCCCTCACAGCACTGTGGGGCGGTTTCAGCTTCTAGCTTTCCTGCAGCTGATTATGGGCTGGGTTTTCTGAGTGGAAGGAGCAGAATCTGCTACAATGACTCCTTTTGTACTCCCAGACCTGCCAAGGTTCTCTGGGTTCCTAGGGTGACTTTTTTTTTCTTCAGGTGCAAACACAGATGATCCTTCTATAGAGAAAACAGAGAAGGTTTAGTCGGGGTCCATCCCCGGGCAGGTGCCGCCCTGGTTAGTCACGTGACCCTGCATCAACTTCACCTGCTGATGGGCAGTCAGCACCGTCCTCAGAAATGTGATACAGCCAGGATCTCTGTGCCCAGGGCGTGGCCAGTGGGCTTGGGCCCAGGTGTGCCCTCCAGGAGCCCCACCTGGAGCCTGGGGAGGGAGGATGGACGATGTGGGTGAGAGGTGGTGACGGCAGGGCCTGCCTGAGGACGGCAAAGGGAGGAGCACGGTCGAGGGACATTGGCCCCAGCCCATGTGGAGACCCCAGCGGGAAGCAGCCACTCAGGCCCAGGTCCTGGGCAGCCTGCTGATCCAGCCACAGCCCTCCGAGGGTGGGTGACACCCGGTGACAGGAGGCTCAGATGCTGGTGTCCTGATGGAGGTCAGATCTGGGCCTGGTCGTGCAGTGTGCTTTGGGAGTTTCTGGGCTTCGTGTTTTTGGGTCTGATTAGACCCATTCAGTGGCTTCCATGACCCTCAGCTGGGAGGAAGCCATCTGGTCCCCTCCTGAGAACCGAGGTCCGAGATTCCCTGGAGTGTAGGGGGAGGGTAGGTGCTGTGGGGAAGGACCACTAGGGTCCCCATTGGCAGGGCAGGGGCAGAGGCTTCCTTGCACCACCTCACTTCCCGGCTTGCTGAAGGGCTCCCGGGTGTGGGTCCTAGGCGAAGGCCCTGAAGGCCTCCAGTGTGACTGTGGCCGAGCAAAGGAGCAGGCTCCCTGAAGGCCTGTCCTGGGGTCCAGGGTCAGGCGTGGTGGTCTTTTCACAGCTCAAAGAGAAGCACAAGCAGAGCGGCGGGAGCGTGGGTGCGCTGGAGGAGCTGGAGAACGCCTTCAGCCTGGCCGAGGAGTCCTGCCCCGGCATCTCAGACAAGCTGATGGTGCACCTGGTGGAGCGAGTGCAGAGGTGAGGGCGGCCGTGCCATAGGGTCGGGGAGGGCACCCCCACCAAGAAGCTGGACGTGGGGTGAGGTCCAGTGCCCACTCGTGGGTGTGGCTGCATTTGGCACTACATGGGCTCGCTTCACTCTGGGAAGGCGCAGCGTGGCATCCTCTTCCTTGTTTGGACCCAGCTCACAGGGCCATGGAGACTTTGGGGCTGGAGAGAGTGGGCAGGGCCTTTCCAGTCTAAGTGTCTGAGGCAGTGTCTCAGGGTCCCTGCCTCAGTGGCCACATGGCTGTCCTCAGCTGGCCTCTGCCCTCCACCTGGTGGCTCCCGGAAGCTACTCTGACACGCTGGTGGCAAAACGTCAGAGCTGCCCCTGTGCTGACTCGAGTCCTTAGCACAGAGACAGGGCAGGACAGATGCTGGGCCCTCCACCGCCCAACGGACTTAGGGTCCAACCGCCATGCCGCCGGCAGATGCGCCAAGTCCTGGTCCACACACAGGGACCCCTTCCCGGCGCCCCTGGGCAGCAGCTCTGGGGGTGGGGTCTGGGCCAGTCATTGCTGCTCCTGAGACCCTGTGCATTGGGGACACCTTCAGACCCACGTGGTGCGGTGGCTTGTCAGGGCTGCCACCGCAGACTGCACACCCAAGAGGCCGTCAGGAGCCTGGGCACAGAGGTGCACGCACGCAGCAGTGGGCTCTTCTCTCTGCAGGTTTTCACACAACAGAAACCACCTGACATCCACCCGCTGAAGCGCGCTGCTGTTCAGATAGGGGACGGAAGGTCGTTTGTTTTTGTTCTGAGCTCTGTAAGAACTGTGCTGACTTGGAAGGTGCCCTGTGCTGTGTCGTGCCTGCAGGGACACGTCGGATCCCGTGGGCCTCACATGCCAGGTCACCAGGTCACCGTCTCCTTCCACCCCTGCAGTGTGCTGTTCTGCACGTCAGGGATGCTGTTCTCTATGCCCACTGCCCTCCTCCCTCTCCTGGCCCAGCAGTATTGCTCACGGGGGCTCCAGCAGCCGGCGTGGCCCTCATGACCTACGCCTGGGTCTTCTGCAGACTCATGCAGCCCTATGGCCGCTCAGACCAAGGCGCAGAGCAACTATCAGGGCAGCTCTGCCTCCTCCTCCCATGAGGTGGGGAGAGGCAACAGGGCAGCCCCCAGAGGAGTGTCCTGGCCGCTGTCCTCCCGGGGCCCATGATGGCCATAGATTTGCCTTGTGGTGTTGGATCAGGTACTGTGTCTGCTCATAAGTACTTGTGTCATCCAGAATGTTTTGTTTTTTAAGAAAATTGAATTGTTTCCTGAAATATTCTGAGGTTAATATGTTAGTTTTCATAGAACATTGGGAGGCCCCTGCCACTTTCAATAAAGACCTGACTTGGAGACATGCAGGTGTGTGTGGTGGGGCCCGGGCCATGCGGGGCTGCAGCATCCCTGGTCCCGAGTCCTCATCGCAGCACGCAGAGATGGCAGCCCAGCCCCCACTTCGAAACTTCCCTGTGACGGATTCCTGGGCTCTGCTTGGCCCACCGGAAGAACAGAGCAGGCGGAGGAGAATGCAGGTGGGGAGATGCTGTTTATTTATTTTTAATCAAATGTGTGTGAACAAAGCAGTCGCCCATCTACTTCCCGTTGGAAGGAATGCTGGGCAGTAATAAATTAGAGGGCCCCACCCTCCCAGGGCACAGGGGGACTTTGGTTTCTGCTTCTCTAGAGGTACATGGGGAACAAGCGTGGCTTCTACCAGACTTGTTTAGCTGTGACCTGCAGGGCAGGCCCCTGGGGCTGCCACTTGGTTCACCAGATGGAAGGTCAGCATGGCTGTGTCACGCTTGTCTGAGAGGGTCCTGGCAGTGGGTATGCAGGGTGTATGGCAGGGCCTCTTTTCCAGGGCTTGCTCTAGGCCAGTCCTCGGCAGGGACCCTGCTCTGGGGAGAGAGGCAGGGTGTGCCCAGGCTTTGGTCTGATGCCGAGAGCACTGCTCAGGCCTTGTCTGCGTCTTTGAGCCAGGGGCCTGGGAGCTGTGGCTTGAGCGGCTCCACGCTCAAGACCCGCACATTTTCCCCAGGGCCCCAGATAGCTGCCGGCATGCACTAGGTCCTGGGTGGGGGGATGAAGCCCCTCCCAGATGTTACCTGAGGCCCACCCACACTGCTGGTGCCAGTGGGGATCCAGTGAGACCACAGCCACTTCCCATCTGTTGAGAAGCCTCAGGACAGAGGTCACCTCTGTGTCCTGCTGTTCTTTGTAGTTGTGTCCAAACCTGGGCAGGTTGAGCGTCATTCCTCCTTCCCCCTGACCATCCCCTCCAGCCCTGAGGAGGGTTGGAGGCCATCCTGCACGATGCTTGGGGCCCTCCCGGCTGAGCTGCTGGCCCCCTGGATCACCTCCATCCACCTGGAGGAGAGGGCGGCCATCAGACCAGTGAGCCATCTTGTGCTCAGACACTGTCCCAAGAACAACCCAGGATACGGGACAAGCAGGACAAAAGAAGGGTTAAAAACCTGGGGCCGGGTGCGGTGGCTCATGCCTGTAATCCCAGCACTTTGGGAGGCTGAGGCAGATGGATCACTTGAGGTCAGGAGTTCGAGACCAGCCTGGCCAACATGGTGAAACCCTGTCTCTACTAAAAATACAAAAATTAGCCAGGCGGCGTGGCGCGCATGCCTGTAATCTCAGTTACTCAGGAGGCTGAGGCAGAAGAATCGTTTGAACCCTGGAGGTGCAGGTTATAGTGAGCCAAGATTGTATCACTGCACTCCAGCCTGGGTGACAGAGGGAGACGCCATCTCCAAAAAAAAAAAAAAAAAAAAAGCATTGCTGTTTTTTGGAAATGCTGGAAGCATTGCTCAGCCCTTCCTTTCCAGGGCCCAGAAAACTTGCCTCCACCACCATGAGTAGAAACGGGAGCTGAGGAGACATCGATGTTCCTTGGGGCCCCAGTCAGACCTCGGCAGCTGACCAGGGCTGCCTCCTGCAAAATTACCTTTCAAATGTGTACTTGCTCTCAGCCCGGAAGAAGTAGACGTGGGATTTGAACTGGAGCTTGAAAACATAGTCTTTGTGTATGCCATCGGCCTCCCTGGGGATGCTCACGCTGTAGCCCAGCAGCGGGAGGCTGGCCAGTGGGTAGTCATCCTGGAAGACAGCATAGGGACACGGGTTCCAGGGGCTGGGTTGCCACAGGGAATGCCCATTCCTCTGCTACCTGCACAACGGTGGCACGTACAAATGCCCACGGGCCAAGGGAGCCAGTTTCCCTGTTCACACAGCACAGGGTGTGTGGGCAAAGCATGGGAGGGCAGAACCAAAATACAAAAGGGACACAGGTGAGCAGGGTAAGTGTCTGCTAGCATCACCTGCATTGGGCTCCAGTGAAACTCCAGTACCTGATGAGTTTTGTAGAAGAACAAACAGAAGTTGGTAAAGACGACCCAGAGCTTCTGCCAGCCATGACTGTTTTTGAACTTTCTTAGCAGATATCCTGAAAGCTGGTTCTGTCAATAAAGGAAAAGTGCAGGTGCATTAACCAGCACCCAGGACCCCTCGTGGGAGTGGGTTTGCTCCCCAAGACTAAGTATCTGCATGCTTTCTCCAGCTGAGGCCTTGGTTTTACCTCTGGACTGCTATGAACAGCAGCTTTATCAGTACTTAAGTCCAACAGAAGCATGTTAAAAACCTAGAGTGACATTCCAGGCACCAAGTAAAGTGAGTTCCCTTTCCCTGTGCATAATAAAGTCAGTGTTCAGTAACCAACCATCCACAAACCCATCCAACAGCCAGAAGAGAGAAGATACCTTAAGAGACAGTACATTGAGCCAAGTCTGGAAGGTTCTTTAAAATGATGGGTGGGGGAGAGGCAGTAAAGGCACACACAAGATGCCCCACTGCGGCCCTGTCCCTAAGCACGTGGCATCTGTTCTGCCAGGATTAGGCATGGCTTTGGCGCTGGAGTGGCTGGGCTCATGGGGCTCACATGAGCCTCCCGCCTTCAGGGTGGTATTCAGGGGTTGCACTCTAAGATGGCGGAGCGGGCCTGGCTAGGACCCTGCTCAGATCTCAGGTGTCCTGGACTGGCCATAAGCTGGTGGGCCCAGATCAGGGACCTGCTGCACCCTGACCTACCCAGGGTCATCAGGGGAGAGGCTCGGGCTCAGCCCCCTCACGGGGGTGCTGGGGTAGCTCCTGAGCCCCTGCCCAGCAGATTGTGGCTGGGGTGAATTATGGGGAGACAGCAAAAAAGACAAGAGCTCTGGGTGGAGTAAGACAGCAGGCTTGGGGAAGGGTGTGGGGGCACCAGGCTGAGGAACCTGGTGACCCACAATGGCAGACCGGGCCCATGCAGTGAGATAGAGCTGACAACCTTCTATGGCAGGGTGCCTGGGCAGAGCCTCGAGCTCCAAGCCCGAGGTGAAGGGTTTTGGAGGCGCTGGGACGGGGGGGCTGCAGGGGATGTGTCTGGGAGGGCTTTTCTCAGCTCCACTACACACCAGCTCCAGGCCCTGAGGACACGCCCCGCCCGCTGGACTTCATCAGACACCAGACCTTAAACACCCTTTTCAAAGAGGGTTTGACTGGATGAGGGGCCCTTTCCATACCAACTTCTACCAAGGGGAGAGTAAGAGGCAGTCCTCTGGGGCCAAGCCTGCCTGCTGGTACCCTCCTGAGGTCCCCTCCTCAGCAGCCAAGTGCAGAGACAGCTGGCAACATTCCAGATGCACTGAGGTGGTGCTCATGCGGTCGTACCTCTACAGCTGCACTGTGGTCTGCCCTGGACACGCTGGTGTTCCGGTACCAGCACACGTGCATTGTGGTGTTGGCCCGGTGCTGGCCATGCCCCTCCAGGGAGCTGCGGACACCCCGAGCATCATCTTCTGACTCCTGCTCCAGAGATACCTCGTTGGGGGATCCTGGGGAGAAGTCAGCAGCGTCTCAGGGGGAACCCCCTGCGGCCTCTGCTTGCCAAATACTTCCACCCCTTGGGTTCCTGTCGGGTGGCCCTGGGGAAATGGGGAGCCCTTGGTGCTAGGCCAGCTGCTGGCTGAGAGCAAAACCACAGGTGCTTCTGCCAGAGCAGCTGATTGACACCTCTTCCCGCCCAGGCATGAGGCGTAGCCTGGCATATTCCTTGTGGAAGGGGATTGTGTGGGAGCTTAGCGGGCCAATGGGGACCAAGGAAAACAGTTTCCAAAAAAAGCTTCCTTAGGTGTAGTGGAGGTCTCCCGGGGGGTTGTGGCCAGCACTCACTGGGGGGACGAGTGCACGCAGTGCCGCCTGGCAGTGCAGGGGCCGTGTCACCGCCACTCTTGGCTGCTTGGATCGCGGTGTTCAGGTCCAGCATCCACTTCTCTTTCTCCAGCCGAGTGCTGCGGGGAGAAGGGCAAGGCTCAGTGGCTCTGCTCTTCCTTGTGTAGGGCCCCAGCCCTCAAGGGAGGGCGAGCCGTCAGGGCACCTGTTCTCTCACATTCTGCTTTGTCCTGCCTGGTGAGAGGACTGGGAAACGTGTCCCCTCCAGCAAGAACAGCAGGGAGGAGAGCTGGGAGGGACCTGCATCAGCCTGACCTCCAGGGTGCTGTGACAGGGTTGTGGGTGCCAGGGCAGGGCTCCGGTCCTAGAACGGGGTCTGCAGGGCTATTTGTTCCTGAAACGATGTTCTCTACATCTGTGATGCTGAAATGCAAGATTGGCCCTGGTTCACGATTAAGTGAGCATCTCCTGGTGGGAACTGAGTGCCCTGTGCTCTGATGCTGGCCAGGGCGCTGCAGAGTCGGAGCTGAGACTCCTCACAGAGCACAGTGTGGTGCTGGTGACCATGCAGGGGCCCCTGCATCCTGGCCGCCACATGAGCTCAGTGTCATCCTTCTGTTGATCTTACCTGGGGAGGAGGGAGCTGTTTCCACTTGATTCTGTGCCATAGCCTGGGCTGCCTCATGTGAGTCTATACCACACTGGGACTGGGAGGCAGTGTTTGGCTGGGCTGGGTGTAAGCTGCCCTGTTGGGGCTTTGACCACTAGCTGCTGGCACTTCTTGACGTGAGGGTTGGGGAAGCGCCTGTGCCCTGGGAGACCACAGGAGCCTGCCTACTCACCCATCCTGTCTTTGGAGGCACTGTGAACCGGAGGGCAGAGGGAGCGGCTTCACAGCACTGGGGCCTGCCACTTGTGGGGTGTTGTCAGGTTGGCAAGCAGCCCTGCCCCTGACAAGGGCGAGGCTGCTCCTTTGGTTGTGTGACTTGGAAGCAGAGCTCAGAGTCAAAGGGGGCACAACCCCATGAGGCTACATGGCCCCTCACAGCTCAGAGGACTCAGAGGCTCATGGCGAGGAAGTCCCCACCCCTCCATCCAGGGCTGCTCAGGATGGAGACATGGAAGACCCTTACCTGGCTGCCACCACGATTGTTTTCTGAGCCGTGTAGATGGTGAAACAGTGTGGAACAGACCACTCGTTATCACTTTCTTCCACCTGTGGGTGGGAGAAACGGTCCAAGTCTTGTGGCCAAGAAGGAACTGACAGCCTAAGCCTGAGCAGGACACAAGGTGACTGCTGGCAATGCTAGGTGGGGCTTGGAAGCCCAGTGCTGTCCAAGTGCACACAGACTCTACAAGAGGCCAAGGAGGACACTGGTATCCCTGCGCCATGGCAGGTGCACCCCAGGGGGTGAGCCATGGGCCAGAGGGCACCCAAATACTCACCGGGGGGTCCAGCACTATTAGCTGAAAATCAAGCAAAGGAAAAAATGTTGAGCATTTTGATTATCCAAAAGGGAGTTGGACAATTCATTTATGAACCAAAGACCAAAACCTAACAGAGCTAGATTCAAAGAAAACCCACTGCTGATTAATTTTAATTTTAAGTAGTTAGATGAAATAAATCCAAAATAAAATATTACCAAATCTAATCTAAAAGCATGTAACAAGGAATTGTCCCATGATCAAGTAAGGTTGTTTGGGGAATGCAAGGATCGTTCGGCATTAGAAAGCTGATTGATAACATTCATCCTATCGGAAGTCAAAGAGAAAAAGGGAAATCAATTCTCTACATGCTGAAAATGCCTTTGCCAAAATCCAAGGTGTTATTTCTGATAATACCTCTTAGAAACAGAAGGAAACTGTGTTAACATGATAAAGATGATCTTTTCAAGCCAAGAGCCATCATCCTTCCCTTAACAGTCAGGAACGAGGGCCAGTTCTCTGTCCCCAGGACCAGCCAGTTACCAACAACTCCACAGAATGGACAGCTTCCCTGTGCAGAGCCTGATACACCAACCAAGCCTCTCACTGGACATCAAAAATCTGAATCGACATAAGCAAGGGCAGGCAAAACATTGTCCAGATGTTAGTCTTCCCGTAAGTTAACACAAAAATTTAATGCAATTTCAACTGAAATCTCCATGGTGTTTTTGGAAGGAATTTGTCCAATGACTTAGAAGATTACTTGGAAGAATTAAATGCTTGAGAATAGCAAAGCAGAATAAGGGATGGAATGTGTTCACCAAACAGTGACTATCTCATATGACACCACTAATAAGAGAGAGTGCACTGATGCTGGACAGACAGGAATGGAGCAGAATGCCCAGAAAGAACTCGAGTGCAAAGACAAAGGCTTCCATTTGATAAAGTCTGAGATCAGTGAGAAAGTGAAGGATTCAACAAATAATGGGGAGAAATGTTACATCTCAATCTAATATCTATCAAAACAAATTCTAGGCCAGGCACGGTGGCTCACACCTGTAATCCCAGCACTTTGGGAGGCTGAGGCGTGCGGATCACAAGGTCAGGAGATCGAGACCATCCTGGCTAACACGGTGAAACCCCGTCTCTACTAAAAATACAAAAAATTAGCCACCTGTAGTCCCAGCTACTTGGGAGGCTGAGGCAGGAGAATGGTGTGAACCCAGGAGGCGGAGTTTGCAGTGAGCCGAGATCGTGCCTGGGCACTCCAGCCTGGGAGACAGAGCAAGACTCCATCTCAAAAAAAAAAAAAAAACCCAAAAAAGTAAAAAACAAATTCTAGGGAGATTAATTAAATGAGAAAACTGAAACCATTAAAAGGTGCCAATATAATATTGGCATGGGGAAGAACTTCCTGAGCCCATACAAAGGATAGAAACCCTCAAGGAAAAGACAGCCAGAGCTGACCCTGATAGGCCCTGATTTTTCAACTTTATGATGGTGTGAAAGTGATAAGCATTCAGTAGAAACTGAACTTCAAGTGCCCATACAACCATTCTGTTTTTCACTTCCAGCTTGGTATTCAATAAATTATGTGAGATATTCAACACTTTGTTATAAAATAGGCTTCATATTAGATGATTTTGCCCCCAACTGTAAGCTAGTGTATGTTCTGAGCACATTTAGAGTAGGCTAGGCTGGCTCATGCCTGTAATCCCAGCACTTTGGGAGGCCGAGGTGAGCGGATCACAAGGTCAGGAGATCGAGACCATCCTGCCTAACACGGTGAAACCCCGTCTCTACTAAAAAATACAAAAAATTAGCCAGGCGTGGTGGCGGGCGCCTGTGGTCCCAGCTACTCGGGAGGCTGAGGTAGGAGAATGGCGTGAAACCGGGAGATGGAGCTTGCAGTGAGCCAAGATGGCACCACTGCACTCCAGCCTGGGCGACAGAGCGAGATTCCATCTCAAAAAAAAAAAAAAAAAAAAAGAGTAGGCTAGGCTAAGCTATGACATCAGAGAGCTTAAATGTATTAAATGCATTTTCTTTTCTTTCTTTTTTTTTTTTTTTTTTGAGAGGGAGTCTTGCTCTGTCACCCAGGCTGGAGTGCAGTGGTGTGATCTCGGCTCACTGCAACCTCCGCCTCCCAGGTTCAAGTGATTCTTGTGCTTAGCCTCCCGAGTAGTTGGGACTACAGGTGCCCACCACCACGCCTGGCTAATTTTTGTATTTTTAGTAGAGACAGGGTTTCGCCCTGTTGGCCAGGCTGGTCTTAAACTCCTGACCTTAGGTGATTCACCCACCTCAGCCTCCCAAAGTGCTGGGATTACAGACGTGAGCCACCGTGCCCTGTTAAATGCATTTTTGACTATGCTATTTTCCTCTTACAATGGGTTTATCATGACATAGCCCCATCATAAGTTGAGGAGTGTCTGTTTCAATTCACACCTTCAACAAGCATTTGCTGGGTTCCTTGTATGTGCCAGATGCCATTCTAGAGTAAGAGAAACAGAACCCATCAAGATGGAGTTTAAATTCTACAAGGTAAAACTAAATTGTAGGCAAAGTAAAAAGCAGTTACTGAGAAAATAATTTGTGACTTAATAGTGTTGGTGAGCATTTTTATCATATAAACATTTCACTAATGTGTACAAAAAACTCACAGACCAATGGAGACCAGAGTGACCAGCACGCTGAGTGATTCCTGAGAGGAAAAGCATGGAATGCCAGGGCACAGGGACCAGGCTGGCCTCACCGACAGTCCACAGGGATGCAAAATGAAATGATGGGGCTGCTCGATGGGGCTGCTTACCTTACCCACTTGGGAAGAGTAAGAGAGACAGGTGCCTAGCACTTTCCATGGTGGAGGGAAAGATGCATGTTTAGACCTAGCTCCTGCAGGTGGGAAGGTCAGCTGGCGCAGGTGCTCCAACAGCAATTTAGCAGGAGTGCCCAAGGCCGTAAACACCTTTGCTCAGACAAATCTACATTTTGGAATTGATCTGAAGGACATAATTAAGGATGTGCAGAAAGACAGAGACCCAACAATGTTACAGTCCTCAACAACCAGCCACAGCGAAGTGTCCAGTGACAGGTGACTAGTTAAGTGAACTGGGGCTGCCATGAAAGGAAAGGAAAACCAGTGTCCTGACAAAACAGCCCGTGGGTGATGGCAACCGTGCAGCAGATGCCTGCAGCCATCACTGCTGAGTGGGTACAATGATGATAGAGTTCTTTTTCTTGTTTCTTTTTTCTGTGGGTTTTTTTTTTTTTGTTTTTTGTTTTTTTTTGAGACGAGGTCTCACTCTGTCACTGGGGCTGGAGTGCAGTGGTACAATCACGGCTCACTACAGCCTTGACCTCCTGGGCTTAAGTGATTCTCCCACCTCAGCCTCCCAAGTAGCTGGGACTACAGGCACACACCACTTTTGCTCAGCTAATTTAAAAAAAAAAAAAAAAGATTTTTGGAGATTTGGCTTCGCCATGTTCCCCAGGCAGGTCTCAAACTCTCAGCTTCAAGCGATCCTACCATCTTGACCTCCTAAAGTGCTGGCATTACAGGCGTGAGCCACAGCGCCTGGCCAGTGATGAGTGATTTATACTTTCAATTATTTTTTTCTATAATAAAGGTGTAATTTTTAAAAGTATACTTTAAAACAAATGGGGTCTACTTCCAGTGGTGGCAGATGAGCTAATTCAAACTGACCTCTTCTTGCTGAGGGTCTGAAAAGTGGAATTAAATTTTACGAACACCTGCCTGAGGGTTTTGGTGCTCATTGTCAGGAGGAGGCAGTGCAGAGGGACAAGACCCTTGAAGAAAGAACAGGGAAAGAGGACCCCAGGGAGGGAGGACCCCACTGGGGGAGGAAGGACTCCAGGGAGGGAGGACCCCAGGGAGAGAGGATCTCAGGGAAGGAGGACTCTACTGGGGGAGGGCCCTGGGGGAGGAAGAACATGGGGAGGGAAAATCCCAGGGAGGGAGGACCCCAGGAAGGGAAGATCCTAGGGAAGGAGGACCCCAGGGAGGGAGATCCCAGGAAGGGGAGATCCCAGGGAGGGAGGGAGGACTCTAGGGAGGGAAGATCCTAGGAAAGGAGGATCCCAGGGAGGGAGGACCACAGGGAGGGAAGATGCCAGAGAGGGAGGGAAGATCCTAGGAAGGGAAGATCCCAGGGAATGAGGGAAGATCCCAGGAAGGGAAGATCCCAGGGAGGGAGGGAGGACTCTAGGGAGGGAAGATCCTAGGAAAGGGGGATCCCAGGGAGGGAGGACCACAGGGAGGAAAGACACCAGAGAGGGAAGACCACAGGAAGTGAGGAAGGACCTTGGGGAGGGAGGGAGGACCCCAGGGAGGGAAGATTACAAGAAGGGAGGATCTCAAGGAGAGAAGATCACTGACAGGGAGGACCACAAGGAGGGAGGGAGGACCACTGTAGCACTGTAGTCAAGGCAAATAAGCCAAGAGGGATAGGGCAGAGCTGGGGATTAGAGCCCCTGTCCTTGGCGCCCTGGTCAGGAGGCCTGGCAGGCCCATGGGGAGAGACAGTCACTGTGACGTGGTGTCCTGGATGAATGGCACATCCTTATGGCAAGTCCCGGACTTGGCTACCTGTCTGTACCGTTCTAGGCCTAGTGCAGGGACATGCTCAGGGCAAGTGGACATAGCCTCTAGAGCTGCATGAAAGTCTCCCCATGACCTGAGAACAGTATTTCTATTGAACACAAAAAGCACTAACCACAAAGGACAAAGTTGATGAACTGGATCATGCTAAAATGAGGAATTTCTGTTCCCATCCCAGGCATGTGCCTACATGGGACAGAGGGCTGGCGTGGATGTCACACAGGTGGCACAGCCTGAGGAAGATGCCGCTGCAGAGGCTGACTCTAAGCTTGCGGGGAGCAGGCCTTATCCTGCCAGGTGCTGACAGAGACCACAGGCTGAGTCCAGGTTTCCCTAGAAGGGAACCATGGACTAGAGACAGGGCAGTTTGAGCATCAATAACAACAATGACCATGAGGGACAGAAACAACCAACAAGAAATGCCCAGCAGGTGCTGCTCCCAGTGCGGCCAAATACTCAGCAGGTGCTGCTGTCAGTGTTGCTGGGTAAGGATTCGCCTCTGCAGGAGAGAGGCAGGTGGGGCCCAGCCCAGCACCACGTGGAAATCCCAGGCAGGGTGCAAGACCACTCACCAGCATGCCTCGGAGGGGAAGGAGGCCCCGGATCCGGAAGTGGCTGGTCCCTGCAACTCCTTTGCTTGTGTACAGCAACATATCTGAGAACTGAGAAGCAGCAAGCTTTACATCCATGAACTTCACAAACAAGTGTCTTAATAGTCAGACCAACTTAGACTCTGGCTGCTCATCATGTGCACATCAGATCTATGCAGCTTGCTGGAGATTTTTGGCAGAAAGGGGACTTTTATTCATTCATTTGGTCGTTTTTGACCAGAGGCAGGAAAGGGCCACAGGAACCAGTGCATCTGCTGGGTCAGCTCCCAGCTAGCTTGGCTGAGAAGCTGGAGGCAGTAAGGAATTCTGGCTGGTGCTGACTCAGTTACCTCCTCATCCACATGTTTCAGGCTGGAACCCACTAACTGGTAGGAACAAGGACATGCTGGGAGGGGCTTCTGAGCCAACAGTGAAACTGTCCCGACTGGCCATTGGGCCATCAGTAGCACCTTCTTGCAGCCACATGTATGTGGACTTTACAATCTTTTGGCTTCTGTTTGTCCCACAGTCAGGTGCTCAGAACCTGGAATGAAGAAGGAGGCTGGCCCTGGGGTGGGTGGGGAAGCTGTTTTCTGCTTCTTCCCACTCTGTGACCCTCCCCTGGCCCTGTCTGACTCCAACGCTACCCACCTGGACCAAAGCCTCCAAGTGCTAAACTACCCAGAGGCCAATGGGCTGCCGCTGCAGGCGATGTCCCTAACAGAACTGCTGCCCATCCCCCTCGGGGGGAAGCACAGCTTGAGTGGGGAGAGAACCTACCAGAAAGAACATCCTCTGCTGCAGGCCCTTCTTGGTGAGCTTGTGAAGGCAGCCCTCACGGATGAACTCCTGAAAGACAGAGACAGAGTCCCCTTTCAGCGGGCCGAGGGCAGCTGGCAGATGCGCACTAGCCGGGCTGAGGGTCAGGAATAGCCTCGTGGCCGCTTGTGCTCCTCTGGCTCCTCCCAATGAGGGTCCTCTAGTGGGGCCTCCCAGTGGGGCTCCTCTACCCTCAGCAGTGCCCTTGGTCACCAGCTCCTGTCTTGGTGCCAACAAATTCAGTCCTCAAACCATCTACTGAGCATCTGCTCTGGGCTAGGAGCCCTGGAGCCCTGACACAACCAAGAGGTAGAGCCCGGAGTATTGTTCTTGCTGAGGAGAAGCTTCTGGAAGGTTCAGCCACAAAGATGTCATCTGAGATCAGCTTTGAAAAAATTGGACAGGAGCAGGTTCGAGAATGGGAGGAGGAAAGGAGGGTTCTCCTAAGTATTCAAATTAGCACCACCCCGCCCCACCACAGGGCATTAGATAAGAAAAAAGAATCCTGCCAGTATCAGACACCTGCGCAGATAGGGTAAGCGAGAGTCCTGGGAGCCCCTCAGATTCCTAACCTGGACTGCTCTGGAGCCCTTCCACCATCTGTTCCTTTCAGACAAACAGGAGGAGCAGCAGGTGTCCGGAGAATGTGCTAGGGGCCTGCTAGTGTGAGCAGTCCCAACATACTGCGTGAAGGCAGAAGGAGGAGCACACTACACAGATAATCCTCACAGAAACGCAGGATGAAAAACCAGCCCAAACAGAAACGTCCACCCCACACAATGAAGAAGGTGGTCATATGGATGCATTTGCGTTAACTGGATGGGGCCGGTAACTAAGCTTGTGGCTCTCACTCCACATCTGCCTCCTAGCCCTACTCTGAGAGGCCACAGGGGCATGACAGGGAGCCCTGGAGAACACACGCTGAGGTCCCTGTGAGCTGCTGGCAATTGCTTGGCCCTGGGAGTGGCAGTTCCTTCCAGCCACAGGCAGCAGCATCACCCTCAGAGACCCCAGCACTGGCTAAGCAGCAGCCCCCTCTCCAGAGCTCCCTCACAGGATGTGCGTCCCAGACCCACGGGGCGCCTTCCCCACCATGCACTGGCCCCGCTGCCAGCTGTGAGGCTCAGCACCATGGGCCTTTGACCAAGCTGTCAAATTTGTTCCCCAGCCCTAGGGTAGTACCTGTGGCTCACAGTTCTGCCACCTCCCTGACACTTCACAGTTCTTTTTACCCTTTGGCACCTCATCAACTTTATACCTGGTTAACAATCCTTGCTATTACATCCTCTGCTCAAATAACTGGCATGGTTTCTGTCTGTTGAGTGACACACATATTTAACTCAGGAAGACAAGAAATTCTGGGCTATCCAGACATGACTTTAGAGATTTTGACTAATAATAACAAATTATTATTTGAATTTGCACAGCATCTACTTCATGCAAGGCCCAGGGCTGAGCAGCTGACATAGATTCCCTGTTCATCCTCAAGACCTCCTGCCTCAGAGAGGGGGCGCAGCCTGCCCAGGCCACATGGGAAGTGTGGAGAGCCTGAGTTTGATGCATGGCTCAAGAGCCTACACCTTTGCCTATGTAGCTACTCTCAACTGTCTTTTCATTGACAGTTCCCTGGGCCACCATCTATAAGACCCAGTGACAGTTCCCTGGGCCACCATCTATAAGACCCTGCACAGAGGTTACTAGGAGAAATAACAGTATGTAACATGAGCCCTACTTCCAGGAGTTCCCAGCCAGCAGCAACAGCTCAAAGCTATGCAGCCAAGGAGAGAAATGAAAGAGTGGTGGTCCTAGCACCTGATCAAAGCCCAGACTCCCAAAGTGGGGAAGGTTTCCTGTATATTACAGGCTAATTCATTTCTCCAAGCTTGCAGTTCCACATTTTCAATACCTTCTTCTAACAAGGCTAACACAGAACATGATTCATACACATGCTTCAATGAACATGTGTGTGCAGAGACAGGAAACATCTCCATGTAATTTTTAAAACAATTTTTTATGTTGAGAGTATTGAGTTAAAAGCAAAAAGTACTAGTGACAGAAAGTAACTGGCCCAATGGACATATAGACCATGGGATAGAATCAAGAGTCCAGAAATAAATCCGTATGTTTACAGTCCATTTATTTTTTTGTTTTTGTTTTCGCTCTGTTGCCTAGGCTGGAGTGCAGTGGTATGATCACGGCTCACTCTAGCCTTGACCTCCTGGGCTCAAGTGATCCACTTGCCTCAGCCTCCTGGGTAGCTGAGACCACAGGTGTGTGCCACCATGCCAGGAAATTTTTTTTTTTTTTTTTTGGTAGAGACAAGGTATCAGTATGTTGCCCAGGCTAGTCTCAATCTCCTGGCCTCAAGTGATCCTTCTGCCGTGGCCTCCCAAAGTGCTGGGGCTATAGGCTTGAGCCACTATGCCCAGCCCCCATTGAGCTTCTACAAGGGTTACATGACAGACAATTCAATCAATGGTGCCGGGAAAACTGGACATCCACATGCAAAAGAATGAAGTTGGACTCCTACCTTCCACTATACCCAAAAACTAACTCAAAATGGATCAAAGATTTAAATGGAAGAGGTAAAACATAAAACTATTAGAAGAAAAGAAACAGAAGGGTAAATCTTCATATCCTGGGTTAGGCTTTCTTTCTTTCTTCCTTTCTTTTTTTTCATAAATACACAATTTTGTTTGCTATTTTCAGGGGAAACTTAGGCATTCAACTATAAGCTGATAAAATACCATACCTAAAAAAGTATAAATATCCCCTTAGAATAAATTTTAGTGAATTGTCTTAATATCTTTAAATTAAAAAAAAAAAACACAACACAAGCCTATCTATTGTATCAAGGTCAAAAATCAAACAATGCTAAGGGGCCAGCAGCTCCCCAGAGAGTACACCCTGAGGGCCCACAGTGGCTGCCTTCCTCCCGAGCTCTGCTGGGGAGGACAGGTCACCCCAAGGCTAAGTCTGCCCTCTAGAAAGGCTTTTATAAATTGTCTAAGCCAAACATTTAACAGCATACAAGAGACCTTACAAAGAGGAGGTGGTAAGTCCTAATGCTGGAGAACTTGGTTAATCAGGTTATTGGCAAAGAAGAAGATGAGGCCTAGGCAAGAAGTCTCCAGAAGCACTGGAAACCAGACAGTGTCAGAGCCTCTGACCTGCACATGGGCAGCTGGTGGTCAGTCTGCACAGTGCCCCTTGGGAAGCTGGAGTTCCAGAAACAAAGAGCTTGGAGCATGCCCTGCACCCCAGGTCCCCAGACTCTGACAGGTCCCTACAACCAGCTGAGAAAGGTCTGTTTTCAAAGCATGTGGGCAGTGGTTTCTAAAAGAATCCCATCAGCTCCCATGTCATGTTGGGTGGAGCCCAGGAAGGTCGACTGAAGTCCCAAACATCCCAGAAAGGCTGCACAGTTATACAAAGAAAATGAGAGAGTGGTGAGAGAAAGGCATTTGTGATGCTCCATAAACATCTCGAGTTTTCACTGTGATCCAGACCTTCAGCTCCAGAAGCCAGCAGACAGGCTTCCAGCCCAACCTCTATGCCAGGTGCAACATGGCACTGACAGGCACCAGCTCCCCCGTGAGCCCGCAGAGTGGGGGACAAGGCAACACTGCTACCTCACGCTAACGGGTTGAACAGATCAGTCTGAATGCAGCAATCCTTGTGGGCACTTCCAGAGTATAAGCACTGGGGAGTCTATCCACACTGAAAAGGGGTACAAAGTTCTCTCACCTGGAAAATACAAATTGAAAAGCCTTGACTGTCCCAGGCTGAGTCAGGCAGGATCATAGCCTGTGTCGGAAAGAGGCCTGGCCTCGAAACGGCGCTCAGAAGTAGTGATGACGCAGAAGCCACCTTTGCCAGGAGCTCTGTGAGGCTGACAGCAACCAGCGATCCCACCTGGGAGGCAGAGCAGACTCCTGACTGAGATTAAGGCCTGGCAGCCTGACCAGAGGCCACGGCGTGCTGGACGCCGATGAGGCCGTGGCCGCTTCCTGCCAGTGAAGCCCAGGCTGCTTTTACAGACTATGTGTAGTACCAAGAACTCTGTCCTTTACATGATCTTCGGGGACTGAGTGGGCTGACTGGGAGCATCTGCCTCAGTCTCTGGCCCCCCTCAAGAGATAGTACCCACCTGGCCGCCATGCTCCTCCCCTTGGGGACACCTGGCCTTGGACAGCTGGATCTGTCTCTCACCACCCACCTCAGAAGCAAAAAAGGATTCACACCCAGATCTCTAGAAAAATGATCAAAAGCAGGTTCCTTCTCGCAGCCAAGCTTCCTGGACATGGTAGTTCATTGCATCTTGGGAAAGAGTAAATCATTTTTTCAGCTGTCAGTACTGTGTCCCTCACATCCTTGAACCTTGTTCTTGCAAAATCTTGGCCTTCTTGCTGGGTTCACTGGCCATACTGTATGGGGTGTTGTGAAGTTCCTTGGACACCACATAGAGGAACTTGGCCTGATCTTCATTCCCATAGTTGTAAGAAGAGCCACTGCTGACCAGTTGTTCAAACTTCCAGCTGTCGGACATGGTGGACACCACCTGTGTGAGTTCCTCCTCCTGACACTGAAGCACGTGGTACACATGCTTCATGGGCACCTGTGATGTTTTGCTCTCTTGTTCTCTAATTTTGTCCTTTACAAGTTTTATTAATGAAGTGATACTGTAAAATTCTGCTTTTTCCAACACTCCTTCCTCCACAAGGTCTTTGTTAATCACCAGCTTGCCACGTCTCAGGTAGTTCAGCACAGGCCCAAAATAGGTGGGGTCTCTGTCCATTAAATAGGCAACAGTTGCATCCTTGTCGGGGTTAGCCTGATACAAGGAGTACAGGAAGTATTTCAGGTCCTGGCACAGCATCTGCTGGGTGGTGAGAAAGTAGGTGCCACCAATGTTGAGCCAGAGCCATTTGGACAAGCTACCGGGTGCTGGGCCACGGCACTCTGAGTCTTGCACTGCAGCAGCACAGGTTGCCCCCGCCAGCCCTGCCCTAAGGCTGCCCCAGGCAGGTGGCAGTGCTCGCATTAATTCCTTTTTTTCTGAGACAGGGTCTCACTCTGTTGTCCAGGCTAAAGTGCAGTGGTGGGATCATAGCTCACTGCAACCTGGAACTCCTGGGCTCAAGCAATGCTCCTACCTTAGCCTCCCAAGTAGCTAGGACTACAGGTGTGCACCGCTACACTTGGCTGACAATAGTTTCTTAGATATAACATCTAAGACACAAGCAACTAAAGAAAAAAAACAGATAAATTAAAACCTTTCATGTTGTAAATGAAGGCCACATCAAGACAGTGAAAAGACAACCTACACAATGGGAGAAAATGTTTGCAAATCATAGTCTGATAAAGGTCTAGCATTCAGAATATATAAAGAACTCTTAAAACTCAACAGGTTGTCTTTTTACTATTGGGTTTTAAGAGTTCTTTACAATTTCTGAATAAAATAAAAGGTGGGCAAAGGATTTGAATAGACATTTCTCCAAAAAAGGCCTACAAATGGCCAATAAGCACATGAAAAGATGCTCAATATCATTAGCTATCAGGGAAATACAAATTGTAACCACACAAGACAGCATTACACACTCACTAAAATGGCTAGAACCAAAAAGTGACACATGATGTGAGAAACTGGAAGTCTCATACGAGTTGGTGGGAATGAAAAGTGGTTCAGTCACTTTGGAAAACAGTTTGGCAGTTCCTCAAAATGTTAAACATGGAATTACCATATGACCCTGTATATGGTATATACTCAAAACTGAAAACATAAGTCCACACAAAACTTGTACATGAATGTCCACAGCAGCACTATTCGTAACAGCCAAGAAGTGGAAATAACCCAGTGTCCATCAGATGAGTGGAGAGACGTGTGATACATGCACGATGGAGTATGATTCAGCCACAAAAAGGAACATGAGGCCGGGCACGGTGGCTCATGCCTGTAATCCCAGCACTTTGGGAGGCCAAGGCAGGTGGATCACAAGGTCAAGGGCTTGAGACCATCCTGGCCAACATGGTGAAACCCTGTCTCTGCTAAAAATACAAAAATTAGCTGGGCATAGTGGTATGTGCCTATAGTCCCAGCTACTTGGGAGGCTGAGGCAGGAGAATCACTTGAACCTGGGAGGTGGAGGTTGCAGTGAGCCAAGATCGTGTCACTGCACCCCAGCCTGGTGACAGAGCAAGACTCTGTCTCAAATAAAAAAAAAAAAAAAAAGGAACATGAATGAACCTTGAAAAGATTATTCTGAGTGAAAGAAGAGTCACAAGAGGCCACATTAATGTATGATACCATTTCTATGAAATGCCCAGACAGGTAACTCCTTAGAGACAGAAAGCACATCAGTGGTTGCCAGGGGTTAGGGAGCAGAACGAGGTCCCCACAGAACAGCATCCCCACCCAGAACAGGGTTACCTCGGAACAGAGTCCCCTGAGAACAGGGTTCCCTTCAAAATAGTGATGGGAAGTGACTGTTAATTGGTGTGGGGGTTTCACTTTGGGGTGATGAAAATGTTCTGAATTTGACATTGATGGCTACATAACCTTGTGAAGATACTAAAGCCCACTCAATTATATATTTTTTGTATGTATATATGTGTGTATGTATGTATATATGTATGTATTTTATTTTATTTATTTTATTTTGAGACGGAGTTTCACTCATGTTACCCAGGCTAGAGTGCAATGGCGTGATCTTGGTTCACTGCAACCTCCGCCTCCCGGGTTCAAGTGATTCTCCTACCTCAGCCTCCTGCGTAGCTGGGATTACAGGCATGTGCCACCACGCCCTGCTAATTTTTTGTATTTTTAGTAGAGACAGGGTTTCTCCATGTTGGTCTGGCTGGTCTCGAACTCCCGAGCTCAGGTGATCTGTCTGCCTTGGCCTCCCAAAATGCTGGGATTACAGGCGTGAGCCACTGTGCCTGGCCGTATTTACTCATTTTTAACAGAGACAGGGTCTTGCTCTGTTGTCAGGCTGGAGTGCAGTGCTGTGATCAGGGCTTACTCCAGCCTCGACCTCCTTGGCTCAAGCAATCCTCCCATCTCAGTCTCCTGAGTAGCTGGGACCACAGGTGTGCGCCACCACACCCAGCAATTCTTTTTTTTTTTTTTTTTTTTTAATTCATAGAAATGGGGTTTCCCTGTGTTGCTCAGTCTGGTCTTGAACTCCTGGGCTCAAGTGATCCTCCCACCTCAGCCTCCCAAAGTATTCGGATTACAGGTATAAGCCACTGTGCCTGGCCAAAATTATACATTTTAAAATGGTGACTTTTGTGGTATGTAAATTATATCTCAATTAAAAAAACAAAGTAGCTCAAAAAACATTCCCAGAGCAAGGTCACTCACCCTGCCAGGAGCAATGAGGTTCTCTACGCCCACCAGGTCCCGCTGCAGCTCCGTTAGCTTCTGCAGGTTCTCCAGCCGGATGAGAATGTGCTGTAGTGTGGTGGTCACCTCTGTGATGGCTTTCAGGGCGTCTGTGTGGAGAGACCCCTCAGTACAGGTGCACAGGCAGTGGTGTGCACAGCACCCTCCACCCACCACCTTGTGACAGGAACCAGCATTCTAAAAGGCAGTTCTAATTAGAGGTACATCCTACTCAACTCCTTACAGCAGCGGTCCGCAACCTTTTTGGTACCAGGGATGGGTTTCATGGAAGACAATTTTTCCACAGACCAGAGGTGGTGGGAATGGTTTGGGGATGAAACTGTTCCACCTCAGATCATCAGGCATTTGTTAGATTCTCACAAGGAGCACACAAACTAGATCCCCCACATGCGCAGTTCACAATAGGGTTTGTGCTCCCATGAGAATCTAATGTTGCTGCTGATCTGACAGGAGGAGGAGCTCAGGTGGTAATGCAAGCAATGGGGAGTGGCTGTAAATACAGAGAAGCTTCACTTGCCTGCCACTCACCTCCTGCCGTGTGGCCTGGTTCCTAACAGGCTATGGACTGGACTGGTACTAGTCCATAGCCATGGGCACTGGGGACCCCTGCCTTATAGGACTTATAGGACTGCTGCCTACTATGTGCAGCCACCAGGCGCCTGCTCCTGCAGATACCCCTGAGGCCTTCAGGTTGTTCAACCCAAACTGTTGGCCAGCCCATATTCTGGTTTGGCAAAGACGATAGGCTTTGTAAATAACCATTTAATGTTATGGGTAAGGCAGTATTTGCTCTTAAAGGAAAATGATTTATTGTACTTTAAAGGCTAAATGATTTGCACCTTCAAAGCAACTGTAACTTTCTCTTTTAACCAGGAACAGATGCTAATCTTATAGTTCAAGCAAAGATAAGAGAAAGTTTATAATCTGGACAGGAAACTTAAAACACAAAGTTATACTAAGAGTGGTCTGCCCAGCTCTGAGGCCATGCTGAGAGTGGTGGCGTAGCGTAGCTGAGCCTGCTCCCACCTCTGATGATGCTTGGAGCACAGGGTCTGCATCCTCCTTGTTGGAATCACTCATGGGGACCACTTTCCCCCTTCTTTCTTTTTATTTATTTATTTATTAATTACTATTATTATTAATAGAGACAGGGTCTCACTCTGTCTCCCAGGCTGGAGTGCAGTGGCACGATCTTGGCTCACTGAAACCTCCGCCTCTCGAGTTCAAGCAACTCTTGTGCCTCAGCCTCCTGAGTAGCGGGGACTACAGATGCCCGCCACAACGCCTGGCTATTTTTTTGTATTTTTAGTAGAGACAGGGTTTCACCATGTTGGCCAGGCTGGTCTCCCACTCCTGATGTCAGATGATCTACTCACCTTGGCCTCCCAAAGTGCTGGGATTATAAGCGTGACCCACCATGCCCGGCCACCTTCTCCCTTGTTTCTATCAGGACTCCCTCTTATTTCCTGGCCACAAAGCTTCTCCATGACAAGGTCCACACCCCTCACCCAGCACTGCCCAGTGCTCAGCTCTAGCCCTGGGCAGATTTGTTAGCATGAAGTCACCTGACTGTTCCAGCTCTATCTTTTTTTTTTTTTTTTTTTTGAGACGGAATCTCGCTCTGCGCTCTGTCGCCCAGGCTGGAGTGCAGTGGCACGATCTCGGCTCACTGCAAGCTCCGCCTCCCGGGTTCATGCCATTCTCCTGCCTCAGCCTCCCGAGTAGCTGGGACTACAGGCACCTGCCACCATGCCCGCCTAATTTTTTGTATTTTTAGTAGAGATGGGGTTTCACCATGTTAGCCAGGATGGTCTCGATCTCCTGACCTCGTGTTCTGCCGGCCTCGGCCTCCCAAAGTGCTGGGATTACAGGCATGAGTCACCGCGCCCGGCCTGCAGCTCTATCCTTTCCAGTGGGGGTGACAACAGCCCCTTACAGCTTTCAGAGGATAAAGTCAGAAAAGAATGAAGTATGTGAGGAGATCATCATTGACAAAGAAAATTGACTGACAAAATTCACTTTCTGTCAATGACACCTGCATGACACTGAAAATGAGGAAGAACTTCAGTGCAGCCAGCATAGGTCTTGGCAGCTACCAACCCTATTGCTCTGTGCAGATTTCTAAGCTCCTGCCCCCATCCCCTGGCTCTCCCAGGCTGGCCATCCCTCAAGCACTTGGGTCTGAGCCCCTCCTTCCAGACATCATGTCAGGCAGAGACTCATCACGCCATGTCCATTTGCTGCATGGCTGCTTGAGTCCACTCAAAGAGCACCAGTGCCACCCTGCCCTCAAATGCTGAGTCCACAGAGTGCAGGGCTGGGAGCCTGACTGCCACATGGACACTGTGCTGCACCTCGGTAGGGACTGGCAGCTGCTGGAAGCTCAGGACACATTTTGGACCTGATGGCATGATAATGATCCTATACATCACCTGACCTGCCTTGACATTCTCCACAGAACCCACAGAACAGGGTCTCCACAGAGTAGTGCCCCCTGCAGAACAGGGTCCCTCAGAAAAGGGTCCCCCTCAGAACATGGCCCCCACAGAATAGCATCTGCCACAGAACAGGGTCCTCTTGGAACATGGTCCCCTCAGAAGAGGGTACCTTCAGAACAGCATCTCACTCAGAAAAGGGTCCCCTCAGAACAGGGTCCCTATAGAGCAGGTTCACCACAGAACAGGGTCCCCTTAGAAAAAGGGTCCTCATAGAACAGGATCCCCACAGAACAGCATCCACCTCAGAACAGGGTCCCCAGAGAATATAATGCCCTCACAACAGGGTCCCCTCAGAACTGCATCACCCTTGGAACAGAGGCCACATAGAGCAGCATCCCCCTCAGAACAGGGTCCCCACAGAAAAGGATCCCTTCAGAACAGGGTCCTCTCAGAATAGCATCCCCCTCAGAATAGGGTCCCCTCAGAACAACATCCCTCTCAAAAGAGGGTCCCCTCAGAACAGGATCCCTCTCAGAACAGGGTCCCTGCAGAACAGCATCACATTCAGAATAGCGTCCCCTCAGAACAGCATCCCCATAGAAAAAGTTCCCCACAGAACAGGGTCCCCACAGAACAGAATCCTCCTCAGAACAGGGTCCTGACAGAACAGGATACCCCATAGAACAGGGTCCTCACAGAATGAGAAGCCCCACAGAACAGGGTCCCTTCAGATCAGAATCCCCACAGAACACCATAAAACAGGGTCCCCTCAGAACAGGGTCCCCACAGAAAAGAATCTCCCTCAGAACAGGGTCGCCTCAAAACAGCATCCCCGTCAGAACAGGATCCCCCTCAGAATGGCATCCCCCACACAACAGAATCCCCACAGAACAGGGTCGCCTGAGAACAGCATCTCAAGGAATCCAAGCAGGATTCCTTCAGAACAGGATCACTACAGAACAGAATCCCCTCACAACAGGGTTCCCACAGAAGAGGTTCCCCACAGAACATGGTCCCCTCAGAACAGGGTTCCCATGGAACAGCATCCCCCTCAGAACAGGATCCCCCTAAGAACAGGGTCCCCTCAGAACAGGGTCCCCTCAAAACAGCACTACCCTCAGAATAGGATCTCCACAGAACAGAATCCCCCCAGAACAGGATCCCCGTAAGAACAGGGTCCCCTCAGAACAGGGTCCCCTCAAAACAGCACTACCCTCAGAATAGGATCTCCACAGAACAGAATCCCCCCAGAACAGGATCCCCCTAAGAACAGGGTCCCCTCAGAACAGGGTCCCCTCAAAACAGCACTACCCTCAGAATAGGATCTCCACAGAACAGAATCCCCCCAGAACAGGATCCCCTCAAAATGGCATCCCCCTCCAAACAGGGTCTTCTCAGAACAGTGTTCCCAGAAAACAGGTTCCCCACATAACAGGTTCCCCTCAAAACAGCCTCCTGCTCACAACAGGATCCCTTCAGAACAGCATCACCGCAGAACATAATCCCCTCAGAACAGGGTCCCCACAGAACAAAGTCCCCTCAGAAAAGGGTCCCCACAAAACAGCATCCCTCTCAGAACAGTATCCCCTTAAGAACAAGGTCCCCTCAGAAAACAGTCCCTCAAAACAGCACAACCCTCAGAATAGGGCCTCCGCAGAGCAGAATCCCCACAGAACAGGGGCACCTCAGAACAGAGTCCCCACAGAACAGGGGCACCTCAGAACAGGATCCTGACAGAACAGGTTCCCTTCAGAACAGCATCCTCACAAGAACAAGATGCCCCACAAAATAGGGTCCCTGTAGAACAGCAACCCCGGCTGGGCGCGGTGGCTCACGCCTGTAATCCCAGCACTTTGGGAGGCCAAGGCGGGCGGATCATGAGGTCAGGAGATTGAGACCATCCTGGCTAACACAGTGAAACCCCGTCTCTATTAAAAATACAAAAAAAATTAGCCGGGCGTGGTGGCGGGAGCCTGTAGTCCCAGCTACTCGGGAGGCTGAGGCAGGAGAATGGCATGAACCCGGGAGGCGGAGCTTGCAGTGAGCCGAGATCGCGCCACTGCACCCCAGCCTGGGGGACAGAGCAAGACTCCGTCTCAAAAAAAAAAAAAAAAAAGAAAAGCAACCCCCTCAGAACAGGGTCCCCACAGAACACGGTCCTCACAGAATCAAATCCCCTGTAGAACAGGGTCCCCTTAGAACAGCATCCCCCTCAGAACAGGGTTTCCACAGAACAGGATCCCCACAAAACAGGGTCCCCTCAGATCAGCATCCCCTCAGAATAGTGTCCCTTCACAACAGCATCCCCCTCAGAACAGTATTCCCCGAAGAACAGGGTCCCCTCAGAACGGCATCCCACTCGGAACAGGGTCCCCTCAGAACAGTATCCCGTTATAACAGGGTCCCCTCAGAAGAGCATCCCCCTCAGAACAGGACCCCCGTCAGAGCAGAATCCTCCTCAGAACAGGGTCCTTCTCAGAGCAGAATCCCCCACAGAACAGGGTCCCCTTCAGAACAGCATCCTCCTCAGAACATGTTCCCCCATGACACTATTCCCCACTTAGAACGAGATCCCCTCAGGGTAGTGTCCCCCCTAGAATAACATTCCCCTCACATAAGAGTTCCCTCAGGGTAGTGAGCACCCAGAACAGGGTCCCCCTCTGAATAGGGTCTCCTCAAAACAAGGTCCTCTCAGAGCATCCCCCTGTGAACAGCATCTCTTCAGAACAGGGTCCCCTGAGAGCAGCATCCACCTGAGAGCAGAGTCCCCACAGCACAGTATACTCCTAAGAACAGAGTCCCCACAGAATAGAGTCCTCAGAGTATGGACCCCTCCCTCAGCGCAGGGTCCTCAGTCCAAGATCCCCTCAGAGTGCATCCCCATCAGAACAGGACCCCCTGAGAGCAGTGTCTCCCTCATAACTGAGTCCCCTCAGAACAGTGTCCCCCTCAAAAAAGGGTCCCCCTCAGAAGAAGGTTCTCTTAGAGTAGTGTTTCCCTCAAAACAGAGTCCCCCCTCACAACACTGTCCCCTTCAGAACAGAGTCCTCCTCCAACCATGGTCCCCTTAGAATAGAATCTCCTCAGAGCAGTGTTCTTAGAACAGGGTCCCCTCAGAATTGGGTCCCCCTCCGTCCAAGATCCCTTCAGAGCGCATCCCCATCAGAACAGGACCCCCTGAGAGCCACGTTCCCTCATAACTGAGTCCCCTCAGAAAAGGGTCCCCCTCAGAACAGGTTCCCCCACAGCAGTAGGCAGAGCAGGTGCATGATAGAATGGATCAACAACATACACTTAACATCCAGCACCCTTGGAAACTGTCATCAAAATGAAGGATAAATAAAATTACAAGGCTGGCTTCTGCCAGCCCCAACAAATGTACTCCCTTTTGTCCAAGAGAATTCTATTCAAGTTCTCAGGAAGACCAAGAGGCTGGTAACATTTGCACACCAAAGGCCATTTTCCAAGAAGGCCCTTCTTGACAAGCATTCCTGTGTCCCACATTTGGAGAGTGGGGTCATGGAGGGAAAGGAGCCTGCCATAGTGTCAGCTGAGAATGTTTCATCGACTGGGCTCTCACTGTGCTTCAGAGATGGCTGAGGTCTGAAGCAAACCTAGGGAGGCTGATGGTTATCAGTGTTCTGTTGAGTTGACAACTTCAAAGCACTTTCACAAACAGCTTCACAGAGGTTTTGCACCAGTCTATACATTTTACTGATGAGAAACCTGTCACGTTGTGAGGTACAGGAATCCCTCCAAAGTCCTATGTACCTCAAGCACATGGTAGATGTGGCCAGAACCCGGGCCCCAGTCTTCTCCATGGCATGGCTTCCCTGGTGGCCCGGGCCCAGGCCAACCTCTGCTCCAGCACTCTGCCTACCTAACTACTGTGGTATAATGACTGACAATGAGAAACATTTTAAACATGGTGTGGTTATGTCATATTTTCCTTAAAATGTTTGAAAATGTTTTCTATAATTTTGTCCTTCTCCTTTTTAACAAACATGAAACATTTTCTTTTAGAATGAAAAGAAAGAGAATCGTCAACATTGTATGATCCATTCTATTTCTTGCTAATCAGAAAGCATCCTTATTTATATCTATTCATGGCTATGGGAAACCAGCTAGAGGAAATGCTAAGTATTTTTTCATCTATTTTTAATGACAATGATAAAATTTACTTGTAAAAACCTCCTCATGTGGTGGCTCACACCTGTAATCCCAGCACTTTGGGAGGTCGAGGCAGGCAGATCACGAGGTCAGGAGTTCGAGACCAGCCTGGCCAACACGGTGAAACCCCGTCTTTACTAAAAATACAAAAATTAGCTGGGTGTGGTGGCGGGCGCCTGTAATACCGGCTACTTGGGACGCTGAGGCAGGAGAATCACTTGAACCCGGGAAGTGGAGATTGCAGTAAGCCAAGATCACACCATTGAACTCCAGCCTGGGCGACAAGAATGAAACTCCGTCTCAAAAAAAAAAAAAAAAAAACCATAAACATAAACAAAAACAAAAACAAAAAACCTCCTGATAAGCATAAAGTTCCCATCAGAACACATCCCCATTAGAATAGGTCCCCATTAGAGCAGTGTTCCCCTCAGGCCTGAGTCATCTCAGAAAAGGGGACTAAATTTACAATAAAATTAGAAATCCTATTTTTAGGTTAAAAAGGTCAGAGTTTACTCTTTTATCCCTTTAATAAACATCAAAAATTACAAAGGCTGTCTATGTTAAAAACTTCTAACAGGTCACCTTGGCCCAATCTTTTGTATGTTTTAGAGCCAAGGCCTCCAGGACAGAAACATCCATAGGCAGCAGGTTGCTCTGGGGGTTCCACCCCATTCCCCAGTGCACTTGTGGGGGCTGTGGGGTCCCCAGCAGGAGCATGCCCTGTGACCCCTGCAGAGCAATCAGAGTCATCCCCTACACTGCTCAGACGTGGAGATGGGCAGGGCCTTGCCTGAGGGTGGAGGAGCAGAATAGACAGAGACCTGGTGTAGCCTGGGACCTGCCCTCTGCCAGCAGCCAGAGGAGACGGGAAGGAAGGCCAGGGCCAATGCTGACCATTGTGGTCCAGGCCCTAATGGAGTGGACTCCTGCGCTTCCCAGTGAAGGAAGTCTTCAGGTCTAGCAAAGCCGCCCCTGCTTCCCAGCCACGCATGCTGATCCTCGAGATGTAGGGCCGCACCCACACTCACCATGGCAGTCAGCATAGTCATGGTGCCCGGGGGTGTAATGTCCGCATAGGCGGCGCAGCAGCAGGCGGTAGTGCAGCAGCCGCTGGATGGGCTTCAGCAGGAACGTGTTGAGAGGCAAGTAGCAGACCTTCTGCAGCTCAAACTCCTTGTACACTGCCTCCAACTTCTTACAGCGTTTGGTAGCCTTTTCCAGTTCTGTTAGGACCTCGTCATGTCTTTGGAAGTAGCTGGTAAACTCCTGTGGAGGCGCAAGAGTGGGGCCTTTAGGTGAGGAGATGTAGGAGTCCAGGGGGAGACTGGCCTGTTTTCCTTGATGGCAGGTGCCGGCTGGAAATCCCCACAGGGCAAATGGACCAGTGGCCCAGCGTGCGCCAGCAGGGGCTTTCTAGCCTCCACGGAATGCATCTCAACCCGTCTCAGATGCCATGTGACCTGCACCTCATTCCACCAATTCACTGCTACATGCACCACTAACCGGCCCCACATCACATGCACTGAGTGGACCAGGGCCACCTCCCCACTGGACAGATGAAGTGAGGATGGGAAGGCTGCAGTTGGCTGCGTGGGACACAGCAAGGGAGTGCAGGGCAGGGGTTAAACAAAGCCCACTCGAGTCCTGCCCAGTCTTAGGGCTCGCTCCAGAAACTTCTCTCAAGAATGGAACTAAGCGGTTGTGCTGGCACAGTTACTGGACAGAGGGAATAACCACACCTGACTTTTTTTTTTTTTTGAGACTGGATCTAGCTCTGTCGCCCAGGCTGCCGTACAGTGGTGGGATCTTAGCTCACTGCAACCTCTGCCTCCCGGATTCAAGTCATCCTCCCACCTTAGCCCCCCGCAAGAACAGGCATGTGCCACCATGCCCGGCTCATTTTTAAAATATTTTTTGTAGAGATGGGGGTCTCACCATGTTGCCCAGGCTGGTCTCGAACTCCTGAGCTTAAGCAATCCACCCATCTCAGCCTCCCAAAGTGCTGGGATTACAGGTTTGAACCACCATGCCTGGCCCATATCTGATGATTTTACAACACATGTATACATGTATGTGGATTCTGAGTATTACACAGACATATTAAACTAAACTATTCTCTAACTTAAAGTTTGTTTGTTTGTTTGGATACAAGGTCTCACTCTGTCACCTAGGCTGGAGTGCAGTGGTGCGATCTCAGCTCACTGCAGCCTCAACCTCCCTGGTCTCAGGTAATCCTCCTGCTTCAGCCCCCTGAGTACCTGGGATCACAGGCGCACACCACCACACCCAGCTAATTTTTGTATTTTTTGTAGAGATGGGGTTTTGCTATGTTGGCCAGGCTGGTTTCAAACTCCTGGACTCAAGCGATCCACCTGCCTCAGCCTCCCAAAGTGCTGGGATTACAGGCATGAGCCACTGCGCTCAGCTAAAGGGTTACATTATTTTTATTTTTATTTTTTTAACAAAACACTTTTATCTGGTCCACTGGAGCCTGAGTCGGAAACCACTGTGGAGAATCCTATCATAAAGGAATGAGGACTGACAGTTGATAAAACAGCTTCTGTGTCACAGGAGCTGGCCGTATTTACATATTTAGGGGTTAAAAATATTCACAGTTCAGGGTACAGGGAGGCCAAAGGGGAGTGGGGAATGTTTCTCCAGGTGTAAAAGCTCTGGAAGCCCCTAGGAGGGTACCGGTGGTGGTGGGGGACGGTGGTTGGGAGGGGAGTGAAGGCAGGGCTGGCCCGCTGCCTGGGGGTGAGGGGTGGTGAGGGCCAGGTGGGGACGCAGGAAGCTGGGCTCAGATGTCTATGCATCCACACTCGCTAGGCTTCTAGCGGGAGGTGGAAGTGGCCAAGCCCTGCCGATGCCCATGATGGGCTGGGGTCCCTCTGTGTGGCAGGGCCGGGCCAAGGGACAGGGTTGGCTGAGGAGTCTGCTGGTCCCCGGCCTGCCTGGCAGTGGTGAGTGGTGCTGAGGACCAGTGCCCACCCACAGCGGGCCTGGCACCCACCTGCACCTGGTCATGGCTTCAATCCTGGAAGGCACTCCAGGAGTTGTATAGTGTCGCTGAGGGGTGGCTGGCCAAGGGCCCCTCTTTCCAAGACAAGCACCACTCCGGGACTCACCACTCCACACCAGGGCTCCAGGGACCACACTTGCACTGTGGGGGGACAGGGGCCCGGGCTCTGGGGGAAAACTGACCTTATGCCTCGTGAGGGGGTGGTCCCTGATCCCACCCTGGGGTCTTGGCCTCTGACACCCAGATTTGGTTTTGTGGACAGAGCTCTTCGCTGCCTCCCCAGAGCTAAAGGGTTTTAATATCAAATCCCTTTGTTTTAATGAACATTAAAGATGACTACAGTATGATAATCTGGATCAAACAGATTTGTGCATATTTCAATTTTAAATTAGTGCAACTGCCTTTGGGATAAGTAGAACTTTCTCATTAACAACCTGACTCAGCTTCCGTCTAGGCAGGAAAAGGGCACCTAGGCTGAATGCAGTTCTTCAAGTGGGGCTATCTCAATACAGAACAGCAAAACCTATAGTCCCTTGGGAACTCTAGGTGTGAGGAGTGGCCAGAGTCTTGCAGGATTGGGTAGAAGGTGGGACAGGCGAGGGATGGAGGAGGGGGAGCTTGAGTCGTCGTCGTCGTCACTGTGGCTCAGCTTTATGGTGTTATGCAGAGCTCCACACCTTGGGCGGTCACGTGGTGAACTCATGAGCAGCCTGAGAGGGAGGGAGAACTGTTCCAGGCACGTTAAGCAAGAGTGAGACCCCTGAACAGTCAATGCACGACCTGCACTGTTGTCCACATGTGAACACCTGTACCGTTGCTCCTATTGAAGAGAAATCTCACTTCCCCCAGTGCTGCCCCTGCCTATCCAAAAGTCTACTCCATTTTTGCGACCCCTGCTACATGCTTTGTGGAGCTGGAACACCTGAAAGAAAAACCTCAACTATGAGCCTAGCAGCCAAGGTGGAAACAAGTCCCAGAGCCCTGCCCTCCCCACAGCAGCTATGGGGACTCTGCCCTGAACAGGCCCTGTCCTGGGGAGGGGGGACTCTGTCCTGAGAATGATGTTCTGAGGAAGACTCTGTTCTGTGGGGAACCCTGATCTGAGGGAGGCCCTGTTCTGAAGAGGATGCTGTTCTGGGAGGACCCATTCTGAGGAGGACCGTGTTCTGGGGGAGAATCCTGCTCTGAGGTGAACACTGTTCTGGGGGAGTCCTGTCCTGATGGAAATGGGGACACTGTCCTCAAGGGAATGCTAATCAGTGGAGAAAAAGGTTCTGAAGAGAACAATGTTCTGGGGCTGGTAAGGGCCCTGATCTAAGGCAAACAATGTTTTAAGGTGGAGTCTGTTCTGGGGGTAGTTCTGATTGGAGGGAGACCATGTTCTGGGGGACCCTGTTGTGAGAGGTATGCTGTTTTCAGGGGCATCCTATTCTTGGAGAGCCCTTATTGAGGGATGCGGTGAGGAGGGAACTTGTTCTGAGGGAAACAGTGTCCTGATGGGGCCCTGGACATTGCCCTGAGCCAGACTCTTTTCTGAGGGAAACAAGATTCTGAGGGAGACTCCATCCAGAGTAGGATCCTGTTTGAGGAAGATAGAGTTCTGAGGAGACCCTGTTCTGAGGGTGATGCTGTTCTGGGGGAACCTTGTTCTCATGGGAATGATGCTTAAAGGGAGACCCTGTTCTGAGGGGGCTGCTGCTCTGAGAAGGACTCTGTTTTGAGGGAACTTTATTCTGAGGGAATCCTGTTCTGAGAGCCTGAGGGGGATGCTATTCTGAGAAGACCCTGTTCTGAGAGGACCCTGTTTTGGGTGGACCCTGCTCTGGAGGGACCCTGCTTTAGGGGGGAACTCTGCTCTGGGGAAACCCTGCTCTGGGGGCACCCTGCTTTGAGTAGGATCCTGTTCTGAGATGGACCCTGTTCTGAGAAAATCCTTTTCTGAGGGGGCCCCTGTTTTGAGGGGTCCCCTGCTCTGAGGGGATGCTGTTCTGAGGGTACCCTGCACTAAGGGGACCCTGCTCTGAGGGGGTCCCTGTTCTGAGGAGACCCCGCTCTTAGGGGACCCTGCTCTGGGGGGACCCTGCTCTGAGGGGACCCTGTTTTGAGGAAACCCCACTCTGAGGGGGACCCTGTTCTCAGGAAACCTTGTTTTGAGGAGACCCTGCTCTGAAGGGGACCCTGGTCTGGGGGGATCCTATTCTGAGGGGACCCTGCTCTGAGGAGGCTGTTCTGAGGGGGACCCTGGTCTGGGGGGATCCTGCTCTGAGGGGACCCTTCTCTGAGGGGCCCTGTTCTAAGGAGACCCTACTCTGAGGGGGACCCTTTTCTGAGGGGACGCTGTTCTGACGGGCCTCAGCTTCGGGAAGATGGTTTTGCTCCCATTAAGAGCATTCATGTAGGCAGTAGTCACCATGCAGCCTACCTTTAACTGGCGCATGTTCCTGAGCAGGATGTCCCCGATTCGTTGATGACTGCCTTTTGTGTGGGCTTTGGAGGGCCCTTCCCTGAGTAAAAAGAAACAAAGTCATCCTAAACATGGTGAAAGCTTGCAGAAGGCACTGTAATCTGACGCAGGGTGACAGCTGCCCTGGTTCCAGCTGGAGGAAGGTGGTGAAGCTCTGAGGTGGAAGAGGCCGCAGGGCAGGGCCTGCCCTGGATGGAAGCTGCTATTATGTGTCTGGCCATTCTCTAAAACAGACAGTAACCAGGCAAAAAGGGATCTTCCATTTTTAACTTGCTCCTTGCACTCTCTTTTCTGGAAGAGGGTGAATAAAGGGTATTATTACATCTGTACCTCTCCCCACAGGCTCCTAAAAATATGCTCCAGTGAAAAAATGGCTCTTCTGAATTAGTTTCTGAAGCTGGGAAGTTCCTAAGAGCGGTGATGATGAGTTGGTGTGGGAGTCTCCCGTGTGGGGGCTGAAGGGGTGTTACCAGAGTGCCAGCCTCTGCTCCACCTCGCGCAGGAAGCCTCTGTGGAACTCATAGATGGGATCGATGTTGGAGAAGAGCAGCGTCATCAGAGTCACAGGCATGGCGTCCTCCTTCACCACTGCGCTACGGAACCACTGTGGGAAGAGTGTGGTGTGATGGGAGGTGTGGCTCTTGCTGGGGACTGAGAAACTGTGCCCCTGAGGGCCTGTAGCCATAGGTCACCCAGCGATGACCCTCCAGTCACCGCCTACAAAGAGGGTTCAGATCAGCACTACAGCCATCCTCTTTGTTGACCATCCAGTTTTCAAATATAATGAAACTATCCTACATCAAAAGTTTCAAATGGACACTTTGCAGCTTTATAGCTTCACAAAAACTTGGACCCAACGTTCTGACCTGACTTAGAATAGTTTTAAAGGAGATATATTTAATAAAATATATACAAGCAAGTCTCATGATTATCAAGAGATATTTCTTGGCTGGGCGGTGGCTCATACCTGTAATCCCAGCACTTTGGGAGGCTGACCAAGGTGGGCAGGTCACTTGAGGTCAGGAGTTTGGGACCAGCCTGGCCAACATGGTGAAACCCCACCTCTACTAAAAATACAAAAATTAGCTGGGTGTGGTGGTGGGCGCCTGTAATCCTAGCTACTAGGGAGGCTGAGGCAGAAGAATCACTTGAACCCAGGAGGCGGAGGTTGCAGTGAGCTGAGATCATGCCACCGTGCTCCAGCCTGGGTGACAGAGTGAGGCTCCATCTCAAAAAAAAAAAAGAAAAAAAAGAGATATTTTGCTGTGTTCAGATGAGAGATTTATTTATAAAAAAATCAAAGTAATCAAGGACATTCATACCACGGTAATAACTTCTAAATCCTTGAGGTATGTTCGTTCTGTAGCGAGAATCTCTTTGACTATGAAGTAGGCCTCGTCTGCAGGCACGCGCTGAAAGAAGCAGAGAGCTGTAAGTGTGCGTCCCTGGGACATGGGACCCTCCCATGCTCAGGGAGCCTGAAGTTGGTAATGTTTGCTTTCTTCTGCTCAAGGTAACATCGTCATGGGGTTTTCATCTTCAACTTCTGAAGAGATTTATCCCTGAGTAAAAACATAATCCTGTTATTCCTTTGGAGAAAAGAATTGCTGTTCAAATATCACCATATGTAAACAGGGTTGAAGTTTATTATTGGTTTTGTGATAAAATCATTTTTTATATATCACTGCCAGTGGCATAGCTGGTTAGCAGACACAGGTCCATGAGTGTGTGTGTGCTTATAAATTATTAAACCTAACCCATACAAAAGTCATTAAAATGAGCAAACAGTACGCATTCTAAGTGTGCCTGCATCAGAGCGCCAGACTTGCTGGTGCACTTCCTGATGCAGACGTGGACCATACCCCGGGCCCAGTTTTCCATGCCCTGCTAGAGACAGCCCAGCCCTGAGCGATCCTATAGCTGGCAGGGCTATCTGTGCCCAAGGTGCTGGTGCCAAGCAGGCAAGCTGGCCATAGGGGACCCTCTACACCTCACCCAACACAGTGTTCCTGGCAAAGCACATGCCTCATGACGGCCTTGGCAGGCACTGGGTCCTGTCCCTGCAGGGCCTCTCCCCACCCTGAACTCTCTAAGAGCCACCCTCTGTTGAGGTAAAACTTAACAGCCTCTTCTCCGTCCTCTCCCTGCCCAGAAACCACGATCCTGCTCTGCCCTGGCAGCTCGCCTGCCCCACCTCCAGACTGTGGCCAGCTTCAGGGTAGGTGGGCCGTGCAAATATCTATGGAGCAGGTGTCAGCTCCGAATAGGCGCCTGGACACTGCCCCCTGCCCCTGTGAGGGTGTCCTACCAGGAGAAGACAGGCAAGAAGCACAGAGGGCTGTACAAGGCATAACGCAGAGCAGAGGAGGGGCTGGAGGCTGGGGGACACAGTAGGCCGCAGCCTCACTCAGAGCGGACAGGGTGGCCTGTGGGACAGGTCAGAGGTCAAGGGGCTGGAGCAATGTGGGGAGGTCAGAGGGAATAGACAGGCTACTGGTGGGGAAGCAGGCCACGTGGGCCTTCTGGACCCTTTGGGGTCTACCTGAATGTGCTGTGACACACTTGGGCCCCAGGATGAGAGCAGACCAGGAGGGCAGAGAGGCTCCCGGTGGACCTCAGCACCACCCAGCGAGACAGCACTGGCTGGGGGGCGCGGAGGGGTGAGGGGTGAGATCCTGGACACATTCTGAAGGTCCGGTGTGGAGGTAAGGTGTGAGGGTTGGAGGCAGGAGGGGTGACTGCCGCAGTTTTTGGCCTAAGCCAAGGGAAAGACCAGCTGCCATGACTGGAGGTTTGGGAGGAGTATCAGGAGCTGGGTTTGCAAGTGAGCAAGCAGCTGAGGTGGCATGTGGAGCCATGTCTTCTTCCTTGTACTGCTGTGAAGTTTAGCAGAGCCTGCAGGGTTGTCTACCCTCGTGGATGAGAGGACAACAGAGGCACATTTATCCTGTGAGTCCTGAGCCCATGGATATAGCCAGCTGTGAAGGGACAGCACCCTACAGTCCACTGAGATGCTGCTGCCTAGAGCCCTCCAGTGCCCAGGTGCTGTGCCTCCCCCGCCAGAGTCCTGCACACGTCCACTGCCGTTCTCTCAGCTCCTCCCCATGGCTGGCAGCCTGCCTGGCTCCCACAGCCCTGCCACCATGTGGCTCTGCCACCAGCTCAGCCCCCACCTCTTGGTGCACTGGCCTCCTCCCCACAGAGAAGCTGAACCACCTTTCCAGCCTTTAGGCTTTTTCTATTTTTTCTTTTTGAGCTTCATGATATTAAAAATGACTTTTTAATCTTTCAAATGAAAGGTTGAGTCCATCTTTCAAATCCAAATTCAGTAAAATCTCTTTACAAAGTCTTTTCTTGGCTGGATGTGGTGGCTCATGACTCTAATTCCAGCACTTTGGGAGGCTGATATGGGAGGATCACTTGAGGCCAGGAGTTTGAGACCAGCCTGGGCAACATAGTGAGACCCTGTCTCTTAAAAAAAAAAAAGGTTAGCCAAGCATGTGGTCACACCTGTAATCCCAGCTCCTGGGAGCCTGAGTTGGGGGGATCACTTGGGCACAGAAGTCCAAGGCTGCAGTGAGCTGTGGCTGCACCACTGCACTCCAGCCTGGGCAACAGAGATGGACCCCGTCTCTAAAAAAAGAACTCATTTCTCCACCTGAGCTTGATATGCCCAGTGAATTCTCTGGGGGCAGAGCTGGTCCCGTCCCCAGAGGCCCATGTTTATGGTCTGGGAGGCCCCAGCCTTCCCCACACAGCTGAGGGACAGGGATGTTACATGTTAATGCCCCACAAACTGTTGGCCTTGGGCCCTGGGGAGAGTCTGGTAGAGGGAGGACAACTTCCTGGCCACAGTCACCGTGGCATGGAGTCCAAAGGCTATGTCCTAACTCTGAATGTTGTTCTATAGAAAGAAACAGGATGCTCGAGTTCTGGAGCAGCTCCACTCCTCCAGGGGCGAGGCACATAGAGACACATACGCCATCAGAGAGCCACAGCAGTCGCTGATGAGACTTCTCATCACAGGTGCCACCAGTGGGTCACAGGGGAGTCAGGGGAGCAGAGCGACCAAGAGAAGGGCCTTCCGTCCCGCCCCTGCCCCCGCCCCGCCCCACCCAATCAGCCCAAGGAATACCATGAGAAGACTCTCAGGGACAAAAAATACAGCAGCTGCCACTCTGCCCCCACCTCTAGATCAATGTCAAACCTGACCCCCAGCAAGCTGGGCTGCAGGCCAGGGATGAGACGGCGGCCAGGGATAGGCCCAGAGGAGCGTGCAATTCCTGTGAGCTTCACCACCTGTCCCCACATGAAGGGTCTATGTGCCCATGCAGAGCGTGGAAGAGGCTTCTGCCACCTTTGGCTTTCCTACCTTTCAACTGTGGCCGATCCTCACAAATCTCTATTAAAAAGGGGACAAACAGTGCATCAAGTGGGAGACACTGGGGAGGAGGGCACCAGGTGGTGAGGGTGGGCTGGAGGGTGGGCAGCTCTTCGCCCCTCCCCGCACAGTCCAGCAACTGGGTGCAAGCGCAAAAGCTTGACGGGTGGCCTCAGTGGCAGCACGTGCTTCTCAGACCCCTGTCACCCTGGCTCCCCAGGAGAGTGGTCTGCCAGGCCTTGCCAGCAGAACCGTCAGTGAATGTGGGGCCGGGGTCTCCCCAGAACCTGTTGCAGCCTGGCTGGGCACACTGGTTCATGAGGTCAGCACAGAGGGGTACTCTGGTGGGAACCTACCTCTGGGTCAAACCAGCAGCCCCTGCATGGTGATGAAGGGGCCATCCTTGCCATCTCAGAGCCCACCTGTGCTGGGCAACAGCCTTGCTATCTCAACTCACACACACAGGATTGAAGCAGAGCCCAGAGCCCTCCCTCCAGAGCCCAGGTGTTGAGGAGAAGCAACAGGAGACACCACATCAGGGCTGAGGGTGCCCACACGCAGGGGCTGGGCCCAAGGGCTGCCGAATCTTTCTCTGCAGTGACCCAGCCACCAGCTCCTCAAGGGCATGGCTCTGTGAGGACCCTGAGGTGCCCCCATCCCAGAGGGCCTTGCCATGCTGCTGGCCCCATGCCACGTCATGACTAACAGGCTTCTCCCAGGGCCACTTGCCACCAGCCCAATTATCCTCAGATGTGACAAGCTGTCATCCTATAGAACCATCTAAAGAATCAACTGATTTTTGTAATATAAAAAGTTACAAATTAAAATTTAGTCTTAATAACAGACTGCTTGGTAGCCATTTTTTTTTTTTTTGTACCAAAGAAACAGTGAACTAAAGAGATTGTCATTAGGTTTCCAAAATAAAATAAAAAGACATCTTTTTTGGAAACAGTCTTGCTGCCAGGGCCCAGAACCAGCCCTCACCTGCAGGCCTTGTGCAGCAGTACGTTTAATATCCTTTGCTGCCTCCAGACCAGGGGGCTCCTTCCACTCCAGTGGGATCCAGGGGGACCCTCAGGGCACCGGGAAGGAGGAGCCTGCCCTCCCTGTGCCATCCTACCTGCTGAGAGTCCCAGCATCCCACGGGTAGCCCTGGCATCTGGAAGGCAGGCCTTGGACAGAATATCCTCTGGCCAATTCGGGCCAAAGCAGGAGTGCTGAGGTGTCACAATGATATACCTCCCCCTGTACCAGCACTGACTCCCTCCCTCCTAGAGGCCCCATGGCCTCTTCCCATCCAGCTGCCACTCAGGGACCCCGTGTCTCCCTTCTCTGTGGACTCCAGGCCCAATATAGTCTGCAAACTCCCTGGACCCTGAGTCTTTTCTTTTAGGGTCCATCTGCAAAACCGTAGCTGTAGGCAGACTCCCCCGGGCTAGGAGAGTGGAGGCCACCCTGAGGCCACAGCATCCCTGCCCCTGGTTGCCCTGTGCCTGCCAGCAGTGAGCTTCTCTGCTCAGTCACTTTCTCCCTGCAGACTCTCAGTTTGTGCCCTTATTCCTATCATCTCTGATAAAAAGAGACCCATAGGGGACACTGCCTCAACTTTGTCATAAAGCCTCACCCCTGTCTGTGGCCCATGTGCCCCCCGCCGTGCCACAACAGCAGAGAACCGTCCCCTCGCCCCAGGTGGCTCCTCCACTTTCTCCAACATCGACACGGGGTCTCCCGCCCAAGAGCCTCTCCAGAACCCAAAGCGGTCCCTAGTGCACCCTCCCTTAGCACCCAGATCTTTCTACACTGGGTCTCCCACCCAAGAGCCTCTCCGGAACCCAAAGCGGTCCCTAGTGCACCCTCCCTTAGCACCCAGATCTTTCCTCCCAGTTACTCAATTGTCAAAGGAGAAGCTTGACCAAGCAGGGAGAGAAGAAAGGAGCAAAGGAGGGAGGGAGGGAGGGAGAAATGAGGAAGGTGGGAAGGAAGGAAGGAAGAGTGGGGGAGGCTGGAAGATCCAGCCTGACACATGGAGCCTGTGGGTTCCAGGGACCGTTTGCTAAATGAATAAGGAAACTTGTTTTTGTACGAAGGAACCTGGAGTCCCAGAGATAAGAGGAAAGTCTCAGGAAGGTTTTGCTACGGAAGGCGGCCCAGTACCTCCTCTCTGCTCAGGAGGCTGGTAAGGCGGCTGTGAGTGCAGAGCCCTTCCCTGCCCCACCCCAGGGTCCCCACCAGCACCACCCGAAGGAACAGTGAAAACAGGCCCACCCTGCAACCCTCTGCTAGCTTCTCAGCCTCGAGGGGCCCACCTTGTGTCTGGGCTCCTCGTAGTCCATCCCGGCTCCGCCAGCATCACTGAGGACAGGGCTCAGGAGTGGGGATGAGCCCTGTTCAGCTGGGCCCAAAGGCACCTGAAATGCAGGGCTCAGACTCAGGGGGCTCTTCCGGCTGGAGGGAGAAGGCTGAGGACTCTTCGTGGAAAGGCCTGGAAATGAACGGGGTGGGGGATGGAGCGAGAAATGAGAAAGGGCTGTGAGGCTGGCTTAGAGCCGCTACTACACTCCTGACCATTCAACCTCCAGCCTCAGACAGCGCCAGGCGCTTCCTGTAAAACGTGTATGTACAGCCTCTATCACACACAATTCTAAACATGACATAAAATGAAAATGAGGGTTGATGGTTCATCTACCCAATTTCAGAGAGCAATCCACAGACAGTGCGGATACTCCCAGGACTCTAGGGGGGCCTGGATACCATCCTTGTGTTTCTAGGGGCTTCTTTTGGGCTCTGCAGAATATGTCACTATGATAAAATTAAGCACCACAAAGTGTGTAAAGCAAAAGGCACCACCAGGATGGGGGAACACTTTCTATGTGCATTGCTAGAGGTTAGAGACTTAAGATGTCAAACCAGGGCTAACATCTGAAAAGACAATGTCTATTTTAAGGCCAAACTTATTATTCATTAAAAAATGGATCATATAAAACTGCTCAATTCATGATACTGTTTTCCAGTTCCTTGAGTTTTTCATTAATGGGGATTTTATTTTGGTTTTCTAAAACACAGTAATAATTTTCCCCTTCTTAAAACCATGTTTGTTTTCGAATAAATAGGTGCCAAATTTGCAGCCCAATTCTAAAGATGATGTATATTTCATTGTGTATTTTATAATAAAAAAATCCTTTTCTATTTAAAAAAATTCTCAAAGGTTAATTTCTAATGTTTTTCTATGGGAAACCAGTAACTATTAAGTGCCAAATTTTAAAGATAACTTTACCTGGCTAACACGGTGAAACCCCGTCTCTACTAAAAATACAAAAAATTAGCCGGGCATGGTGGCAGGTGCTTGTAGTCCCAGCTACTCGGGAGGCTGAGGCAGGAGAATGGCATGAACCCAGGAGGCAGAGCTTGCAGTGAGCCAAGATTGCACCACTACACTCCAGCCTGGACGACAGAGCAAGACTCCGTCTCAAAAAAAAAAAAAAAAGAAAACTTTAGAGTTTTAGAGAAGGAATTTAACTGCTGTTTAAAAACCACCAAAGGCCAGGCATGGTGGCTCATACCTGTAATCCCAGCACTTTGGGAGGCCGAGGTGGGTGGACCACCTGATGTCAGGAGTTAGAGACCAGCCTGGCCAACATGGTGAAACTCCATCCCTACTAAAAATACAAAAAATTAGCCGGGCATGGCGGCGGGTGCCTGTAATCCCAGATACTTGGGAGGCTGAGGCAGGAGAATCGCTTGAACCTGGGAGGCAGAGGTTGCAGCGAGCTGAGGTTGTACCATTGCCCTCCAGCCTGGGCAACAAGAGTGAGACTCCGTCTCAAAACAAACAAAACTATCAAAGATGTAAATTTATGTTTCCAAGTGCACAGTGTTTGAACACTGAAACTATCATGATTTCCAACGATGATTACTGAGTCAGCTTACCAAATGTTGCAACAGAAGTAACTCAATTTGAACCCCTGGTCGCATAAATGCCACACCATGGTGACTCCTTACTCCACCCACAACTGGTTTTAAAGCAAGATTCTCTCACACTATTGTTGGCACCTTCAGATGCAGTTGCTTATAGTGACCAGTTTATAGAACCCAAACTTGGTTCACTTAACCTAAAACATGTAAGTGTACAGGCAGATTAGTATAGAGCAGCTTCTTGAGAGCAGCTGACATCATGATTCCCTGTTTGCTGGGTTGGCATAAGCAACTCAACAGGTTAACCCTCCAGTGGGACATGGGAGATGGAGCGGAGGAAGTCCTTATTTTCACATTGACAAATCAGGAGCCCTGGAAAGATCTTGCCTGCTGCTAGGAATTCTAGTTATTAGGATTCTTAAGATGAAATATCAGTGCTCATGATAGCAGGGCTTTCCTCTGGAATTTTTCACAAGATACATTGAAAACACAAGGAAACATTCACTGCTATAGAAAACCTAGGTAACATCACTATAGGAAATTATTAACAACAAATTTATTAGAATTTGCTTTTATTACACATTCAGTTAAAGTACACTAAGCAACCTTAAAACAGCATGAAATTCCTACTTCCGCCTTGCCTCACATACTGGGCCACATTTGGTCTTTGTCACTTCTGAAGGGCTCAAAGTGGAACTGTGGCTTTGTGCTAGCCCCCGAAGCGTGGATTACTTCTTATGTTGAAAACAGGCATGTTTCCGAAGATGTGCTGTTTGGGGTTTGTGTTCCAGAATCTTCTTTGTCCTCAATAAGCCAGAATTTCACAAGGAGATATTTTATGTGATGAAAATTCAGAAAAAGTCTAGAAGCTACTAGTATCTATTTATTCTTCATAACTGTATATTGTTCAGGGTGTAGCAGGAAGATGTTTTCCACTCATTGCTTCTGGAAGTTAGAGTCGGCCTTCACTATTCTGCCCTTGTGTCCTTCCAGGGGTCCTCACAGCACCTCACTCAGAGAAGTACAGTCCAACAGCAAGTTACTAGTTGACAGTTTACCAAAAAGTTGCTGCAAAATCTGCCTTTAAGTTGCAGGAGGTAAAACTTGAGGAAATGGCATAATCACGAGACCCATCATAATGTGTGCTGCCATGACGCTGCTGGGGTTGCAAACAGGCCATGGCCAGGGTGGGGTAATAGGGCTGTAAATTAGAAAGGGCCACTCCTGGCCGGGTGCGGTGGCTCATGGCTATAATCCCAACACTTTGGGAGGCCGAGGTGGGTGGATCACGAGGTCAGGAGTTTGAGACCAGCTTGGCCAAGATGGTGAAACCCTGTCTCTACTAAAAATACAAAAATTAGCCAGGTGTGGTGGCATGTGCTCATAATACCACCTACTCAGGAGGCTGAGGCAGGAGAATCGCTTGAACCCGGGAGGTGGAGGTTGCAGTGAGCCGCGATTGCACCACTGCACTCCAGCCTGGGCAACAGAGGAAGGCCCCATCTCAAAAAAAAAAAAAAACAAAACAGTAAGTGCCACTCCCAGTAAACAACCCCTCATAAAGGAAGGACACTCCCCTTTAGGATACACTGCTCATTTGGAATAAACATTTTTGGTTCTACGGAGGTTAAAAGTCATCATTTGATAATATTATAAATACTTTTTTTTTTTTTTTTTGAGACAGAGTCTCGCTCTTTCACCCAGGCTGGAGTGCAATGTTGCGATCTCGGCTCACTGCAAGCTCCGCCTCCCAGGTTCACGCCATTCTCCTGCCTCAGCCTCCCGAGTAGCTGGGACTACAGGCGCCCACCACCACGCCTGGCTAATTTTTTGTATTTTTAGTAGAGACGGGGTTTCACCGTGTTAGCCAGGATGGTCTCGATCCCCTGACCTTGTGATCTGCCCGCCTTGGCCTCCCAAAGTGCTGGGATTACAGGCATGAGCCACCGCGCCCAGCCATAAATACATTTTTTGAGACAAAGTCTCTGTCACCCAGGTAGGAGTGCAGTAGCACGATCTCGGCTCACTTCAACCTCTGCTTCCTGGGTTCATGCCATTCTTGTGCCTCAGCCTCCTGAGTAGCTGGGACTAGAGATGCACGCCACCATGCCTGGCTAATTTTTGTATTTTTAGTACAGACAGGGTTTCGCCATGTTGGCCAGGTTGGTCTCAAACTCCTGACCTCAAGTGATCTGCCTGCCTTGGCCTCCCAGAGTGCTGGGATTACAGGTGTGAGCCACCACTCCGGCCCTATTATAAATACTTTCTACTTAACAAAAAATGGTCAACTCACAATTTAGTGGATACATTAAAAAGTACCACAAATTACCGTTAAACATTTTTCTTTTTTTTTTTTTTGAGACCAAGTCTCTCACTCTGTCACCCAGGCTGGAGTGCAATGGCATGATCTCGGCTCACTGCAATCTCCGCCTCCTGGGTTCAAGCGATTCTCGTGCCTCAGCCTCCCGAGTAGCTGGGACTACAGGTGCCCGCCACCATGCCCAGCTAATTTTTGTATTTTTAGTAGAGATGTGGTTTCACCATGTTGGCCAGGCTGGTCTCGAACTCATGACTTCAGGTGCTCCACTTGCCTTGGTCCCAAAGTGCTGGGATTACAGATGTGAGCCACTGTGCCCGGACTCTTTTTCTTTCTTCTTCTTTTTTTTAATGGATGGGATCTTATGAAGTCCAATCTGAACTTGAACTCCTGGCCTCAAACAGTCCTCTTGCCTTAGCCCTCTGTGTAGCTAGGACTACAGGCATGCACCACTGTGCCTAATTTAAACATTTCTTTAAATGTTAGCTATAGCAAACCTTATAAATCAAGCCTACTTCAAATTACACAAACATAGATCCTACATGAAAGTCAATAAATCTGTGGGGAGACTTTTTTTTTTTTTAAACAAGCAACTGGCGATGAATGTGTAACTTTATTTATACACGAAGTTGTTGGACTGTGTCCTCATGCCTGATTTTGTATGGGCTGTTGCATTTATCCCTGGGGAACAGGTTTAGCTGAAGTCACCAACACAGATGTACTCCACAGTGAGAAAACAAGTGTGGGACCATGGCTCTGAAGAGTGCTTTCCACAGTGACATACGACAGGATAAAGTTAGTGCCTTTTAGGCTCTGCAATTTTGAATTCTGTGGATATCATAAAAGGACACTTGGCCGTAGTGCTCCTCTGTCTTAGAAAATCTTTTTGACACTGATAATGCATATCAGAATGCATGGTTAAAAGCAGATGTTGGCCGAGCTTACGCCTGTAATCCCAGCACTTTGGGAAGCTCAAGCAGGTGAATCACATGAGGTCAGGAGTTTGAGAGAAGCCTGGCCAGCATGGTGAAACCCCATCTCTACTAAAAATACAAAAATGTGCCGGGTGTGGTGGTGTATGCCTGTAATTCTAGCTACTCGGGAGGCTGAGGTAGGAGAATCGCTTGAACCCGGGAGGTGGAGGGTGCAGTGAGCCAAGATCGTACCACTGCACTCCAGCCTGGGGAACAGAGTGAGACTGTGTCTCAAAAAAAGAAAAAAAAAGGCAGAGAAGTTTTAAAATGCTAAATATCAAGTTTTAGGTGCCACAGAATATGTTTAGCTTTACTTGACATGGTAAATAATTAATCTTAGGTATCTGTAAAAAATAAACTCTAAATCCGAGGTCATCTACTGAATAACAGCCAGTAAGAATCAGCCTTACTCTGCATTTCGAGAGTCCCTTTTATAAAATTCATATCATATACAACTCATAGGAGGACACACCGACCACACACAAAGATGAGGCCCAGCTATCTCACTATATCCTCAAGGACTGATTTCTTTACCCATAGACAAGACGTCAATTGCCAACATTAAAAGACTTGAAATTGAGAGATACAAACAGTAGTTATGTTTTACTGAGCTCTGCACTTTTGCTGGGATGGATCACAAACTGTCCACTGGCTGTTCACCAATGGGCTTCATTGCATAGACTGCACTTTGGGAAAAGAATAACATCTGAAATACTCTCAAAGCGGCAAATTGGCCAGGCGCGGTGGCTCATGCCTGTAATCTCAGCACTTTGGAAGGTCGAAGTGGGTGGATTACTTGAGCCCAGGAGTTTGAGACCAGCCTTGGCAACACAGTGAAACCCTGTCTCTACAAAAACAAAAAAATTAATATAATTATCAAAAATTTAGCCAGGTGTGGTGGTGTGCTTGCCTGTAGTCCCAGCTACTCAGGAGGTGGAGGTGGAAGAAATGACTGAGCCTGGGAAGTCAAGGCTGCAGTGAGCCGTGATCAGGCCACCACACTCCAGCAAATAACAAGATTTGATCATCTTCAAAATATATATATTTATTTATTTTTCTTTAGACAGTCTTGCTCTGTTGCCCAGGCTGGAGTGCAGTGGCGCAATCTCAGCTCACTACAACCTCCGCTTCCTGGATTCAAACGATTCTCAGGCCTTAGCCTCCCAAGTAGCGGGGATTACAGGCATGTGCCACTGTGCCTGGCTAATTGTTTTGTATTTTTAGTAGAGACAGTTTTTGCCATGTTGGTCTCAAACTCCTAGCCTCAAGTGATTGGCCCACCTCAGCGTCCCGAATTGCTGGGATTACAGGTGTGAGCCGCCATGCCCAGCCTTTTTTGAGACTGAGTCTCGCTCTGTCTCCCAGGCTGGAGTGCAATTGCAGTGGCTCAATCTCAGCTCACTGCAGCCTCTACCTCCTGGGTTCAAGCAATTCTCCTGCCTCAGCCTCCTGAGTAGCTGGGATTACAGGCACACACCACCATACCCAGCTAATTTTCGTATTTTTAGTAGAGACGGGGTTTCACCATGTTGGCCAGGCTGGTCTTGAACTCCTGACCTAGTGATCCGCCCACCTCAGCCTCCCAAAGTGCTGGGACTACAGGCGTGAGCCACCGCGCCTTTTTTGTTTTGTTTTGTTTTTTTGGTTGAGACAGGGTCTTGCACTGTTGCCCAGGCTGGAGTGGAGTGGCACAATCATGGCTCACTGCAGCTTTGCCTTGACCTCCAGGCTCGATCCTCCTACCTCAGCCTTCCGAGTAGCTGGAATCACAGGTACATGTCGCTGTGCCCAGCTATGTTTTAGTTTTTTGTAGAGATGGGGTCTTGCTATGCTGCTCAGGCTGGTCTTGAACTCCTCACTCCCTCCCTGGGCTAAAATGATCCTCCCACCTTGGCTTCCCAAAGTGCTCTGATTCCTGGCCAAAAGACTTAAAATTTAAAACTGTTATTTCAGACTGTCGGCAGTGGGCATCTCTGGCAGATGATTTTTTTTTTTTTTTTTTTTTTTTTGAGATGGAGTCTTGCACTGTCACCCAGGCTGGAGTGCAATGGAGCGATCTCAGCTCACTCCAACCTCTGCCTCCCGGGTTCAAGTGATTCTCCTACCTCAGCCTCCTGAATAGCTGGGATTACAGGCACCTGCCACCATGCCTAGCTAATTTTTTTTTGTGTGTGTATTTTTAGTAGAGATGGGGTTTCACTGTGTTGGCCAGGCTAGTCTCGAACTCCTGACCTTGTGATCCACCCTCCTTCGCCTCCCAAAGTGCTGGGATTACAGGCGGGAGCCACTGCGCCCGGTCTGGCAGGTGATTTTCTTTGTGGCAGTCTCTTTACTTCCAGAATTTTCTCAATATTCATCATATGATTTCTGAAATGCCATTTAAAAATCACAATGTTAATTAAACTTTTGTGCTTACCTTCACTTTCTCCTTCAAGACACTGTTTTTATTCATCTAACTAGATGATGAAAGAGAAATATCACATTTAGAGAAAAAGGTAAAGTTATTTTTATTTCATACTTTTAAATTCTCCTCTTTAAAACTCTAACAAATGATTCTTGAAAATATTTGCCTATTAGTGGAGGAAGAATCAGCTCCTGCTTGGCAAAATTCAAGGTCAAGTTGAAGGTTAACTTCAGAGGAGGTACAGGAAACTGAGGCTCAATGAATGAATTGTTACGCTTTTTTTTGTTTTTTGTTTTTTTCCTTTTTCTGGAGAACGGGGTCTCGCTATATTGCCCAGGCAGGTCTCGAAGTCCTGGGCTCAAGCTATCCTCCCGCCTCTTGCCTCCCTGAGAGCTGGGATTACAGGCGTGAGCCACCGCGCCCGGCCAAATGAATTGTTAATTCCAGAAGAAAAGGAAAATGTGGAACTGTCCAAGGGATCCAAGTAAATGTGAACCTGATGAGTTAGCCGAAAATTATTTCTGGCTTCTCTACTGGAAGAGGATGTCATGAGTGGCTCTTACACAAAATCTGGCTCAAAGAATACAAGTGGGAGATAGAAAAATGGTTAATGGCAAGGGGCCCAGGTATTGGTTCATCTCTTACTGTGCATTCAGTTCACCTCCCTACCCGGCATCACTGCCCACAGGACAGGACGTGAAGGTGTGATGCATGGCACAGCTTTCCAAAGGGCCATTTGGGGTTTTAATGAGCTGACACACGAAGCCTTGGGCCACGGCTTGGTAGGCAGCACACAGTGGAGCCACCGCTGCTGCTCTCCCATGGTTCAGACAACTGTATCAACACACGAAGTGCTCCCAATAATCTTTGTTTCTTTCCTGTTTTGCGCTAAATAAACGAGACCTTTTCCTTCCTAAGAAAAACAGGTGTTCCAACCTATAACAGCAAGTTGTGCTTTGGGCCATTTGTCCAGATCTGCTATCTGCCAGGTGTACGGTCTCCTCTTGAATAAGTGAAGGTGCTCCACAGTCTCTATGTTTTTGTTCTAATACATTGTGTCCAAAACTTTGAGAAGCATGCTCTGACTTATGAATCTTTCTATTGGAACAATGGAGGCAAGGTCCCGAAAACAAACTATTCAAGTAAACTAAATAAAGGGTGATAGTTATTAGGATTAGGAAAGAAATATAATCTGAACTGACATATTTGAAGAACATAAAGGCCACACGGTTTTTACCATCTAAATCAGTCAACTTATAGACCTCATACAGAAATGCTTTTGAGCAGTTTCTTGAAATCAGGATTTAGGCACCCAGGTGCCTCCCACTTCATCCTTAGGCAGCGGATGCTGGGCAGGGGTGGCCCCAGGATCAGGAGGGTGATGGTCAGGGAGCAGGGCTGGCATGATGTAGGGGGGGTAAGTGAGGCCCCTGGGACTCTTTCCCCTCTCCTCTAAGTGGGAAGTAACTACCCATCCGTGGGCTCTGAGGAGACCCATGAGTTTGTTCTGACAAGTGCCTTTCTAGAACATGCTGCTGCCACAGCCCCTCTGCTCTGGTGTGGCAGGTACAATTGCTGAGCTCCAGGAAGGGCTTACTGCCAGGTGCCTCCCACCCTGGCCTCAGGTGCTCACTGAGCACCCTGCCCACTGGGCAGCAGGTGCTTTAGAGCCCCGGGGAGGCACCACCACCTTCCCAGAGGCGCCTGACATCAGTGGCTGCAGCTCTGTGCTGCTCCAAGGTCCGAAAAGGGCGAGGTGAGGAGCCTATCCTCAAAGGGCTCAAAAGCAGGAGGCAGTGTCCAAAGCCCCCGCCCCCACCCCCTCAGGCGTGTGTGGGGCTAGAGAGGCATGGACACTCCACAGAGGCAGCAGAAACTCGTGTTGGCCGAATGGGAAACTCAAGCTCAGAGTGGAATAAAGCCTTGCCCAGAACCTGCAGAGCTGTCGCACTCTGGGGCAGGGGTCTCTTGTTCACGTCCTCCCCCGTAATTTACAGGGTGGTTTTGGCTGACTGTGGAAAAAACAGGCAATAATAACCTCATCTTCAGAATTTTAAGCCAACAGTATCTGTTCTGTGCACGGTAAAAGCGCAAGGACACAAGGCCCGCCCCGTGGGGTGTGGTGGGGGCCTGCACAGCACATCCTCCCCGACACCCAGCTCTGCTGTGCAGGCCACACCAGGCGAGAGCAGGAAGCACTGACAGAGCTAAGACCAAGAAGAAGCAAGGCACCTTTCCCTACTGGCCTTCCACAGACATCATCACCCATATTAAAACAAGACAATCTGCACAAGAGTCATGGTGCCTGTTCCCTGTTTGTTGCTCAGAAGCCTATGAAGATGTCAGTGACACTGTTATAAAAAATATGCAGCTGCTTCAGGGATTAATATGCAAAATAATCTTTAACTTATATAAATCAAAACTAAAAGTAGAGGGAAAGAAAGCTAAAAAGCCCATTTAAAAATTCACAGTAAATACATCCTTATTTTATTGAACACTTAAAAAAATCTAAATTAGTACATATCTGCAAATTTATAAATGGCAATTTCAATGGAAAACAAATTTTATAAGTACCACAAAGCAGACAACAAAAATGTCTCTTTAAAAAATGAACAAATTCAAATGTATAAGGAAATTTCAGCTCATTTTTTCTTCATTTCCTAGGGGAACGCAATTGTTTTCATGCAAAAGATGGCGCTTCCTTGAACTAGGGGACACGTCAGGCATGGACCACCACGTGGAGAGGGAGGCTAACAGCATCTGCCCACATCCCAGCCGCCTGTGATAGAATATTCCATACACATGGCTCCCAGATGAGCACCAAAGGGAGACCACAGCAGATACGATTCTGTGGACTTGAGAACCAAATCTATACAAATATTTTCAACTCTAAGTCCCCAAGAGAACATTAACATTTTTGTCTATGAAATAATTTTTCCAGCAATGAATTTTTTTGATATTCCACGAGCTGGGAGGGAACAAGCATACCTTGAAGACATATGTATTGGCATCAAATGTCACATAAACACACAACAGCTGGGAACACACATGCTATGTATGTCACCATGTGATCACAACCACAGCACATGTGAAGTGCTACAATTACTCCTCAGAGCGGTGGAATGGCAGAGGAGCTTGCATGAAAAATCAGAACATACCCGTACACCAAAGCAATTCAAAAGGACCAAGTCACCCTCAGCAAAATGACATTAATGGGAATGACTTAACCAACAGGTTTAAATTTTTCATACTAAACTCTTTTTTTTTGGTGTGCTATTGTCCATCCCTCAATCATCAGTACTAATTTAAAAATGTGTGTTAACTGGAGCAGAGAATCCTAATCTAATTCCATATTTAGAGAATCTCTTGGTAATATAAAAAAGGCACATATCAATACCTAGTGATGTGAAAAATTACATAGCATACGCTATTACATATTTTTCGTGTAGTCAGTTGTATTAACATATAACTGTGCTACTGTTAGACTTGAAATATTTATACATTGGCCTACATAAAGTACCTGGACTTTTGGAAACTTAAATACAAAAACAGTTTGACAGCTAATAAAAATATTCTACCTAAAGCACAGTATATAATTAGTGGTGGACTTCATGGGTCCAACAGGCACTGTCTGCTGGTGGCCTCTCATTGACGGGGACTGCTGCAGGATTGCGTCCCCTCTGAGTAGACACACCTGGCTATGACGGTGACCCACGGGTAAGTCCTCCTGGGAGCTACCAGTGCAGCCCCTGATGCGCCCTGCCTGAGACTGCAGGCGGAGGATGACAACTGTGCGGCTTTAAGGTTCTGGATGTAACTGAGGAGATCAATAGATTGAGAGAGAACTGTTAACATTTTGCAGGCACTTTCACCTCCACACTCTCAGTGAGCTGTATCCAGACACTTCCAGGAGTGCTGAGTCAAATCTGCATACTTCTTTCAATTTCAGGGTTTATCAGGCCACACCTCTCAGGCTGCGCACTACCCAACACTGGCTTGAAGAAGAGCCACAAAGCAGAAACAAAAGCAGAGCCCAGTGCTGCTGCAGGGCACTATGGCCTCAGGCTGAATTGCTCCTGGAGTTTTGCTATTTAACCACTGTAAACTGTCTTGTTAAGGTGGAAAAGAGCAACGTCAGTGCCTCATTAACTGTTACAAGTGGAAAGACAGAATCTGTAGAGGGAAATGTCTTCCTTATGGTTCTAAAGCCATGGTGCCCACGCTTGCCTTCCCTTCCGTTTCTAAATCCCCTCTGGGTGGACATTACAACCCACTCAAAAGAGAAAGGGGTAAGAGGACTGTGAGCAGTAACTCGGAAGAAAGCCTTGATTGATTTTTTTTTTTTTTTTTTTTTGAGACAGCGCCTCACTCTAGCACCCAGGCTCATGCCTGCAATTCCAGCACTTCGGGAGGCTGAGATAGGAGGACTGCTTGAGCCCAGGAGTTCAAGACCATCCTGGGCAACATGAAGAGAACCTGTCCCCACAAAATTTTTTTAAAAATTAGCTGGGCGCAGTGATGTGTGCCTGTAGTCCCAGCTACTCAGGAGGCTGGGGTGGGGGGATGGCTTGAGCCCAGGAGGTTGAGGCTGCAGTGAGATGTGACTGTGCCACCATACTCCAGCCTGGGTGACAGGAGTGAGACCCTGTCTCTAAAACAGTAATAATAAAATACTTTAGCAACAAAATACCCAAGGAAAGAAAAAAGGCACTGCTGGGGCAAGCATGGTCAAGTGTGGGTAACATTGAATTTGAGGTGATGCGGGTTCCTTACATTCCTGCTTTGTATATTTTGAAAACTTCCTAAATAAAAAACTAAAGAATTATCTCTAGAAAGTGAGGTTCCATTAACACAAACCAAAAACAGCAAATCTATTTTATAGGAGGCCTAGTAGAAGATGCCCGAGAACAAAACTTATTCAGAATCTCGCACATGAGCGAGTGATGAGATACCTCTGCCGGGGTAGGGGCATGATCCCACTCCTTAGGAAGGAACATTCCAGCTTCCACAGCATTAGCTTCACCAGGGAGCGGCCACCCCTGCCCCACAGCAGTGCTAGCTCAAAACCACCCAAACCTAACCTGCTGTCCAGACGCCAGGGTGGGTTCCCTTAAAAACAAAAAGACAACTTTGTTAGTTCACAGCATCAGCAAGGACCGTCGTCAGGCAACAGTAATGAAGGGGAGAGGAACCATCAGCTACCATATGAATACTAAGGTTTAGGAAAACGTTTTAAATGTAATCTATACTCATTTCTCCCCAGCACACAAATCCAAGGTTTATTTTTGGAGTGACAGTAAGAAAAGAAGAACCTCCCAAACAGTCCTGTCCTGACCTCAGGTTCACTGCTGCGCTTCTGTCTGTTAACAACATTTTCACAGGCATTTGATAGCCAATGTAGAAAGCTGTGCCCAATGGCCCCTAAAGCATCAAGAAGGCAGGTCTAAATTACCAGGGACAGAACGAATAACAACTATACAGACTGAAAGTTCTAGCTGCATAAGCAAAATGATGAGACAGCGGTTTAGGTATAACAAAGCTACAAAAATGGGAAACTGCCTGATGTGGTTAGCCACAAAACCCCTGCTGGCATCCAGTCAACACTGATGAGAAAAGGAAAACCAGCCCTTGCAAGATGCCCTCAATGGCTCAGACACCTGAGCCACGTGGTCCCTGTGCAATCACAGTAAATCCATCCAGGCAAAACATCAGAGATCTTACAATGTGAACGGGAATGAAATGTAAAGTTTCCACAAGACATTCTGGGAAGAGAATTAAACTTTAAATGTGGTATTGCACTACTAGGTAAGATCAGAAAAGAAAAACAACAAAAACCCCAACCCTATCTGTGGACTTCACAAATTGAACAGTGTCATCTAGGGCTGGCCTGAGACCAGCACTTGTGGGTGCTGAGCTGCATGGCAGTGGTTTCCCCATGACGTCCCTGGATGGACCTACCCACTCTGTGCCACAAACATCAGCCTTGACTTTCATGGTGGTTTAGACTGAGAAGCTCTCCATGTGGTACCCAGCAGGGCCTATGGCACCTGGTATGTGTTTACGGGTACGCTGGATGGGTGGGCAGGGCCACCGTGGCACATCTGCCCCTGGGACCCTTCCCATTGTCCTGGGACAGAATGGTGTTCATGGTGTGTCTGGTTCTGCTTTTTTTGCAACCACGTATCTTCTAGTTCCCAATTAAGCTGAAGAAAAGAAAACAGCTCAAACGTACATAAGTGCATTTTAAACCAACGCCTCTCCAAGACCACTGTCTACACACAGCACTATTTCTGGGTCTCAAGTCAATAATGAGGCAGTGGCCCTTTGACACCTTTAAAAAAAAAATGACATGGTGCCTTTGGCACTGGGACAGTTCCAGGCACCCCCTCACCCCCAACCCCAGTGCAATGGATGACTGTCCCCCCAGAGTCCCAGTGGGACTCTTTTTCTCCACTTGTCTGTGCAAAAGGGTTGCTGAAGAAAAGGCTAATGTCTACGGGGGCCTTAGGGTCTCAGAGTCCCACGAGTTTGACCACAGCACACAGGAGGCCATGGCCTATGGCCATATTTCCCAGGGTTAGGGCTGTAGAGGCATACTCAAGGTTTTGTGTAGCGCAGTGGCTGGACAAGTGAGACAAAACCTGTGTCCTAGTTAATTATAGGCAACAGGGCTCATCTTGAAAAGCAGCATCAATAGTGTAATACACATATTCTATTGAAGATCAACATGAACAGAATTGTGTAACATTCAGAATGTATAGCACCAGTTCTTACTTGAATCAAAGCATATGCCAAAAAACATAAACTACAAAGACCAATTTATCGGTCCTCTAGGAGGACTGGCTGGAGTACTCAGGTCTAAGACTGGAGGCATAGCTTTTACGTCATTCCAAGTGAAAGGTCAAATTTTTTGACATTCAAAAAAGTATAATAAATCAGGAAATTAAAAAAAAATTGAATATCTATCCATGAAATGAAAGTCACTTTCTGTGTTTAAACCAAACAATTCTGAGCTCTAAACCACACAGCGTGGGTGAGTGGGTTGCCTTGTAAAGGAACCCAGAGTGGTCAAGATGGGTTTTTATCTATTTGCTCTCCTGGAGTCAAATTCTTTAAATTGTTCTGTAAATCAAAAGGGACTCTTTCTCCACTTGTGTGTGCAAAAGGGTTGCTGAAGAAAAGGCTTATGTCTAGGGGGGCCTCGGTTTCAGAGTCCCATGAGTCTGACTCTGTGCTGCTGGAGTCCTCGGCCGTCGTGGGTGGGTAGCTGAGCTGCTCTAACTGGTCGATGATGTCAGAGAACTGGAAGGCTGAGCTGGACTCAGAGCGGACTGAGTAGGCTGGGAAGTTGACCATGGAGCTGGCCTCAGATTGATTGGCTGAGCTGCATGTGTGCACAGACAGCCCACCACGTAGTGGCATGTTATTGAGGGAGCTGTTTTCAGACTGGCTGTTCCTCAGTGAGCTGGTCTCAGAAGGACCCAGCAGGCGCTGCATCCGGCTGGCCTGCGCCTTCACCTCAAATAGCTCAGAGGTGTCTGAGGGGTGTGCGTTCCCATTGAAGTCACTTTCCTCCTCAAATGCAAAACCATCTTCTGTGTTCATATCTACTGCCTCCGTGGAGTACCTGCCTGGGCTGGACTGAGCAGACCCTGGAAGCTCACACAAAGGAGGGGCCACCAGAGGCTGGGCAGAGGCCTGAGGTTCCTGTGGGACTACAGAGCCATAAGGAAAAGAAAATGCCTCAGAGCCTCCAGCAAAGAAGGAGATGTCTGCTGGGTCATCGTCTATGAACTCCTCAGATACCTGCAGCTGCGCATTTGTCAATGTGAAAGCAGGGGCCCCCCCACGACACTGCCGGTCACACCGGTGCTCCCCACTGGAAGGAAATGAGCCTGTGGTAAAGTCATCCCCACCATTGTCATTTTTACAAGCAGCACTGAGCTCCCTCCCGGCCCTCCTTGTGTCTAGGTCTAAGGCACTGAAACTCTGCCCCCCAGCACAGACAGAACCACAGCTGCTCACAACATGACAAAACCCGACACCTGGACCAGGCTGGAGTGCGGGGGGCCCGAGGGGCTGGGCCGATGGTGTGTCGGGGCCTCCAGCCACTGCTCCACTGCTCCTCTCTGCAGCTGGACTCTTGATGTAGGAAACCTGGGGATCTGTGAGGGAGCTGCTGCTGTCCTTAAACTCTGGCAGGCCAGAGGGGACCAGAGTGGAGGGAGAGAGCGAGTAAAAGGCATTCGCTGAAGATGGGGAGGCAGGAGTCCTCAATCCCTCGGGGAATGAGATGCTCTGGGAACCAAAGTTAAGAAAAGAAAAAAAGGATATAAAATTACAAATTACCACTAGAAGTTGCAAAGCCACCTGGCCTAACTTAGGGCATCCACACATTTCTATCACAGCTTTCATGAAAATGGGCAATTCACTAGACTTTCCCTTGTAGAACTGAAGATTTGTAAAAGTAGCATTGCAAATCAACCCAGGATCGTCTGTTTACAAACCCTTACAATTCCATTTTTTTCTCTTATGACATGAAATATCCACAATAAAGAAAAGTTTTTTAAATTAAATTACAATTTTTAATTTTTTTAGAGACAGGGTCTTGCTCTGTTGCCCAGGGTGGAGTACAGTGGTGCCATCATAGCTCAAACTCCTGGCCTCAAGTGATCCACCCATCTTCGCCTTCCAACATGCTGGGATTACAGGTACATGCCACCATGCCTGGCCAAGAAAACCTCCATCTTGCAGAACCTAATGACACGTGGTCCACGTCTTCCTGGAATCCCCTGTTACCAGGAGATTCATAGTTTTGTACAGCTGGAGAGGGAGTGAACCATTCCACTCAGCCAACAGAACCCTAAACCACAGTACTGACAGATGAGTAACAAGTCCAAGTTCTACAGTAATGCGCACTCATCTGTCAGAGATGTATCGTCGCGAGGGAGTTAGGACACACACCAATCCACTCATACATGTAAGGGAAGGTTGAGGGTCACTGCCTAGGATGCCCTTTGCCAATGGGAGTGGCACAAGAGACCTGGGGCCTTCCAAAAGCACAGGAGTGGCCACAAGTCTGAGGGAGAAGCAGCTCCCAAGCAGGATGAGGAAATACTGAGGGGCCAGGACCAGATGTCCAGTGGCTATGCTGCATCACCCGCTGCTCCATAGGTGCCCTAACACATCCTCCCCTCATGGTTCCACACACAAGGACACGGCTGAGCCCCCTCTACTCGCTAAGTGTCACTCCTTGCGCGCTATCACGGGATGCAGTCACGCTTTGGGGACATCCCTTACAATATATACACACGCCACATCGTTAAGAGTGTGGTCAGACCAAAATATAACCAAACACAACTGAATAACTTTTTGTGCAATATGTACACAGGCAATATACACATGCACGTGTTACCATATGTAAAAGGTGCAAATGTAACTGCACAAGGCTTAGTTACTAGGCTTTCAGAAACAAAATAGTAGGCCACAGTCCATAAGATTAACCTATTTTCAAATGCTGATCTTATCATGTCTCAATTATTCAACCATATTCAATATTCTCATGTGGCTTTTAAAATGGAATGGAAGAAAATTGAAAGCGTAAAGGTTTTATTTATTTATTTATTTATTTTTGAGATGAAGTTTCACTCTTGTCACTCAGGCTGGAGTGCAATGTGCCATCTCGGCTCACTGTAACCTCCACCTCCCAGGTTCAAGCAATTCTCCGGTCTCAGCCTCCCGAGTAGCTGGGATTATAGGCGCCTACCACCATGCCTCACTAATTTTTGTATTTTATTAAACCTGGGGTTTCACCATGTTGGCCAAGCTGGTCTCAAACTCTTGACCTCAGGAGATCTGCCCGCCTTGACCTCCCAAAGTGCTGGTATTACACCTGTTGAGTCACTGTGCCCGTCCTTAAAGGTAACTTTTAGATTATTCTTATTTTGACATTAAATTCTTTTGAAGGCCGGGCGTGGTGGCTCACACCTGTAATCCCAGCACTTTGGGAGGCCGAGTCGGGCGGACCATGAGTTCAGGAGATCAAGACCATCCTGGCTAACACGGTGAAACCCTGTCTCTCCAAAAAATACAAAAAATCAGCCAGGCACTGTGGCATGCACCTGTAGTCCCAGCCACTTGGGAGGCTGAGGCAGAAGAATCACTTGAACCCGGGAGGTGGAGGTTGCAATGAACCAAGATCGCACCACTGCACTCCAGCCTGGGCGACAGAGCGAGACTCTGTCTCAAAAAAAAGAAAAAAAAATTCTAACTTTGTGGTTGGGTATGCTGGCTCATGCCTGTAATCCCAACATTTTGGGAGGCTGAGGCAGAAGGATCACTTGAGCCCAGGAGTTTGAGACCAGCCTGGGCAACATGGTGAGACTCTGTCTCTACAAAAAAAATACAAAATTAGTTGGGTGCGGTGGCATGCGCCTGTAGTCTCAGCTACTTGGGAGGCTGAGGTGGAAGGATCACCGGAGCCTGGGAGGTTGAGGCTGCAACGAGCTGTGATCATGCAGCCGAGATGATAGAGTGAGACCCTGTCTCCAAAAAAAAAGAAAAAAAAATCAAACTGTGTAAAGGAACAATTAAAAATACATTTCCCTTTAATTTCAATTGAATTAACAAGAAATTTCTAAAGAGGAAACATATCTAAAAGAGTTGGCCAGGCGCGGTGGCTCACGCCTGTAATCCCAGCACTTTGGGAGGCTGAGCGGGTGGATCACGAGGTCAGGAGATCGAGACCATCCTGGCTAACACGGTGAAACCCCGTCTCCACTAAAAAATACAAAAAAAATTAGCCAGGCATGGTGGCGGGCACCTGTAGTCCCAGCTACTCAGGAGGCTGAGACAGGAGAATGGCGTGAACCCAGGAGGCGGAGCTTGCAGTGAGCCAAGATCGTGCCACTGCACTCCAGCCTGGGCGACAGAGCGAGACTCTGTCTCAAAAAAACAAACAAACAAACAAACAAAAAAACCAGAGAGTTTAAGAAGGTTTTCATGTACCCATGAAAAAAACTGGGATACCATGAGCTTTTCTTTTTGAGACATTCTTACCCTGTTGTCTAGTCTGGGGTGCAGTGGTACAATTGTGGCTCACTGCAGCCTTGAACTCCTGGGCTCAAGTGATCCTCGTACCTCAGCCTCCCAATTAGCTGGGACTATAGTTCAGTGCCACCACACCTGGCTAATTTAAAAAAAGATCTTCAGATAGATAGGTCTCACTATGTTGTCCAGGCTGGTCTCAAACTCCTGGCTTCAAGCAATCCTCCAGCCTCAGCCTCTTGAGTAGTTGGGATTAAGGGTGTGAGCCACTGTGCCCAGTTCACATGACCTTTAATATAATGAGGTGCAAGTCTAGCTTCTGAAGTGCTATGACAGTATAAATGACAAACCATTAAAAAAATTGACACTGTACAGAGATAAAAGTTGAAACTGTAGCACCATGAAGAAAGAGTTATGATATGTTACATAAAAATAGCAAGATTCTGACTAGGCATGGTGGCTCATGCCTATAATCCAAGCACTTTGGGAGGCCAAGGCAGGCGTATCACTTGAGGCCAGGAGTTCGAGACCAGCCTGGCCAACATGGTGAAACCATGTCTCTACTAAAAAACACAAAAATCAGCCAGGTGGCTGGGCGTGGTGGCTCATGCCTGTATTCCCAGCACTTTGGGAGGCCGAGGCGGGCAGATCATGAGGTCAGGAGATCAAGACCACCCTGGCTAACACAGTGAAACCCCGTCTCTACTAAAAATACAAACAAATTAGCCGGGCGTGGTGGCAGGCGCCTGTAGTCCCAGGCTACAGGGAGGCTGAGGCAGGTGAATGGTGTGAACGCGGGAGGTGGAGCTTGCAGTGAGCCGAGATTGCGCCACTATACTCCAGCCTGGGCGACAGAGCAAGACTCCGTCTCAAAAAAAAAAAAAAAAAAAAAAAAAAAAATATATATATATATATATATATATGTATGTATGTATGTATATGTATATGTCAGCCAGGCATGGTGGTATGTGCCTGTAATCACAGCTACTTGGGAGGCTGAGGAATGAGAATCACTTGAACCCAGGAAGCAGAGGTTGCAGTGAGCCTAGATCATGCCACTGCACTCCAGCCTGGGCAAGAGAGTAAGACTCTCTCTGGTAAAACAAAACAAAACATGCAAGATTCAATGTAAAAATATGCTTGCATATGGAAGTTAACATGCCAGCATAAAAATGCAAAGGGACTGTAGTGAAGTAGACCTGAAACATGAGAAGGTCGCTGATGTCCCATCACAGTGGCACGGAACAGCTGTTGTCACATTCTGGGACATTCTTGTCAAATGTTTTTGTATGAAGTGTCTGTGTGAGTTGGTGTATCTTTGTTTTGATATAGTTGCAATCATGCCAAAGACACAGAGATACAAATTTGTTTCCTGCTTTTCATTTGTAACATAACAGCAAGAATTTCTCCATGTCACCACATACTCTTTTTAAGCCATGCTTTTAGCAGTTAACAAAAAATCCTACTAAGTGAATACAGCTAAAAACGTAGTTAGTAAGTCATCTGGCACAGATGAGAGTTGTCAGGATTTTGTGGTGTATTACACACAACACTATGATGCGCATCTCAACATACAGGCTTTCTCTTTCTCTTTTTTTTGAGACAGGATCTTGCTCTGTCATCCAGGCTGGAGTGTAGTGCCACTATCTTGGCTCACTGTAGCCCCAACTTCCTGGGCTCAAGACATTCTTCCACCTCAGCTCCCTGAGTAGCTGAGACTACCCGTGCGCCACCATCATGCTCAGCTAATTTTTGTATTTTTTGTAGAGACAAGATTTCGCCATGTTGCCCAGGCTGGTCTCGAATTCCTGGACTGAAGCAACCCTCCTGCCCTGGCCTCCCAAGGAGCTGGGATTACAGGCATGGGCCACTGCCCTGCTGGCTTTCTATTCAGGACCCCTTTCTGAAAACAGAGTCCCAGGATTACAATTGCTGCATTAAATAATATGATTAATTTTAAGACTCTTGTTACAATACTGACAGACTATTTTCCAAAAGAGTACAGGGAACTCCTACTGCCCCCATGTTGAACCGGAAGAGACTAACCTGTTTTGGTAGGTCTGCAGTCAGAGCTCGAACGGACATGTGGGTCTTGCTGTGCCTTCTGCAAAACAGAGGACGAGCTGTGAGAAACCAAACCCTCCCCTTCTCAGCGCCTGTTTTTAAAGCAGCAAGCATGTACTGTATCCATGAAGAAAACCTCACAAGAAAATGTAGCTAAGAGGTATCTAACTTGAAAGCGGCAGGAGAATGGAAAACAAGAATTCAAATAAAAAACAGAGGTCCCAAGAGAGGTAAGATTACACACCCACACTAAAGGAAAAAATTCCACGTGCGGAGAAACAAGAATTTTCAGATTAAATGTTTACTATAGGCCGGGCGCAGTGGCTCACACCTGTAATCCCAGCACTTTGGGAGGCCGAGGCGGGTGGATCACGAGATCAGATCAAGACCATCCTGGCTAACACTATGAAACCCCGTCTCTATTAAAAATACAAAAAATTAGCTGGGTGTGGTGGTGGGCGCCTGTAGTCCCAGCTACTTGGGAGGCTGAGGCAAGAGAATGGCGTGAACCCAGGAGGTGGAGCTTGCAGTGAGCCGAGATCACACTACTGCACTCCAGCCTGGACGACAGAGCAAGACTCCATCTCAAAAAAAAAAAAAAAATTTACTATACTATGTAAAAATATATATAAGCTAAGCTATACAGAAGAGAAACTAAAAATATCTCTGTGTATACAATGTCTATATAAAAATATTACAGGCCAGGTGCAGTGGCTCACACCTGTAATCCCAGTACTTTGGGAGGCCGAGGCGGGTGGATCATGAGGTCAGGAGGTCGAGACCACCCTGGCTAACACAGCGAAACCCCATCTCTACTAAAAATACAAAAGATTTGCCAGGCGTGGTGGCAGGCGCCTGCAGTCCCAGCTACTCGGGAGGCTGAGGCAGAAGAATGGTGTGAACCCGGGAGGCGGAGCTTGCAGTGAGCCAAGATCGCACCACTGCACTCCAGCTTGGGCGACAGAGCGAGACTCTGTCTCAAAAAAAAAAAAAAAAATTACAAATCCACTTTCTTTAAAACATTGAAACTGAACTCCTGTAAAAATACACATTCATGTATTTGAAGTGACTTTTAGTCAAGTAAAGATTAATATTTAAAATAGGCTGGGCATGGTGGCTCACACCTATAATCGCAGCACTTTGGGAGGCTGAGGTTGGAGGATTACTTGAGCCCACATGTTTGAGACCAGCCTGGGCAACATAGCAAGACCCTGTCTCTACAGAAAAAAAAAAACACAAAAAAAACTAGCCAGGGGATAGTGGTGTGCACCTATATTCCCAGCTACTCGGGAGGCTGAGGTGGGAGGATTGCTTGAGCCCAGGAGTCTGAAGCTGCAGTGAGCCGTGATCATGCCACTGTACTCCAGCTTAGGTAACAGAGCAAGACTCAGTCTCTCTTTTCGCTCTCTCTCCATATATATATTTAAATTTAAATTTTAAAAGCACACACTTTACATCATAAAGGCCAGAGCTTACCTTTCATATGGAATTCTCTTCATTCCACTGTCTTTGAAATAATCTACTAGTTGTTTCTGAGTTCTTCCACTGTGAATAAAGATTCAGATTTTTAATAAAGAACAGTAAGTCAGCATTAATTTTTCAGAGTAAAAGACAAAAGAAAAGATTTACCCATCCTCTCTCATAAATATACACACATATATTTTATTTTTTGAGACTGAGTCTCACTCTATTGCCCAGGGTGGAGTGCAGTGGCGTGATCTCTGCCTCATGGGTTTAAGCGATTCTCATGCCTCAGCCTCCCGAGTAGCTGGGATTACAGGTGTCCGCTAACACGCCCAGCTAATTTTTGTATTTTTAGTAGAGATGGGGTTTCACCATGTTGGCCAGGCTGATATCGAATTCCTGACCTCAAATGATCCACCCGCCTTGGCCTTCCAAAGTGCTGGGATTACAGGTGTGAGCCACCGGGCTCGGCCCACATACATATTTAAAAGTTATACTTTGTAGTAAGCGTAACTGAATTTGTAAGCAAAGTTTTATTAAGCCTATTTTTTCCATTATTTTATTTCATATGCTTCCTCTAGTTATTCTTTCACAATACCTCCACTTTGTGTGTAATTCTCTGAAATATTTTATAACACTTCTTTCTTGACTAGGAATTACCTATTTTCTCAGCTTTACAAACCAGTGAGGGGCCCATGCAAGCCATGGCATGGCCCCTACCTGTATCTGAAGGAGGAGCCCCGGCTGAAGAAGACGGCTTTTGCTTTTGGCTTAGGTTGGTCCAAAAGTCTAAAAAAGGTGTGATACTCTACACAAATCTTCCAGAAGTTCTTACATTCATCTCTACTACCCAACAAAAATTCTAATGTGTCCTGGTAAGGTCCCTAGAAACAAAACACAAAGGTTAATTAATTCAAGAATGAAGTATTGGACAAGAGAAAGTACATTTAGGAAGCAGATCACACGATAGGGAATTCCAAAATTAAAAATTAGTAAGGTTTTTTTTTGAGACAGGATCTTGCTCTGTGCCCAGGCTGGAGTGCAATGGCGTGATCTTGGCTCACTGCAACTTCAACCTCCCAGGCTCAAACAATCCTCCCACCTCAGCCGCTCCCCTCCTACCGCTCAGTAGGGACTACAGGCTCACAACACCAAGCCCAGCTGATTTTTGTATTTTTTGTAGAAAAAGGGTTTTGCCATGTTGGCCAGGCTGGTCTTGAACTCCTGAGCCCAAGTGATCTGCCCACCTCAGCCTCCCAAAGTACTGGGATTACAGGTGTGCACCACTGCACCCAGCCCAGGAAGGGTTTTTCTAAAAGTTGTATACAAAGTCTTCTGGTTCCATCTGCTTAATTAAGAAAAGATAAACAGTATATATATTCATAGTAGAACTAGCAGAAAAATGAAGTCACCCACAATCACACAACTATCAACATTCTGAATTCTATCTTTGTAAACACTTTTTCCACCTAGCCTTGGCATTTTTCATGCCAGCTGACATATTTACATGTTATTACTGAATTGTTTCTACATGGTATATATTTTTAAAATCTAGGATATTTTAGATGTCCAGGACATGCAGTTTTCAGGCCTACAAATATTGCCCTGAAGGAACTGCATTCACTTTCAGTTATTCCTTAGGATAAATTCCTAGAAATGGAAATCTGAGCTCAAAGACTGCACATTTTTGAACCTGCTGATGTATGTTACCCAATTACCTTCCACAAAGACTGTAATACTTTGAATCTAACATTTAGTCTTTAAAACGTGCTTAGGTAAGTAAAATGTAACTTTGCTAAGTGCAGATGCAAACAGTTCTGGGCTTTGACTTATCGCCCTATTCAAGTTAATAGCTGCTTTGGTGAACTTTCCCTATCATCTCAAATAACTGCAGGAAACTTTATTTTTTTTACTTACAGAGTAAAACATCTTTTACTTGTGTTTCTTATGTGTGTTTGGCATTCCTTCTACTTCCCTTTCATCCACAGAAGAGATATTTGTACAACAATTAAAGCCACTTTCAAGCCTTCTACCAAAAGCAAACACACTTACACATAGCACGTGAACCCAGTGTGTACCAAAAGCCCTACTACTCAAGTGCCTTTTAAAGGCGTAGGCAAAGCTTTTCTTCTGACTGGCCCAAAGGCTCTAAATCTCCCATAACCCAAAATGTGTCTGGGCTGACACATGCATGGCCATCTCTTAAGCTTCAAACCCCATGGTAGCTTGGCAAATCTACTTTTTATTTTCTAACTCCTTTTGTACAACGGAAATGCAGCAACTGGCACATCTTTGAATAACTGGAAGTACTGGATTTTACCAAATACACTGCACAGGCATTTATTTTTTCCATTTTTACTCATTTCAGTAAATTCATATGTAATTATTACTTTATTAATGAGCAGTCAGTAAAGAAGGGAATATTTACTCCCTGATAATCAAGGCTTCTTCAATTAGAGCTATTCAAAGATCAATTTCTGAATGAAGGACACAAGAGAACACTGGGGATACTCCTCAGTTCATTCTGAAGCTCTCAACTGCTGTAGGGCTTCAGATCATTTTGAATACTTTGTTCTTCAGCTTCCTTACCTAGAGAACAAAGAGGCTGCAATAACCATGGTTCTTAGCAGCCCCTAGGAGCTTGTCAGATGTGCACCTTCTTGGGTTCATCCCAGACCCACTGAATCTGAAACCCTGGGGTTTTGAGCCAGCAACACGTGAGTGACAAAGTTCCTGGGGGAGGTAAGTGCGAGACCAGCTAGGCAGACTGCCCTCAGCCCCTCCAGACCTAAGTCCCGAATCCTGTCCTTGAGTTCTTGTGTGCATTATGCTGAAATGATTTACAAAGTAGTTATGTTTTAGTAGAATAAATTATGAGTTAAAAAATGGTCAAAATAGGCTGGGCATGGTGGCTCACGCCTGTAATCCCAGCACTTTGGGAGGCCAAGGCAGGTGGATCACCTGAGGTCAGGAGTTTGAGACCAGCCTGAACAACATGGAGAAACCCTGTCTCTACAAAAATACAAAATTAGCCAGGTGTGGTGGCGCATGCCTGTAATCCCAGCTACTTGGGAGGCTGAGGCAGGAGAATCGCTTGAACCCGGGAGGTGGAGGGTTGCGGTGAGCCGAGATCATGCCATTGCACTCCAGCCTGGGCAACAAGAGCGAAACTCTGTCTCAAAAAAATAAATAAATAAATAAATAAAATTAAAAAAAATAAAAAGCTAAAAATAATACTTACATGAACCTCTGGATGAAGTTTGATAAGAAATCTTTTCCTCTTGAAGCTTAGTTTACGGACCTTGGACCAGTTGAAAGTGTTGATTTTGGTGGTGCCCTGAAATTCAAGAGACAGACAGATTACATTTGTATCTAACACATAACCCCTTCCTCATGAAATAGGGAATGCTTAAATTACATCCTTGCCAACACAGCAATCTACTTGGCATTTTACCATTATATCTGAAATAGCTGACTTAAAATGTCAATAACTAAACATATTAATCTATCTGTTCTAGAAAGATAATTTAATTTTTTTTTGAGATGGAGTCTTGCTCTGTTGCCCAGGCTAGAGTGCAGTGGTAGAATCTCCGCTCACTGCAGCCTCAAACTCCTGGGCTCATGCAATCATCCTGCCTCAGCCTCTGGAGCAGCTGGGACTACAGACACCAGACACCAATCTTGCCTAATTTTCTATTTTTAATTTTTTTTGTAGAGATGAGGTCTTGCTCTGTTGCCCAGGCTGGTCTCCAACTCGAGGCACATCTGGAACACACGGACACTGAAAGGTTCAAAGAGATGGAAAAAGATGTACTTAACAACTGACCAAAAGAAAGCTGCTGGAGCAATATTATCATCAGACACAGTGCATGAGAAAGAGGGCTTACATCATCTAAAAGCAATTCACCAGGAAGATACACTTGGACTTGTATCTCTCCCTATATTGTTTCAAATATTTATAGGAAATAGACAATTAGAAGAAGAAATGGAAAGATTTGCACTTTTTTTCTTTTTTTTTGAGACAGAGTCTCACTGTATCACCCAGGCTGGAGTGCAGTGGTACGATCTCCATTCGCTGTAACCTCCGCCTCCTGGGTTCAAGCAGTTCTCCTGCCTCAGCCTCCTGAGTAGCCAGGACTACAGGTGTGTGCCACCACACCTGGCTAATTTTTGTATTTTTAGTAGAGATGGGGTTTCACCATGTTGGCCAGGCTGCTCTTGAACTCCTGACCTCAGGTGATTAGTCCACCTTGCCTCCCAAAGTGCTGGGATTTACAGGCATGACCCACTGTGCCTGGCTAATTTTAATTTCTTTGATAAGGTTTTATTGCAAAATTTTAAAATCAATGTTAATATACATTTTTTGAAGTTCACTCCTGCAAGGAGGGTGGTCTGGAAGGGGCAGTGATAGTGGCCAGGCAGGGCGGGGAGTAGAGTCAGGTTTCTCACTGAAGCTAGAACACAGTGCTAGAGTGTAACAGGAGCGAATGATGGGAATTCCTGGTTTCAGCAGATACAGACACAGATATAGAGGTAAATATAGATATGTGAGGTGAGGGGGTATATGTACATGTGTGTAGCATTGTCTGTTGAGAGGGCCAGAAGTGGTGATACCCCCCAAAGCAATGGGCACACTGAGTGCATGGATCTTGGTCTCTAAATACCAGTCTTCACTAAAACGGCTGGGCTCTGTGGGGAAATGGCTGACTCCATGGTGAAGCAGGCAAAGTACAAAACAAAGCCTGGCATGTTTTATTCTGTAAGAAAGCAAAGAAGTGCTCATAAAATGAAAGGACATGTGAGAAGGACACAAGAGGCAGCTTGAAGAGCCTCCCTTGGGCCAAATGTGGGAAAGTTAAAGATAAAAATAAATAATGAAACCAACAGATTATCAAGTACCAGATTTGAATCTATGAATCCACAGTGACATAAACTAAATAAATGGAGAGAAAACTCTTCCTTCCAGTAGTAGGAAGAATGGGATTTAAAGAGTCATCACTGGGCAACCATCATAGTGACCTAACTAGAAGATGAGTGTGATGAGGTACAAGATATTTACTTAGTCTCACAGCATCTCTCCACAAAATACTTAGTAACAAAGGACAAAAAGTAACCTCTCTTTCCTTAAGAGATAAGGAGTCTCAAACTCCTGGGCTCAAGCAATCATCCTGTCTCAGCCTCTAGAGCAGCTGGGAATACAGGCACCTGATACCAATCCTGGCTAATTTTCTATTTTTAATTTTTTCTTGTTTAACGAGTTAAAGGCAGATGGGCATCTCAGGTAAAGGCCAGCAGGACCTTTTGTAGAGATGTGGTCTTGCTATGTTGCCCAGGCTGGTCTCAAACACCTGGCCTCAAGTGATCCTCCTGCTTCAGCCTCTGTTGGGACTATAGGCATGAGCCACTACCTAGTCAAAAACAACTTTGTATACAGAAAAGCTGGCAAACATCATCTTGACCAAGTGATCAATGTTACCACCACTACCAATGGGACAGATGGACCCTATGTGCCACATGAATCAGGACACATCATCACTCTGGGAGTTTCTCACCTAGGCAGTGAGCCCAGGGTCTGATCCTGGGAAAGCACTGCACAATCCCATATCATAAACATTCTACAAAATGACTGCCCTGTAATCTTCCAAAATGTCAAGGTCATGAAAACCAAGGAAAGGAGGAAGAATGTTCCAGATTGCAGAGACCAGAGAGACATAATGCCTGGGTACAGCATTTGCTCCTAGACTGGACCTTCTGTAGTAAACAACACTGGGACAACCAGTTAAAGGCAGACTGGCATCTCAGGTAAAGGCCAGCAGGACCTTTCTGTGCTGTTTGTGTAGCTTTTCTATAAGCTTGAAATGGTTTCAAAATAAAATTTTAAAAACGTCTGAGACACTGCTTGGGCATTTCAGCGACTATACGTTTGATGTTACCAACATTTACTCTTACCTGCAAACTCAGTGCAAGAGGCAGCAAGGTTAGGGACACAGTCCCCTCAGAGACAGCTCCAAAGGAAAAAACAAACCCCTTTAGCCATAAGGAGTAAAACACTGATACATGCTACCACATGAGTGAAACTGGAAACAAGGAAACACTACACACAACAGACCACATGTTTGTATGATCCCACTTATATGAAATATCTAAAATAGGGAAATCCATAGAGAGGGAATATCCTGATGGGTGCCTGTTCTGGATACCAGTGGTTGCTGGGGGCTGGCGGAGTAACTGCTAAAGAGTATGAGGGTCTCTTTTTGGGATGATGAAAACGTTCTGAAATTAGATAGTAGTGATGGTCATACAACTGTGTAAGTATCCTAAAACAACTGAATTGTATACTTCAACATGGTGAATTTTATGGCATATACATTTTATCTCAATTAAAAAAAAAATCCTGAGTTAGATGTTCTCAAAGCCAAGATACAAACGTTAGGGTCTAAATGAGGACTTAAGCTTCCTAGTTCCCAAAATATTGCCCCAACACTAAGTCGTTCTAATTTCTACTGAAAGTAAAATATTGAAGGCCAGGTGCTGTGGCTCACGCCTGTGATCTCAGCACTTTGGGAGGCTGAGGTGAGCAGATCACCTGAGGTCAGGAATTTAAAAAAAAAAAAAAATTAGCTGGACATGGTGGCCAGTGCCTGTAATCCTAGCTACTCAGCAGGCTGAGGCAGGAAAATCATTTGAACCCAGGAGGCGCAGGTTGCAGTGAGCAGAGACTGCGCCACTGTACTCCAGCCTGGGCAACAAAGGGAGACTCCGTCTCAAAAAAAAAAAAAAAAAAAAAAAAGGTAAAATATTGGAGGATTTTCAACTACATTCTCAAAATTCCTGTCCTAAATTGTATTCTCAAAAACAAAGCAAAACAAAACATCAACAAAAGGAAACAAAATCCCCACAGCCCCAGCTCTAGATATCATTTATATATCCAGGACAGAGTCTTAAAAAACCAAGGGCCTAGGCCGGGCACGGTGGCTCATGCCTGTAATCCCAGCACTTTGGGAGGCCAAGGTGGGCGGATCACGAGGTCAGGAGATCAAGACCATCCTGGCTAACACAGTGAAACCCCGCCTCTACTAAAAATACAAAAAATTAGCCAGACGTGGTGGCAGGCGCCTCTAAGTCCCAGCTACTCGGGAGGCTGAGGCAGGAGAATCCCTTGAAGCCGGGAGGCGGAGGTTGCAGTGAGCTGAGATCGCGCCACTGTACTCCCACCTGGGCGACAGAGTGAGACTCCATCTCAAAAACAAAACAAAAAACTGAGGGCCTCCCACGGAGGTAAGAGATGAAGCCCTCCCAAGAAGAGGGCCGACAATAGCTCAGAGGCCCCCAAATAACTGCTCCAGCTGCTTGTTCAATCCCTTCTGGTCAAAATAAGAAATTTCTACAGCTGTCTCTTGGTATCTGTAGGGGATTGGTTCTAGGACCCTCTACCCCAGTACCCAAATCTATAAATCTTGAGGCTCTGATAGAAAATGGTGTAGTATTTGCATATAACCTACACACACCATCTCTACAAAAAAACCTACAATTTTTGTAGAGATGAGGTCTTGCTTTGTTGCTAAGGCTGGTCTCCCGAGCTCTGGTGATTCTCTTGCCTTGACCTTCCAAAGTGCTGGGATTACAGGCTTGAGCTACCACGCTGGGCTTCCTGTATACTTTAATAAAATCATTTCTAGATTACTTATGTACCTAATACAATGTAAACGTCACATAGTTTTACTGTACTGTGTTAAATTTGTATTTTTTAAAAAATTACACAGACACATATATGTGTGTGTGTGTGTTCTGAGACAGAGTTTCGCTCTTGTTGCCCAGGCTGGAGTGCAATGGTGCGATCTTGGCTCACTGTAACCTCGGCCTCCTGGATTCAAGCGATTCTCCTGCCTCAGCCTCCTGAGTAGCTGGCATTACAGGCACCTGCCACCACACCTGGCTAATTTTTGTATTTTTAGTAGAGATGGGGTTTCACCATGTTGGCCAAGCTGGTCTTGAACTCGTGACCTCAGGTGATCTACCAGCCTTGGCCTCCCAAAGTTCTGGGATTACAGGTGTGAGCCACCGCGCCCAGCCTGTATTGTTTTTTATCGTTTATTTTCCTGCGGATATGGAGGGCCAACTGTATATCCCAGGGTCTTGACCACCATGATAAAAGGAGAAATAAATAGAAAATCCAAGGACAATCACAGCTTTCATCTACTGCACCCTGACTTGACAGACTTTAAGACAACACTTTTAAACCTGCACAGTTAGCTGTGGAATGCTAAAATCTACTGTTTTCATTTTCATATTCATCCAATAATCCAGGGCATATCTGAAAATGCCATATAGACTACACGACTGGAAACAAACTGCCAGGTCAGGGTCACCCACTCCACATCAAGTCCTCTTCCTCAGACAGAACTAGCTTCACCTCTCTTGGCTGCCTTTCTGGGATTTACTCTCATGCATCCATTCATTCACCCGTATTTCTGAAAAGCACATTTATGTCAGCTAGCACATTCTCCACTTTGAAATCTTGCCTCCTCAACATCTGTCACTGCCAATACCTCACACCTACCCCTCCCCACACTCTCCTAATTGTTGGTAAATTTTAAATTCAGTATTTATATTAATGGTCATGTAAGCATTGCTCACAAGCTGAGCTATGGTGAATTTAACTACTTTTTTTATATTATAAAGTAAAGCTTCCTTCTTCAAAATTTCCTTGAGAATCCTAATTGCCTCTTTTCATTTGCTTCACTGGCATGTACCTATCCCTAGTTAACACTCTTCCACACGGTCCAGCACAAGAAATGAGTCCCTGGTCTACCCTCTCTCCCGGGGCCCTGCCCTCTGCTCTGGTGTTGGTGGATGCTCTCTTGGCAGGCAGAACCTGTGTCTTCCTCTGCCTGTCTCGGATGTGGACCACCCTATTTCCTTCTTTCTCACTTTTATTTCATTCCCTCCTCTAGTTTTTCCTTACAAAGGGCGAGTAGTAGTTAAATTTTTAAAAAATCTACATGTGTGAAAAAAGGTTTTCTCTGTACAGAAGTCATGTGGAACAGAGCACAGAATTCTACTCTAGAGCCCCCCATACACCAAATTAAAAAAAAAAAAATCGCCAAATGCTCGGGGAAACTGATTTGCGTAATAATAAAACTGTAGTCTCAAAAAAAAAAAAAAAAGAATTAGTTTGGAAATAATTTCCTTTTAATGTTTGAGCTGCTGCCATTGCAGTGCCATTGCACTCCAGCCTGGGCAACAAGAATGAAACTCCGTCTCAAAAAAAAAAAAAAAAAAAAAAAAAGAGAGAGAGAAATTGTACCAGCTCTTCTTTGTACCTCTGGTTGAATTCAGCTGTGAATCCATCTGGTCCTGGGCTACTTTTTTTTTTTTTTTTTTTTTTTTACTTGGTAGGATATTATTGCCTCAATTTCACACCACATTTCTGGTCTATTCAGGGATTCAATTTCCCCCTGGCTCGGAAAGCCCCGTTGCTTTCTAGCTTCCAGTACTGCTACGGAATAGTTCCAGGCCATTTTAAATCACACTTCTTTCTCTCTTCTTCCTGGGAGTTCTTGGGTCTTCTCCACTATTATCCTTTGTTGGATGGATAGACTGCAAAATTTTTCTCCCATTCTGTAGGGTTGTCTGTTCACTCTGATGATAGTTTCTTTTGCTGTGCATAAGCTTTTCAGTTTAATTAAATCTCATTTATCAATTTTTGCTTTTGTTGCAATTGCTTTTGGCATTTTCGTCATGAAATCCTTCCTGTGCCTGTGTCCTGAATGGCATTGCCTAGATTTTCTTCCAGGGTTTTTTTTGTTTTTGTTTTTGAGACAGGGTCTCACTTCATCGCCCAGACTGGAGTATAGTGGCTTGATTTTGGCTCACTGCAACCTCCGCCTCCCAGGCTCAAGCGGTTCTCCTGCCTCAGTCTCTCAAGTAGCTGGGGTTATAGGCACCCACTATCATGCCTGGCTAATTATTATATTAGTAGAGACAGGGTTTTACCATGTTGGCCCCAGGCTGGTCTTGAACTCCTGACATCAAGTGATCTGCCCCCATCGGCCTCCGAAAGTGCTGGGATTCAGACGTGAGCCACTGTGTCTAGCCCTCATCTAGGGTTTTTATAAGTTTCTTTCTGGTTCAGTCTTGGGAGGGTATACGTGTCCAGGAATTTATCAATTTCTTTTAGATTTTCCAGTTTATGTGCACAGAGGTGTTTACAGCATTCTCTGACGATCGTTTATATTTCCGTGGGTTCAGTGGTGATATTCCCCTATCATTTCAGATTGTTCATTTGATTATTCTCTATTATCTTCTTTACTAGTCTAGCTAGCAGTCTATTTTATTAATTTTTTCAAAAAACCAGCTCCTGGATTTGATTTTTTGAAGGGTTTTTTGTGTCTCTATCTCTTCAGTTCAGCTCTGATCTTGGCTATTTCTTGTCTTCTGCTAGCTTTGAGGTTTGTTTGCTCTTGATTTTTTAGTTCTTTTAGTTGAGATGTTAGGTTGTTAACCTGAGATCTTTCTAGCTTTTTGATGTGGGCATTTAGTACTATAAATTTCCCTCTTAACACTGCTTTAGCTGCATCCCAGATTCTGATATGTTATCTCTTTGTTCTCATTAGTTTCAAATAATTCTTGATTTCTACCTTAATTTCATTATTTACCCAAGAGTCATTCAGGAGCAGGTTGTTCAATTTCCATATAGTTGTGTGGTTTTCAGTGAATGTTTAAATCTTGAGTTCTAATTTGATTGTGCTGTGGTGTAAGAGACTGTTTGTTATGATTTCAGTTCTTATGCATTTGCTGAGGAGTGTTTTGCTTCCGATTATGTGATCAGTTTTAGACAAAGTGCCATGTGGTGATGAGAAGAATTTATATTCTGTTGTTTTTGGGGGGACAGTTCTGTAGCTATCTATAAGGTCACTTTATCCAGGGCTGAGTTCAGGTCCTGAATATTTTCAGAAAGTTAACTTTCTGTCTTGATGATCTGTCTAATATTGTCAGTGGGGTGTTAAAGTCTCCTATTATTATTGTGTGGGAGTCTAAGTCGTTTTTTAGATCTTTAAGAATTTGCTTTATGAATCTGGGGGCTCCTGTATTGGGTGCATATATATTTAGGATAATTAGCTCTCTTGTTGAACCCTTTACCATTATATAATGCCCTTCTTTGTCTTTTTTAATCTTTGTTGCTTTAAAGTCTGTTCTGTCAGAAACTAGGATTGCAAGCCTTGTTTTTTTCTGTTTTCCATTTGCTTGGTAAATTTTATTCCATCCCTTCATTTTGAGCCTATGTGTGTCTTTGCACGTGAGACAGGTCTCTTGAAGACAGCATACCCATAGGTCTTGGCTCTTTATCCAGCTTGCCATTCTGTGTCTTTTAATTGGGGGCATTTAGCCCATTTACATTTAAGGTTAATATTGTTATATGTGAATTTCATCCTGTCATCATGGTGCTAGCTGGTTATTTTGCAGACTTGTTTTTGTGGTTGCTTTATAGTGTCACTGGTCTATGTATTTCAGTGTGTTTTTGCAGTGGCTGTTAACAGTTTTTCCTTTCTGTATTTAGTGCTTCCTTCAGGAGCTCTTGCAAAGCAGGCCTGGTGGTGATGAATTCCCTAAGCACTTGCTTGTCTGAAAAGAATCTTATTTCTGTTTTGCTTATGAAGTTTAGTTTGGCCAGATATGAAATTCTGGGTTGGAAATTTTTTCCTAAGAATGTTGAATATTGGCCCCCAATCTCTTCTGGCTTGTAGGGTTTCTGCTGAGAGGTCCCCTGTTAGTCTGAAGGGATTCCCTTTGTAGATGACCTGGCCTTTCTCTCTGGCTGCCTTTAATATTTTTTCTTTTATTTCAGCCTTGGAGAGTCTGATGATTATATGTCTTGGGGCAGATCTTCTTGTGGAGTATCTTACTGGGGTTCTCTGCATTTCCTGAATTTGAATATTAGCCTGTCTCGTTAGGTTGGGGAAATTCTCCTGGATGATATCCCAAAGTACGTTTTCCAACTTGATTCCATTCTCCCTGTCTCTTTTGGGTAACCCAATCAGTTATAGGTTTGGTCTCTTCACATAATCCCATATTTCTTGGAGGTTCTGTCATTCCTTTTCATTCTTTTCTCTCTATTCTTGTCTGCCTATTTCAGAAAGATAGTCTTCAATGCTCTGAGATTCTTTCCTCTGCTTGGCCTATTCTGCTATTGATACTTGTGATTGCAATGTGAGGTTCTCGTGTTGTGTTTTTCAGCTACATCAGGTCGGTTATGTTTCTCTCAAAACTGGCTATAAGCTCCTGTGTTGTTTTATCATGGTCCTTAGCTTCTTTGCATTGGGTTACAACATGCTCCTTTAGCTCAGCAAAGTTCATTATTACCCACCTTCCAAAGCCTGCTTCTGTCAATAACGCTATCTCAGCCTCAGCCCCAGCCCATTTCTATGCCCTTGCCAGAGAGGTATTGTGGTCATTTGGAGGACAAGAGGCACTCTGACTTTTTGAGTGTTCAGCATTTTTGTGTTGATTTTCTCATCTCTGTGGGTTTATCAAACTTTGATCTTTGAGGTTGCTGACCTTTGAATGGGGCTTTTATGGGTTTTTTGGTTCATGTTGTTGTTGTTTTCTGTTTTTTTTTTTGATACAGGGTCTCACTTTGTCACCCAGGGTGGAGTGCAGTGGCACGATCTTGGCTCACTGCAACCTCTGCCTCACAGATTCAAGCAGTTCTCCCTCCTCAGCCTACCGCTGTGCGTGGCTAATTTTTTTTTTTTTTTTTTTGTATTTTTAGTAGAGATGGGGTTTCACCACTTGGCCAGGCTGGTCTTGAACTTCTGACCTCAGGTGATCTGCTTGTTTCAGCCTCCCACAGTGCTGGGATTACAGGTGTTTGTTTTTTGAGACAGTCTCGCTCTGTTGCCCAGGGTGGAGTGCAGTGGTGTGATCTCAGCTCACTGCAACCTCTGCCTCCCCATGTTCAAGTGATTATCCTGTCTCAGCCTCCTAAATAGCTGGGACTACAGGTGCCCACCACTACACCCAGCTAATTTTCGTATTTTTAGTAGAGATGGTGTTTCAACATGTTGTCCAGGCTGGTCTTGAACTCCTGACCTCAAGTGATCTGCCCACCTCAGCCTCCCAAAGTGCTGGGATTACAGGTGTGAGCCACTACGCCTGGCCTGTTGTTTTTAGGGCTGCTGCAGTTTGCTGGGAGTCGCTCCAGACCCTGGTTGCCTCGATTTTTCTGTACCTGGAGGTATCACCAGCAAAGCCTGTGAAACAGAAAAGATAGCAGGCAGCTTCCTCCTCTAAAAGCTTTATCCCAGGAGGGTACTGACTTGTTGCTGGCCCAAATGCACCTGTAGGGGGTGGCTCACCCAGTCAGGAGGAACAGGGTCAGGGGCCCACTTAAAGCAGCAGCCTGGCTGCTTTTTGCAGAGTAGGTATGCTGCATGTGGGGGAACTCTTCCTTATCCAGACTCCAAAGCCAGCAGGCTAAAATGGCTGAGTCAACCAAACTAGAGATGGTGGCCACCCCACCCCCGCAGGAACTTGGATCCATCTCAGGCAGATTTCCAGCCTGCTGCTGTTGGCTGGCTAGAATTCCAAGCCAGTGGGTCTTAACTTGTGAGGTGCTGTGGAAGTGGGCCTCACAGAATGATACTGCTTGGCTCCCTGGATTCAGCCTCCTTCTTAGGGATTTGTACAAACAGATTTCCCACCTTGCTGGGGGTCCTGAGGCTGAAGTATGTGAAACTCCTAGGTCTCTGTGTGTGCCTCAGTGGCTGCTCTGCTGAGACTGAACACAACTCTGTGTATTGGACACAAGGTCCTAGTGGCATGGGCTCATGAGGGGATCTCCTGATCTGTGGGTTGCAAACATCTGTGGGAGAGGTGTAGTTTCCTGGGTGAGGTTGCACAGTCACTCACCATTTCCCTTGGCTGGGGATGGGGGTTCCTTTGGCTCCATGCTGCTCTTGGGTGGGCCATCAACCCCCACCCTCGCTTTTCTTCATCCTCTGTGGGTTGAGTTGTTCGCCTAGTTAGTTTCAGTGCAGGAACCTGAATATTTCAGTTGAAGGTGAATCTACTCACCCCTTTTCTTTCCTCTTCGTGAGTGGTGTGAACCTCAGTTGCTTCTAATCAGCCATCTTGGATCCTCCTATATTATAATTTTAAATATCTGCGCTTAGAACTGAGGCTGCCATACCTCTGTGGATGATGGAGATGAAATTGTGGAGCCCAAGGTCTGCTGGGGTTAGGTTCCTATTGTTGCATGTGGGGCCAGGCAGTAAACCTGCTGAAAAGTAGCAGAGCATGTGCCAGCACAACTCTGCAGGACAAAGAGGCTGATGACCCCTGCCTGGCGTGCAGACCAGGTAGGAGACATGGGGTGGGGATGGACTGGGGCAGCCTGTATTTTAATTTGCAAATGTTTTTATGTTCTCCATTTGTTTCTATCATGGTATCCTGCTCGTTTCAGAGATGCAGCGTTTTATTCCTGTGAAGGTTTTGTGAAAATGTAATACAGTGATACATTCACAAGGCTCAAATTCTGAAGGTTCAAAAATGAGTCCACAGTGCAAGTCTCCCTCTCAGCACTGTTCCAAAGCCTGCCAGCTTGGCCACTCTTCCCTGGGGCCATTAATGTCACCAGTTCATTTAATAGTGTGGAATATAGTGCACATATAATTTTCTCTCTTTTCCCCACAAGCAGTAGCTACTATACAGAGTTTTCAATCTTTTCTCCATGTAATGATGCATCTTGAAGGATGTCTCATTATTGGGACATAAAGAGCTGCTTCCTTGTTTGTACAGTTGCCCAATATTCTGTTCACATGGATGCACCACCATTTATTTAGCTGGCTTTTATTTATGTACTTATTTAGAGACAGGGTCTCACTCAAGGTGCCCAGGCTGCAGTGCAGTGGCACAATCTCGGCTCACTGTAGCCTCGACCTCCTGGGCTCAGGTGATTCTCCCACCTCAGCCTCCTGAGTAGCTGGGACTACAGGTACATGCCACTACACCCAATGAATTTTTGGTATTTTTAGTAGAGATGAGGTTTCTCCATGTTGCTCCAGCTGGTCTCAAACTCCTGGACTCAAGCAATCTGCCCACCTTAGCCTCCCAAAGTGCTGAGATTACAGGTGTGAACCACTGTGCCAGGCTATTTAACTGGCTTTCTAACGGTTAATTCCCAGAATTTTACTATCACAAACAAGGCTGATAAAAATTAAAAAATTACAAGATAAAATTTTACATTTCTGATAAAGAAGTATTCCTATTTCTCATAAGCATGAACTGTGAGCCCTTTCTGGGGCTCCTGGGAACATGTTGGCTTGCACTGTGACTTTGCCGCTGAAGGCTGTGAGATTCCAGCCTTCCCTACTCTGCAAAGTCAGGTCCCACTCCCTGTTTCATTTCCCAGCTTCCAAACATTGCTGCTATCCTCATCTTTCGTGGGCTGTTTTCCCATTCTTTGTTCTTACGGATTTAAATGTTTAAAAAATTCCTTCAACTGTCATTGTGTTCAGGGTTTTGAGGGAATAAAAATAAATACATATATTCAGTCTGCTATCTTCAATCTGAAGTTTCTAATCCCTTGCTTTTACGACTTCTTTAGGTTGTATTATTTGTTTTTTTCTGGAAATGTGGCAATGGCTCAGTTTGGATATGAGGTTTTCATCTCTGTGCAATGGGGGAACACTCATCAGCAGGTGTAGGCAGGGGATGCTCAGACCCTCCACCTGAAGGCATGGGTTGCTAAGGCTGGTCTCTATCATGGATTTTTATTGCTCTCTAATCACATTTAGTATGAAATGTAACATAATATTCTAAATTCAAAATTAATTTTTTTTCTGACAGGAAATTGAAACTTGATGGCTAGGTTGAGAAAAATAAGGAAAAGAAAACAATAATAAACATGGCTTGATGAGGGAGGCCTGAATCAGACCAAGCTCTTTTTGATAGTCACAGGTTAAAAGAGCCCACAAAGAAACAGGAGGTCATGCAGGCAATGGGCTCCCAGACTGCAATAGTGACAATTCCCACAATATTCAGCATCGAGGAGACCTTTTCAGGATTACCGTAGTCTATCAGAGGGGCAAAATTTTACAAGGGCCAGTGACTGGAGTGCTCCCAAAAGGAGGGGCCCAGACAAGTCGGACATATTTAGCCTGGGTGCGAGGGGACTTGGGGAGCCCCAGCAAGAGCTTTCTTCAGATATGCAAAGGGCCTGAATAAGGAGAAAAGCTCCTTCTAGTCGGCACTAGCAGTCACACTTAAGCTTCTTGGACATCACAAACCCCAGCATACACACACATAACCACAAATGGAAGTGAGCAGGCCATGCCCACCATTTATGTAATTATTTACCTATGCATCACAACTAATACAAACACCTCAGAAGACAACACTGACTCTTATCACAAGCAATCCCTCTGATATTTTCTATTCTATTCTAGTTTGTTTACTGAAATGATTACTGTAACCCACTCTAAAGCACTCACAGTCCAGCCCAGGTCACACCCACAGCACAGAGACTGCTCCACTGGAAAAAAAACAGGGTTGTGGTTTAGGATCCTAAGGGGGTAGGCCAAATCCCAGGAGGGAATGCGAAGTCCCAGAGGCAGTGGGCAGCCCTGGTGGGGCAGGAGGCAGTGGGGAATCCAAGGAGGCGGGAGGCAGTCCCAGGAAGCAGTGGGCTCCATGACATGGAGGATAGTCACACATGGTGTCAGAGAAGGACAAAAGAATAATTTCCCCACTGAGTAAGAGGTTGGATTGGATGATATGCAAAGCCCTTCTTCCAAATCAAGGCCCGTACTCATCAGGACAAATATTTACTAACATCTATAAGAACAAACCCCACCAGGTTGCAGAAAACCTCCCCTGCCCTGTTCTCACCCCTCCCTTCCCCACTGGCCTACCTGGAACACGAGTACACCCATGTGGGAAACTGCCAGTTGAATCTTGGTTCCTTCCCTGTCAGAAGCCATGTGAAATCTGATGCCGTACACTTCCAACTTTCGAGCAATTTCGAGCACCTGGAAATCCGACTCAGCAGGTGTCTGGCCCCTGTAATAAAAACCGGTAGAATCATACACTACAAACACTTGATTTCTGAAAGAGCCAAAATGCATTATAGAAGTGATCAGGAAAACCAACAATGAAGGCTTTGTGTGTTTAGAGGGCAGATGGTTCACTGTCTGTGTTTACCCACTACAAAAACAGCATACCACACGTGCAGGCCAAAGACATCCTCAGTTTTCTTCTATTCTGTAACTACTTTGTAACGGGTAGAACACTTTCTTTGCATACACTAGCTACTCAGCCTTACATCTGCTCGATAGTGACAAGGTTATACACAAATACTACTGGCAGAGACAAATTTTAAATCAGAAGAAACACCACAGAGGGCCGGGCACAGTGGCTGATGCCTGTAATCCCAGCACCTTGGGAGGCGGAGGCGGGTGGATCACCTGAGGTCAAGAGTTTGAGACCAGCCTGGACAACATGGCGAAACCCTGTCTCTGCTAAAAATACAAAAATTAGCCAGGCGTGGTGGCGGAGGTTGCAGTGAGCTGAGATCATGCCACTGCACTTCAGCCTGGGTGACAGAGCGAGACTCCATCTCTAACAATAATAATACTAATAATAAAATGAAAAAGAAAGAAAATGAGTGTGACGGGATAGTAGTGTTATCTATGGTATTTCTTTTCTTTTCTTTTTTTTGATGGAGTCTCACTCTGCTGCTCAGGCTGGAGTGAAATGGTGCAATCTTGGCTCACTGCAACCTCTGCCTCCCAGGTTCAAGCGGATTCTCCTGCCTCAGCCTCCTGAGTAGCTGGGACGACAGGTGCACGCTACCATGCCCAGCTTTTTGTATTTTTAGTAGAGACGGGGTTTGCCATGTTGGCCGGGCTGGTCTCAAACTCCTGACCTCAGGTGATCCGCCCACCTCGGCTTCTCAAAGTGCTGGGATTACAGGCGGGAGCCACTGCGCCCGGCCATCTCCTTTTCATCTTAAAAAATATTTTTTACTATCTGAAACACTTGTGTCTTATAAACCCATTTTCTCACTCACTCACTCGCTCATTCGTTTAGAGACAGGGTCTCACTCTGTTGCCCAGGCTGGAGTGTAGTGGCATAATCTTGGCTCACTGCAAGCTCTGCCTCCCAGGCTCAAGCGATCCTTTCGCCTCAGTCTCCTGAGTAGCTGAGACCACAGGCATGCACCACCACACTTGGCTAATTTTTTGTAGAGACAGGGTTTTGTCATGTTGCCCAGGGTGTCTTGAACTCCTGGACTCAAACTTGTCGGCCTCTCAAAGTGTTGGGATAACAGGCATGAGCCACTGTGCCCGACTTTTCTCTGCAGTTTCAAAGATCCAAAAGCAATGTGATAAAGTCAAGAAAAACACTTCTTTAATATCCTATTCAGTGATTATAAAGGTGTTTTCAGTGGATCACTGAAGAACCATCAGAATCATAAGACAATGTAAGAAATGTATAATAATTAAAATAAAGGTACAATATTGTCTTTAAAAAAAAACCTGAAGAATTATCAAAAGAAATAAGATGTGCAACGAAGCTGTGGTGACTGTGACAGACACAGTCTCAAATTAACGCAGTGAAGGCCTACAACGTAGAGCAGAGCTTCCTGCTTCCGCGCTTATTCGGCAAGAGTTCAACTGTATTCCCGTATGAAGCAGACCACATGACTCACCCTTCTGTTACCGGCTTTCTAGGGTTTTTAGCAGATACATGTGCACATGTACGCACACACGCATGCAGAGACACACAGGCACAAGAACATGTGCAAGTACACATAACCACAGTATACAATGTACACAGGAACACACATCAACACACATGAACACATGAGCCACACACAGAAACACACACAATGCATGCATAGGAACACATATAACATACATGCACACACGACCACACAGCCACACATGTATACACAGAACACACCCAGACACACCCAGACACACACACACACACACACACACACACAGAACTACCCTGAGGGTCCAGTTCTTTGTTCTTCCACAGGCAGGCTTCTTGACATAAGTGCCCAAAGATGTTGTCACTGTCTCCTCACTGCACTTTCAGTGTACTTGAATCTAGAATTCACCCTCACCACTCACTGAAGCTGCTGAAGGCGATACATTGCCACACTGCCAAGCTCAGAAACCTGCTCCTGTGCCTACCTCCCCAGGCCTGTAGTCTCCACACAAGAGGCTGTGGCCACTATCCTAAAACATGCTCTCTTGGCACCTGTGCCCTTCCATGCTTCTGGCTGCTAAAGGCTCTTGTGGATGCCTCCTCCTGCACTCAGCCTCTCAAATGTCAGTTCTTCAGGGGTTCATCCTGGGCTCTTCTCCCTTCCTGACCTGTATCTGCCCTCTGCCTAGCTGATTTCACCCACTGCACAGGTTAGTCCAGCCTACGTGCTGACAACACTCTCCCCAGCATCCCAAACCCACCCATCCACTAGGGACTGTCCTTCAGGTTGGACAGTTCGCAGCACAATGCCCAATTCTCCCTTCCTCATGTCCAGCCCCTGCTGTGTGTCTCAGCAGGGAGAGACTATCCCCAACCCTAGGAATACAGACTGAACCAGTGACCGTTTCCTGCTGGGATGGCACACAACACTAGCAGAGGGCCCTTGGCTCCATGGGTCAAGGTCTGGATGTGACACTCAGAACAGCTGTACCTTCCTCACTACCAGCCAGAATAATGGCAACACTTGAAAGAGGCAAAGCCAAGGGTACCCGGGAGAACAGAGCAGGAGCTCTACCTGTACTGCCCTGCATGAAGGCCTCCTCAAGGTCAGGTCAGGCAAATGGATGAGAAGCACCGACTTACACACACAAGATGCCCCACACCGCCATGTCCGAGATGGAGCTCTGCACGCATGGTCTCACCGTATGTACAATGGGGTAAAACAGTGCATGCCATGATGTGGGTTTGAGGATCACACAAAAATGCTCGTAAGAGCTGTCCGTAATTGCCACTACGGCCTCTCCAGTATCAGTTGGCACTTCTACCTCCAGCCCTTGAACCCAAACTGCCCATGCCACGCTGGAACCTCCCTCTCCTCTCTGCTTCCTTCTCCCTCCCTTCCCAGGCTGGTGCTTTGCCTGGAATGCTTCCTCCCTGGCTTTGTCCGCCTAGGTCCTCCCACGAGCCTCCTTGAGCCTGCCCTCGGCCTTCTTTCAGCTCACAGCGTATGAGCTATGCTCCTGCTACACTGCACACATTCTCATCTGTAGAAACGCATCTGTATATCTCATGACTGCCATGCTGTCGGGCACACAAAAGGCACTCCCCTGCAGACACAAGAGATCCCCCACACTGGGAGTGGTGAGGTGCACGAAATCCACACAGTCTTACGGGGTAAGGTAAGATCTGTATGGGTAGGCACCTCAGTCTGTGCCGTTCAAACCAGCTCCCCAGTGCTGACAGCAGTGGTGGATGCGTAGCTGGCACTCATACTCTGAAGGTGTGAAAGGGCAGCTGCCAGCAGGTCCCGGTAGAGCCTTAACGACACACATGAACATACATGATCTGACAAACAAACCTGCATTTCAACAGGATGTGTCACAAAGGCAAGGCTAAGTCCTCCTGACTCACTTTCACCAGCTGAGTGCTCCCCTTTGGTGACTAAAGCTCCCAGCCACCTGGGCCAGAGCCCAGAGCCCTTTCCCATACCGTTCTTCAATCCTTTTCCCCTTAGCTAGCACTCCTTCTCTAGGTCTCTATCACTTCCATCCAGAAAAACCCACCAGTATCAAGTCTTAGAGAAATCAAAACAAGATGAGACGAAGGCCATGGGTGCCAGGCGATTCCCAATGCCCTGACACAGGCAGACACTGTTAGCCTCACACAGTCCCCTCCTCCTCTACCACAGCACAGTGTCTTCCCCGTAGAGGACTCTTTCTGCCACACTGCAGAGACACTGCAGCAGCTGACACCCCCCCAATAGCCACCCCATCCTGCTCAGTAGCATCCTCCTCCCCCAGACCCTGATGTCTTTTCCAGCACCTTTTTTTTTTTTTCTTTGAGACGGAGTTTCACTCTGGTGCCAGGCTGGAGTGTAGTGGCGCGATCTTGTCTCACTGTAACCTCCACCTCCTGGGTTCAAGCGATTCTCCTGCCTCACCTCCCGAGTAGCTGGGACTACAGGTGCCTGCCATTAGCCCAGCTAATTTTTTGTATTTTTAGTAGAGATGGGGTCTCACTATGTTGGCCAGGCTGGTCTCAAACTCCTGACCTCAGGCAATCCACCTGCCTCAGCCTCCCAGGGTGCTGGGATAACAGGCATGAGCCACCGTGCCTGGCTTCTTCCAGCACCTTCTAAAGCAGCACATCGTGCAGGTGTGAAGGTGCTTCAGGCCAGGGCACCTGTGTGTCTGTGTGTCTGCCAAGCTGCCTCTGGCCGCAGCTGCACATCCTGAGGCCAGGAGCAATGGTCCTTATGTTAGAATCTTGCAGAAGTCACGACAACAGTCCTTTCTCGTTACACACTCTTTAGTCATTACTGTGGTGACAATGTGTTGACAGACAATTGTGATGACTTACACGTGCTTCTGATGGAATTCTAGTATCTTCTCAAGGCAGTGCTGCTGGCCAGGCAAATACGCGTTCGCTTTGAGGTGCTCTCGGTCCAGCGTTTCATCGTAATCTCCTATTTCCGCTGAGATAGGTTAAAAGTAAGTAACTAATTTTTAAATAAACTACAAGCATTTGTACGTGTCATTGCATACATTAAAAGTAAAAAAAAATTATCCCAAATTTGTAGCAAAAGAATATATCCCTAAAAAAGCAAGATTTTGTATTTAATTTTTCCAAATATTTTATGCTGTTAAAAGGCAAATATAATGGGAAGTGAAGAGGATTTCTTGAAGAACAAAGGCCTGATTAGTAACTCCAGGGAGGCAAACATTGATGAGTTTAATGTGTTTATTATTATTTTGACACAAGGTCTCGTTCTGTTGACCAGGCTGGAGTGCAATGGTGCGATCACTACTCACTGCAGCCTCAACCTTCCGGACTCAAGCAATCTGCCCGCCTCAGCCTCCTAAGTAGCTGGGACTATAGGTAAGCACCATCATGCCCAGCTAATTTTTGTATTTTTTGTAGAGATAAGGTTTTGCCACATTGCCCAGGCTGGTCTCAAACTCCTGGACTTAAGCAATCCTCCTGCCTTGGCCTCCCAAATGTGCTGGGAATATAGGCATGAGCTACTGCACCTGGACTACTATTATTTTTAAACTACACCTTAAACCTAAATTGTCTCAACATTATCATGATCAGGCTGAAGTATTTTATTTATTTTAGGATAATGTATTTTAAATGATTTTTTTCCTTCAGACCTTCTCAAATTTCTTGATGAATAATGTCTCTGTCTAATTTCATGTATTTTAAGGCCACAATGTCTTAATAACATAAAGTTCAATAATTTAAAGCAATATGCTTTTATTTTTAGACAATCTCATATTCACAGAGAAGTTACAAGCACAGTACAAGAGTTTTTTCTCCTTTGAGCCATTTGAGAGTGAGTTGCTAACATGTTACTTGCCATACTTCAGTATGGACTTCCTATAAACTACGACATTTGATACGGTTTGGCTGTGTTCCCACCCAAATCTCATCTTGAATTATAACTCCCACAAGTCCCACTTACTGTGGGAGGTACCCAGTGGGAGGTAACTGACTCATGGGGGCGGATCTTTTCCGTGCTGTTCTTGTAACAGTGAGACTTTCATGAGATCTGATGATTTTACAAGGGGCCGTTCCCCTGTACAAGCCTCTCTCGCTGCCGCCACATCTCTATCAGCAGTGTGGAAATGGACTAATACAATATTCTTACCCGCAGCCTTGTAAAACTACCCAGATCAGGAACAGGGCCACGATCTGAGGCTCCATGCCAGATGTGGACCCTAGTCATATTTTACCAACTGCCCAATTATGTTTTTTATAGCAAAAAGATCTGGTTCAGTCACACGTTGCATTCGTTGCCATGTGTCTACCTGAGAAGTCTTTCAGCCAAATGAGTAAGAACCAAAGTCACTTTGAAAACTTTTATTAATCAACACGTCCCCTGGTGGAGGATAGCAAACCCATAATAAAATTTATTATTTGAAGAAGGTATGTCTGGGGAAGGACCAAGGAAACTGCAAATAACCTATATACTTATTAATTCCTAAAATTTTGGAACTTTCTATGTCATATTTCCTGGATTCAAATTTCAGAAACATTAGTTCTGTGCCAGCTGTGGTCCCACCTCTAGTCCAGGAGCAATGTGGGTATTTCTGTTTTTCTATTCCCATCGCTGGGGGCTCGGCAAGGCGCCAGAACCTCCTCTTACACTTCTCATGGTTTATTTTTGAAGTAACTATAATTCTTGACACAGTTCTGAACCATCTCTTGATCTGTGTGAGATACTGAAGAAATGTCTTCTTTTTCCTTCATGGCTAACGCTTTACTAATCTGAGAGGACTGTAACTTTTATCCCAGTGAGGCCCTTTCCAGGGTTTGCTGAGAGTTTGGTTTATATTCTGACTCTTAGACTGAATATGCATTGCTGGTAAAATGCACAAAGGCATAAATGAGAGACAACCCAAAAGAAGGAACGTGGCTACAGATTTTGGCCTTGGCCTGTGTTTGCTACGTGGAAACTATTTGCCTCAAGGAGTTCCACTTTACAGAAGTTAATCTGTAGCTTATAAAAAACACTGAAGTTGAAACACCTCATTCTATGGTCAGGCTCACTAACTAGGCAAATACATCAGCAACTAATTGTAGTTCTGAGTGCGGGTATATCTGTGCCATGGTCAGTGCATGCTCCCCGCTGGCGGGGAGATACTCACACTGCAGGAGATGGGATGTGAGAAGGGCGGCTGTGGTGTCAGCACAGGTCAAACGCTCTTCCAGCAGGTCTCTCTTAAGTTGCAAGGCAAACAAGTATCTAGAAGAGAGTTCAAAATAAGACAGAGATCAATTCCAAATGTTCTCTGAATGTAACATAGACATGTCTCCACAGCAAGACAGCAAATGAGCCCTGGGAAGTGGCAGTGACCCAACAGTGAGCAAAATGCAAGGCGGTCACGAAACAGCAAAGTCACAAAAGGCCTTTCATGAAACAAACAGTCACCAAGTGAAGGTCAGATGACAAACCAACTCACCAGACTGAGTCACACACATGGGAGAGCGCAAAGAAAGTGCTGAACACACTGAGGCACTCTGATGTGAACAATAAAAAAAAGAAATTGGCCGGGGGCGGTGGCTCCCGCCTGTAATCCCAGCACTTTGGGAGGCTGGGGCGGGTGGATCACCTGAGGTCAGGAGTTCGAGACCAGCCTGACCAACATTGTGAAACCCTGTCTCTAAAAAAAGTGCAAAAACCAGCTGGGCGTGGTGTGCACACCTGTAATCCCAGCTACTTGGGAGGCTGAGGCAGGAGAATCGCCTGAACCCGGATGCAGAGGTTGCAGTGAGCTGAGATCATGCCACTGCACTCCACGTTAGGCAACAAGAGTGAAACTCTGTCTCGAAAAAAAAAAAAAAAAAGAAAGAAATTAGCCTTTTCAGGCATACCATCTACCCACATATAATTACACATCTGCAGCCATACCTTCAAGGAGGAAGGTCACAAATTCACATTACTTCTGTTAGTCACATAAAACTGCACTCACAGTTTTGGATGAAATAGGAGAAATATCCAATGAAAACACAGCTTAAAGCATGGCTGTGAAATTTTTTAACGGATTGATAATATCTGGTCTTGGCTAGGATCTGAGAAACAGGCACTTTGGAATACCATTAGTGAGAATGTAATGAGAGAAGGCAATTGAAAATATTTATATGTTCATTTATTCCATCAGCAAATAATTACTGAGCGTGAATTACGTTCTAGGTACTGTTCTGGGAGCTGGAAATGCAAAGGTAAGCAAGACCAACCCCCATCCCTAGTGGAATTCATGCCCCAGTGCACAATATTAAAATTTACCACATTCTCTTAAAATTCAGGATGTACATACCCTTTAACACAGCAATTCCATTTCTACAAACTTTCCTAGACTAATATTCCCATAGTTCACAAAGGTATGTGAACAATGTTTCTCTGCAGCATTATAACAGAGAAATATTGGAAATATGGATGAATATGAGAACGATGAAATTATGTTACAGCCTAATTTAGTATATTTTTATATATAATATGGAAAAATGTCCACAGCATGCTTAATAAGTGGGGGGAAAAAATCAACCTACAGTTCAATACGTATCATTTGATATTGTTTTATAACATTTGTAATTTCTTTAAAGTTCTGATATCTATGTGTTTATTGCACATCTATGCTTTCATCTGAAAGATACGTACTTATGCGGAGAATAAGGTGCTGGGTAAATGGAGAACTTTTACTTTTTACTTATCTTTGTTTACTTATTTTTTTTGAGACAGGCTCTCACTCTATTGCCCAGGCTGGAGTGCAGTGGCGCTACCACAGCTCACTGCAGCCTCAACCTCCTAGGCTCAAGTGATACTCCTGCCTCCGCCTCCAGAGTAGCTGGACTACAGGTGCATGCCACCATGCCTGGCTAATTTTTTGATATTTTGTAGAGATGAGGTCTCCCCATGTTGCCTAGGCTGGTCTTGAACTCCTGAGCTCAAATGATCCCCCCACCTTGGCGTCCTGAAGTGCTGGAATTACAGGTGTGAGCCATTGCACCTGGCCCTTAGCTTTATTTGGAAAAAAAATTCTTTTACCACAAACATGTACATTTTTATAAACAGAAAAAAGAATCCTCCACATAAATATGGGGGAGAAGGGAGTAACTATAATACTGAGTTACCAGCATGAGTCCTAGAACTTGAGACCCAGGATCCTGAATGAGGGGACACTTTGTTATCCATCATTTTCAGATATCTATCTATCTATCTATCTATCTATCTACTATCTATCTATCTATCTATCTATCTCTATTTAAAAGTGATTCCCTCAAAAGAGACTTTTTTTTTGGTAAATGTCAGGCATTTAATACACTATTAAGATCTATGGTCACTCATAAAAATACTTTTTGCCATCTTTGGAGTTTCCTAAACCTTTAAAAATAAGAGGGTGAACTAATGTGGTCTCTCCATTTCCTTGCAGCTGACATTCTACGATTTTGTGTTGCTAAAATGATATGCAGAAACCTTTAAAAGAGAGTTCATAAGACATCTGATTCATTTATGAGTACACTTTTAGCCAGAAGGCAAAAAAGTTATTGATACCACTACAACATCATAGTTCTCTTTTATATCTAATTTTGGGTTTTCAGTTGCTTTTTAGGTTATTCCTCTATTCTTCATAATATAATTGATATGTGAACAAATACAAAAAACACAAAGAAAAAAACCTTCCATAACCTTACTGTCCAGATGAAACAATTGTTAATATTTTCTTTTTTTTTTTTGAGACAGAGTTTCGCTCTTGTTGCCCAGGCTGGACTGAAATGCCAATCTCGGCTCACTGCAACCTCTGCCTCCTGGATTCAACAGATTCTCCTGCCTTAGCCTCCCAATTATCTGGGATTAAAGATGCCTGCCACCACGCCTGGATAATTTTCTTTTCTTTTTTTTTTTTGAGACGGAGTCTCGCTCTGTTGCCCAGGCTAGAGTGCAGTGGTGTGATCTTGACTCACTGCAAACTCCGCCTCTCGGGTTCACGCCACTCTCCTGCCTCAGCCTCCTGAGTAGCTGGGACTACAGGTGCCCGCCACCATGCCCGGCTTATTTTTTGTATTTTTAGTGGAGACGGGGTTTCAAAACTGTGTTAGCCAGGATGGTCTCGATCTCCTGACCTCGTGATCTGCCCGCCTTGGCCTCCCAAAGTGCTGGGATTACAGGCGTGAGCCATTGCACCCTGCCATCTTTAGATCATTCCTATAAAGAATTGATCTTTAATTCAAAATAGCAGCACAAAAGAAGTGACCCAAAGTATTTCTGCTCCATAAATTCTTAAGGACTAACACACTGGGTACTTCTACCAATTAAGTATATTTTATTGATAAATAAGTATATATGAGCAAAATCCCTGAGAACCTTATGAACATGCATAAATCTATGTTCATTTGGAAAATGTAAGTTCAATATGACCCTAACATCCCATTCCATTTTTTATTTTCAAATTTGTACCGTAAACCTTACACTGAAGTCTTATTCACATGTGTCTGTGCAAGGGTCAACTGCCAACATGCTTCTTTTAACCACTCTACATTCATGGTCACTTTTCTGTGTATATCAGGCTTATTCATTCTTTCAATGAGCCAGGTGCTGTGGGAGATAACAGGTGAATACAAGATTCCTGCTGACAACAGCTTCAGCTCTGTGAGCTCTTTACCTTGTATATTCTTCTTGTAGCTGACCAGGATCAGGTGGAAAAAATTTTACAGCTAGGCGAAGCACCACATTCTTTGGCCCTATAACAAAAAAAATTTAAACTTCACAAATAAGGCCGATCTTTGCATTTATTCTCTCTTCATATATTACTGTATAACTGAGGTCATGCTTCCAAGTGGACTGTTACAGCAAATCTTTTCAAATAATATGATATTAAGAAATTTCTGCCCAGGTGTGGTGGTGTGTGCCTGTAATCCCACCCCTTTGGGAGGCTGAGGTGAAAGGATGGCTTGAGGCCAGCAGTCTGAGGTTGCAGTGTGCTACAACTGCACCACTGCACTCCAGCCTGGGCAGCAGGGTGAGACCCTGTCTCCGAACAAAAGAAAAAACAAAGAAGCATTTTCTGTATATGAATTTATGAGTCCCAAGTACCAATCACATATATATATAGAATTTTAAAATCTTTTGCATTAAGCAGGGATTACTCAAGGAAGCCTTAAAAACAAGTAGGGCTGGGCGCGGTGGCTCACGCCTGTAATCCCAGCACTTTGGGAGGCTGAGGTGGGCGGATCACAAGGTCAGGAGATCGAGACCATCCTGGCTAACACAGTGAAACCCCGTCTCTATTAAAAATACAAAAAAATTAGCCGGGTGTGGTGGCGGGTGACTGTAGTCCCAGCTACTCCGGAGGCTGAGGCAGGAGAATGGCGTGAACCTGGGAGGCGGAGCTTGCAGTGAGCCGAGATCGTGCCACTGCACTCCAGTTTGGGTGACAGAGCGAGACTCCGTCTCAAAAAATAAATAAATAAATAAATAAATAAAAACAAGTAGGAAATTGCACATTAAAAAATTTAAATAGGCTGGGTGCAGTGGCTCACATCTGTAATCCCAGCACTTTGGGAGGCGGAGGCTGGTGGATCACTTGAACCCAGGAGTTTCAGACCAGACTGCGCAACATGGTGAAATCCCATCTCTACCCGCCCTTCTCCCCACCAAAAAAACCCCAAATTAGCCAGATATGGTGGCGCATGCCTGAAGTTCCAGCTACTTGGGAGGCCAAGGTGGGAGGACTGGTGGAGCCCAGGAGGCAGAGGCTGCACTGAGCTGAGATCACACCACTGCACTCCAGGCTGGGTGACAGAACGAGACTGCCCACCCCTCCACACACACAAACATGCGCGTGCTCTCTCTCTCTCTCTATATATATACACACAGACATATATATACCCACACATACATATATATATATATAAAGAGAGAGAGAGAGACATTTTTTCCCCAGTTTATGTTTTTGTTTTGTTTTGTTTTTGAGACAGAGTCTCTCTCTGTCACCCAGGCTGGGGTGCAGTGACGTGATCTCGGCTCACTGCAAGCTCCGCCTCCCAGGTTCATGCCATTCTCCTGCCCCAGCCTCCTGAGTAGCTGGGACTACAGGCGCCCCCCACCATGCCCCTACACCTGGCTAATTTATATTTTTAGTAGAGGCGGAGTTTCACCGTGTTAGCCAGGATGGTCTCGATCTCCTGACCTTGTGATCTGCCCACCTCGGCCTCCCAAAGTGCTGGGATTACAGGCGTGAGCCACCGTGCCCGGCCCCCAGTTTATGTTTTAGGGAAAAAAATGATAAATGAAAAAGTTTTTTTTAAAAAAAAGTTAATGTGTTTACATCTACTTTTTTTTTCTCAGATGCAGTCTCAATCTCTTGCCCAGGCTGAAGTGCAGTGGTGTGATCTTGGCTCACTGCAACCTCCGCCTTCCAGGCTCAAGTGATTCTCCTGCCTCAGCCTCCTGAGTAGCTGAGATTATAGGCATGCGCCATCACGCCTAGCTAATTTTTGTATTTTTAGTAGAGACAGGGTTTCGCCATGTTGGCGAGGCTGGTCTCGAACTCCTGACCTCAGGTGATCTGCCCGCTTGGGCCTCCCAAATTGCTAAGATTACAGGCATGAGCCCCCACACCGGGCCAGTATTATTAATAGTAATAAAAACACATTATTTTTGAAATCTGATTACTGTAAAGGTACATTATCTTAGTTTATTGGTAGAAAACAGTTATTTTTTTTCTTTCCTCAGAGATCCTTGTTCTGATATAATGAAGTTATTTCTACACGTTTTTCTTCAATTTATAATAGTAATACAAAAAATTATGGGTGACTCAGACAACTATAGACTTCATCTGACACAATTACACAAGAACTGAGAAGTGCTACTATATGCCTTAGTTAAAAAAATTTAATAAGTAGATGAACGAAAATAATTATCTTGAGACTGAGGTGGGAAGATAGCTTGAACCCAGGAGGTTGAGGCTGCAGAGAACTGTGTTCACACCACTACACTCCAGCCTGGGCAACAAATAGCGAGACCCTGTCTCAAAAATAATAATATAATTGTTATTATTATATTCACAATTACAATTATGTTTATAACTGTAAAACAGTATCAACTATTTTATTAAAAGCTATTTAAAAGAAGAATCTCAATGTCTTTTCATAATCAAGGGAGAAACTGCAGTTACTTTTGCATATTGGCCAAAAATTAAGATGATATCAAACAGCATATGCTCTTATTTCCAAATGTGAAGCAAGTCACCTAGAATCTTCTGAGTTAAAATTACTAAAACTAAAGAGCAAAATGACTTCCAAGTTTGTCCGCTATTGGTGATTACTTCTTGCTAACCATACACGGTGGTGATAATGAACAGTTGAACATGCCTTTTAAACATTCCAGGACAACACATCTTAAACAAACAGATTTTAAAGAGTTAAACCAAGGACTTACTTCGTATTTGCCTAATGATGGGTTTCATAGGTTCAAGCCAAATCTAAAGAAGAGTTAACAGAAGAAATCCAATCTATTAAATAATGTATCTATTTAACAAGTATGCTATAAAAACAAAAATGGTTATAATAAGATAAATTTTTATGTCAGGAAAATTTTGACTCTACCCCCCCTCTTAAAGGTTGAATCCTGATAAAACAAACTGTACAAGAAGGACAGCAATGCCTGCTTTGGGAAGCATGGGAAGACATTAAAATTGCTGTTTGATACTGGATACCTCTATTCAGTTGCTGCTATGCGCAGAATGGGTCCTAATAATTATTTGTGGGAATTTGTTAACACCAAACAAATATTTGGTACTACTGCATTTGTGAACAAACTGATGAGCGGGCTTCTGCAAAAAAGAGGTACGTCATGTCACCAGAACAGGAGACTTGGATAAATCTGGTCGCACTGCCAAGGGTATCTGAAAGGCTGGACAGAACTTAATAACGCTGACATGCTTTTTGAACTAAAAGGTTGATGTATGGTTCTTTGAAACAGTTCTATCTATAAATATTAAAACTCCACACTTTTTAAGGTTGCATCTATTAAGTAAAATGAGGCATAACTGGTTAAGTTTGCTACAAGCCCACTTTCGAAATGATTTTCATACAGGATGTATTAGAGGTTGCTTTTATACCTTTTAAGAGAGTTTCCTCAGCACATGTGCTAACGAACAGAACACATTTAGGGAGAGTGTGAATTCAGGCTTGGATTAAAGGCAGACATATTCTCTACAGCTAACAAGAATATATTTTAATAGCAAAAACATTTAATGCTGATGATGTGGCAATGATGAAAGATCTTGCGGCTGTCATCACAGCAGGCCCAAAGGCTCCACGCGTGGGCACGTCATAAGCACTTACCCAGTAGGACTGAGTATTTTGAAACTCCAACCCGAAGTAGTCACATTCTACCAGGTTTAAACGCTTCCACACTTGTGTCAGTAATACCTGGCCATCGCATTTAGGCTGTGCAGAGAGAGGTGGGAAAAATAACAAGGATTGAAAGACTAAACAGCAAGGGTTTATGAAAACTGTGCATAAAACTACTTTCCCACACATAAAATCACTTTGTCTTCCAGTGTATAACTAAGATTTATAAACTATATATATAAAAAAAAAGTCTGAAGCATTTGTGCTCAGAAACTGGCAACAAAATAAATAAAGCTAAAAAATTCCTTCCATTTTACATTTAGTGTGTTTTCAGTCCTATTTCTTTGTAACTTTAGGCTATAGAAACCATTTCTAGTTTTGATTTCGATATTTACACCAGGTGCGGTGGCTCACGCCTATAATACCAGCAATTTGAGGCTGAGGTGGGTGGATTGCTTGAGCCCAGGAGTTTGAGACCAACCTAGGCAATACAGTGACACCTCACCTCTACCCAACTTAAAAAATTAGCCGAGCGCAGCGGTGCCCACCTGTATTCCCAGCTACTCAGGTGGCTGAGGTGTGAGGATTGCTTGAACTTGCGAGGAGGCTGCAGTGAGCCATGATCGTGCCACTGCACTCCAGCCTGGGTGACAGAGTGAGACTTTGTCTCAAAAAAATGTAATTTTAATATTTACTAAAAAGCTAAAGTCTTAGAGTCTTTATTTATATAAGATCCCAGTAAATAATTATTTGGTCAATCGGAAATTACAAAGAGAAAAAAATATTATTTGGTAGCATTTCACATCAATGAGAAGAACTGTTCATAAAGGAGGTGGGGCAACCGACTCTCCCATTAAGGAAAAGAATGGGCTGAGCATGGTGGCTCACGCCTGTAATCCCAGCACTTTGTGGGGCTGAGGCAGGAGAATTTCTTGAGTACAGGAGTTCAGGATAAGCCTGGGCAACATGGCAAAACACTGTCTCTACAAAAAAAAAAAAAAAAAAAAAAAAATATATATATATATATATAAATTAGCTGGGTGTAGTGGCGTGCACCTGTAGTCCCAGCTAACTCAGGAGGCTGAGGTGGGAGGATCACCTGAGCCCAGGAGGCAGAGGTTGCAGTGAGTTGAGATTGTGCCACTGCATTCCACCTTGGGTGACAGAGTAAGACCCTGTTTCAAAAAACAGAAGAAGAAAAATGGAAATAGAGTTTTATTGTACATTACTCACAAAAATAAATTCCAGTGGACCTAAAGACCAGAATCAAACAGAGAAGAATCTCTATAATCTTGGGAAAGGTAAAGTCTTCCTAAGCATAGCAAAAAGGAAAGATGGACAGACTTGACTTAAATAAAAGTGAAAAACATCTGAACAGAAACACATTTAACAAAGTTATCTAGAATCACAATGGAAAAAGTTACAATGTTTTATTTTGCTCTTATTAGATGAAGATGTACAAATGGCTACTATGCATTTAAAAAGATACTAAATTTCTTTAATAATAAAACAGTAAGATATTTTTCACCCATCAAAGAGGGTTAGAATGATGATGCCAATATTGGTGTGTCTGTGAGAAACAGCCACTTTCACAGAGTGCTGGGAAGAATGTAAGTTCATATGACCTGTGGGGGGATAATTTGAAAACACCTTTTAAAATTTAAAGTGTGCATTTACCTTTGCCCAGCAATTCTACTTCTAGAACTTTTTCCTACAGATACTTTCATACAACTGTACAGACCTAAACATGTTAAGGACAAATTCAGTAAAGAATTGGTAAAATAGGCCGGGCGCGGTGGTTCATGCCTGTAATCCCAGCACTTTGGGAGGCTGAGGTGGGTGGATCATCTGAGCTCAGGAGTTCGAGACCAGCCTAGCCAACATGGCAAAACCTTGTCTCTACTAAAAATACAAAAATTAGCCGGGTATGGTGGTGCACGCCTGTAATCCCAGATACTCAGGAGGCTGAGGCAGGAGAATAGCTTGAACCCGGGAGGCGGACGTTGCAGTAAGCCGTGAGCCAAGATTGCGCCATTGCACTCCAGCCTGGGCGACAAGAGCGAAACTCCGTCTCAAAAAAAAAAAAAAGAATTGGTAAAATAAATAATGACATATCCATAATGGACAACTATGCAACCCTTAAAAAGAACACAGAACCCTCTATTGTGTTATCATTGAAAAAAGTCTACAACACATAGTTTAATTAAGAAAAAAATAAAAGGGACTCTGGGCATGGTGGCTCACGCCTGTGAACTCAGCAACCTGAGGGAGGAGGATTGCTTGAGGCCTGGAGTTCAAGATCAGACGGCACAACAAAGAGAGACCCTGTCTCTACAAAAGATAAAAATTAAAAGGAAAAAGAAAAAAAGGCCTCCATTTCTATACAATGTATATAACGATTCCATTTTATTAAAAACACATATGCCCCATGGATACATTTATATGTAATAAAAATAAGTTTGGAAGGCTGTTCACTAAATCTTTAAAAGTAACCATCATTAAAGAACTAAGCAGAGGTGGAGGTGGGGGCAAGAGCATTCTTACTTCTTCACTTCTATAACATCTCCATTTTTAACCAATAGGCATATATCATCTTCACAATTAATAAACAATATGTGCAAACTGGGGGAGGCAAATCTCATTGTTCCAAAGGACATTATGGCCCTTGAGGTTTAGTCACCAGGTTCTCACTGTGTAAGAAATAAAACCTTGCAAATCCATTGTAACAAAGCAGCATACGGAATGAAAGTACAAGGAACACCTCTTTAAAATGGAAAGGTGAGCTATGAAGTGACCTGACATTGTACATACAATTTCTAAAGAACAAAAGGGCAAATCTGTGTTGAACTTGCTCTGACATAATCTCTTAGGGCCTTCTCCAGTAAGAACTTACTCTGATGCCTGTGGGCATCTGGGAGGAGGCATGCCAGCGCTCCACATGTGGGTCCATCAGGATGGGGAGAATGCAGCCAGACCAGGGTTTCTGAGACTGTTAACTAGTCAGAAATTATGAACCGTGGAGTATGCCGCACTAACTCACTGTGGGCCCAAACAACCCTATGAAGTTCTTTCAAAGCCATACTGTCTGTCCACACCTCCATCCAGGATCACCAGGACAGTCCTCCTCATGACTCTCCCTGAGTCAGGACTTGGGGTGGGGAGGCTACATACAACCAAGTCCCTCACCCTGATACAGCCTCACACTACCTGGCTTCACCTGAGTGCAGGGATAATGACACGCCCAGGCTATTCCCTTAGAGAAGAATTCTCTCTCACTTCCCTTCTATCAGTCTCCAGTGAATGCTTTGAGAATCTGATAAAAAGTCAGCTCATTTGTGGTCTCTCTTCATCCAGTCAATTCTACCTAATTACCACACCAGTTGGTACTCGACTCTAGAACTGCCCTTTGGCATTGCTGCTGACTGTGACCCGTTTATTTGTTTGGGTGTGTTCCTCCTACCAGATGGCAAGTTTAAAGGGCAAGGACTGCACCTTCTCCATCCTAGTAGCTCCAGCTCTGGCTCACAGGAGAGGCACCACACACGGCCAGATTCCCGGACTGTCCACCACTGCTCCTGATTCTGACGGCTGTTGTGGGAGGTTGAGTGTGCACTTCAGGTGGCACAGAGAATATGAAATTCTCTTAGCTCTCCCCTCTTTTTCAACTACCTGGCTGCCCCTGTGAGTCAATGGGGAGGTCAGGGTTCCCCGTCCTACCTGAGCCCCTGCACTGCCTAGGGTAGTGTGGCCAGAGTGTGCTCCAGGAGCCCTGCCCGACTACACTAATGAAGGCGATAGACACTAACCACGCAGGTGCAAGCACATTCACAAGGCACCTGTTAACCAGCAATGTCCAACACCCAGGACAGGGTTTGTAAATACGGGCACAAAAATTCACAGTTATATGGGTATTTGTATATATACACACAAACAAACATATGTATGTGTGTTTAACCTTCAGTACAGGGAGGATGATCTTTTCATGAATGGTGCCAGGGAAACTGCATATCCATACAGGTGAAAATAAGCACTGACTCCAACCTCACACCATGCACAAAATTAATTCAATATGAATCACGGAAAGGCACAACAATAAAGCTTGGGGTAGGCAAATATTTCTCAAACAGGACACAAAAAACACTAGCTCCCCCACCCCCAAAAGACTGATGTCGACTACCTGAATATTACAACCTTCTGTATATCAAAAGACACTGTTAAGATAGGAAAAAGGCAAGCCACAAAATAGAAGATAGTTGCAATACAAAAACCCAACAAAGAGGCTGGGTGTGGTGGCTCATGCCTGTAATCCCAGCACTTTGGGAGGCCGAGGCAGATGGATCATGTGAGGTCAGGAGTTTGAGACCAGCCTGACTAAAAATACAAAACTTTCACTACTCTCTACTAAAAATACCAAAATTAGCCGGGTGTGGCGGCGTGTGCCTGTAGTTCCAGCTACTTGGGAGGCTGAGACAGGAGAATTGCTTGAACCTGGGAGTGGAGGTTGCAGTAAGCTGGGATCATGCCACTGCACTCCAGCCTGTGCGAGAGAGCTAGACTCCGTCTCAAAAACAAACAAACAAACCCAACAAAGGTCTTGTAGTCAACATATATAAAGATTTACAAATCATAAGGAAAAACCAGACAACCCAATTAATGACAAATGGGCTGAAAGACTTAAATAGGCACTTCACAAAAGAGGATATTCAAATGTCCAATAAACAACAAGAAAAGTTGGACAATATTACATCAAGGAAATGCACACTAAAACCACAATAAGATACCACTAGACCCTCACTAGAATAGCTGGGAATATAAAAATGGATAATCCTAATGTGGGCAAGAAAAGTAGAACATCTGGAGTCTCAAACACTGTAAATTTGTATTATCTCTTTGGAAAACTGACAGTATCTACTAAAGGTATACGGAAGTATACCCTATAACCTAGCAATTCCAGTCCGGGGTATAAACCCAACAGAAATATCTGTTTATAGAGACCTAAAGACAAATTCAAGACTGTCTGGTTGGGTGCGGTGGCTCACGCCTGTAATCCTAGCACTTTGGGAAGCCGAGGCAGGCAGATCACCTGAGGTCAGGAGTTCAAGACCAGCCTGATCAACATGGTGAAACCCCATCTCTATTAAAAATACAAAAATTAGCCGGGCGTGGTGGCACACGCCTGTAATCCCAGCTACTTGGGAGGCTAAGGCAGGAGAGTTGCCTGAACCTGGGAGGCAGAGGTTGCAGTGAGCCAAGATTGCGCCACTGCACTCCAGCCTGGGAGACAAAGCAAGACTGTCTCAAAAAAAAAAAAAAAAAGAATGTTCACAGAAGCTTTACTCATAGGAGCTCAAAACTGGAAACTACCAAAATGTCAATTAAACAGCAGAATGGATAAACAGTGATTTGTTTTTACAATGGAATACTACCCAGCAACGAACAAACAAGCAAACCACAGCTATACCAACAACACTGATAATTTTCACATAGTACATATTGTATTCATGTACCTGATAAATATATTCATACTTAAATGAACCTGAAGATCTGGCAAAACTAATTTATAATGCTAAAGATCAAAACAGTGGCTACTTTTGGGGGTCATAACTGAGACAGGCACAGGGAGCCTGTTCTACTCCATTCTCTGGGTGGGGATACATAAGTGTATACATATGAAAAATTATCAAGCTGCACACATAAGACACATGCACTTTCTTATGTAAGTTATATTTCAATAAGAATGTAATTAAAAGGAAAAAAGGGCCAGGCATGGTGGCTCACGCCTGTAATCCCAGCACTTTGGGAGGCCGAGGTGGGCAGATCACGAGGTCAGGAGATCGAGACCATCCTGGCTAACATGGTGAAACCCCATCTCTACTAAAAATGCAAAAAAAATTAGCCGGGCGTGGTGGCAGGCGCCTGTAGTCCCAGCTACTTGGGAGGCTGAGGTAGGAGAATGGTGTGAACCTGGGAGGCGGAGGTTGCAGTGAGCCAAGATCATGCCACTGCACTCCAGCCTGGGCGACAGAGCGAGACTATCTCAAAAAAAAAAAAAAAAAAAAAAAAAAAGGAAAAAAGGTTTAAAAAACCTTTGGAGTTCATGAAAATTGATCTTTCACATTTTATAATAATCCTCTCTACAAAAGTCTCTGAGCTGTGAACTTCGCCTCTGCTTGATACACCTAGAACCTACAACTCAATGAAGCAGCTGATTCTACCGCTGGACAGTTCTGCTTGCAAATAATTCCTAGCCTTTCGTCTAAATGTCTCTCCAACCTCTACCTCCCTAAATCCTCACCTGATCAGTCTCTTCTGGACACAGTTCAGCTTACCAAGGTCTCTTTTAAAATGGTCACACAGAACAGAATACATATCACAGAAATTACCCAAAAAAAGACGAGTTTGGTACAGTGCCTACACTATGAAGTTTGATCACTTAACATAGATCACCATATGCAAATTAAGTTATTCAGAGAACAAAACTTTATACTTCATGAGAACAAATTTTCTAAGGGGACTACACCAAAACACACATCAATCTAGTTTATTTATTTATTTTTATTATTATTATACTTTAAGTTTTAGGGTACATGTGCACAATGTGCAGGTTAGTTACATATGTATACATGTGCCATGCTGGTGTGCAGCACCCATCAACTCGTCATTTAGCACTAGGTATATCTCCTAATGCTATCCCTCCTCCCTCCCCTCACCGTACAACAGTCCCCAGAGTGTGATGTTCCCCTTCCTGTGTCCACGTGTTCTCATTGTTCAATTCCCATCTATGAGTGAGAACATGCGGTGTTTGGTTTTTTGTCCTTGCGATAGTTTACTGAGAATGATGATTTCCAATTTCAACCATGTCCCTACAAAGGACATGAACTCATCATTTTTTATGGCTGCATAGTATTCCATGGTGTATATGTGCCACATTTTCTTAATCCAGTCTATCATTGTTGGACATTTGGGTTAGTTCCAAGTCTTTGCTATTGTGAATAGTGCCGCAACAAACACACATGTGCATGTGTCTTTATAGCAGCATGATTTATAGTCCTTTGGGTATATACCCAGTAATGGGATGGCTGGATCAAATGGTATTTCTAGTTCTAGATCCCTGAGGAATCACCACACTGACTTCCACAATGGTTGAACTAGTTTACAGTCCCACCAACAGTGTAAAAGTGTTCCTGTTTCTCCACATCCTCTCCAGCACCTGTTGTTTCCTGACTTTTTAATGATTGCCATTCTAACTGGTGTGAGATGGTATCTCATTGTGGTTTTGATTTGCATTTCTCTGATGGCCAGTGATGATGAGCATTTTTTCATGTGTCTGTTGGCTGCATAAATGTCTTCTTTTGAGAAGTGTCTGTTCATGTCCTTCACCCACTTTTTGATGGGGTTGTTTGTTTTTTCTTGTAAGTTTGTTTGAGTTCATTGTAGATTCTGGATATTAGCCCTTTGTCAGATGAGTAGGTTGTGAAAATTTTCTCCCATTTTGTAGGCTGCCTGTTCACTCTGATGGTAGTTTCTTTTGCTGTGCAGAAGCTCTTTAGTTTAATTAGATCCCATTTGTCAATTTTGGCTTTTGTTGCCATTGCTTTTGGTGTTTTAGACATGAAGTCATTGCCCATGCCTATGTCCTGAATGGTAATGCCTAGGTTTTCTTCTAGGGTTTTTATGGTTTTAGGTCTAACGTTTAAGTCTTTAATCCATCTTGAATTAATTTTTGTATAAGGTGTAACGAAGGGATACAGTTTCAGCTTTCTACATATGGCTAGCCAGTTTTCCCAGCACCATTTATTAAACAGGGAATCCTTTCCCCATTGCTTGTTTTTCTCAGGTTTGTCAAAGATCAGATAGTTGTATCATCACTCTAGTTTAATTTTTTAATATATCATTTTTAAAGTACTAAACATAAAAATAGATAATTTGTAGGCCATATGTTTCAGGAGGGCAGAAACCATATTATGAACTTTGATCAATAATTAGATCACCACACTCTTGGAGACTTTCAACAGAAAGAATTATCCCTGAGGACAGAATCCCAGGTAGTTCCTGATACTTCAACTCAAATTACTGGAAAACAAACAAACAAACAACAACAACAAAAAACAACTGTCAGGAGAGCCCTTTTTTCCCCCCACATAGTAGGCACTCAGATGTCTATTAATGAAAAAACAAACCACTTCATAACTGGAAGAAACATTTCTGTTATGACCATAAATACTGAAGTCCAACCTGACATAAGTTATTAAAAGGTGGGCAATTCAACATGACCAGAAGTAGCAGGCAGTGTGTGAGGTACAATGCAGGCCACAAAGAAAGGCTCTGCAAACCGGTCAGGTGACCACAGGGATCTGGGCCATTCTTAAGCTGCTCTGCAATGGCATAAATGCATGGTTTCCAAGGATGTCAAGAAATCTGGGAAGAGGTTGACCTGCTATTTTTCAAACCTAAAGAAGACCAAAATAGAAAAAACAGATTTAATTTGAATAGCTAAATGTAAGGAAGAATTGATGGTCAAAATGATAAATATAAAATAAGGTATAGAGATATATTTTTAGCTCTTTGAACTTTTTGGTATATTGTATAATCATCTCTAAAACAGTACCAACAGCCATTGAGCCAAGGGTCAGGCATCCTCTGCTCTAAGTAGAAGAGGAGCAGATATTCTCCAGGCTCTTTGTGGCTCCTGAGTTGATCCCAAGGAACAGGTTTCCTCACACCGTCCTAAGGGCAGAGGCTTTGGAGTAGGAATCCTGGTTTCCACTTGGTGGGTATGCTTAGGCTCGGCTTCCTCAATTGAAGAACAACACAACTCTTACCCTGAATGGGTTTTATGGGAGTGTAATAAGGTAGCATAGGAAAGCTGCTGAGCACCATGCCTGGCACACGGCCTCTCCAAGTCCAATACTGCTGCTCGCTGTCCGCCCACACAGAACAGTGTGAGCATCACCAGAAAACATCACACACAGCGAGGGCTCATGCCCCTCCTGAGTAGGGAGTAGGGTTCATTCGGGACAGGTCCTCAAGTGTGCAAAACAGCTTCTTAATAAGGTCTACAAAAAGTAAGACCACAGATGAGAGGGAGAGCCCTTTGATTCCATGATGGGTGCACGTTACTCAACACAGCATCCAATAATTTCTTTTTCCTGCCAACATGTAAAACATATTTTAAAAATCAAAATATTTTCCATAATGTACTTTAAAGAAACCGAACTTTTTTCAAGAATTCTTGCCAAAGTAATTTTCCACAGGTTCACTCTCCATAATTTGTATAGATGCCTTACGACCTGGACAGTAGGTCATAAAGTGTCATAATCAGTTCTATTTTCAGTGTCACTTGTATCAGTCACATGTCTTTTTTTTTTTTTTTTGAGATGGAGTCTCGCACTGTCACCCAGGCTGGAGTGCAGTGGCGCGATCTCGGCTCACTACAAGCTCCGCCTCCTGGATTCATGCCATTCTCCTGCCTCAGCCTCCTGAGTAGCTGGGACTACAGGTGCCCGCCATCACGCCCAGCTATTTTTTTGTATTTTTAGTAGAGATGGGGTTTCACCGTGTTAGCCAGGATGGTCTCAATCTCCTGACCTCGTGATCAGCCTGCCTCAGCCTCCCAAAGTGCTGGGATTACAGGCGTGAGCCAAAGCACCTGGCCCACATGTCCACTTTTATCCTTTCAAATCTTCTCGACTTAAAACATACCTTCTGGTCCTAAAAATACAGAAATTCACTATCAGGTGGACTACAATAATCACCGCATGTTCCCAAAGTACCAAATGATCAGATGAAACAAGATTCTCCCTGCACTAGGTTGGAAGGGCCTCACAGCCAGTTAGAGCACTGGCATCATCCAGATGCTCAGAATGGAAGAAAACCCCGCCATCACACTGTGCTTCCTGCTGAACTCAACATTGACTCAAATCAGAACTGTTTCAATACTAGGCTGGAGGAGAAACAGTATTAAGAACATAGTATAAAAAATACAAGTTAAAAAGCAAAACTTTTTGTTGAGTGTTTCCAGTTTTCTAGTTGGTCATGGTGTTAAGGTCCTTTTCCAGGCTTAGGTATAAACAATATTGTTAAAAATTTACATTTACAAAACTATTAAAGATTGTGTCTAGATGAAAATGGGCGACAAAGGCCTGGCTAACAAAGTACTTCTTTATTCTTTGTCTTAAGCTCTGTGGGAAAATTCTTCTTGAAACAGCTTTTGTCCTTTAACTTGTTTCATGTGCTCATTTACAGTTCATTTGCCAAATTATAACTCCTCTATCTATCTAGATGGCCCCTCCTATTATATAATTCATATCTGTACTGTAAGTTTCATTACTTAAGATTTTTATTGCCTAATTAGATCAATCCCAAATTTCCTTTTATAATATTATACTGTACAATGAAAATAATCTTGAGCGCTCAAAAGGAAACTGTAGCTACATTCTTTGAAAGGTCACCAACATTTTTGATAGGCATTTCACTCTCATTTTGGCACATTTTCAAATCTTGGGTTCTCACATATTCCTAAAATACTGTACACCAAACTTCTACTGCAAATTGCACTAAGAACCATAAGGAGGCCGGGTGCAGTGGCTCACGTCTTTCATCCCAGCACTTTGGGAGACCGAGGCAGGTGGATCACCTGAGCTCAGGAGTTTGAGACCAGCCTTACCAACAAGGTGAAACCCTGTCTCTACTAAAAATACAAAAATTAGCCGGGTGTGGTGGCAGGTGCCTGTAGTCCCAGCTACTCAGAAGGCTGAGACAGGAGAATTGCTTGAACCCAGGAGGCAGAGGTTGCAATGAGCCGAGATGCCCCCACTGCACTCCAGCCTGGGCAATGGAGTGAGATTCCATCTCAAAAAAGAGACAGAAAAAAAAGAACCATCAGGAGTAGCGTTAAATCTCAGCATAAAGATGTTAACTGCTACTTCTGCTTTTTTTTTCTTTTTTGAGATGGAGTCTCGCTCTATTGCCCAGGCTGGAGTGTAGTGGTGCCATCTCGGCTCACTGCAACTTCTGCCTCCCGGGTTCAAGTGATTCTCCTGCCTCAGCCTCCTAAGTAGTTGGGATTACAGGCATACATCACCACACCCAGATAATAGGTTTTGGATTTTTAGCAGAGATAGGGCTTCACTATGTTGGCTGGGCTGGCCTCAAACTCCTAACCTCAGGTAATCCATCCGCCTCAGCCTCCCAAAGTGCTGCGATTAGAAGTATGAGCCAACACATCCAGACTGCTACTTCTGCTTCTAAGGGAAGGGTTCTGTATCATAGAGGGACAAATGAATCCCCAGGCACTTCATCTTTCTAGACTAAAGAGACCAACTGGCAGATAAATCATCTCTACCATGAGATGTGGGCAAAAGCTGAGCTTATGTATCAATGGATTCATTCATACCCTAGCTCTTCTACAATCGTTTCTCTTAAACTACTCAAGGAAACAGTACAACATGAAATCCCCCAATTTGAACCTGTTAATACTGGTGACTCAATTACTTATTTATTGCCTTTCCATTCCAAACCCACCCTTCTTTACCCTGCTTTGTGACACTGGAGTAGCACCCTGTAGACATTCCTTTTACACAAGCTGGCTTTGCCAGTAGAGGGCTCTGGGGAGATACAAGAAGAAGAAGGGCCTTCTCTCCCCATTTCTGGGCTTTTGGCTTTCTTGCTAGCTGTGTGCAGGAGAGCCAGCGGCTCACACCATCCTATGAGTTTCACTGGCATTCCGGTCCCACTGGTGGGCAGTTTCCTCCCTGCCAGCCGGTTCCTATGACACCTTAGTGAACTTCACCATCCAATGGGTCTGCACCTCAGCCTTGCGAGAGAAGGCCTCTTTCAAGTTTGCTGCTTCTTTGGATATTCCTTCCCTCAGCCCTGGGGTGGCAGCTGCTCACCACATCTCCTGGTCCTATATTCTTTAGCATCTCCCTCCTGTCTTAGTAGTTAATCCTCTGTTGCTGGTTAATCATTATTTCTATTAAATTTCCCTGTTCAAATTACTGGTACAGTTTCTGTCTCCTGACTGGCCCTTGAACGATTCAATGGTATTCTCTGGAAAACGACTGTACAGCTTTAACATCTTGAGCTTGGGAAAAAGGGTTCTTCCCCAAGAGTGGGGAGAAAAAAAGCCAAATCCACAGTGGTCCTCCTAACTACTGCAATGTAGTGGTAGCAGAAGCTCTGCACGACCAGATGAGGTTGAAAACTGGAAGAAGAGTCATTAAATGGAGGTTCACTTGGCATCTATTCTGCTAGCTGCCTACCTGTATTCCCAAATTCATCAGGAGAAAAAACTGTGCCTTCTAGTGCTCTCAGAAGTGGGGGAAGATGGGCCCGAGAATACAGAACCTGCGATGAGCTTCCTCACAGAGACACCAGTGGAAATGTGGAGGGGATTGCCATCTGAGCACAGAAGCAGATGATGTAGAACACTCGCCCATTAGTGCTTTATGTTTATTAAAGTCTTCCACCTGGGCAAGGGCACATCAAGAAGGACACACCCCAAGGTGAAGGAGGCCCCGCTTCATTACACAACCCCATCTTCCCAACACACTTGCAGACAGTGTATGCCAAACACCAGAAGCCAAAGAAGCAACCTGCTACTAACTGGCTTGTTTTAGGAGTTGGGCACAAAACATATAATTATTTTCTTTTTTACTGTCTTTTACTTAGCATCTGGGAAAAAGCAAAACAGAAGAGTAGCTTAGTTCAGCAGTAAGATCTCTCAAAGCAAGCTCTTAAGCAATTCCTTTCTTTCTTCTTCATCAACCAAAAGAGTTCCAGTAGCTTGCCTGTCCTTACTTGTGCGTACTTGTGAAAACTCACAAAAAGGAAACGTGTCTGTCAGCGTCCCCACCCACTCACTATGGTCAGGACGCAGCTCACTCCCACAGCCCTGTGGCCAGGTGGCTGTCATTTTCAGAAGGGAAGCCTGCCTGGGAAATCAAATAGCAGCCTTTAAAAAAGGCCAATAAGACCATTATTGATCAATCTGAACCTCATTTGCAAAAATACACAGACACTGAGAATGGTTAGACATTTAAACCAAACTCTTGAACTACAGAGACCTACCTGAAAAGCAGAGAAATTAGTCACCAAAGAATGAGTAAACATGGTATACCAAAGAAAACATAATCTAAAAAAAAAGATCCTATGTACAACTATTGTCTTTGTATACAAATTAATAAAAATGAGAAAAAATTAAAATTAAAGAAAAAAATAAGATCCCCAAAAAGGTCAGTGTTAGAGGTAAAGGTATTCATAAAATGAGAGGAGACTGGAAAAAGAATCCAACTAAATAATGAAAAGGGGATATTACAAAGATGACTCCAGAAACCAAACCTCAACAGGAGGCCCAAACAACAGATGGACAAGACTTGAACTGGAATCAGTGGTGTGGAAAAATAAACAGATGCATTCTTCTAGAGATAAAAATGATGAAAGAAAATCCAAATTTAGGAATCACAAATGTGTCTACGAGGAACCTAGGAGAGGGGGCTGTAGCAGATACTGGGGTGTGATAATCCAGAAGATGCCTGGTGACTCCTGTCCTGAAGACGGCAGTGTCAGCTGTCATCTCCTTAGTCATTTGCTGGACTCGTTCAAAATCAAAAAGGTAAATAAGAAACTCTATTTTCAGCAAAAGTAGGAACTCTCAAATCCTGCATCACAAAACTGTGGGGAGAAGCACCACTAGCAATAGGGACAGAGCAAGGGGTTGGGCATCTGTAGTGGGGGCACAAGCACTATGCCACGGGGCCAACTTCAGCAGAAGCCCTAAGAACACTTATCAAAGGTGAAGGGCACAGTGAGGTGCAAAACTTCAGTCCCTTGCTTGTAAGAGCAAGGATGGGAAGAGACCTGGGTAGCAGGGTCCAAGTGTGGGCCCAGTTTGGCTTGGAAGAGCAGAGGTGATAGACCAAAGAAGAAATCTCAAGCAAGTCACATCCAAACCCACATACCAAGCTCGAGTCATAGCATGAACTTTACATTTCAATGAGTCTATGACCAGCCAATCACCAAGAGAACCTCCTTAAAATAGCCAACCTGTGAATAACTTATCTGCTTCAAAGATGGGTGATCAAAATAGAATAAGCGCTGCAAATATTAAAAGGTATTCAAGATAAAAGAGAAAAGAAACAGATATTAAAAACTATTTAATAAAGCAACTGCCTCTATAATACAAGAGCACAAAACTACAGTATCAGAGCTCTAGAAAGAGAAGGAAAGACAACTGTTATTCAAAGAAAGTGGATCACCTGGGTGAGAATTCTTGAGTTCCTGTGTAACCTTGAGTAAGATTTTAAATTGGGTTGTTTTACAGAGTTGTAAGATGTCTTAGTTGGTTCAGGCTGCTATAATAAATACACTATAGACTGGGCAGTTTCAACAACAAACATTTATTTCTCATAGTTCTGGAGGCTGGAAGTCTGCGGGCAAGCTGGCAGTAGATAAAGTTTCTGGTGATGTATAAGGCTTGGTTAACAGATGGCCATTTTCTTGTATTCACAAGTGGAGTAGCACAGAGAGAGAGGAAGAAAATTCCCTTATGTCTCTTCTTCTTTTTTTCTTTTTAAGTCCAAAGAGTTTTTGTTTGTTTGATTGTTTGTTTTTTTGAGACGAAGTCTTGCTCCGTCATCCAGGCTGGAGGGCAGTGGCACACTTGGCTCACTGCAGCCTCTGCCTCCCAGGTTCAAGCAATTCTCCTGCCTCAGCCTCCCAAGTAGTTGGAATTATAGGCACCCACCACAATGCCCAACTGATTTTTGTACTTTTAGTAGAGATGAGGCTTTACCATGTTGGCCAGGCTGATTTCTAACTCTTGACCTCAAGTGATCCGCCCACCTTGGCCTCCCAAAGGACTGGGATTACAGGCATGAGCCACCTCACCCCACCTCATGTCTATTCTTATAAGGGCACTAATCTACACTCGTGAGGGCTCCACCCTCATGGCCTAATCACCCCAAAGGTCCTATCTCCAAATACCACCATATTGGTGGTAAGGCTGCAATACAAAACTTTTGGGAGAACACAAACGCCTAGTCCATAGCATTAGAGATATTTTTTTGGGACAGGATCTCACTCTGTTACCCAGGCTGGAGTGCAGTGGCATGATCACGGCTCACTGCAGCCTTGATCTCCTGGGCTTAAGCAATACTCCCACCTCTGCCTCCCAAGTAACTAGGACTCTAGGCATGTGACACCACACCTGGCTAATTTTTTTTGTAGTGATGGGATCTTGCTATGTTGCCCAGGCTATAAGAGTTATTTTAAAAAGTATATTCTAGATGTAAGTTCCTTATCAGATATATCTTTTGCAAATATTTTCTCTCATTATTTTTACTTTCTTGATAGCATCTTTATTTGTTCTTTTATCACTTTGGAATTTGGTGTCATATCTACTCCTAGGTTTTCTTCTAAGAGTTTTATAGTCTCAACTCTGACATTTACATTAATGATCCATTTTAAATTAGTTTTTGATTATGATGTGAAGTAGGGGTCCAAATTCATTCTTTGCATGTGGATATTCACTTGTCTAGGCACCATCTGTGGAAGACTATTAGTTCTCCCATTGATTGTCTTCACATCCTTTTTGAAAATATCAATTAACCATAAATGTAAGGGCTTATTTGTGGATTCTCAAGTCTATTTCATTGATCTATAAGTCTATCCTTATGCCATACCACATTGCCTTGATTATTGCAGCTTTACAATAAGTTTTGCTATGGAAAAGTGTGAGTCCTCCAACTTTTTTCTTTTGTGAGATTGTTTTTGGCTATTTTAGGTTTTTGGCTATCCCTTGCATTTCTATATACATTGTAAGATCTGCTGTCAATTTCTACTAAAAAGCTAGCTGAGATTTTGATGGAAATCATATTGAATCTGTAGAGCAGTTTGAGAGTATTGCCATCTTAACAATATTAAGTATTCTGATCCATGAACATTGTTTTTCAACTTATTTAGATGATCTTTGATTTTTTTCAATACTTTTATGATTTTCTGTGTACAAGTTTTAAGGTTCTTTTGTTAAATTGAATCCAAAGTATTTTATTATTTTTAATGCTACTGTAAATAAAACAATTTTCTTTTTTTATTTTTTTTTTGAGACAGTCTCACACTGTCACCCAGGCTGGAGGAGTGCAGTGGTGCGAGCTCGGCTCACTGCAAGCTCCGCCTCCCGGGTTCACGCCATTCTCTTGCCTCAGCCTCCTGAGTAGCTGGGACTACAGGCGCCCACCACCACGCCTGGCTAATTTTTTGTATTTTTAGTAGAGACGGGGTTTCACCGTGTTAGCCAGGATGGTCTTGATCTCCTGACCTCGTGATCAGCCCACCTCAGCCTCCCAAAGTGCTGGGATTACAGGCGTGAGCCACTGTGTCTGGCCAATAAAACAATTTTCTTAATTTTATTTTGGAATTGTTCATTGCTAGTGCATAGAAATACAATTGATCTTGGTATATTAATCTTGTATCCTGCAACCTTCCTGAAATCGTTTATTAGTTCTAATAGCTTTTTTTAAAAGAGAGAGAGGTATGTTAAACTTTTCTATATACAAGGTAGTGTCATGTGTAAACAGTTTTTACCTCCTTTCCAGTGGGGACGGCCTCCCTCTCTTCCTTTCTTTTCTCCTCCCTCCTTTTCTTTCTTCCCAGCTGCTCTGGCTGGAGCCTCTAGTATTGGGTACGTCTTTCGAAAACATCTCTGTCCCAAGTTTCCCAAGTATAAAAGAGAAGACTAGTTCTAACAGAGAGGACCGAATAAAACAACGCAGACAAGGGGTTTTAGAAGAGCAACTAGTATGTGGCGAATGCTCACCATGAGCCATTAGGCTGTATATAAGAAACACATTTCAAACACATTAAATGATTCAGAAAGGCTGAAAATAAAAGAAGGACATGGGTATCCCAAGTATATTCCAAACAAACAAACAAAAAAGCAAGGGGACCTTGGTTACATGGTTGAATATAAGGTTGAATTTAGGCCAAAAAGACACAAGTGAGACAATAAAAGGACACTTATTAGAGGAAAAAGTGTTATTGAAACCATATCCCAAACAGTTAAAGAAACCAGTGACTAACAGAAAAGCTTGAACTTACAGGATGGCAGATAAGAAAAACAGCAGCTTGCTGAAACTCCCTCTGTTTGTAAGATAACAAATCTGGGTGAAATTGGTGGGAACCAAGGTGGCCAACTGGAGCCTGCACAGAAGGAGCTTGCTAACAGCACAGCTGGAATCTCTACCACGTTTCATACTCCCCCTGAATCTGCACATGCAATGCACGAAGACGCGTGAAGAGACAGCTGCACATGCCCAGGGGGCTTTCCAAACCTCCCCTTTCCCTTTGACAATCACTAACCAATCTTTAAACGCTTCCCCCAAAATCTCTCCCTTAAATACACTGTCTTAAGGACAGAATGGGGAGACAGATCTGAGCCGGCCTCCTGTCTCCTTGTTGGTTGACTGGCAATAAAGCTTTTCTTTTCTCAAAACCCACTGCTGAGCGGGGAGCAATGACTCCCGCCTGTAATCCCAGCTACTCAAGAGAATCAGGCCGGAGGATCACTTGGGGCCAGGTTCACTTGAGCTCAGGCTCAAGCTAGCCTGAGCAACAACAGCGGGACCCCATCTCTAAAATTAAAAAATATATATTTTTTAATTGGCTGGGTGTGGTGGGGCACTTGGAAGGCTGAGACGGGCAGATCACTTGCGCCTTGGAGTTCAAGGATGCAGTGAGCTATGATCATGCTACTGCACTCAAGCCTGGGTTACAGAGCAAGACCCCATCTCTAAAAAAAATCAAATCAAAACAAGCTGGTGCCATATGCACGTCAGGCAGCCAGCCCCTTTGCTCAGTAACCTTGTATCCATTAAGATCTAACAGTTATGTATATCTTTGGACAAATAACCATAGTGTTGACATTCATAAAATAAAAATTACAGGAGGTAAAGAGAGAAATATATATAAGCACATTCACAATGGGAAGCTAATTCTTCTCAGTACTTAAGTAATCAAAAGGACAGAAGTAGTGATATAGATGGGGTGTGTGTATATAAAAGTGCATAAGTAAGTGCAAAAAATGTCTAGAAGAGTTAAACGGATGATATGACGTAAATGTTGAAGACATTAATTCTGGGTGTGGGCAAATAGGTAATTAAAATTTTTTTTTTCTCTTTTTTTTGAGACAAGGTCTGGCTCTGTCACCCAGGCTGGAGTGCAGTGGTGCAATCACGGCTCACTGCAACCTCCACCACTAGGGCTCAGGTGATCCTCCCACCTTAGCCTCCTGAGTAGCTGGGACTACAGGTGTGAGCCACCATGCCTGGCTAATTTTTGTATTTTTAGTAGAGACAGTTTTGCTATGTTGCCCAGAATTGTCTCGAGCTCCTGAGCTCAAATGATCCACTTGCCTTGGCCTCCAAAAGTGCCGGGATTATAGGTGTGAGCCACTGTGCCCATCCTACTCATTTATATTGACTGAATTTTTTGTTGGATGTATAAATTTTATAATTTAAGAAATATATTTAAAAATTTTCTAAGGTAGAAAACATACAATATACAACAAAATACTATTATTTTATAAACTACTTGACTTGAATGATTTAAATAGCAGCATCAATTTCTTAACTGAGGAAAATTAACAGCAATAAGAGTTTTAGTTTTTATAACTTACTTTCTAGCAACCATTTCCAAAACAAGTTTGCCCTCCTCTACTGTTCTCAGTTTTCTCCAAATTTGATTCCTCTAAATAAGTAAAATTTGAAGATTCATTATGAAATCCTGTGTTTTACTAAGAGCTGATGAAAGACTCGCAAGATGGTTGTTTTTGCTTATGTTAATATGCTAACAAGTCTAATTTTATATGATGTTAGGACTTATGAATAATTTATAATTTCATTTCTTAATACAATTAATATTCATAATTAAATTTAGGACATGTTTCTATTATTTTCTATGTTTTTAAGAAATTTAAAATTGATGTAAATTAAAGCCAGAAGCAAACAATATAAAGCTGAATAACCTTGATTTAACATGTTTACTTTAAAAGAGCTCACTGTGTATTTTTAGCATGTATGTTCCAACATTTTTCCTAGGATAGTAATGTCTAGAGCCTTTAAGCCATGTTTGAGTTGTCTTAATTGAAAATTGCTTTAATAAAAAAGAGGTTTTTCTTCTGCTACAAAGATCTGACTTTACCAGTTTCAAATATCAATACATGCAAAAAGCATATGGATGAATATTAGCAAGGACCAAACAAATCTAAAAAGTGTAATTATGAGAAAACATCATCAATATCTAAAACCAGAAGATTAAGAAGGAATGTATTTTTCATAATCAGGAATATTAGATTTATTTCAAAGAAATATATTTTAGATTGATCCATGAACTTACCAGTCGCATCTCCAGGATGCAACGGATTCTCATCACTAGCTTTTCAGAAGTTTATTAGTTCCAGGCAAGTGTTTAAGATTGTGGATCAAGGAGGAAAGAATATCTTTCTGACTTTCCTAGAAACCAGAAAAAGCCTTTAAGTAGGACTGGGATCCCCTCTGCCACTGTGGCAAAAAGCTGCTGCTATATAAAGTGCAAAACTGTACATGTAAAGCATCACTCATGTGCATAGAACATTCCAGAGCATTCCAATAACAACAGTTGAAAGTGCCAACAGATACTTTTCATGTTTCTCTTTAATGACCAGTCTAAATTTCTCTAAGAATAAAAGTTCAGAAGTCGAAGACTGATGACAGTTTAGAAAAGCTGTCTTTGGGTGACTGCAATGTCACCCAAAGGCTTCCACTAGGTCATGGTGAATGCCAAGTGTCAGAATATCTCTGACACTTGGCATTCACCATGACCCAGCGGGATAACAGTGGTGGCTTCACAGAAGGGCAATGTTAGCACCTTCTGGAAGGTCACGGCAATGGCCGCCTTGCATCTGGTGCACTGAAAAGAGCTCACATTCCTTCAGGACATAGCAACAACGCTTCTTCCCACCAAGCCCAGTGCCTGAGAACCCTCTCCTAAGATGCCTAATGAGCCTCTTCAACTCCACATGGCCCCAAACCAAAGCAGCTCTTCCCATGGGCTCCCTAGTGCAGGACATGGGAGCTCAGGCCCAGTCCTTGCACCATGTTGGCTCCTGGGTTTCTGATCCTCCACATCAGCACCAGCAAATTCTGCAGGCTCCACCTTCAAAATCTCTCCAGGATGCAACTGGTTCTCACTACCTCCCTTGCTCCCTTCTACCCAAGCCACGTCCTGGGTCACCGCAAATGTCACCCAAAGGCTCCCCTCTTGCCCTGACCTGGTTCTGGACCAAGTCATCACGTCCTGGGTGGAGTTCCATTTCCCTCCATGTGAGCAGAAGCCCTCCTAGATGCCTCTCTGCTCCACTCCCACCACATGGTCTCTTGCTAATCCCCAAACGTGCCAGATGGGGGTCACCTAATGGCACCTGCATGTGCTGTTCCATCCACCTGAACACTGTTCTCAAGAACAGAGATCTGTGCCGGCCCCTCCCACCACAGGAACAGGGCTGTGGGAGTGTGGGATGTGGATCTCCATCTGAGCACAGCTCCATGTCTCCTGCTCCCTCCGTGCTTTATTTCTCTCCTGGGCACTAAGCACTTCGCAGTGTACCTTGTCTACCGTTGAGCTCCCCACTGCCGAACAAGCGCAAGGAGGCAGAGCTCCTGTTTGCTACGTTCACTTTGGCACTCCCAGCTCCGATGGCAGAGGGTGGTGCACACCGAGGCTCAGCAAATACCTGCCAAACACGTGCTGGCCTAAGGCTGTTGGGGTGAGCACAGCCCAAACCCACATCCCATCTGTGTGGCTTTCCGTAGTTTTTCTATCCTTTCCTTCACCATAAGTAGTCACTTTCTGCGAAGTCTCCAGCACTCCTCGATTCTTATTTCCTTTTTTATTTTACTTCCAACACAATGTATTCAGTATCTTCCCAACTCTTAAGTTATTTTTAAACTTCAAATATGATGTAGACCAAAAACACCAAAAACTGCACAAAACAAAAAATAAACCAGACAAGTCTGATGAAAATGTGAATAAAAATCCTAACTTTTGCCTATTAAACAGGAGATGTTACTAAAAATTGTAATATGAAATGTCCATAAAGGTGAGAGAAATGAACACCTGCATATACCACTGGTAGGGGCATGAGGTGCTTCTGCTGTTTCTGGAATACAATTTCACAACATGTATCAAAGACCTCAAAACTGTACATACACTTTGATGAAGAACCTCCATTTCTATACGTTTACCCCAAGGAGATAATCAAAAATGTGTATAAAGATTTTGTATAGACTGGGTGTGGTGGCTCACACCTGTAATCCTAGCACTTTGGGAGGCTAAGGCTGGTATACGGCTTGAGCCCAGGAGTTCAAGACTAGCCTAGGCAACATGGGGAAACTCCATCTCTCCAAAAAATGCAAAATTAGCCGGGCATGGTGGCACACATCTGTAGTCCCAGCTACTTGGGAGGCTGAGGTGTGAGGATCACTTGAGCCCAGGAGGCGGAGGTTGGATTGCACCACCGCACTCCAGCCTGGGCAACAGAATGAGACCCTGCCTCAAAAAAAAAAAAAAAAAAAAAAAAAAGATTTTGTACAGAGAAACTGAAAATAGAACACTGTATAGCCATTAAAAACTTTTAAAAGACCATATAAAAAAAGTTCAGAATATAATGTTTAATTTTTGAAAAGACTACAAAAATGCACATAGTTCAGTCCCAATTTTGTTTAATATAGGTGAATATATAAAAGGCCAGAAGGGTATTCAGAAAAATGTGAATGGTTGTTCTCTCTGGGTAGTTATCTTTGGCTGTGGGCCACTGTGAGTTCCTGTTTTTCTGCAGCGTACAAGTATTAATGGTATAATGAAAACCGAATTACATTTTGGATGAATTCCCTCTAAAAAAAGAAGCATGAGGAACCTTGAGAGATGGCGTTGATTGGTCTTCTAGCTGCAGCATGTAACCCAATGGGCCTTTGCTCGACATGAAGGAAAGGACTTGGGGGGCTTCACCAGGGGCAGCTTCATCCCCAGAAAGCTGAGATGCTGCAGTGCAAGTGTTAAACCACTGCGAACACATAATCTGTGAAATAATCATATAACTTGAAAAATATACATGTAACACTCGGTAAGGTAAAAAAGCAGAATGCACTCTCTCAAAGAACAGAGATCACTGTAATTCTACCATCAGCTCTCTGGAGATTCATGATTACTTTCTATACCTAAAAAGGAACAATAATGTAGAATTAGCTTCCTTACGTGAGGCTGATATGACTGAAAAATGCCCCCAGAAGTGAAGTGCCAGGAGAACCCTGAAAAGCACTGCACCTTCCAGCTGTGGAGAAGAGGGCTCTGAGGTCTGTTGTGTTCAAGGATGAACAGAGGGGGAGAAATGAGGGGGAGAAAGAAATGGCATCAGCAAAAGGTGCCTGATGGATGAGGCAGGCTGAGGGGAGCTCAGGTGGGAAGTCCATGCTCCAGAGCCTGTGAACTCTTCTCAAAGTCAGCGGTCCTCAATCCTGCCTAGAGCACCTTGAGGAATTTCTCCACAATACAACAACAAGCAGCAGGCCGGGGTACAGCTGAGTCTAAAAGGTTTTGGGCACTAGAGGGGAGTGGCACCCCAGGACAAAGTGGCTGGCGGTGGCAATCAGAACAGGCCAGGAGCGGCACTACTTATAGCCCACAACAGGCCAGGTACAGGGCCCACAGCAGAGTGGGGTTTCCAGAGTAGGGAAACGGACACAGAGAACAAAGACTGGCAGAACACCAGCGGCACGAGGCAATCCCCTAGGATGGGCCCGTGTTGGGAAAGGGAATGTAATCTCCAGCCCTGGAAGAGACTCATGTCCACACTCCATCAGGGGGGTAAGGACTGAGATTTAAAACCTGGTCCTAACCTGCCCCAGGTGGAAGCCAGCTACAGAGTGGGGATGGGCACACTGGTCATGGAGGCCCAGAAGAACCTGCTCAGTGGAGGCGGGGCATGTTCAACATGCACTACCCACCCACTCCTCCTCCTGATTCTGACCTCTTTGCAGGGAGTTGGGCCAAGAATGTAGGCATTTGAAGTTTCAGGGGAGGGATGAGAAGAACTGAAGGGTAGTGGCAATTCAGAGGCAGTCAAGTAAAATATAGTATGGGTTGAGCATCCCATATAATATAATCCCATATAATATAATATTATTATTATAATATAATAATCTGAAATCTGAAATGCTCCAAAATTCAAAAAATTTTAGTGCCAACATGATGTTCAAAGGAAATGCTCATGAAACAATTCAGGTTTTGGATTTTCAGATTCGGGATGCTTGACTAATAAGCATAATGCAAATATTCCAAAATCTGAAAAAAATCTGAAACTCTTCTGATCCTAAGCATGTTAGATAAGGGATACTCAACCTGTACAAGCTCAGCTTTTCTAGCCTCCCACAAATCAAATAACAACAGAATCAAATTCTCTCCTGATCAAAAATGGGGGAGTTACATGGGTACGAGTAGATCAAGGGGTTTCTGAGTTGGGGCTCACAGCTCACATGGGTCAGCCACTGCCTGTGTCACCTGATATGTGATCAACATCGGGTGCTAGAACTCTCAGGTGCTCAACAAATGGTGTGTGAGTTCAGGTGACCCAGTCAGCAAGTTTCATTCCCACAACCCTCTGCTGCGATCCTGAAATAACTTGGTTATTCTCTGCTATACAACCACTGTCATGGCGTCTTCACTGGTACAGGGATCAATAGGATGACATTTCCCTATTCTTTTCCATTTGCTGGCCTAACTTCTTCATCAGTCGCCCTTGCTGTGTAATCTAACACAGACTGTGACTTACCAACCTTGCTTGTGTATGTGTGTTAGGGCTTGGTGGGGGAGCTGGCTCTGGGAGTGCCAACATCACCACTGGAAAACTAAGAATAAAAATGTCCACGTCTCTGCCGTGCACCACCCTACCACATTCTTGAGCATCAGGGTCAAAGGAATAGATCAACTTTCCAAGACAAAATAACAGGTTTTAAAAGCTAGGGCAGAGTCACATAATAGCTTGGTATCCCAGAAACACATAAGAGCTTTTGTATAAAACCTCTATTATCCCCAAATTTCAGAAGCTGAGTTACTTTTTCTTCTGAGGTCAGACCAAAATAAGTTCTAAGGCAGTTTATTTGCTATATTTAGGATGTTCGTGTGGGAGCAATGACAAACATCTGGCTACAATACTTTCTGGAATTTTGACTATTTCTTCCTGCCAGAATGAAAACATTCAGTTTTTACTGGAATAGCAAGTTAAAGTCTTCTAGCACAGAACTTCGTGACTGAGAATTTGTCTTCCTACTTGTCACTATTTAACCTAAAGCCTCTGCAATTCTAAAGAAAAAAAGAAAGAAAAAGAAAGTCCACCCTAACAACTGTGAGTATGTTAAAGAAAAGGGGAACGTGAGAAAGTAGATGAACAATAATAAAGAAAACTCTCATGCTCATTAGATGCAATTCCCACTTGTCAGCAAAGGCAAAGGACATTCGCTGCCGGGGCGAGGCCTCACACCCTTAAACTGCATCCCAGGTTGTTCTTTTAATCATTACATATCTCTTCTCCATAATACTAACTTTCAGATAATAGAAAACCTTTAAATCGCATTAACTCCTAAACCTAAGAGTTAATTATGAATTAATGAGAGTATAATTGTTCTAGACATCTTACCCTCTAAAGATCTGGGAAGACTTTCTAGAACGGGGTCTCAATTATGCACCTCAACTCTCCTTCCACTGCATCCAGCAATGGAGTTAGACACTTTTCATATCTGGCATGGTTTGGAGCTGAAAGTATTTCTACCCGATGACTTAGCACACAAGACAAGGCAAGCTGACACACAACTTGCAGATGGTTTTAAAACAATTATGGCTCAAAAACAAGATTCTTTAGAGCTGAGGCCAGATTTCTATGTTCAAAACCACAGAATTTGTTTAATCAACTAAAAAAAAATCAAGACTTTCCTAGATAAAAAAACTAGTCACTGACCTTTGATTAGCTAAATATCCCATTAATAAATGCCAAAAGTGGCTTAAAATAAAACATAATTGAAGTCAATATCCACAAATAGGCCTCCACCCTAAATACATCATACAGATTTCTCTCCTGATCAAAAATCAGTTTACGAGTTGGCTTCTGGCTAGGTGTGGTAGCTCACACCTATAATCCCAGCACTTTGGGAGGCTGAGGCAGGAGGATTGCTAGAGACCAAGAGTTTGAGACAAACGGGTAATGTGGGGAGACCCCATCTCTACAAAAATTTAACAAATTAGCCAGCATGGTGGTACACGCCTGTAGTCCCAGCTACTCGGGAGGCTGAGGCAGGATGATCACCTGAACCCGGGGAGGTCAAGGCTGCAGTGAGTTTTGACTATGCCACTGCACTCCAGTCTGGGTGACAGAGTGAGATCCTGACTCAAAAAAAAAAAAAAAAAATAGGCCGGGCATGGTGGCTGGCACCTGTAATCCCAAAACTTTGGGAGGCCGGGGGGGGGGGGGGGGGCGGATCACTTAAGGTCAGGAGTTCAAAACCAGCCTGGCCAACATGATGAAACCCCGTCTCTACTAAAAATACAAAAAAAAAAAAAAATTAGCCGGGCATGGTGGTGGGCGCCTGTAATCCCAACTACTCAGTAGGCTGAGGCAGGAGAATTGCTTGAGCCCAGGAGGCAGAGGTTGCAGTGAGCTGAAATCATGCCATTGCACTCCAGCCTGAGCGACAGAGTGAAATTCTGCCTCAAAAAAAAAAAAATAAAATAAAAATAAAAATATCATCTCAAACCACAATGAGATACTACTACACACCTACAAGGATGGCTAGAATAAAAAAGTCAGAAAAAAATAAGTGTTAGCAAATATGTGGAGAAATTGGAACATATAACATTGCTGGCAGGAATGCAAAATGGCACAGCTACTTTGGAAAACAGTCTAGCAGTTCCTTTAATGATTAGACCTAGATTTCCCATGTGACCCAGCAATTCTACTCCTAGGTATTCTGTCAGTCCTCTGTATCCACAGGTTTGGCATCCACAGATTTGATTAACCACCTGATGATCAAAAAGGATAAAAACAACCCCACCAAAATGATAAAAAGTAATAGTACAATGAGAGATAATAGGAAAAAAAAAGTCAATACAGTATAACAAGTATTCACATAGTGTTTCCATTGTATGAGGTATTATAAGTAATCTAGAGATGAGTTAAAGTACACCAGATGGCCAGGCGCAGTGGCTCACGCCTGTAATCCCAGCACTATGGGAGGCCAAGGCAGGTGGATCACCTGAGGTCAGGAGTTTGAGACCAGCCTGGCCAACATGGTAAAACCCTGTTTCTACTAAAAATACAAAAAATTAGCTGGGTGTGGTGGCGGGCATCTGTAATCCCAGCTACTCGGGAGGCTGAGGCAGGAGAATTGTTTGAACCCAGGAGGCAGAGGTTGCAGTGAGCTGAAATCACGTCATTGCACTCCAGCCTGGGCGACACAGTAAGACCCCATCTCAAAATAAATAAATAAATAAATAAAATAAAATAAAATAAACAAAGTACACCAGATGATGTGTATATGCAAATACTATACCATTTTTTTATATAAGGGATTTGAACATCGATGGATATTGGTATCCTCAAGGGTCCTAGACCCACTCCTGCTAAGATACCAAGAGACGACTTTATCTTCTCAAAAATGAAAACATACATCCACACAGAAACTTGTACATGAATGTTTACAGCAGCATTATTCATAATAGCCAAAAGATGGAAACAATCCACATGTCCATCAACTGAGGAACAGATAAAATGTGGTATATATCCATACAATGAAATATTATTCAGCCATGAAAAAGAATGAAGTACTGCTACATGTTACAACATGGATGAACATTCAAAACATATACTAAGTGAAAAAAGCCAGTCATACAAGACTACATAGTATATGATCCTATTCATATGAAATGTTCAGAACAAGGTAATCGATAGGGATAGAAAGTAGGTTACTGTCTGCTTAGAGCTGAGGGGAAGGGAGATGGAGGTTGAGGAGGTGACAGCTAAAACATGTGGGGTGATTAAAATGCTCTAAAATTGACTGTGGTGATAGTTGTACATTTCTGTGAATATTAAATACCAATGAATTTTACACTTTAAATGGGTAAATTGTATGATATGTGAATTACATCTCTATAAAGCTGTTAAAACATTTCAGCTCCATTTTATCCACCAACACTATTACATACTGAATAGCTTCTAGCTTCAAATCATCTTGACTTATCGGTGGCAACAATAAACAAGCATGCATTTCTAGATCTAGAGAGAAAGCATTGCCAGAATAAATATGCATGTATTTGTAGATCTAGAAAGAAAGAGCTGCAAGAATAAACAAGCATGTGTTTCTAGATCTAGAGAAAGAGTGCTGCAAGAATTAACACGTATGCATTTCTAGATCTAGAAGGAAAGAACGGGAACAAAATACAACCCTGTGCTCAATCACCTCCATTAGCTTCTCTGTCGGCAGTTTTTGCTCTAGAATCATTTGCCATTCTTGTGGCAATTTGCCTTGATAGAAAACAGATTTTCATTTGTACACTCTGGGAGATGGGAGATATAAATAAAACTGGAGACTTAGAGAGCTCAACTTTCTGAAGAAAATATAAGGAAGACAGCCAGGGCTTATTTGTTGCAGACATACATAAAACCACTCAACATGGTTTTCTACATGGACAGACAGCCATGAGCACCAACACTGAGGTCTTCAGGCCAAGTTGGTCTATGTTTTCACCAAAGCAAAAAATAAACATTTTAAAAACAACGAAACATCAAAATTTCCCCTATGTTAAAAAGGCTCCTGAAATGTAAACTTCCAATATCAACTTGGGGAATCTGCACAGCACCACACAATGTCAGTGTTTTCTGGCCATGAGAATACAAAAGAAGCTAGTGCTTTTCAAGTTTAATATCAGCACATCTCCCTGGAAGAACACTACTGTTTAAGACTTAAGTGAAATGATAATCTAGTAAACAGACAAATAAGATAGGTGCATATGGCCAGAAAACCCCAAAACAAAACAAAATTGAATTCCTGAGGTTAGAAAACACTGCTATAGAGGGAAAAATTCAAAACATTCTTAAAGTCTGTTAACCAAATCTAACTTTCGATTTCATTCATTTAACACGTTTACTCAGCAAGGCCCTGTTCCAAACACCAGAGGCACAGAAGTAGATACAATACAGCCTTTCCTTCCCAGAACTTGCATTTCAGGAGCAGGGAGACAGCAAGCAGGCACTAGGATGTGGTGTCTTCACCAAGACAGACCTGCCCAGCCAGGGGTCTCACTGCTCAGTGCACCCGACACCCTGTAGCTGAATGTCTGCCTCAGTCTACAGGTCCAACAGCAAAAACCACCTGACCACAGTCTGTCTCTTGGTTCCAATGTAAAGTCAAGAAGCAGAAAGACAGAATACGAATGAGACAAGTGGATAAATGACAGCAAGACAGTGATGGTGGGCTCAGGTCAGGCAACCAGCCTTGATCCAAAGACAACAAGGAAGAGGGGGCGGGACAAGCCTGCCTCTGTGGGGCTATGCAGGGTGGACTTCCCCAGGAGGGGACTCTGCCCACTCAGGGCAGGCCCTACACACCAGCCCACTGACACCAAACCTTAGAGTGGCACAGACAATTGCACTTCCAGAGGCTGTATCCTGGTACACTGGCAATATTTGTCAGGGTAGATTACAAAAAAGGCTCACCAATTCCTGGCCGCTCTCCCATCAAGGTGCCTCTACTTCTCCACCCCTCGAATCAGAGCTAGCCTGTTAGCTTGCTTTAATTAATAAAATGTGGCAGAAGTGACAATGGACAAACTCCAAGCCAAGAGCCCAAGGGACACTGCAGTGCCCACTTCTGAACTGAGAACGTTTCTGTGACCACAAAAATGAGGCCAAGTGGGCTGGAGGGAGAATGAGATTCTGCACATGAGGTTCCAACCAGGGTGCCAAATGTGTGGGTAAGGCAATCCCAGGTTGCCCAACCCTCCAAGTCAGCCTAGTAGAGCCTCCAAACCAACACACAGACCTGTAATTTAAGCTCCATGTTTGAGATGGTTTGTTACTTAGCAAAGCTAACTGATGCAGTTGTGGAGGACAGGGTACTTGGAAGCAGAATACAACCAACTTACAATATATTGAATTTTAGCTCTCCCTAAAGGTGTGTATCAGCAGGCAACACAATGTAAAAAATACCCCAAGCTGGCACAGTGGCTCACACCTGTAGTCCTAGCTACTTGGGAGGCTGAGGCAGGAGGATCACTTGAGTCCAAGAGTTAGAGGCTGGCCTGGGGAACATAGCAAGATCCTGTCTCTTAAAAAAAAAAAGTACCCCATCCAACCCAGGATATTCAGAATATGCAAGACCATTTTCTTTTGCTTCAGATAAAAGTTCTTTAATTTCTGGTAACTCTGCCAGATATATCAAATACCAAACATGACGGTTATATTTAACTGAAACCATAATCTCAATTTATTAAAACTGACAAGCTCTAAATATTGTAAAACCTTCACAAAATGGCATCTCTTATTTCCTTAGGTATAAAATGACTCATACTCAGTAAAGGTGAATTTCTTAGAGAAGAATTTACATCTTATTTATGACTCAACAACAAATGTGTGCTTTTTTCTTCTGGGTCCTAGTTTTAGTTGATAAAGTCCAGTAGGCAGAACAAAAAAAAAAGACACTCTAAAAGTAAACCTATTAGTACAATTATTTTTCTTTTACTTTTTTTCTCTTAAATTTTGCACCTATTACAAGCCTAGACAACGGTAAATGTGTTTATTGGAGGATGACTACATGGTGGAAATTCCTCCAAACACTTGACTGAAAAGATTTGGGGCTGGGCGCGGTGGCTCACACCTGTAATCCCAGCACTTTGGGAGGCCGAAGCGGGCAGATCACGAGGTCAGGGGATCGAGACCGTACTGGCTAACATGGTGAAACTCAGTCTCTACCAAAAATACAAAAAAAGAAATAAGCTGGGCATGGTGGCAGGCGCCTGTAGTCCCAGCTACTCGGGAGGCTGAGGCAGGAGAATGGTGTGAACCCGGGAGGCAGGGCTTGCAGTGAGCCGAGATCGTGCCGTGGCACTCCAGCCTGGGTGACAGGGCAAGGCTCCACCTCAAAAAAAAAAAAAAAAAAAAAAAAAAGAAAAAGATTTGGGAGCCTAATTAAGTGTCCAGACTTTAACCTATTTCCTACAGGAAAGTCACCCAAGAGCTGGTGAAAGGGCAGCCGACTGCTACTCTTCAGGGTTCAAAGGTTGCCCAGCTTCAGACCTCCTTCTCTGCAACAGAAGTGATGTGGGAAGTTGCACAGACAGGTCCTACCAGTTTCAGTTACCATGGCCCTGATGAAATTATCTTTCACTTCCTCCTCAGATAAGCGCTTCAGAAAAGCATCCAGGTCCCCTGAGTTCTTACACCCTCCATACTTGCCTTCAAACAACACTCAAAGCCAGAGACCACCTTGCTCAGAGCTTCACTGCCCCACCCACCAAGCTCCCCTCCTCTGTGTTCCCTCTTCCCTCCTTCCCACCCCATGCAATGCATTCCGCAATAAGGTCCACAGCTCAATAATAGTTTTGTTTTCTGTGTGGCATCTTGACTCCTCAAAAGAAATTCCCAAGTGTAAATAAACCTCCTGCTAGTTTAAATTCATTCTCTTGTCCTTACTTTTGTGCCATTAAGAGCAAGAAAAGCTTCTAAAGATGTTACTTGAAAGCCAGAAAAAATAAGAAAAAAGAGAATGTATTTGTGTATTACATATGAAAATAAATAATTTTAAAAAGAACTTTTGGCCGGGCACGGTGGCTTACACCTATAATCCTAGCAATTGGGAGGCTGAGGTGGGAGGATCCCTTGAGCCCAGGAGTTTGAGGCCAGCCTGGGCAACATGGCAAAACCCCGTTTCTACTAAAAGTACAAAAATTAGCCAGGCGTGGTGGTGCATGCTTGTAATCCCAGCTACTCCCGGGGTTGAAGAGGGCGGATCGCTTGAGCCCATGAGGTCCAGGCTGCAGTGAGGCATGATCGCGCCACTGCACTCCAGCCTGGGTTGACAGAACAAGACCCTTTCTCAAAAAAAAAAAAAAAAGTAAAAGATGAATAAAAAGAACTTTCATGCTAATAACATGTAGAAAAACAAAAAAATGTTTTCTAATACATCACATGGATCTAAAAAATAGTGTTACTTAAATATTGATATATGCATATATTCTTAGTATATTTAATTGTTCTTGCTAATATTACCAGTGCAATCTTCTATCAGGGAATTTTCAAATAAAAACTGTATTATCATTGACCTAGAAAATTAAGTTATATGTTAACACCATACAACACCTCCTGCATGACAGGCTCTGTGTGTTTGCTCAATCCTCTCACCAGCAGCTCTGAGAAAGAGGGATTATAATTGTCCCTCTGTTTCAGAAAAGGAAGCTGACACACATGGAAGCTAAGTGGCATCCCCGCATCCAGGTGGCCCGGGCCTCGCTGAGACCAGGTGGCTTAAGCTGGGAAGGTCTGGATGTACCATCTGGCTCCAGTCTGCACCTTCCAGCAGTCTCTTAGCCAGCCTCTCACGAAAGAAGATGAGTAGAAAGACCAAATTGTACTACAATTTTAAACAAAAGATACAATACCACTTTCCAAATAAAAGGAGAAATTCAGATTTACTGTTTCTAAGGATTTTCTCATGTGTTACCAAAGCTACTCTTGATCAACTTAATATGCAAAGTCTAACCAGCAAAATGGAATTTGGTACATAATTTGACTGTTAGAAGATATAAGGAAATATGCCTCCAAAAATCATGCTTCTTACCTCAATGTCAAATATTTCCATGGTGTTGTCCAGCAGCTTTACTCTGAGGTGCAGGTGCTTCTCTTGCATTCTGGGCAAGAGAGTCTGCCCAGGCTCAAGGGTGCTAACTCCCACAGGGGTCTGGGCACCCAAGCGTGTCCCTGCAGTCTGCAGGACTCTGTATGTTCCTTCTATCTCCCCCATTCTTCACCATGAGTGAAGAAAACACTAAAATGAAAAAAAAAAAAACCACATGAAGGAATTATCACATTATTTAGGTACTAAAACAAGGTAAAAGACAAATTATCGGAGACATGGGAATCCTCTGTACTATTACTGCAACTTCTGTGACTCTTAATCACGTCAAACGAAAGTGTTACAAAAGATTATTTTCTACTCAGGCACTCATAGGTGGAGCATAAAATAACAAGCACCACCCTCAATAACAATATTTCCAGATGCTCTATGAGCCAGGCATACCCATTAACTCATTTAACCAGTTAGACCTCACAAACGAGTGACATCACCACCACCCACCCACCTAGCAGAGGCAAGAGAGCCCAGGGCTGCCACACCAACCCTAGGCTGCCCACTCCCTGGCACACCTCTCGCCACCAGCCCAAACAGTTATTGTGGTGATGATCCTTTTTAAGTACTAGATGGTGCCATTTCTACCAAACGTAAACAGGCTCCACAAAGCACAGCATCAACGCGTGTCAGGCAGTGCACAGCAAGAGCTGAGGCATTCGTGCAGCTGTTCTTCCCCTCTGCTGACTTTATGTGGAGTAAAGGGCTACTCCAGCTGAGGAAAAATGCCAATAAAGGAGATGAAAACAGCCAGGTTTGTCTTTGCCAGCTTTGTAACCCGCGATTTTTCTAACGTGTCTCGCCAGGGTGGAGTGGGTGCCACTGGTAGTCTGGGATGTAATTTCACATATGGAACTGAATGACAGCCTGGATAAGGGTAACAAGGACCACATGCCTGGTAGCAGGAGGCACCTGCCCCTGGTCAGGCCCTTCCCAGCTCCTGCCCATTCTCACAATAACCCCCATACTCACAATAACCCCCTCATCACTAACCACAGCCCACTTAACAGATGACAATGAGGGCCCAAGAAGGTCAAACACCTGGCCTAGGGAGGAGCTCAGGTCCTTTTCAACTCTCCTTTTGTGCCAAGGGAAAGGTCTCTGCTTGCAAGCTGTTAAGTCTAACAGTGCTATGCTTGTCATTATTTATTTAATGCACTGTAGATTTTATTTTTCCATTCAAATTGGGTATATATTTTTTAAAACAGATTTTATTGTGTATATTTGAAGTCTGCAACATGATGGCACGGGACACACAAAGATAGTAAAATGTGTCTTCATTGTTTTTAACGAAGATCAGGCTAGTATTAGGTACTAAATATTTAGTATTAAGTATCAGCTAGAATTAATAATACTAGCTTGTTTTTAATATTTATTAATAATCTATTATTTATGGCAACTTCCCTTGTGAAATGTCTTATGTTTAAAAATCAATTTTTAAATATTTAATACAATAAAACATAGTATGGCAAAAAATATGGCAAAACTGGTGGAGGTGAGATACAAATGCTCGGTGTTTAATCAACAAAGCATGTAGCACTGCACGCATTATTTTATCTCACCCAATCACTCTCAGAGTCTTCCACTAATCTGTAACCTTTTAAAGAGTTAATCTCACTCAATTTCTAGCCCAGTCCCCTTGCACGACAACTTAATTGCTCCGAGTCTCCTGGCCCTTTCCTCTTTTTCATGCTTATTTTGTCATCAAGACAAGCAAATCAAGAACCCCCCGCTTTTTTTTGGTGACGGAGTCTTGCTCTGTTGCCCAGGCTGAAGTGCATTGGCCCCATCTTGGTTCACTGCAACCTCCACCTCCCGGGCTCAAGCAATTCTCCCACCTCAGCCTCTGGCGTAGCTGGGACCACAGGCATGCGCCATCACACCCAGCTAATTTTTTGTATTTTTAGTAGAGATGGGGTTTCACCATGTTGGCCAGGCTGGTTTTCAACTCCTGGCCTCAACTCATCCTCCCACCTCGGCCTCCCAAAGTGCTGGGATTACAGGCGAGCCACCACACCTAGAAAAGAACCTTTTTAATCTCTTAATTTCAAATAGGCTCTCAGTGACTTACTGCCAGGCATTTCCTACTGTACACTTAAACCTTACCCACAAAGACAACCTTTTGAACTTCTGCACACGTCCAATTTATCAAACAAGAAAGCAAAAAATGAAGAGCTAAATCCTCCGGGACAAGCAAAATGTGAGTACTATGAACAAAACAACAAGGCAGTGCAAGGTCCCATCCTAATTCCTAAACAAAGCCACTGACTGACACATTTATTACCTAAGCGGCACGTTTGGCACAGGTTGGCAGTTACCCATCATCTTCAGCTGTCTTTCTCCATGCTGGAAGCTCCTTGAGGGCAGGAACTAAATTCTTACTGTAAACATTTGCTAAGTATTTACTTAATGTCACTGGCACCAAAAAACATGAACTGGTACATCATGAAATGTACTGTAAAGATGATAACAGCAAAAGACAAAAGACTACAACCACAAACAGAACAACACTTTAACAAAATTACCGTTTTTGCAACACTAATATTAAACATGAGATATATGAAGTTCTGAGAATCATAAACGAGCCTTTTCATTTCAGTTCCACAAACTTTTACTTAATTTTTATGAGTGCATAATTGTACATGTTTATGGGGTATGTGATTTTTTTTCTTATTTTTTAATTGACAGAAATTGTATATACTTATCATGTACAACACGATGCCCTGGAATATGTCTACACTACGGGATGGCCAAATTGAGGCGATTAACATATGCATGACCTCACAAACTTCAAATTTTTTGTGGTGAGAACACTTAAAATCCACAAAAATTAGTAATGTTCAGAAATACGGTATGTATCTTAGCAATTTTCAGAAATACAATATGTTGTTACTAACTAGAGTCACCATGCTATATAATAGATCTTCTAAACTGCTGTCTAACTCAAGTTTTGTATCCTTATACAAGCAAACAATGTGTAATGGTCAAATTAGGGTATTTGGGATATCCTCGACCTCAAACATTTACGAATTCTTTCTGTTGGGAACATTCCAAATACACTCCTCCAGTTATTTTGAAATATACAATAAGGTATTAACTATAGTTGCCCTATTGTGCTACCAAACAATAGATCTTATTTCTTCTTACTGCATTTTTGTACCCATTAATTAATCCTTCTTAATTTCCCACCCCCTACTACCCTTCCCAACCTCTGGTAACCATCACTTTTTTTCAGTTCCCACATATGAGTGAGAATATATGATATTTGTCTTTTTCACAAACTTTTATTTATTGAGTAGTTAATGCAAAAGTAAGAGAATGCAAATGAAGAAGACTTCCACTTTGAAGGTACCTCCAACGTGAAAACATGAAAATAAAAATAAGTGATCTATATGTTCTTGGTCAGCTCACAACATTTATTAAATATAGAACCACCAACAGTGGGTTCTTCTGAAACAAAGGGTAGGATGTTTTACTTTGGTCACCAAAGGCATTCTTTCCCTTAAGTAATGCTACAAATCTGTAAACATTTATACAACTGAAATACATTTTTAGAAGTCATTTCTCTTATTTATTCTACTGTATAATTCTCATTTATGTTTTCTTAAGTATAGCTTTAAAAATTTCTTCAGGTTCTTTCTCTTCTACTCATGAGAAAGTCATGTCTAAACATCTACTGCTAAAAAAAAAAATAGACAAGACTAACCTGTAATCCCTAGAGGTGCACATTCCACTGATAAAACCATAAAGAGAAAACACCAGGAAGTTATTACTAGAAAAGTGGTCCCTTCTTGATGGAAGAGAGGGACTGTCACTGGGATGGAACACAGAGAAGGAGTTCTTAGGTGGGCAGGGCACAGTTTTATTTCTTGATCTGGACAGTGTTCATTTTATAATTCATTAAGCCATATATCTGATTCATGTTTTTATGTGTGTTTATTTTATAACAAAAATGTTTAAAACAAGTTTTTTAACATTGCTTCCTCTTCCACGAGAACATGACACACTAGACAAATAAAAAACACTTTTCCTAGCTTAAGGAATATCAAACGCTCTTCTCAAATATGTGGCTCACGGAGGAAATCTTTACACGTTTGCACACTTTCCAAGCAGCGACTTACATCCTCATTTTCATTTAGCCCAGACAGACGTCAACGTGGCTGCAGCTGAGATGCAGGGCCACAACAAGATACCCTTGTTCATGAGACTGATCTTAAGAAGACAGATTCACTTGAGAGGAGATGACCCTGTGGTACTCTGTTGCTGATATCCCAAAGAAAAATCTGTTTGTTGTCACATAATAGTAACGTGGCATAAACTATCCGTTTAATAATTACTCAGCTTTAAGATTAAGACTAAGACTTATATTTAAGACTTTAACACTAAATTTAAGACTAAGACTTAAGTTTAAGACTTTAAGTTTATTACTAAGCTTATGAAAACTTAAAAAGACCTTAATAAAGCCAGGAATAGTGGCGCACACCTATAATCTCAGCTACTCAGGAGACTGAGGTGGGAGGATCACTTGAGAATCGCAGTTCGAAACCAGCCTGGGCAACATAGTGAGACTCTATCTCTAAAGAAATGTAAAAAAATACATCAATAGAAAACCGGCAGGTAACCCCATTGCTGTGACTGTCGGTTAACCTCGGTGTCAAAGCCTGTCAATCCCAGCTACTCGGGAGGCTGAGGCTGTTTCACATAAATTTTGACTAATGAAAATTACATTTGTTTTGCTTTGTGCGCTTATAAACAAGTATTAAAGAGGCAAGAACGCACAGGCTAGACTAGGAACACGGCAAGGCCATGAACAGTCCTTGGCGCACCATGTTCTGTGGTCCCAGGAACCTGGTGCCAACCTCTGCCCATCCCTGCTCCTGCCAGCGAAACTTCCCAGATACCCAGAGGAAAGTGGCAATGTAAACAACCAAGAATCTGTGGGGGACTCAGCTTATTGTGCCATCTTCTTTCAACGTGAATGAAATGCTTTGCAGTCTTCATTCCTAAAAACATTTCTGGTGGCCGATACAATTTGCACTACTGACATTTGGTCCTGCCTACTACAAACTCGGCTCTTGTGGGTATAGTCTCATTTAATAATAAAAGAAAACCCCGTGACGTGTCATTTCCATTTTAAAGTTGGAAAATTCAGCTCAAAAGTCTGCCAAAGCTTTGGGTGATAATGATGTACTGAGTAGGTTTGTAACAAATGGACCACTCTAGTGACAAATGTTGACAGTAGGGGATGCTGTGTGTATGTGGGGGTGGAGGGTATATGGAAAATCTCTTTACCTCCTGCTTAATTTTGCTATTAACCTAAAACTGCTCTAAAAAATAAAATCTATTAAAAAAAAAAAGACCTGCCAAGGAACAAATAACTCAGAAGTGACAGAGCTAGGACTTGGGCCCAGACTTGGCTACCAAAACTCTTCCCCTTCTGCTGGAAAATCAGCACATGGCTTTTTAGACAAAAGCATAGTCCACCATCCACAGTAACGGGTAGAGGCTAACATTTCTATTTTGCAATTAAAAAAAAATCACCTTTCCTAAAATATTTTTCACTGTCTGCTTTGGGAAAATGAAAAACTAAACTCCTCTATGACCAACCCAAGAAACCAGAATATGAACTTAATATTTCACTACACTCATCTAATATGAAAGTCCACTGCAGCATTGGGAAGAAACTTCACTGCTGATGATGTTCAAATGGAATTCCTCCTCAATCCCTCGGCCCTGGGGTGCATTACCTCTTTACTGCAGCACAGCAAGAGACGGATCCTTCTTTATTCTCTTTCTAAGCATTACTAACTTTTAGAATAAGGAACTAAATAGTCAATGTGAGGAAGCAGAGAAAAATGTCAAGACCTGTACTGTAAAGTAAGGCCTTCAAACTGCTAATGAGAAATGGCTGGCTGGGCAGGTGGGCGGGCCAGCAGGGCTTGCACACCCTCCCCAGAACACTGCTGCATAAAAACACACCAACACTGCTACAGTGTTGTCTGAAGGCAGTGTGGCCCCAGCATCACAGAAACCAGGCTTGGCCCCAGAAGCTTGGGGAGAAGGGTGCTGCAGAACTCATCTGCACACACTTCTCCAGCAGGCGCTTCAGGATGGCTGTGTCACTTGCACAGAGCTGACCACTGAGGAGGATCCATATGTGGGCAACCCTGTCCCTCAAACACCAGGAAGGGCAGTCAACAACTCAAGAACTCTGCTGATGGAAGAGCGCTTACTGACACAGAAAGGTATCTACCAAGCTGTGATTTAAAAAAGACCAAATAAAAAGGCAGGTGCTAATGGGGAACAAGGAAGGAGGCAGCAGCAGCTGGGGATGGTGGAAATTCAGGGCCAGCACACTCAGGTTTCAATTTCAACTCTGCCATTAACAAACTGAGTCACGGCACCACTCCCAGCCCCAGCTTTTTCAACTGGAAAATGACAGGGGAAGGGAAGGGTTAATCAGATATTTTTCAGGTCTAAGAATCCATGATTCTGTGATAAGGCAGCTCAATGTGAGAACAAATGGAAAGAAAATGTGTTCTTGATTTCTACTAATTTATAGTGTTTGGTAGCCAAAAATTAAATATACCCCATAAAATCATGTTATCACAATCTTCCTATGCAACAGTGGCTAAATGTGTGCAAGAAAAGGAAGATCACTTTCAGACAAATTCAGCAACATAGTACACACACAGACTAATTGTTCCAAAGAGATTTCTTTCTACATAACTAATATTTGAAAATCTTACTTTTACTCCCCAGGTTTTTTTTTTTTAATTGCCTGAACACTAAATGGATGTATTATTTCCTTTAGAGTGTATTTTAGATCTCTACAACCTGGTATCCTGATTTTATGTTAAACAAAATTCTACAAACTGAAAAGCAGAAGTTTTAGGAGCTGAAGTGAATCTGGATAACTGATTCTCAACACTTCTGTGGGGGATGGTATGAAGCCATCCAATTTAACATCAAAATCTTTACAGAAAAAAGCAAGATCTGTATATGCTGCTTTGGTGTGAAAGTGAATAAAAGGTGCAAAACCAGGTGCATGGCATGCTAACCTCTGTTAAAAGAGGAAGAAAATATATATGTGTGTGTGTGTGTGTATATATATATATATATATTTTTTTTTTTAGTAGTGATGAGGTCTCACTAGGTTACCCAGGCTGGTCTCGAACTCTCAGGCTCAAGTGATGCCACTGCTTTAACCTCCCAAAGTGGTATGTATTTGTTTATATTAAAAAAAAAAAAGAGCATAAACCAAAAACTAGTGAAAATGGTTACCTATGAGGGAGGAAGTGAAAGGGGTAAACAATGTTGGAAACTGTACACGGTGTTTAGTAGTTTTGATATGGGAACCTCATAAATGGTTTCACATAATTAGAAAGCAAAATTAAATCAACATTTTAGAAAAGCAAGTCCTAAAAACCCAAACGAAATGAAACAAATGGTCTTAACTGTAAATCAAGACATCAGCTAAACTAAAGAAAATTACTTCAAGTGACTTCAAAGCCCAGTAACTTCATTCTACGTCACCAGGAAAATATATCCTAAGGAATAAAAGAACCACAAAGAAATCCTACAGGATAAATGACCTTGTCTCTTCGGTAAATGGCAACAAAAAAAGGAAACGGTGTGTGTATGTGTGTAAATAAAAACTACTAAGACATGTTATCTATAAGGTATGATGTTATCAAATGCTATATATAGGACCTCATTTGAATCCTGAATCAAATATTTACAGATCAGAGAAATACGAATGCTAACTAAGCATCAGATGATATTAAGAGGTTAATATTATTTTCTAGTGTTTTAGTGGTATTGTGGGTACATGAAGGGGAAAAAAGTCCCTCTCTTAGAGATGGATACTAAAGTATTTATGGATAAAATGAAATAATATCTAGCATTTACTTTAAAATAATCCAACGAGTTGGGGATCAGTGGAAGTGGGTACAGGAAAAAAAGACTGTCCATGTGTTGATTATTGATGTTGTATACACGGGCTTTGATTTATTATTTTCTCTACTTTTGTGAATGTTTGGAATTTTCCACAAGTCAAAACAAAAAACAAATCTAGCAATAATTTTTGATGTACATAAGGATTCAAGGAACCCATGCAAGAGTTCAAGCTGAGAGAGAGGGAGAGAGAAGCTCCTACTTTATGAAATCCTGGCCCAGTCTCTACTTTCCATAAGAAACTACAGCCTTGAAAACGAAGCTGCTTGCTCAAGGCCACAGACCTGATTTGTGCAGGGGTGAGACTAATATCCGGCATGGCTCCCAGTCCAACAGATTACAGTGCAAATTCTTCAAGACTAAAAAACATAAGACTATATTTACAGGGATCATTTCTACAGTTCATTACTAGAGAAGTTTCTCTCAGGATGTAGAGCAGAAAAAATATATTAAAAATGACTGTGAAGGAATAGTTGTCAAGAAAAAATGAAAAGTATTAAAAAGATTAAAAACAAACAAAAAACTGATTTAAAGAACTGTAAATCCATGCATTATGAATTCACTCTTTCATCCATTTTATTTCAGTTATTGTATTTTTCACTAAAATTCCCACTTCTTTATATCTTCTGTTTTCTTGCCAAGACTTTCTATATTTCCATCTGTTTGAAGAGTAGCTTTACTTCTTGGACTATTTTAATAATAGGGGCTTTATAAAGTTTTATTTTTTTTTTTAACTGTAGCCTTAACAAATTTCCACAAACTTAGCAGCTTAAAATAACAGCCTTTTATTATCTCACAGTGTCTACGGGTTAGAAGTTTGAGTGTAATGTAACTCACCAGAATTCTCTGCTTAGGGTCTCAAAAGGTCTAAGTCAAGGTGTCAGCTGACCTGGGGTCTTATGTGGATTTTCTTGGGGGAGAATACACTTACAGGCTCATTCAAGTCTGTGTGGGTATAGGACTGAGGTCCTTAGTTCTTGCTGTCAGCTGTTTGTCATTCTCATTCCTTGGCTCATGGCCCCTTCCATCTTCCATGCCAGAAATGTTACGTTGAAAACTTCTTATACTTCCAGTCTCTCTGCCTTCCCCATCTGCTACCAGCTGGAGGAAGATCCCTGCTTTTAAAGGCTCATATAATTACCTAAGGCCCACCTGGATAATCTAGACAACGAATCCAGGCTAGTTGATTCGTACCCTTCATTACATCTGCAATGTGCTTTTGCCAAATCAGTCACATACTCCCAGGATAAACACTAGGAGGTCAAGCTCATGGAGGCCACAAATCTGCAGACCACAGTCTATCAGATAATTCCAACATAGGCACCACCTCAGCTTTAGCCTGTGTCTTTTTTCACGAGTTATTTTCCTGGTTCTTCACATGCTGAGTAAATTTTGCATTGTATCCTGGACATTTTTAACATTACACTCTTAGAGACTCTTGATCTTGTTTAAATCCTATGGGGAATGCTGGTATTTTGTTGAGCAGGCACTGGCCTGGCTGGATTCAGTCCCCAAGTCCTGACCAGCCTTCTGTAGAACATGGTATCAGTGTCACTTTCACTTTCAAAGCCTTTGCAGTGCTCCTCAGCAATGTCCTGCGGTCCCTACTTGCTTGGTGGCCAGCCTGCCTTCCAGGCGATGGTCTATCCCATAGCCGAGTTCCGTCTTTGGCAACCTGTTCTGGCTCACATCACGCGTGCATAGCTCAGTGTTGAGCCTGTAAGTTAACTAACAACTTCATGGGGTCACTTTCCTGAGCAATTCCCTCTCTGGAATCTCCCTAGTATCCCTTCCAGTGACCTGGGCTCCCCTTTTCAGACTCCAACCAGAAACTTACGGCTTTAATTACTCCGTTTAGCCATGCTATTCTTGTGCCTGCATCTTGCCTGGGACTGAGCTGCAGGAGGGAAGAGAATAAAAAGGCAACTGGGGTTTTCCCCATTCCCTAAGAGTTTTAGGTGTTCACACACTCCTGCCACTGCAGGGCTGAGCGGAGGAGAGGAAGCAAGAGGGAAAAAAAATAAGGGCTTTCTCCCACTTTCTGTCTTGGGGCCCAACTACAAAACTACTCTGTAGCTCTCCCTGTTCATACTGGGTACCTGCCTTCAGGTTTTGGACAGCCAGAGTCTAGGGCAGGGGATGCTGAAGGGAAGACAAGAAACTCACTACTGGTGCAAAGTGGTGCTTCAAATTCTGGCCTTCTCCCCCATCCGCCTGTTACCGTTTACTTGTCAGAGTCCTCAACAGCTGCTCCATGCACATGTCCAGGTCTTACAGCCACAGACAGTGGGAGAGGCAAGATGGAGTATGCTCCCTCCACCTCCCAGAAGCACAGCTCCACATCCATGCATTTTAAAATATATTTATAGTGGTTATCATTGGGAGGGGTAAGAGGATTGATTTTTATTTTCTTCTTCCTAATTTTCTGTATTTGTCAAATCACCTACAGTGACGAGTATACATTATCTTTGAAGTCAGATGGTTTCTCTGCAGAATCCTGCAGAAGTACTACCAGCTTTAAAAGTCTTAACTGATAGGGGCTACCTACAGTATGCCATTACTTACCTTCCAAGAGAAAGCTGGAATAACTGTCTTTCCCCTTAAGAGTTGTATTTGCTCTTCTTTCAAAAATAGTTCAATTAAAAATTAATATACATATATATTTTTGAGATGGAGTCTTGCTCTGTCGCCCAGGCTGGAGAGCAGTGGCGCAATCTCGCCTCACTGCAAGCTCCGCCTCCTGGGTTCACGCCATTCTCCTGCCTCAGCCTCCCGAGTAGTTGGGATCACAGGCGCCCGCCACCATGCCCGGCTAATTTTTTGTGTTTTTAGTGAGATGGGGTTTCACCATGTTAGCCAGGATGACCTTGATCTCCTGACCTCACGATCTGCCCACCTCAGCCTCCCAGAGTGCTGGGATTACAGGCATGAGCCACCACGCCTGGCCAAAATTAATATTTTTAAACACTCTCTGGGTTCCATTTCTTGTTCAGATACTGATACTTGTTTTCCAACATTCATCTTATTAACTACTATACTAACAAAGCAACTGAGATTTTAATCATAAAGGGGGACCGGGCGTGATGGCTCATGCCTGTAATCCCAGCACTTTGGGAGACGGAGGCAGGTGGTTTACTTGAGGTCAGGAGTTTGAGACCAGCCTGGCCAACATGGCGAAACCCTGTCTCTACTAAAAATACAAAAAAATTGGCCGGGCGTGGTGGCGTGTGCCTGTAATCCCAGCTACTTGGGAGGCTGAGGCAGGAGAATCGCTTGAATGTGGGAGGCGGAGGTTGCAGTGAGCCAAGATTGCACCACTGCACTCCAGCCTGGGTGACAGAGTGAAACTCTGTCTAAAAATAAATAAATAAATAAAAAATAAAAATAATAATAATAATAAAGGGGACAAGAGATTTATAAAAGCCTAGTAATTTAAACAATTTCTAAAAGTAGTTCCTCCTTTACAAACACATTCCCACTAGCTCCTGGAAGATTCACTTAGCACCTTCACCTCACATTCCCCTACTGGGTTATCTGGCATCAAGCCAGGGACCAGGAAACTACCCCCACTAAAGCAGTTTGACTATAGAGCTAGTCTGGCTCAGGTTTCTGGGCCCTCACTTGCACCAACTCCTTCCAAGGTCCTGAGAAAGGCCCTAAGCAGAGTGTCCCTATGGTCATACACTTTTGTAAAATTTACCCCCAAAATATTCTAATTGCAATAAATTAAGACTACTGCCTTTTCCCACTGCAACTCTGCTTCTGTTCCTCTTCCCCTTCATGTCAGGTAGCTTGGGAGGTGCTGCTGGCATTTTTGAGATCCACCTAAGGGTACATTAAGTTGGAGAAAGACACTTAGTTTGGGTTTAACAGGACACATTTATGCTGTTTACAGTTACTTCTACTATGCAAACCTAGGTGATTACCAGCAATCTCAATGCGGGTATTCCTTCTAGAAATACTGCTATCACCCACTGTGCTGGTTCACCACGGCTTTTATGAAATAAAGGTGAAGGGCCAGGGATCCTGTGGCAATGTGAATAGGTCCAATGGGGTCTGACTCAGGGAAGTCTGTGGGCAGTGGAAAGGAAACATGGTTTGAAATGGAGGGAGCCAGTTGCTTGTTTGTGGGGAATTTACCATCAGACGTGCTAAAATATAAGCGAATAGATCAGTTACCAGAAAAATAATCAATATAGCAGTACAATTCTGTGTGCCTAAGATGTGTTTTTTTTTTTCTTTTTTGAATGGAATTGTGCAAAACAGGATTTACCTGAACACCTGTTTTTCTGGGACACCAACCTGTAGCAGTACTAGAAACAGCAAATACGTCTATGTGAAACCATAAGTTTTATGTACCCTATCAACAATAAAAATTTATCTACTGTGCTAGAGGAATCACTGAGTTCTTTCTATATCCTGTCATATGAAAATGTGATTAAAAAGTACACAGCCAAAGGAAGAAATATTACACAGGTGTGTTAGATAATTAACAAACGTTATTTTTCTCAATTTAGCCATTTGCATTATTCATCAGCTTTTTCAAATTTGTTACGTTCTCATTCTAAATATTCACTTTTTTTTTTTTTTTGAGACAGAGTCTCGCTCTGTCACCCAGGCTGGAGTGCAGTGGCATGATCACGGCTCACTGCAACCTCCACCTCTCGGGTTCAAGTGATTCTCCTGCTTCAGCCTCCTGAGAAGCTGGGAATACAGGCACATGCCACCACACTTGGCTCATTTTTTGTATTTTTAGTAGAGACGGGGGGTTTCACTGTGTTAGCCAGGATGGTCTTCATCTCTTGACCTTGTGATCCACCTGCCTCTCCATCTCTTGACCTCGTGATCCACCCACCTCGGCCTCCCAAAGTGCTATGATTACAGGCGTGAGCCACCGCTCCCAGCCTCACTTTCTAAATTAGTTTTTATTTGTAACTTTGCATTCTTTCTCTTAAAGAGTTCTCCCCTTCCCCCAAATTGTATACCTTCAAGCTCCATAAAACCTGGCATCTACCTCTGCCTCAGAAGAAATCTGATTAATTCATTCAAATATTTATTGAGCTCTATTCTGTTTCAGGCAAGTCTAAATGCTTAGGGATACAGGAGTTCCTAAGAGAGAAAAATTCCCCCCTATATAGTGGACAAATACAAAGAAGAGAGTACCTAATATATATTAAATGGTGATTTAAGTGCCTTGGAGTGAGTAAAGTGAGGGTGGTAGAGAGGAAGTTGGCAGCTGGAGGGAGACAGGGAGGAGGCTTCATCAAGAGGACAAGGTCCAAGACAAGGCCTCAAAAATGCACTGGTACACATTACAACAGCTACCGTGTCCTGTATGACCACCACTGCAAGGAGATGCATGTCAAGCCCTTCGCTTATGTCATCTCATTTAATCCTCACAATAACCATGTGCAGCTGGCATCAAGGAACTCAGGCTCAGAAAGGTTAGCGATTTGTTAGCAGTCACTCAGCTCCACAAGCGGCCTCAACCCCATCGTGACTGCATGGTGTGCACAGAGCACACAAAGATACAGAAGTTTAATTCAGAAAGGGAGACGACTGAGAAAGTAACCAGTACTACCTGCCCACTGCAGTCACAGAGAGAGCAGAAAGAAAGAGGGAGCACCGCTGGCTAGCCTGACCTGGAGCAGCTTCCCTCACAGGGTAACAGGAGACCAGGTGGACAAAGGACATAGTGTGTGCACAGGCAGAGGACTACACAGAAACTGCAGGAGCAGCTGGGAAAGGATGAGTATAGTTGGGCTGAGACACCCGAGGGGAGGTGGGCAGGTGGCCTGGGGTTGTGCTGTGCGAGCTCTAGTGGGCCAACTGGTTGGAATCTCATACCAAAGTAGGTTTTGCAGCTGGGATAGGACATGACCACATTTTCATTTTGGGAAGCAATCAGGAGGATGGGCTGGGAACGGGAAAGATGGGATTAAGCAAGATTCATCGCTGCATCCTACAACATTATAGGGCCTTTTTGTTTTTGAATTTTAAAATGGCAATAAGCTAAAACACCAGTTTAGGGGAAAACAATTCATGACTCTTAAAATAAAACCACTTACATCACTCTAACTACCCTCCTGATCCTGTTCACCTCCTCACGTATTTTTACAACACTATAATTGCTGTGTACACACCATTTCAACTTTTCAGTTAAGTCACATTTTAAAGCATATTTCCATGGATCAAAATGGTTCAAATTTTCCTTGGATGGGAGGATGGGATTCAGCTTGCGGAAGCATGTTTACTTGCTATGGAGTACTCTACCATACTGACACAACAAAGTTTATCAGATTGTTTTGAAAAGTGTGATTCCAAAATCAAAATCTTTGCCACATACTGCTACTTTCCAAAAAGATTAGACCAATTTATAGAATCACTGTCAACTAAATGCTCCCCAGAAAATCACCAAAGACTGGGCTTTATCATATTGCTTTGTAGGATCCTCAACTTTTCAACTCCCTGTGGCATTGACAAATACGCTATGGTCAAAGGACTCTATATTCTGATCTCAGAGAACATGACCGGAATTACCTCAGCTCAGCATCCAACACTACAATGGGGTTTTGCCTGTATATCTAGCACTATGCTGTGTTTATGAAGCTCATGACGCACTGAGTAAAGGGGAAGCTGGCAAGCTGATATGAAAGTGGGTGAAGGAAAAATAAGAACAAAACTGAAAGGGTAAGCAGCAGTAGGAAAAATCTGTTACTGTCCGAATATAGAAGAGGTATTGATGTGACTAGAAGCAGGGGTGTTTGGAAAGGAAGGAAGCAACTGAATTCTTTGGGCCAAATGGATTTAAATGAGCTCACATGGAATTGCCCATGCATTGATCTTTGCTTTGGCAATCCAGTTCATACCATTCCCTCCAAACAGGATAAATTTGCTTAATTATTGCCTAATTTTTTCTCAACTGTTTTTTGTAAATATCCTGGGTTAGCTTGTTCTACTTTCTACTCGGATTATTTGTCCACCTGATAATAATAATGGCTAACATTTATTAAGCACTTACCTTGTGCCAGGCATCTTGTTAACACAGCTTTATTTATTTATTTATTTATTTTTTTGAGACAGAGTCTCGCTCTGTCGCCCAGGATGAAGTGCAGTGGCACAATCTTGGCTCAATGCAACCTCCACCTCCTGGGTTCAAGTGATTCTCGTGCCTCAGCCTCTCAAGTAGCTATGATTACAGGTGTGCGCCACCAGCCCAGCTAATTTTTGTATTTTTAATAGAGATGGGGTTTCGCCCTGTTGACCTGGCTGGTCTGGAACCCCTGAGCTCATGCAATCTGCCTGCCTCGACCTCCCAAAGTGCTGGGATTACAGCCACTGTGCCTGGCCAAGTAAATTTTAAACTCATTTTTTGAATAAGGAACCTGAGGCAGAGAGAAATGAATACACCTTATATCAACTTCCTCTTTGGGAAAGGAATTAGTATACAAGGAACCTGGAAATTTACTAACGACTGATAGTCCTACAGGTAAATAAGCCAGCAAACGTCTGCAGTCCAGGAACTGCATCATCAGCATTTAGTTTGTTAACAGTGAACCATCTAATGAGAATCTGCAACAAGGATAGGGCACATGAGAAGTACAGATGGTATTTTCAAGTACCCTAGGTGTGACCCTAAACTGGTCATTCCACCTCTCTCAACCTCCCTTTCCTCTACTTTAAAACGGGGCTGTGCAACTTGGTCATGTCTCTGAAGAGTTTTGGAAAACTGAATAAATAACGAGCATGAAGTGCTTCCTAAACCTTTAAGGACCTCAAAAAACAAAACAAAACAAAACTTTCAACAAGCAGATGCAGAAAATTTAAATTATATTTGGCCTACAAGTAAAGGTTACTCCATGCTTCCCTACCTCAAATGTCCTCTCCCATCTCTCTGGTACTGAAAAAATCTGTGTCGCCTGTTATAAGGCAGTCTACACAAGACCAACACGCTAACCCACTGCCACCTCAGGGTTATCAAACATTTACACAGTGGCGCAGACAAAAATACCCCACGGAAACAAAACAAAAACAAACAAACAAAAACCCAGAGAGAAAAACCACCCTTTAAAGATTTGGCCTTGGGTTTTAAATTTGCCCATCGTTTTTTAACACTATGTATTGACAATCTTTCCTTCAATGATGCCTTGTTCTAACTTCTGCTTTTCACATCCATTAATGGCACATGATAGGCCAGGGGTTGCTGCCATAGCGTAAACGGAAAAGGTGCCTGTAATCCGGGTGTGTAATGTACTGGGCCATATTCTGGTCCCCAGTTTTCATGGGTTTCCCATGGTAGGCTACCCACTGGCTTAGGAGTATTTCCAGCCCTTAGTGGAGTAAAAATATTAACACCTAACACTTGATTCCCACCTTTAAGATACAATTTAAAGAAATGCTAAAAAGGCAAACGGCTCAAAATGCCTCCACCAGGCACCTCCAGGCCCATACCGTGCGGGTCCCTATGGCCTACTCTGGGGTGTCCTTCCGGGGTGGGACACTCCCCGGCCCACGGCCCTGCCGGCCTCCACGGGGCACAACTCAACCCGCGAGTCCACGCGGGACACTCCCCGGTCTACAGCCCCACCGGCCTCCTCCACGCGGCACCCCTCAACCCGGGAGTCCACGCGGGCCACTCCCCGGCCCACCGCCCCGCCTGCCCCCACGCGGCAGGCTCCCTACAGACGGACGCTCCTCTAACCCGGACCCGCCTAGGAGCTCCAGCCGCCTCACGAAGGCCTTCAGAGGCCGGGCGGGACCATCTCTGCTGGACCGCGGCCTCAGCGCCCGCCCCGCCTGGGCCTCTCGCCTCGGGCCTCGGGCTTCGCCGCCCACCCGCAGAGGCCCACCCCTGCCCCACGCGCCCAGGCCGCTTCACGTCCTCACCCTCGGCCTCTCGCTCGCCCGCCGCGTCCTCACCGGCCTCGCCCGGCCTCCGCAGTCGCAAGCAGCAGCCGCCAAACTCGCGTCGGCGTCGCCTGCTCCCAACTGCCCGCCGGCAGCCCCCGCGCCGCGCGCCCCGCCCTGACCCCGCCCCCGCGCCGCGGACGCGCAGTCGATTGGCCTGCGGGGCGCCAGGGCAGAGCCTTCCCATCCCGCGGCCTGAAAGCGCAAGATCGAGTTCTGATTGGTGAACGGACGGAGAAGGGGCGGGACCAGGCAGGCAGCGGCGTAGGATATAAATCTGTGCAGCGCTCAGCTCGTTGGGCGGGGAGTCGGCTCGCTGGGCGGGGATAGGTCCTGGGCGAGGCCTAGGCTCGCTGGGCGGGGCTAGGTCCTGGGCGAGGCCTAGGCTCGCTGGGCTGGGATAGGTCCTGGGCGAGGTCTAGGCTCGCTGGGCGCGGATAGGTCCTGGGCGGGGAGTCGGCTCGCTGGGCGGGGCTAGGTCCTGGGCGGGGTTCGGCTCGCTGGGCGGGGCTAGGTCCTGGGCGAGGCCTAGGCTCGCTGGGCGCGGATAGGTCCTGGGCGAGGCCTAGGCTCGCTGGGCGGGGATAGGTCCTGGGCGAGGCCTAGGCTCGCTGGGCGGGGATAGGTCCTGGGCGAGGCCTAGGCTCGCTGGGCTGGGATAGGTCCTGGGCGAGGTCTAGGCTCGCTGGGCGCGGATAGGTCCTGGGCGGGGAGTCGGCTCGCTGGGCGGGGCTAGGTCCTGGGCGGGGTTCGGCTCGCTGGGCGGGGCTAGGTCCTGGGCGAGGCCTAGGCTCGCTGGGCGCGGATAGGTCCTGGGCGAGGCCTAGGCTCGCTGGGCGCGGATAGGTGCTGGGCGAGGCCTAGGCTCGCTGGGCGGGGATAGGTCTTGGCCTGGGCCTTGCCGGCTGTCCTTGCACCCTTTGGCTCAGTCCCTGGCTGCCAGCCTCCTCCTTACTCCTACGCATTGCATCCCTCGTGGGACTACAGGGACCGAAGGGGATCATCGAAGGATCGCGCGAGGGTGTGCTAAGGCTGAAACAGGCTGCTCCGTGGTGGCGGCCAGGACGGCCTTCCTCTGGCCTAGGGACCCCCACCCGAGAATGGAAGACTGCTGTGGCATACTTCCCTTCTCTTGAGAGGTTCATCGAACTCCTATGTGTTCTTCAAGACCCTACCCATCGTGCTCTCCTAGCCCGGCCCTGTCACCCACTGTCACCATGTGGCTGTTGAGGGAATAATTAACTTCAGGAAACACCCAGGCACTTAAGAGATCCTCCTATGGTGCTGTGGATTCCAGAGTGAAACCTGACCCTTCGTTTCCCAGAAGCCCAGACAGGAGAAATGCTGGCTCAGGGGAACCTCCATTTCTCCTGAGACAGCTATGGGGTCTGAGACCCAGGCACACCAAGACTGGGCTCAGCTGTGCGGGATGCTCCCCTCATGTGCCACCCACCTCTGGGGCTTTTCCTTTAACCAACCCCCAATGACACCACCAGGCCCAGAGTGGTGCACACACCCCAGAACAGAGGATCCCTGCCTCCAGACGGGCAGGGCCGGGTGGGGATAGTGCAGGTGAGAGCCTGGCCAGAGGGTGGTACTGACCCCTGGTAGGCTGCAGGGTGTGTGCTGGTGACCTGAGGCTGGCAGTCTGGAGGGAAGGCAGCAGGCGTGGCAGCTGTCAGCTGAGGAACTAGAGAGAGCAAGAGTTTCAGTATCCAGGGGTCTGTCTATACGGAAGCTCAGAAAACACTGATAGCAAGGTAAAAGGGGCCCAGGTGGTCCTGGGATGATCAGTCCAGTGGGCAGGAAGAAGGCTAGAGGCCTTGGAGTGTAGGTGTCCAGCCACCCAGATCAATTCAGGTTTCCAGTTTCCTTTACTCAAGTGGCAGAGCCGCCTTAGCCTATTCTTGAAATTTTATAGGTTAGAAATTTCTTCCTAGATATATTTCAATCATTCACTTACATTTCGAGTAATTTAGTAGTTGCTATTATCAATGCGATCTTTCTTTTCTCACTACATTTTCTAATTAGAAAATAGATATCACTGACTTCTTAGTGTTAATTTTCACCAGATGTCTTGTACTTTCTAAGTAGATGTTCTGATCACCTGTAAATAATTCCTTTCCAATCTTTTGTGCTTTCTTTTGGGCTGGATCTCCAATACGTACAAAGTTGTCCAGTACTGATGCTATTGATTCAAGTAATTTTTCTTGATTTTATACAAAGATGTTGTCAAGACTTTGAATTTTCCCAGAAAACCTCACAACTTTCCCTTGCAAATAACCGAGAGAAATACTCATTTAATATCTAAACAATAGTGCTTTATTGATAAAAGGTTAGTTTAAATGGATACAAAATTGCTGTGTAAAATAAGTGTTTTCAAAATACATTTCTATAGGTAGAGACTATGTCTTAGTAAAAGAGCAGTTATCTATTATCAAAAGTATCTATTTAGATTTGGGTAGTAAAACCAAAGGGGATCAGAAGTGTAGCAGTGTGGGTCCTCCCTCCCTGCATAGCTGTTACCAGGAGGCAGCGTGCCTGAAGTACTTTCACTCACATATGCGGGGCTTAGTCACTAGCAAACTTGTTTTTCTTTTTTACAGATTTTCCAGCGAAGTTATTAAATGTCAAACTCAAATAATAGACTCCACATGGATGCACTCTGAAGTCATGGAACACTTCTTAGTTACCTTCACATAATAAGCCATAACATATAGCTTTTGGCTGTTCACAATTAAGCAACAGTGAAGGGCAAAGTTAGCAAGAACACCAGATTATTTTCTGTAGCACACCTTCATTAACTATTATTATTTAACTGCCTCATTTTATGTTTTTTCTAGTCCCCACAAAAACGAAAAAACCCTGTCTCATCCTCAGATTAAGCATTTTCTCCATCTCCCTACACAACCATTGTCTCCTTTCATCTGTCAATTTCTGGGGTTGAATTTCCCAACTTCAGTAGAAATGATAAAAAAGGCAACCGCTGGAGTGTACCATAGGGAGACACAAGAAGAAAGGTGACACTAAGGCTACAGTGCACAGAAAACAGAACAGGTGTGGCTTCGACTGTGCGGACCTGCCCACTAGCCTATGCTACAGATTTGAAATGTCTTTCACTTTGACATGACACACGGTTTATATTACACAAAATGAATGAAACGACAATGGCTAAAAATAAATGAGACACAGCCTGCACACAAAGAGATGATTACTGCTACTTTCCTCCCATCAGAAAATTACTCAAAAAGGGAGTATTTAAAGGGAACTCAAATCAGGAGAACCCGGTAGGCATAAGAGGTTCAGGGCACCAAGGCCTTAGGGCGGGAACACTTTTCAACCCAAGCCAGGCTTCAGGGGCAAGCCCACCAACAGACCCCAATTTCCACAGGGGAGGCAGATCTTCTATACCTACAGTTACAGAAAATACACTAAAGTGCAGTATAAAATATAAAAAGGTTTGATTCTGAATAGACCAACTGCTAATTTTCCTTAAGAAAATTTTTAATTTGGTTGAGTAAGAACCAAATTAGTTCACTGAATCTCATTTTGTAGGTAAGAGTCTTATTTGCAATACGAAAACTGGAGCTTATGACTGCTTTGATTTTCTCTGTAGCACAGGATAACCAGTATTAGTGGAGAACACTACAAAAAGTGGCTTGTGGTGAGTTCTTTGCATAGTGGTTTTAAAAACAACCTAGCATCAGAATTAAGAGACTTCTTTAAAACTCACCTCTAAAAAAGCTGTTTAAGTATAAAGATATATCTCATTAGGAAATTCTATTATGTTTTATTTGGTTAACAGATAAAATCGCAGACGAATCAACAGTATAGAATTATAGCAGCAAAACTGGTTTTAGGTGTTGTGTACAAACATAAAAGCAAGGAAGCAAAGATCTCCAAGTGGTGTGATGTGGTAAGCAGATGGCCTTGCACCAAGTCAGTGTATCTTTCTACCTCACTAGGCACACACCTCTACCACTAAGGAACATTATGGCAAATCTGAATGTTCTAGATAAAAATGAGTGCTCATCAATGGTTAATCAGTTGTTAAGTCAGTTAAATCAAAGAAATTCAGTATTAAGTATACATGCCGAATCTTGGAAATCAATTCTAACATTAGTGGTTAGGGAGAAAGAAAAGGAAAACATTCACCTCACAAAATACAGAGTATAACACAGCAATGAAATACATATGTTAAAAGTACTTCATACAAAAAACACATCAAAAGTCTTTTAAAAATTAAATTCTCAGGCACAGGTACTGTTAAAATGTGGATGGCACCCTCCCAAGGATTGAAAACACACAGCTGGATCATGCATCTGGAATGTTTTCTTTTTTATCCAGGAAAGTGTTTTCTAGAAAAAAGAAAACAAAACACACTTAAGTGGGAGTGAGGCAATGTCTGCTGCGTTAATTATTAACAGTTCTACTTTTCTCCTTAACAAAGGTCATAAACTGAGCAAAAGGCAGGGCTTACATGACCACAAAGTTAACTAAACCAAGACGCCATTCATGAGGCTCCTGGAAACTGGAAATGCTGCAAAACTAAAAAGTATACAGAAATAAAATTTTATCTATCTAAAAGTAAAATTTTCATTCCATAAAGGTTGAAAATGAAGCTCAGAGAAAATAAGCAAACACCTGTCACTGCTTCCTGCTTCAAATGAGCTGCATCGCTGAGGCATCCTTGTCTCTTTCCACTGTACCCTCACTTCCCCAGTCACATGCCATTAACTGGTTATGCAGGACCAGCCTCTAGAGTCAGCAGGCCATCGTTTAAAAGTCATGGCACCATCAGCAAATACTTTTAAACTCTCGGAGCGGCAACAATTTCCTCATCAGGAAAGTGTGAACTAAGCATATACCCTCAGGACTATTCTAAGGTGTCACTGTGATGATGAAACTAAAGCAACCAACTTGGACTCAGTTGGGGGTGACATGGATGTTTTCTTTACAGTAACTTATTAAACTGTACATACGTATTTTTGTGCATTTTGTGTAAATACCGTATTTTACAATCAACACCTTTCCCACTAAACTGCAAGAGGGTTTGGTGACTAAGCCTCCAGCAAGTCACTCTGGGTCCTTCCTCAGCCACCTGTCCACATGCTGTGGAGGCCTCAAGACTCCCTGCCTTCTGCCTAACCCACCCTGCCGTATGTCGGTGAAGGCTCAAGTCCCCTCCCTGTTTTCATGAACACACTCATGCTTCCAGAATGAGGTCCCTGAATTGTAGTAGAGACCTTCTACCAAATTCCCAGCGTTTCATCCTCAGATCTTGGCCAACTCAAACTCTCTTTCAAGCTCTAATCAGATCTCTTGTATGAGGTTTGTTTGCCTTTACCCCAGCTCCATGTGACCTACCCTCTTCTTTGGACTCTTAGGTCATTACCTAACTTTACCTTTCATGCTTTTCCTCTGGCAAGTGATGGGAGTGGCCACCTGGACAGTTCAGAGAGCCTGCCTGTCCGTAAGATACATAAGATACAGGGGAATGGGCATCTGCCTTTTCCTGGTCCTGAGTCTCTGGAGTCTGCAGATTCTTTTCAAGCAGGCAGACCAGCATACACCATGCCAGACAGATCTATTCACTAATGACCATCAGTCGGGACAAAGCTATCTGAGGAACAGGAGGTCAGCAGTCACCATCCAGGGAACCCTTATCTACCTCGCATAATTCTTCTTCCTTGTGCCATCTTTACTTTTAATCTGTACAAGCTGTTTTAATAACACATTTTTATTCCCTTTAAAGAGATGTTTTAACAATTAACAAATTTCCAATAATACAACTAATAAAAGTGCTTTGATACATAATTTCCTTCTAATGTTGGTATTTGCAAGCTTAGAAAATAACCTGCAAATGTACCCCAATAAAATAAAAGTTGAAATTATTTAAAAAAAAAAAGAAGAGACAAAAATATGAAAAATCTTTACTAGAAAGTAGGTGGCAAAGTAGTGGCTTCTGTTTTTCAGGAGCAATCTCTCCTTGTTTAAGATTAGTGATGGAGTTACTTCAAAATGCAAAATATTAATGAGGCTTAAGGAGGAACCTGTCATATTTAAGCTGACACAATAATGTTAGTAACTGCCTGTCTTCCAGGCTAAGGGACAACAGGGCCTACCTCTGACTTCTTGATATGTGCACATCACCTTACACGTGGTGCCCGAGAGCCCCGCCATCGCCATCCCCGCCCTGCATCTGCATCTGCATCTGCGCCTGCATCCTTGCAATCATCTCTTGCATGCGGCGGAGCTGTGAACACACACACACATTATAGGTTTTCAAGGTTTGCTGTCTTTGAACATTATTTCTGGGTGTTCTGTGATTCCTAAAATTTCAACTTCTACACCTTCCCAAAATATGACAAGAGTTATTACATAAAGACTTTTTACCAATCAATAAAAAAACCAACAGCTAAAGAGAAAATCAAGTAAATGATACGAATATGCAAGCCAAACAGAAACAATAACCAAAGAAAGATAAGACAATATGATAAATTTTCTTAAGACAGATTCTCACTCTGTCTCCTAGGCTGGAGTGCAGTGGCGCAATCTCGGATCACTGCTACCTCCGCCTCCCGGGTTCAAGCGATTCTCCTGCCTCAGCCTCCTGAGTAGCTGGGATTACAGGCACACACCACCACGCCCGGCTAATTTTTGTATTTTCAGTAGAGACGGGGTTTCACCATGTTGGTCAGGCTGGTCTCAAACTCCTGACCTCGTGATCCACCCGCCTCCGCCTCCCAAAGTGCTGGGATTACAAGCGTGAGCCACCGCGCCCGGCCAATATGAGAAGTTTTCTAACCTAAAAGGAGGGAAAGAGACTGATGACAGTGAGAAATGCAAAGTAAAGGGGAATGGGAATGAATCAGCTTTTCTGGAGGGCAATGAAGGCCTCACAATAAAAATAATATATATACATACATATACATATATATATGTATTTTTTAAAGGGATGGGATCTTGCTCTTTCACCTAGGCTAGACTGCAGTGGCACAATCATAGCTCACTGCATCCTTGAACTCCTGGGCTCAGGGGATCCTTCTGCCTCAGCCTCCCGAGTAGCTGGGACTACAGGTGCATGCCGACATGCATGGCTAATTATTTTTTAATTTTTTTCTAGAGAACGAGGGGGGTCTCACTCTGTTGCCCTAGCTGGTCTTAAACTCCTGGCATGAAGTGATTCTCCCACCTTGGCCTCCTAAAGTGCTGGGACTATAAGTGTAACCCACAGTGCCTGGCCAAAAATAGTAAATGTTAATTCATCTTTATCCTTATCATTATGATTTGTATGTGTTCAGAAATGCCTCCAGGAAAGTATTATAAAACATTTAACTAAATTTTCTTCAGGTGACTTTGTGGTTATTTTTAACATTTAAATATTTGATCAATATTGAATTAATTTGACCAAAGAAGTATTTTCTTTTTGTTTCCAAAAGGCTAGCCCATTATGATCCTATTGTTTACTGAATAATGTGTTTGCCTTCCAAAACTCCAGCAGATCTGAATGCCACCTTTACAACAGAGCATATTTCCATATTTATGATCTACTTACAAATATCAGTGACATTACTAAATTGTCTCCAAAGTCTTTCAGCTAAATATATGAAGCATCATGTATGCTATGTAAATATCCATGTTTATTATTATATATAGATGTGTATATATAGTAATAAAGTAGTTATATGTATCCTCCTCAACAAATTAAAAAAAAACTATAAACTTTAAGTTAATTACCAATGATATCTACGGATGTAAACAAAACAGCTTCAGTCACAAGAATAGTACTTTTTGGCTGGGCACGGTGGTTCACACCTGTAATCCCAGCACTTTGGGAGGCCAAGGTGGGCAGATCACCTGAGGTTAGGAGTTTGAGACCAGCCTGGCCAACATGATGAAACCCCGTCTCTACTAAAAATACAAAAACAACTAGCCAGGCATGGTGGCAGGCACCTGTAGTCCCAGCTACTCGGGAGGCTGAGGCAGGAGAATCACTTGAACCCGGGAGGCAGAGGTTGCAGTGAGCCGAGATCACGCCACTGCACTCCAGCCTGGGCAATGGTGCAAAACTGTCTCAAAACAAACAAAACAACCAACCAACCAACCAACCAATAGTACTTTCCTACTTACCTCAGCTTCTTTTTCCAGCAAGATCTGGTCTTTATTCATGTCCTCATTCTCCACTTTCCTAAGAATCGAAAGAAATCAGAATCATAACACTGCAACAAATAGTTATTTGCTACCCCCCCAAAAAAATTCTACTTTAAAATTTAAAATGACATGTATTTATCATTTCTCTTTTTATATTGAGATGGTGTCTCGCTCTGTCGCACGGGCTGGAGTGTAGTGGCATGATCTTGGCTCAATGCAACCTCCACCTCCTAGGTTCAAGCAATTCTCCCACCTTAGCCTCCTGGGTAACTGGCATTACAGGCACGTGCTACCACGCCCAGCTAATTTTTTTTGTGTTTAGTAGAGATGGGGTTTTGCCACGTTGGCCAGGCTGGTATTGAACTTCAAGTGATCCGCCCACCTTGGCCTCCCAAAGTGCTGGGAATACAGGCATGAGCCACCACGCCCAGCCTATCATTTTTCTAATTAAAGATATAATGAATAAAAAGGGAACAGAATGATTTTAAAAAGTTCGAACAACATGAAATGGAACATTCAAGAGACTTTTCTTACTCTAAGCTTGAGCGACAACACTTGCTGTTACCCACTCAAAAATAGGTATTATCTGAAGAATTTGCTTTGAGATGTTATTCTTTATTAATGCGAATGTAGTCACCACATTTAAGGAGCAGGATCTGCGTGAGTGAACGAGGGGCAAAGGGTAAGCTCCCCAAGCACACCTGAGAACTGTGCTCTGCAAAGCACACTAATCTCCATCTCAGGGCCAGCGCCTGCTCAGCTTCCAGAGGGTGGAATTTTCTTGCTGCCTCTAAAATCTTTCTTAATGTCTCATTTCCAAACTCATAATTAGACTTCAATGTGTACAACATATATATCTAGAAATCCATCAAATTATTAGAATGTGAGAATTTTAATGAATTACAACACAGGAAACTTTTGTTGTTGAGACAGGGTCTCACTCTGTTGCCCAGTCTGGAGCGTGGTGGTGCGACCATAGCTCACTGCAGCCTGGACCTACTGGGCTCAAGCAATCCTCCCCCTAGTAGCTGGGACCACAGGCATGCACCACCACATCTGGCTAATTTAAAAAAAATGTTTATAGAGGCGAGGTCTCCCTATGTTGCCAGGGCCGGTCTCAAACTACTGGGCTCAAGTGATCCACTTGCCTTGGCCTCCCAGAAAACTTACATAAAAACATATTAGAATGGTTAAAAAGAAAAGGTGAGTGAGGATGGCTGCAGGACTTTGCGAGGATCGAAGCTGCTGCTTCAACGGCCACTGGCTGCTTGGAAGCCACTCATCCTGGCCTCACCCTTAACTCAGGTGCTGCAGTTTCCTAATGGCAACAAGTTTGTCCTCATGTACAGAGTGATGCTTTTGAAGGAGAACTCGACACAAGCCTCTGGCCTTTCCATCTAAAGTTTTTGTTTGTTTTTTGAGACAGGGTCTTGTTTTATTGCCCAGGATAAAGTGCAGTGGTGCAATTACGGCTCACTGCACCTCCCAGGCTCAACTGCTCCTCCCAACTCAGTCTCTCGAGTTGCTGGGATTATAGGTGTGTGCCACCATGCCCAGCTAAATTAATTTTTTTTTTTTTTTAATTTTTGTAGAGATGGGACTTCACCATGTAATCTCATGGTCTCAAAACTCCTGTGCTCAAGCAATCTACCTTGCCTTGGTCTCCCAAGGTGCTGGGATTACAGGCATGAGCCACCGTGCCTGGCCTAAAGTTTTTACGTGCATATCATTAAATGTACTTTTTCTTAAGGCTAAAAGAGCATAATTTGATTAAATTAACAACTCTTTTATAATAACTTTTGAGTAGGAAACCAAACCATGTTGCTTAATGGTCAAGAAGGCTGAGCTGAACACATAGAGGAGGAGGAACATTGTGGCTCAGGGTGACACAATACAGAGAAAGGGGCACAGTGTGATGACCTGCCGCCTCTCTTGAGTCTCTCAGAACGGAAGTTTTCATAATGAAGGTCCTGGGTCACCTCCTGGAGATCCTGCATGTGGGTGCTGAAAGAGAAGAGGAATGCACCAAGGTGGCATCATGCACATGACATTCTCATGAGAAAAAAACCACCCATCAAGTACATAGAAGAAATAGCAGTAATTAAAATTACTTGGCAAATTGTACATAAAGCTGCTGGGATTTCAGGATAATGAGTATGGCCGTGGAAATGTCTAGTGAGGTGTAGCTCTCCCTTTCTTCCCCAATAAATGATATACAAACACAGGTCTCGACTGAGTCTCTCAGGGGGATTTCTGCTAGAGGCACTGCCACCCCTGTGTGAGGCCATCACTACCACAGGATGGCAGACAGATTTTAAGAGATTTTCAGGTCAACAATGTCTGAAATAGAAGACACTCTTCTAAAAGGACTTACGGAAAATGTAATGAAAATATTCATGCCTCCTATAACTCAAAATTTATATATTACTCCCATATGAGAAAAAAAGAGTTGGTTAGCTTAAGCTATGTACAAGACCATAAAGTGAAGGACTAATATTCTGGATCCAAGAATATTAGTCAGCAACTTAACCTTCCATTCATCTTATGAAACACTCTTAAAAAAATTTTTTTAATTGCCTAGCTTATTCAAAATACTTAAAAGCAGGCAAGAATGAGCAAACATTGTAACACATTCCTATTGATTCAGGATCCAGGGAAATGGATTGAGATAGCCAAGGAGTGGCTCACTCTACCTCATTGTGAGAAACACACAACTGACACTAAAGTAAAGTCCCCAAACCCTGTCTTCAGCCTCTACACCCCCCTCAATAATAGGGATCAGGATAGCCACAAGGATGCAGCCCTGGAGGGGCTGAGTGCGCTTAACTTCTTACACAACCATTAAATTGTGTTTGACACAGCTTGGATGGTAACATGCTTACTGATTTTAACTCACTACAAATTGCTAAACTAAGTGAGACATGCGGCAAATATGTAGCAACTTTCAGCTAATCAAAACACTGATTTATCCACATCAGTCATTCTTTGAAGTCCTCTGATTAAAGAGGTATAGTTTAAGCAATACTCTCAGCCTGTTCTTTTTTTTTTTTTTTTTTTTTTTTGAGATGAAGTCTTGCTCTTGTTGCCCAGGCGGGAGTGCAGTGGCGCAATCCTGGCTCACTGCAACCTCCACCTCCAGGTTCAGGCTATTCTCCTGCCTCAGCCTCCCAAGTAGCTGGGACTACCGGCACCCACCACCACACCCGGCTAATTTTTTTGTATTTTTAGTAGAGACAGGGTTTCACCATGTTGGCCAGGCTGGTTTCACCATGTCGGCCAGGCTGGTTTCAAACTCCTGACCTCAAGTGATCCGCCCGCCTGGGCCTCCCAAAGTGCCAGGAGTACAGGCATGAGTCACCGCACCCGGCCTCAGCCTCTTTTTTCAAGAGTAAAAGCAATGTATGCATGTTACAATATGTGAAATTTATTTATTTATTTATTTATTATTTTGAGACAGAGTCTCACTCTGTCGCCCAGGCTGGAGTGCAGTGGTGCAATCTTGGCTCACTGCAACCTCTGCCTCCTGGTTCAACAGTGATTCTCCTGCCTCAGCCTCCTGAGTAGCTGGGATTACAGGTGCGCACCACCACGCTTGGCTAATTTATTTTTTGCACTTTAAGTACAGATGGGGTTTCACCATGTTGGTCAGGCTGGTCTTGAACTCCTGACCTCGTGATCTGCCTGCCTCAGCCTCCCAAAGTGCTGGGATTACAGGTGTGAGCCACCATGCCCAGCCATGAAATTCATTTTTAAAGGAAAAGAAGACTATTTTTGTAGTCAGGTCTGTAATTGTTATTAATAATAAATGGAAGACACAAAAAGCTAACCAGGGCCATACAATGAATCTCAGACTGGTGAGCAGGGCACCAGGGGTGGCTCAGCCTGGAGCAGTGGACCAGGGGCCTATACAGCCTGACCGTTTCCTTACCAGCACTGGGGACCTCTCAGACCCCAGTTTAGGTTCTAGTCTCCTTTTAACATCAAAGATGTTAAGATCTTAGCAAGAAGGAAAGGTACTGCAGGCTACAGTCCACAGGCAGAAGAGCTAGTTTAGTAGTGCTACAGAGGGCCCCTGGGTGAGGGTTCTCAGCACCAATCTGCAACAGCCCCACACCACTTCTGCAATGTGAGAAACACTGAGGGCGACAATGAAGCTGCTGGCTGCAACCATCTTGGGGGCCAAGTGTACACCCCGTCTGAAATCCATATTCTTCACGCCAAATTCTGCCAGAAGGAACACACCAAATGTCTTACATGAGCATGGTTCTCAGCTTCAGAAAGTCATTGTGCTCTGGGTTCTCCACCTCCACAACACCCCAGGGGTAGAGGCGGCCTCTGACCTTCTTTCCTTTGGCTTCAATCAACTGATTGGATCCAACCACAGAGAATGGGATGCTAGCCTAGAAAGAGACACAGAGAGTAGACAGGCTCCACACAGGGAACCCCAGGGTTCACTGGCAACACGAGAACATCAGCACAGACTTAACACATTGCTATTGACTACAAAATTTAATTGGAAAGCTGGGGGTATGTAACATTTTCTTGAAAAGTGTCAGATACGTTCTACATGGGACAAATTGTACGAAAACAAATTAAACCTACAACAAAATTTCTAAGCTTTAGGTGATAGCTGTATCAATTTTTTTTTTTTTTTGAGACAGAGTCTTGCTCTGTCGCCAGGCTAGAGTGCAGAGGTGCGATCTCGGCTCACTGCAACCTCTGCCTCCTGGGTTCAAGTGATTCTCCTGCCTTAGCCTCCCAAGTGGCTGGGACTACAGGTGTGCACCACCACATCCACCTAATTTTTGTATTTTTGATGGAGATGAGATTTCACCATGTTGGCCAGGATGGTCTGGAACTCCTGGCCTCAACTGAACCATCTGCCTTGGCCTCTCAAAGTGCTGGGATTATAGGCATGAGCCACTGCATGAGGCCTTAAAATATATTTAAAGCAAAAATACTATGGTAACTGAACATACCCAGGCAATCTCTCTCACCTCAACATGGACAACAGTAAACAGGAGTTATTTATGTTGTGGATTTGAAGCCAGTTCTTACTTTGAGAAGTCTAGTCTGCTCTTTAAAATCTTCATCTTCATCTGATTCTGCATCAGGTAAGTGATAGATTTTGATGTTATGTTCTTCAATTTCATCCAGAATCTGAGAGAATGACAAAACCAGGATCAATTTTAGCAAACTGCCTATGTTATTGTAGCCAATTCTAGCTCATCTTGTAAGAAATATATCGGAAACCATACAAACGTCAATAATCAAACTGATGACGAAAGTTACTGTCAAATAAATTTATAAAACTGCGGCCGGGTGTGGTGGCTCACGTCTGTAATCCCAGCACTTTGGGAGGCCGAGGCAGGCAGATCACAAGGTCAGGAGATGGAGACCATCCTGGCTAACATGGTGAAACCCTGTCTCTACTAAAAATACAAAAAAATTAGCTAAGCGTGGCAGTGGGCGCCTGTAGTCCCAGCTGCTGGGGAGGCTGAGGCAGGAGAATGGCGTGAACCTGGGAGGCGGAGCTTGCAGTGAGCTGAGACCACTGCACTTCAGCCTGGGCGACGGAGCAAGACTCCGTCTCAAAAAAAAAAAAAAAAAAAAAAAAAAATTACAAAACTGCTAGAAAGGTATTTATACTTGAATTTTGAGGATCCTCT